>NW_027117353.1:0-700377 GCF_038025025.1 Phyllosticta citribraziliensis | reverse complement strand
ACCCTAACCCTAACCCTAACCCTAACCCTAACCCTAACCCTAACCCTAACCCTAACCCTAACCCTAACCCTAACCCTAACCCTAACCCTAACCCTAACCCTAACCCTAACCCTAACCCTAAACCCTAACCCTAATTATTATAATAGGATCTACTCTTATAATATAGAATATATCTACTTATAAATACTATTTATTAATCTTATATATTAAATATATAATATACTTAATTATAATAGCTAGTCTTATAGAAATTTTAAAAGTATTTAAGGCTCTATCTTTTTATAGTCTATTTAATATTATATAATTAATATTAATTCCTACTTAGTTCTTATAACTATAGCTAATTATAATATAGAGGGCCTCTATAGAAATACTCCTTAAAACTAGATACTTTTAAACTATATTAATAAGCTAAGCTAGCTATATTTTCTAGATCTTTACTAGGTTTTTATATTTAAAGCTATAATTTAAAATATACTCTTTTTTCTAGTCTTTTAAAACTCTAATATTAATCTAGTTAGGATTAAAGACTTAATTTATATTTAGATATTTAAAAATATCTTTCTTTTTAAATAATAAAAGATTCTATTTTAATAAGTACTTAAATAATATAAATCTAACTACTTACTTATTATTACTCTATTTAGAATATAAGTAGAAAAAGTATAAACTTTAATTTAAAAATAAAAGAGCTTTAAAGTCTTCTATTTTAAAATTTTCTTTTAAATAGGACTTCTAAAATAAGTAATAGACTTTAATTAGTAGCTTATAGCCCTTATAATTTATTAAAAGGGCCTATTTAAATAAGTCTATATTAATCTAGTCTAATACCTTAAGATCTATAATAAGCTACTAAATTATATTATAGATTTTATACTTATCTTCTATCTTAGAATTAGTAACTACTAGTTAAGTAATTTTTTATTAGTTAATAGTTATATTTAAGATACTATTTATATTATAGAACTTATAATTTTATAAAATTTATATATAGCTAAATAAATAAATATAGAATAAAGAAGAGTTTATATTATTTTTATTAAAATATATATTAATATTATAACCTTTAAGTTAATTATTAAAATATAGTTATAAGTAGAGCCTTAGAAGTAGTACTATATTTAATATATAGCTTAATAATAACTTAATACTTATTATCTACTACTTCTTATCTATTAAAAATTTTTTAATTAGTAAGATAGCTATTAAATTATCTTATAAATAACTAGCTCTAGACTAACTACTTATAAATAAAATATTTAAAGTAATAGAATTAATCTTTAGTCTTTTTAATAATATCTATAATATTAATTCTTATATTATCTTCTATATTAATAATCTTTTTACTTTTAGAACTATTTTTAATATAGAGTTCTTTAGTACTTTTTAAAATAAGTAGGATCTTCTAGATACCTCTATTAATTAATAGGTAAAAGTTTATAATAAATAAAGTAAATTATAGCTAGAAAAGTAATATAATAACCTAAATAATAAAGACCTAGTATATAGTTAGTTAATAATAAGGTAGATATATAATAACTAGTTAATATAGACCTTTTTTAAAAAAATAAACTTTATACTATATATTAGTAGTAGCTATAGAATAATCTAGCTAAAAAAAATAATAAGTACCTAGAGGGCTACCTATTAACTTATTCTTTTTATAAAAGCTACTTATTTAGGGCTAAAGTATATATTATAGTTAAATTTTATAACTAATATTAAATAGTTAGGATTAACTCTTTTAATCTCTATAAACTTATTCTAGTTAAACTTACTTAGCTATATAAGTAATATTATAACTAAAATAAATAGTAGGATAAATATAGATATTAAATAGGTATATATATAAGATAGAGTCTTACTAGTTAATATAATTATAATTTTACTAGAAAAGTAGTATATAATACCTATCTAGATAGTAAAACTATAGACTATACTATATATAGGGCTAATAATAGTAGCGGCCTCTATCTAGTCTTTTTAGAGTAGTATAAAGTAGGTAGAGAAGGTTTCTAAATATATAATAATACTAATTATATAAATAGTCTAGTTAAGATTAATACTACCTTTATAGAAAGTAGTAATAAGTAATAAAATAAATAGTATAGAACTAATAATACTAATATATAACTAGTAAATAAGTTCTTAGTCTATTAGATTCTTATTAATATACTTACTATAGATATTAAATAAGATAATAGAGCTTATAGTAATAAGAAGAGCTAATATAATAGAGGTATATACTATAAATAGAATTAATAGAATAGCTATAGTACCCCCTTTTCTAGTAACTACTTAAGCTATATATAAAAGGACTAGACCTCTACTTACCTCTATATTTATTATTTATTACTTATTATTAGTTTTAGAATATTTATAAAATAAATATAGCTTACTCTTAAATATATTAGAAATATAGGTATCTACTCTAGAGCTAGTATACTAAGCCTAATAATAGTTCTAAATACTTATAGAATAGTAAAGTATATATTCCCTTTAAGAATATATCTTAAGACTATAGTAGTAATATTAGTAGAAAACCCCTTATAGTATTAATAAGCTAGTCTCTAAATAGATTAGCTAAACTAATAGAGGATGGAGTCTCTAGTAGGCAGTAGAGTCGTTAGATAGCTAAGGCGCTAGTCCATAGATAGTCTAGCGTGGTGCTGCTGCGGGCGTCGTCTAGGACGATATCACTACCCGACTTACCTACTTAATACAATATACCCTTTGATTTCGCACCTTCGTCGGCCCTGACCTCCTTCACAAACTCACCTTTTGCCAAAAGCCGGTATCCATGATCACGATCCCGTAGTTTGTTCTATACCGCAATCAGCAAACCTTCATCTCGGGTTGGGGTTCCTTGGGCACTCAACACAATGTGAATGATTCCAAAGAAGAGACTCTCTGCTTGTCATGGTCAAGTAGTCTCCTTTGTAATTCCCCTCAACAGGCGTGCCATTGCCCGATAGCTCGGTAACAGCGTCGTAGAGATCGCCCAGTGATCCAATCTCCTTTACTACAATCACCTTGATCGAGAACCAAACCAGGACGATCATGATGATGAAGGTGTGGACATAGTCAGTCAAGAAAGTAGCGCGGAGACCACCGAAGTAGGTGTAGATGACGACTCCAAGCGGCAGCAAGTACGTGCTGGCAACAATGTCGACTCCAGTCAAGGCGCTCACGGCCGTACTGGCGCCGACGAGCATGCTCGTGAAATTAAATATGTTGTTCAGCAACGCCATGACGATCCAAGTGATGTGAGCTACGGTTCCATAGCGCGTGCGAATCAGCTCTGTCAGCGTGTGCGCGTTGGGCGCCTTCAATTTTGCCTGGATCGCGAGGAAGGCGAAGAAACAGATCATCGCGGACTGGCCATTGGCCCACCAAATGGGTAATGCGATTCCGTACCAGTACGTCAGGTAAGGAGCGCCGAGAAGTGCGGAAGTAAAAGTCCAAGAGCTGATCACGGCCGATGCAGTGAGGCCAGTGCCGACGGTGCGGTTTGCAACCATGAACCTGTCGCCGTCATTTATTCCCCGTTGATTTCAAAGCAACGAGGGAGCTCATACGTACGTCTCCGTTGTTCGATTGTCTTCGCCGAATGAGTTTTTCAAAGCTCTGGTCACAAATACCATGCCTAGGTTGTCAGCAATAGTGTACAGTAGTTTCGCAGGTTGTGGGATCCAGGACTCACCAATGGCGAAGGCAGCTCCAAGCCCAACGACGATTCCATATCCTACGGCCTGCGAGAGGGGTGGTGGGACTGTTTCTGCCATTTCGTGTGGTCGGTACGATATGTGATGGTTGAAAAGTCGAGAAAAACAGCCAGAGGGCCCGTGACTGTCCACCTGTTTCCCGGCTTCCCTAGCATTAAGCACCGCAGGCGCTATCGAGATAGAGCCACAATGATGCCATAGACATCAATTCTATCGTTATTGTCGATCTCGAGCATGTGTGCAAATATAGTCGTGTATCCAGAAAGATGGGCCCTCCAGCTGCAAGTGCAGATTCGTTTAGTCGTCGAAAAAAGTTTCCTATCTTGCTCCTGATTGCATCTGTCCTATCGCTATCGAAGGAAGGACCAGGGAAAACTTGCGCCAGCAGATATTGTCTCATAATCAGCTCCATGGTATCATCCAACACCCCAGAATCAGCGGCACGACAAAATGCCTTACCTTCCATTTCCGGCAATGCGTCGCGATGAGAGCCAAATCGAAAGCTTGAGAGAAGACTGTACGCGGACAGCAAATCGCCGCTTGCGTAGTTTCATTTCAGGGTCCGCGAAAAAGTTGCGAATGCACAAAGTTGGTGTTGTGTCAGTAGACCCAGAGTTTGGTCTGGGCTGCCGGCGCCAACAGCGGAGCGGAGCGAACATCCCGCACAGCTTCTTTGAACCATGTCCCGGCGGCGATCGTGATGCTTGAGGCGAGAACGCTGACTTGCGACCACGAAGGTGATCGAAAAGTGATGTGATGACAAGCTGCAATGACGTGCCCTCGCAGCAAGGTTTGAGCGGGACGGAAGCAAAGTCAAGTTGAGGAAATCATTGGCGCCGGGTCTGATAAAACGGCGACGAGAGTCCAGAGACAGCTCAACAAAAACCGCGACAACGCGCGCAAGTCTTCTCTGCAAAATGGCTGACTTGAGTAATGAGAAAAACGGCGTCGAGGCCAATGGATCGACAAATGGATCGGCTCCAAAGAAACAATGGATCATGAACGCCTTCTCGATGAGCTCCCCGGGACATGTCGCAGCAGGTATGCAGCCTCAGGCTAGTCAGTTCGGACAACGTGGTAACATGCCAAGGTCTCTGGAGCCATCCGAAAAACAGAACAGCAGAATACACAGACATCGAATACTGGACCGACCTTGCCAAGATCCTCGAGGCAGGAAAATTCCATGGTGTCTTCATCGCCGACATGCTGGGCGTATACGATGTGTACAAGGGCCCGGGGAACATTGATTCTGCGCTCCCAGGTGCCGCTCAGTTCCCCATTTCGGATCCATTGTGAGATGACTTCTTTCCGGGTGTAGCCCTGTTTGCAGAGTTAAACGTCATAGGATGCCAATCGCAGCGATGGCTGCAGTGACAAAGCATCTCTCCTTCGGAGTGACGGCTTCGACGACGTATGAGCCACCATTTCTTTTGGCGCGAAAGTACTCGACGCTGGACCACCTGACAAAGGGCCGGATTGCGTGGAACGTCGTGACCAGCTACCTCGAAAGCGCCGCGCGAAACCTCAACCTGGACACCCAGATTCCGCACGACGAGCGGTACGTGATTGCCGAAGAGTACCTCCAGGTGACCTTGAAGTTGTGGGAAAGTTCCTGGAAAGATGACGCTGTGGTCAAAGACGCAAAGAAGGGCGTTTTCACGGTCCCGGGCCGCGTGCGTCGTGTCGACCACGAGGGAAAGTACTTCAAGGTTGCGGGTCCTTTTACCAACGAGCCTTCGATCCAACGGTCGCCATCCATCTTTCAAGCAGGCGCGAGCCCTGCTGGCAAGGCCTTTGCAACCAAATATGCAGAGTGCATGTTCTTGACCGGCTTCGAGACACACACCGTGCGCGGGCAAGTCGACGACATCCGAGCCCTCGCAGCGAAGAACGGTCGGGGCCCAGGCACGCCCAAACTGATCATTGGCATGTTGATCATCGTGGATGAAACGGACGAGAAGGCGCGCGCCAAGTATGAAGAGTACATGTCGTATGCTGATCTGGAGGGGTCGCTGGTACTGGCTGCTGGCTGGACTGGCACCGATTTTGGCCAATTTTCAGACGACGAGGACTTGCGCTTTACAGGTACCCCAGGGATTCAGTCCATGGTCAATTGCTGGAGCGCCACAGTCCCTGGAACTGACGGCGCCCGGTGGACAAAGAAGCGCGTAGCGGAGGAGCTGGCAGTCGGTGGTCCACTCCCGAAAGCCATTGGGTCGCCGAAAACAGTGGCAGACATTCTGCAAACCTGGGTAGACGAGGCAGGGGTCGACGGCTTCAACATCCCATACGCGATCAATCCGGGCGACTTTGAGGACATCATCAAGTGGCTCTGGCCCGAGCTGCGGAAGCGTGGTGTGTTTTGGGAGGATTATCCAGCTGCAACGACGAGAGAAAATTACTATGCTGATGGAAAGGGGCCAAGGTTGCGGGACGACCACCCAGGTTCGGCATTCAAGTGGCACTAGATTGTTTGGCGAACATTTCGAGCTCCCGGGATTTTCAGGCGGACTGCAGATTCAAATTGTCGATATGGGCTGTTCATTGTCCGAAATTAAGACGGTGCGACTGTAACTTGAGTTGAACTTGTCGTGCAAACGTCCTGCAGTTGTTGGATTGGAATCTCTATTGTGCTTTTGCCTCCCGTTAACAAGAAGCTCCAGACATCTATGTCCCTGTGGATGAGCTCGGTGAGATACAGATAATCCGGACTTGCCTTTCACAATGATTCGCCCTCGAAGACAAGCTAAAAGCTCACTCCGAAGATCCTCACGCTTCCGTCGTCGCTGCTGACCGCCAGCTCCAACTGCCCATCGACTATGCTCGTGGGCCTCCAAGCCAGCGAAGTGATTGCATCACTCGGCACCACATCATCTGCCAGGATCTCGGTCGACAGCGGTCTAACATCGATCTCTCCCTTCGACAAGGCCTCCAGGCTAAACCCGACCAAGCTGATGGCTCCCTTCTCAGTCCCGTATGCCATCAAGACTTGCTTCTCCGAGCCGGTAACTACGGGACAGAATGAGAGAGCCGTGACGGGAGCGGTAGCCGGTACTGTCGCAATGTTTGATGTCGCGGTCTTGCCGTCGGTCTCCGCAAGCCTCCACAACTTGATCTTCAAATCGCGTCCTGCAGTGGCGAACACCTTGTTGTCTTCCACCAGTGGCGCCCATGAAACACCCAAAAGCATTCGCGAATGGGCCTTGTCCTGCGAGTGCAACAGCTTGTATCCTTTTGACTCGTCTTCGTCTCTTTCCCACAAGCCGAACACGCGGTCTCGGCCAACACTGAGAAGATACCTGCTGTCTCCTGGGGAAAATTCAAGCCCGGTCACCGTCAAAGAATGTAGCTTCATGGTTGGCTCACTAGTGGTCTTGCTCAATTCTTTTTGGGCCACCTGCCGCCACGTTGCAGTTTCGTAGAGACGAATTGCCGCATGGTCAACAGATGTGGCGCGGCATGAAGTAGCGACCAGGGCCCCGTCGTGTGTCGCAGCAACGCAATTTATCTCGTAACCGTGCCCGTAAAGCTTCTCATGCTCGGGCCACAGCAGATGTCGACTCAGGTGTTCCTCAAGGGGAGGGTGGGTGAGAGAAAGGCCTTTCGTCGGTTTCTCAGCGAGTTCTTCGGCCGATTCAGCTCCTCCGTTTTCAGCCTCCGCATCTCCTGCCGTGTTATCGATAGCTTTGTTGCTGAGGCCGAGTACAGGGATATTGGCAGCGTCTGGGAGTGCTGATTTCTCGCCCTGGGGAGTGACACCGCACAAGTTTTCGAGCAGCTCAGCGACGGAAGCAGGCTGATCGAATACGCGGAGAAGCTTCTCGTCTGCTCCGGAGAGGAATCGAAGAGGTGAAAGTGTCGCCAGGCAATTGAGGTCGTAGCCGTGGATTTGTGGCCGCGAGAATTCGTGGTAAGATGCGAGAGGATTGCCCCTGTCTCGCTTCCATTGCGCCCACTGTCTTGTGGTCTGGTCTGATGATGTTGACAACAGGTACGATCCATCAGGACTCCAAGAGAGGTCTTTGACGGCGCGGACGTGACCCGACACGGCGACTCGAGGTGTCCACCTGTCTTCCTCCGCGTGGTAGCTCCAAAGACGCCATGAGCCAGTCCGCCCAAGAGAAGTCACAGAGCTTCCGTCGGGAGACCACAGTCCAATCCAGAAGCCACCTGTTGATCCTGTGGCCGTGGTTGCGCCCTTTATCGCAGATATTTCACCAAGCCGCGCTGTGCTCACCCAAATACCAGAGAGCGGATCTGGTGACCAGATGGCTAGCGAGTTGTCGGCAGATGCAGTGAGAAGCTGGAGAGTCTGTGTTGAAGCGCCATTCTCAGATGTCGGAGCTTGCGAAAGCCTCCACTGAGCCGAGTAGATCCAGTCTTCATGACCAACCAGAAGGGCCTCGAAGGTGATGGTGTAAGGGGCTCCATCAGCGTCATCTATCCGGTGGGCTTTGTTGTGCAAACTCTTTCCCAACGCGCCCAGCGCGGGGTTGTCGGCTGCGCGACTGACTTCCGGCAACGTTTCGCCAGCGTGAAATCGCCACAGGCGAATGAATTTGTCCTGGCTAGCTGATGCAAGCAGCAAGTCTGATGCCACCGAAGGATTCTCGTGCGTGAAATTGAGCGACCTGATCCAGTCTTCGTGTCCTTTCAGCGTGGCAGCATTGATGAAATTGCCATTGCTGTCTTGGGCATAGATTTGGATGTAGTTTTTTGTGCCAGCAGAGGCAAACACCAAAGTTGAAGTAGACAGGCGAGCAAGAGATATTGAGAGAGGGAAGTATGCAGTTTTGGGTTTTTTGCGAAGGTCGATCGTCTAGACATGGGTTACTTGTCGGCGCCAGTCGCGTCGAAGGCACAAGTGGAGGGGCGTACCTGGAGGAGAGTTGTTTGAAACGACTCATCCGCAGAGGTGGCAAGCCTCCAGACTTTGATCGTAGCATCTGCGGCTCCAGAGATGAAGACGTCGGAATCTGGTAGGGTAGCTATGCAGTTGATGGATGCTGAATGCGCGGCCAATACATCCTTCTGCTGGAATCCGTTGGCTGATGAATCACTGCTGGCCCAAATCCTGATGCTACTGTCGGCACCTCCGGTGAGCAGAATGGTCCTCTGATCTCTTGACCCGCGGAAGAATTTGACAACGTTGATAGGTTTGGTGTGACCAGAGAGTAGCGCGGTGCAGCCGCGGTAATGTATGTCCTTGCGCGCGTTAGGCTGAGACGTGTTTGAGAAGCAGATGGCACAAGAGACCTCAGCAAGAGGGAAGACAACGGTGATGAATTGCCCCGCCAAAGAGTGGACAATGATGACAATCGAGAATGAATGATTGGACAAGTTGCGAGTCGCGTTGCAAACATAGAGTTGAGTAAAAAATTGCTTCCAAAGGTGGAGACTAGACAAGAGATTTAGGAAGTTCCGAGAGACTCACGAGAGGATTCCAGAGGGCAAGGTTGTTTCCAGCGCCATAGGCAAGCAGGCCTGAGCCATGCGGGTCCCAGTCTGCGGCGGATGGATTTCGGTTGCCGCCCGCTGCAATGAAGTTTGTCGTCGTCTCCATCATGTCTGGAGCACTGGGTGTCGGTCAGATTTGCTTTTTCTGCTTAAGCTTTGCAATGGACTTTCCGGGCAGGTGTGCGTCGGGCGAAGTGCGTGGTGTTGTTGATGGTGTGGCTCAACACCAGGAAATTTTGGCGCTAGCTCCCTCGCGTAATTTTGCCGCCGCGGTAGAGACGACGTTGCGCTGCCCAACGATCAAACATCATCAAACGGCCCAGAAAATCGAGGCAACCAGATTCCACGAGCAAAGCGTGAGACCCGAAGATTCTCACGAGCAAAATTCGAAAGCAACGGCTCGTTATCACCGACGCTAGTCCTGCGCAAGTACCTGACTCCGGCGGCAACGACTTTAGAGCAAAAACATGGCGACAGCATCCGGCCAAGATGTGGTACCAGTGACGGTGGAATTTACGTAGGTTGCGTTCAAAGAACATCTCCAGCTTTCTGTGCTAACGAGGAGCAGAGGAGGTCTCGAGATGTTGTTCTCAAACCAGCGCAAGCATGACATTGCTCTGCCAGCCAAAGGCGAGGACGGAAACCCTGCCAACGTTGCCTTTCTCGTGCGGTACCTGTGCAAGAACACGATGAAGGACCACCGGAAAGACCTCTTTGTGCTTGATGATACTGTGTAAGTCCTGCCCCGAGGCCGACGCCGTATCCTCGCTCATTTCTTCGGCAGACGACCCGGTATCCTCGTTCTCATCAACGAGGCTGACTGGGAATTGGAAGGAGAGGAGCAGTACGAGCTTCAAAAGGGCGACACTGTGCTGTTTGTATCTACCCTGCATGGGGGTTGATTGGTTGGTTCCGCGCTAGCATATCACTCTTTGGTGGAGGGAATTTGAGGATGAACATGGCCTACGCATGTGCCAAAGGATTTTCCCAAAGGCCTTCTCTCGCTGCTTCTCGTGGCATCACTTTTCTCCGTGCTCACCCAAAGCAGAAAAGCAGTCTAGGGGAAGTCGGAAGCTCCTTCATCCGTGCTATTTCTGAAAAAAGAGGAGTAAGACCAACAGGCGGGACTGCAGCTCGGGCTTCCAGCAGACGTACATGGGGCAATTTCAGAGTAGAAATGCGTTTGTGCATGCAAAGTAGCACAGCGGTGCCTTCAGCAGACCGAAGTGCACAAAGGACAGGAAAACAACGGAAAACACCGGGGCATGCATGCGGGGGTTGCCGCCTCGGGTATACTTCCTAATAAGGTAAAGACAACCTAGAATACACGTGACTGTGCGTGTGCCGCAAGTCGCGTCGGGTTCGGCTGCGACGCGACGGCTACAGCAACGACATCATCTTCATCACCACGATGCCATTCCACTTGCATCACATGTGTCGGCGGCCATGTCCAGCGAAGACGAGGAGCTCCAGCTGGCGATTGCCATGTCTCTCGGGCAAGAGCCCGCTCGCCCAACAACTCAAAACTCCTCCCACCCACCTGCGTCGCCTCAACCACCCACAACCAACGAGACTGGTGACGCCCTAGGACCATCCCCACTTCAATCAGGTGCCAACATCGAACAGCGACCGTCTGCGACAAATCCCAGCTCTTCGTTCGCCACAATCGATAGGAAGCAAATGGAGATGGAACGCCTGGCACGTCAGAACGCGGCGCGAAAGCGCGCGCTCAATCAGGTCGACCCTAATTCCGACGATGACAAAGCTCCCAACACCAAGAAGGCCCGTGGAAGCGGTCTCGCAGAGCAGGCTTCCAGCGCCAACCTTCGGTCTCTTGAGAGCTTCCACGATGTCCCGCGAGAGCCAGCCTATGGCATCCGTCGCAACCTCGCACTCGCGAATTCGACGCCCACGCCTGACTCCACTTCGACCTACGGCTACTACGCGCAGCGCCAACATCACACATCTACCGGTTATGCCGGACCAAATGCTACCGGGCTGCGGTACTTGAACCCGACAATCAAAAAGACGTGGTGCTTTGGACAGCCGCGGGGAAACGATGTTAAGATTGAAGAGATCTTACAAAAGGACAAGCTGCAATTGGTGGCTCTCAGCGCTTTCCAATTCGACACGGCTTGGTGGATGAACAAGATCGACCCGTCCAAGACCAGCCAGGTCTGGGCCATCGGCGCCACGGACCAGGCCATGAAGGACTCCTTCGCTGAAGGCCCGTCTATGATACCAAACTTGGCCGTTCGCTTTCTCGACATGAGTGGCATCAGGACTATCAACCACGGCAAATTCCTCATCCTGTCGTTCCCAACCCACCTTCGCGTTGTCGTCACTTCGGCCAACTTGACAGACTATGACTGGGGCGAGAGGGGCAACATGGAGAACAGTGTCTTCCTTGTCGACCTCCCACGTCTTCTGGACGGCCATACAACCAGCGAAGAGAACATGACCTTCTTTGGCAAAGAGCTGATTCGCTACTTGCGCTACGTGGACATGCGCCCTGCCATCGTCCAGAGCCTCTACAAATTCGACTTTTCGCGCACCAGGGACATTGCGTTTGTTCATTCAATGTAAGTGTCAAAGAAGAAGCCTGCTCTTTGCCAATGCTGACTCTGACAGGGCCGGCACTCACGTCGGTGACGATGCACAGCGAACTGGCATCACAGGTCTTTCCCACGCCGTGAAGAAGCTGGGTCTGCAGACTAATTTCCTCAAACTCGATTACGCGACCTCGTCGCTCGGCGCCCTCAAGAAAACCTTCCTCACTCAGATGCTTGCTGCTGCACGAGGTCAGTATCCTGGCTCAAGCGGGGGCTTAGCTCGTTGCTGACGAGAGACAGGCCAAGAGGTCAAACCGTTGACCCTCAGGAATGCGACTGACATCTCCGCGGCTGATCTGGCTTCAAAGTTCAGAGTGTATTTTCCGACGCAAAACACAGTCGAATCCAGCAGAGGTGGCCCCAATGCAGCCAGCACCATCACCCTCATGAAGAAATTCTACGACGCTCCCACCTTTCCGAAAGAGGTAATGCATGATCACAAGTCGACGAGGGAGGGTGTCTTGAGCCACAACAAGATCATGTTGGCTCGCGGACGACGCGAGGATGACGGAGACAGGGACGTCAAGGTTGCGTGGGTGTACGTCGGCAGCGCCAACCTGACGGAGAGCGCTTGGGGCTCCATGACGACAGATCGGGAGACCAGAACGCCGAAGTTGACGGTTCGCAACTATGAGTGTGGCGTGCTGATCCCTGTACCGAGGGAGCTGGCGGCGGGCAAGGGAAGCGAGGCGGGCCAGGTGCCGGATTTTGGGGTGTTTGACGGGACTCTGGCGATCCCATTCACTGCGCCCGGAGCTCGCTACGACGGACAGGCTCCTTGGATTCACAGGAGCACGGGTTTTTAAGTCTACGGGGTGGAAGGGGATGATGCCGTGGGGATCCAGGACAAGGTGGACTGAGGTTTGATTTTTCGGACGAAATGCGTCGGGGGAGACACACGAACGCCCACTGTAGCGTGCGGCGGTTTTGAGTATATCCATGCAAGCAGCGGGAGGGGGTTTCGGGCGAAGTGGATTGGATGGGACTACTGTACGGCGGGCGTGGTTCTGGTGCATGTAGCTGCCAGTGATGAGTAATAATGATGGGCTCTTGGGAGTGATGCAAGAAGTAAAGGAAAGCAAAAGGTATGACGTTCGGATTCGCATCAGCAGCGGGCACAGAGGATGGTGGATGCGATGCACGGGGGCAGGGGTCGCTGGTCGCTCCCGGGGAACCTCAAGCTAGCTTGTGCTAAGCTAACAGCCGGCTCCACGACCATCCGGTGTCTCTTTTGGTCCCTGCAATCCGGACAAGCCACAGCGCTCAAAGAACCTCGTCACCCACCGCCAATGCAGTCTTGCCGATATCAGATTCGCACATCGCCCAAAAGCTGCGCGAGCCTTGGGACCAACTTCGACAAGACCCCGCCGACCCTGGCGCCGGCGCCCGCAACCTGAGGACCCCAGCAACCCCCAGCCGCCATGCCGACGACCAACCAACAAAAGATCAACATCGACGCGCTCCACGCGCCCCAGATGCCCATCGCCTACACCAGTCCTGTCCCCGCCTACCACCATCGCAACCTGCCGCTCAACCTGTTGGCCCTGATCCTCTCCCATGTGTGTGTTGACCGCTTCTGCCTGTGCCCGGGCGTCGACTGTGTGCGGATGCGCCGCTTGAAGAGACGAGCTGACAGCCAACGCGCTCCAGGTCGACGAAATCGATGACCTCGCCCGCATCACACGGACCTCGCGGCTCCTGTACTACATGACCTTGCCCCGCCTCTACGAAAAGGTGACACTGCGATCCTACAGCGAATTGCGCTACAAAGAAAATGGACGGCCCGAGGGTTTCGGGAGCGGCAGCCCCTTCACAATGGGTTTGAATGGGCTGGTCACCAAGAATGTAGCGCGCTATGTGCGCAGCTTCCGGTTGGTTGGAGAATGGCGCGAAAGCGACATTGACGACTTCGCCAAAGGCCGCGTTCCAGACAATTCAATGATGCTCAACATAGCCGTGAGAGCGGCAATGGATCGCATGGACAGGATGGAGCATTTTGGGTATGGCAGCTTCGCAAGAAATGCGACGGGCTTTGGCTGACGTGCGCGCGCAGCTGGGAACTAAACACCAAACCGCTCTCCACAATATACCAAGGCGCAATGGCCTGCCCTTCGCTCACCTCGCTCACCCTTAAATTTCCAAATACGCGAATACCCCGGCCCACCGTTGTGATACCCCCTCTCCCAAACCTGCGCGAGTTCAAAGCCTTGGAAATAGATCCTCTCTGTTATCCCGACGACATATCAATCATGCTCATGCATGCCAAACAGCTCGAGGCCCTGACAATGCACTTCAGCCCACGAATGCGAGACGAAGGCGAAGAAAGCACCAATCTCAACACCTATTTTGGTCGCTGCGTGGCTGCAAAGACTACCCTACAACTCAGAAGGTTTGCTCTGGTCAACCTCTACACGAGAGCAGACAGCATAGACATGGAGGATGTCATAAGCGTCGACACGCTGGAGCACATGATCTTCATCAACTGCCAAACCGAAGAAGCCATGACAGTTTTTGTGGACGACACCTGGCGCCTGTTTGCTCCAAAGCATGTCCCCAAGAACCTCAAGACAATGCGGGGCGATTCCATGGATAAAAACGCAGTGCAGATGCTGGGGCAACTGAAGCAGCTCGAAACCCTCATCACGGTCAGCACACGCCGAAGACAGCAGTCACAGCGCTCTCCCAGCACCACCAGCAATAGCGCGGCCTTTAGCCCAGCCAACGGTATCGCACACCAAACCCACGTCTACACGTCCAACGCGCCCAACGAATTCAAAATCAGCAATCCAACCAATTCTCCTCGCACACCAGACCTGAATCCTCCATCCGCCTCAACCACCGCCCCTTCACCACGGATTGGCCGGGAAAATGCCGCCCTCGCCGCCGACTACCTCGCCGCCATAACGCGCGATATTGGCGGCAGCTTGCGGCACCTCCTGCTCTCCGACCAATGGCTCCTAACACCTTCATCTCTCAATTCGCTCCTCCGCGCGTGCCCGAATCTCGAACAACTCGGTGTCGCAATGGAAGACAAGAACCCGGGCGCGGTGCGCAGCGCACTACACCACACACCCAAGCTTTTTGCGCTAAGGCTGCTAATGTACGGGCCGGGCAATGTCCCCGGCATGGATCCGCTCGACGCGGCTGCCGGCGCGCTGGGCGAGCGTATCTTGTCCCTCGAGTTGCGGCGGAAAGAGTGGGACAACATGCGGTGGCTCGGGATTGCCGACACGGTGTTTTACTGCGGGGGGTTGACGACGGTGTCAAGTGCAAATGCGAGTCCATTTGCCCTGAATGGTAGCGGCAGCAGCGGCTCGTCGAGCACTCCGGAAAACAGCCCTGGCGTGCGAGGAGCTCATGGGGCCAATGGCGTGGGCAAAGGCGGACCCGGCATCCAGGCCCGGAAACACTGGAATGGCGGGGGCCGCCCGGAAGAGGAGCGCGACAAGGACGTGCGGCGCGTCGTCAAGCGCGTAGACCGCAGCGCCGTCAAGGACATTGAGATTTGGGCCATGGACAGCTCGGACGTGTGAGCGGGATTTGCCCGCCTCCCTTTATGTCTGCATGATGGTGATGGCCGAAGAGAGATGAAGAGGAAGAGCTGTGTCATATGTCGATTTTGAATTTGTGGATGCAAGGCTTGGACGACTGGGAAAAGCGGTCGGCGTCTTGCTCGAGATTCTTCCTGTCTATCACCTTGCTTCTTCTGTCCTACCTACCTACTCCCATCAATCTGTCCTGGATTTGGAGCATAGAAGGCGTGCCGGAGTTCTTTCTTTTGTGTTATTGTCATCAGCCACGATGGAGGCTCCATGCTCGCTCGCTGGGCTCTGGCCTGTCTGGTTTCGTATCGTCGATTGGCCTTGGTTGCACAGGACTTGTCTTTCCTTCTCTTTTTGGTATGGATATGATGCCAAGAAGACGGACCACGGTGGATTTCATTCATTTCTTGGACGCGGGAGTGCCAGGCGAATTGGATTTGTCGGTTGATTGTCGATGGAATGCTGTACGGCCTTTTTGCGCCGGTCTGTCTAGGGAAAGCGGTTTGTTCGGCATGATGCCCGGCTACAGCGCAGTATGTAAAGGCGAGTTGGAACATACCTCACCACGTATCTATGCTCTAAAATATGTACGCATGCGGTCACGGGGGGCGTTGAGTGCTCGACGACCCTCGAAAATTGGCGCTTCACGTGTAAGCGCTGAAGAAGCCGATTTCGCTCACGATGGACAGGCGCTTTGGTCATTCCTCAGGTCCGTCAGACGTCGTCGTGGCCGTGTCTGCCTCCCACGTCGCGGATCACCTGCCATTTTCCGGAGACCGTAGGGATGAAGAGGTATAAAGTCTCGCCTTTCCGCAGCTCGTCCTCGCTCAACAGGCACCTCAAATACGAGATTCGGTCTCTCTTGGAGATTGAGGGGACAGTACTGCTGAGTCTTCCGCTGCCGCTCAAGTCATGACGACTCTGACGGCAGCGGATGAGCGATGGGCTGACTTGGAGCTCTCAGGGGTATGCAAAAAAACAGATTGTTGGTGCTCTACATTGAGACACAATGAAAGAGCTTGGATTCTGGTGTATCTCCATGTTATGAAACAGTGGCGTCATGGTGTGATGTACTCTCCTCCCAAGATCTTCGCACCCGGGCGCCGGGCGAGCGACCGGAGAAACTCAATAGCTCTTTGCTCTCCACAAGCAAAGGCACGAGTACCCAGGAACTTGCAATGTAATCATCTTTGAAAGACCCCAGGACGTCGCTGCAAATGAATGAGTGTCCGGAGGGAGGGAGCAGCTACTTAAATACTTCGCGTCCGGCGGCGACAGCGCGGGGTTTGCCGCTGCGCACATGTCCGCTGGGCAGTGGAGTTCACAAGCCTACCCAGGGGCCAGGAGGCGTGTCTGGTCCGGTTTCGGCGTCGTGGTGGTATTAAAGGCTTGATCGATCCTGTTCTTCAATTGTTCCTGACATCAACAACTGCTTCCCAGTGCTTTTGGAGAGACAAGGGACAATCATTTTTCTACTTGCTTCTCTCGGGCTTCGACATTCACAAAGCTTTTTGGCGTCCCGCGTCGTCTCCCCTGCTGTCCACAAGTTCTTTCTGAGCTCCGGCTTGGTGGAAGGATATCCAACCCCTTTTAACAGTGGAGGTCAACACTGAGCAATGTTGCCGAAGAATGTCGTACTCTCACAAAACTGAAGCACTTCACCAAAAGCCGACCCGATAGCCAGGACAGACACGACGGTTTCAAACTCCCGGAACAAGTGACTGCGATGATACCGTGGTGTCTCCCAGGACATAAAATGAGAGATAATACCGCAACGGCCAAAAAAGAGTGCCATAGTCGATAATTTACGCCCGAGTGGAGTTTCTGAGGGTTGAATGCAAGAGAAATTCGCGAAGAGAAGCACTGCTTAAATACTTGTCGGGTCAGCACAGACACGCGGCCACAAGACAAGCATGTGGAAGGTTGGTGCGCTGGCTTGGTCTGGCCGCCAAAGAGTGCTGTCTGCTGATACCCCTAAATGGGTAGCTTGTGATTGCATGGCGTCACGCGCGAGATTGATCGTGCGGATGGAAGTTTTGGCTGCTGTTGGCTTGTGATGTGAAGGCTCTGAAGTATAAAAGGAGGTTTCGGGCTCCCCTGGTTTGGCTGGCAACAGGGCAAAGTCCGCTGCCTTAACAAAGGCACCGCGAATATGTGGTACTGCGGCGGTGATCTCGGATATCGACACGTTCCACTTGTTTCTTTTCTTTCTTGGTTTTATGCCATTGGGATCAGATTCAGGGGTGATCTGCCCACGATTCGTTTCTTTAACATGATAAAGTGGCAGAGAAGACAATGGACCAGCAGTGCTGACAAGTATCGATCAATGACGATGAATCCATGCATCAATTGCTCTTTTTTGTCTCTGTCTTCTCATGGGTTGTGAAATGCACATCGAGAAAGACAGCACAAAAGTAACCATAGTACACGGAGGGCTTGGAATTTTTTTAGGGGCCGCAGTGCTTTAAAGCGCCCCGTCAAGCCGACAATTCGATGCCAGAAAACAACGAGCGGCGGTTCCTGCTTAAATACTCCAGCGGCAGAAGCACTGTGCGAATCAGGGGCTGGTAACCGCTCCGATTCCGCAGTCCCCATGCGACTTTTTGGTCAGCTGGATAATCCCGCGGTCGCTCAGTAGGTGCATTTCACAACCTGCCGCTCGTACTGACAGCGCGGTCCATCCAGGCGGAGTATAAAAGGGCACTCCCTCCCGCTTGTCCTGAGCTTTACAACACTGCGAGTGAGCGCGTCGCTCTAATTCCACGAAACAGCTGGGCCACTGTGCTCCGTTAGAAGAGGATCTCTGTGAACACAGACTTTTTGCTTTTTTCTGGTGCTTCCATTTTGCCGCCATGAGTTTCCTATGAGCGTGAATCCCGCTCTACCATCGTGCCAGGTGGCAGGACATCAGCATTAAATTATGACGCCCCCGCTCCCCCTTTGAATTCCACGCTATTTTGCATTATTCCTCAAGATGCACCACTCCTCCCCTACATTCTCCACTTCTCCAACAATCAGAATCTCAAAAAAAAACGAAAAACAAAAAGAAGCGGCGCAAAGTACGTGTGTGAAGACCCTGTGACGCACCTCCTCAATCAGGCACAGCCCCTTTCTCAGAAAAGTGACCAGCAGCACAGCGGCACAAGAAGATATATATATACACCAAGCACAACAACCGCACCGACCACTCAACCACCCCCTCCCTTGCACACACAGTCACGACCGCCCTCCACGCGCCAGGAGGCTCCGCATGCGCGCACATGTGATGTAGCGCAAGGATGCTTCACGTGCGGAATCAGGGGTACCATGTGGAGTACTCGAGGGTATATAAAGCGCCGCCAGCCCTTCTCAGACTCCGATGCATCGACAGCCTCGATGCAGGATGTGAGGAAGAGGTGATGCGCAAATGAGCAACCGTGCGGGGAAAACCAGACTTGAAGGTTACTTGTTGTCCTTTGGTTTTGGTGGGTGTCTGCGTTTGTCTTTCTGCTGAGCTAGCTCACTTGTTTAGTCCATCGACGTCACGCCAGTATGGGATCTTCAGCGTTGTGGTTGAACGGGGTTGAGCACAAGGACAGCAAGTAAGACGACGGCTAGCGCTCGAGGCGGATGAAGCAAGGGATGAGCAGAAGGAACGGCCAAGGGGCAGCAGGTCAAGAGTGATTCGATATGAGCGAGGTAATATTTTTCATGTCGGGGGGTAGGAAGACCGAGCAAGGAACAGGCGCAGGGCGAACGAAAATGTATATATTGTACAACAGCCACATACGGACGGACGGACAAGCAGACGGAAAGATGAGCAGACAGCGTCCCAAGCGAAGAAGAGAGGCACGGGTTCCTCTCACATCCACTCCTCCTCGCCTCCTTCTCTCACGTTAATGTTTGCGGCGAGCCGTGGCAGTGTGCACAGCTGGCACCACTCGAGGGGCCACCCAAGACGTGACACGACTCGCCGATGCCTAGGAGGTTCTCTTCACTTGCTGCCAGTTTTCCGTGTGCTACCCTCGCGGCACATGTCCGTCCAACCACCACACGGCCATCCCGCCCCCAATCGTTCCTTGCATTCTACCCAACAGCTCCCAGCCCAACTCCGTCGTCAGAAAGATAAGTAGAAACCGGAATCAATGGTTGCGGTTACAGTGGAAGAGCTGATGTAGCCCTGCGAGAGTCCGTCGGCGCGAGTAATTCGACAAGTGATATCATTTGGGTTGGCGAAGGACGAGGAGCCAGGAAAAAGATGAAAGTCAACCCAGTGAAAAATGTGGATGTTGGGAGGTCTCCGTAGCATTACGCAACGCCGTCTATCCACAAGGAGATTGGACAGGAAGAGTCGACATGCGATGGAAGGATTCTATCATTGCGGGTTTAAGCGCACATAGTTTCCTGAAATCAAGATCAGTTGGTTGTCCCCTAGCCCATGGGCAGAAAGGATTAGCTCACCAGGAAATTGGCCCGTTCTTCCTCTTGTCTTGCCCGTCCACCATTCATTTTCATTCTGCGTCCGGTTCACAATCTCAATGACCTCGCCAGCCGAGAAACTCAGGTCGCCTTCGGCTTGCGCCTCGTAGTCATAAAGTGCAGTGCATTTCTCCACCGCCGACGATCCTGCCAAACGGGCAGGCTTGGGCTTTGGCGGCGGCGGTGCTGCACCCTTTGACTTTGCTATTGCGCCCCAATTGCTGCCCGTGCTAGCGCTGCGCTTGATGTCGGTCCCACCGGCTGCGAGGGAGCCGGCAACGGTCGGTGAGGCGAGGGCGCTCTGATACGATGGCGGAGGCAGCGCGTCCGAAGAGTCCATTGTTAGGCGGCGTTGGCTGGTGGAGTCGCTGCGGCCCGATTCAATGGCAAGCTGGGGCTTGCTCCCCTCGATCGCCAGCTGCGGCTTATTGCCGTACTTGAGAGCAGGGGGCCGTCTAACACCGCCCGTGGTCTTGAACTTGGTGATGGCGAGGGCTTCGGCGCGGTCCTTGATGTCACCCCGCTTCTCCTCAAAGGCAGCCTCAATGTCCAAAGTCAGGTTGAAGTATCCAATGTCAATGTTCTGCATCCGCTCGTGGAGGGTGTAAAAGACGTTGAGCTGCATGTAGTAAAAGGACTGGAAGAGGGGCTTGATGAACTCGCGCTCGAGCTCGAAGAGCTTGGGCAGTTCGGCCTTCATAAGGTCGTTGAAGTAGTTGTACTCTTGCGTGGCCATTTCGACGTCGTTTTCCGCTTTGTACAGAGCCTTTTCGTCCTTGAGAGACCTGTCCTTCTTGTCCTGGAGCTTCTTGAGGGTTGCGCGGTGTCGGTCATAGTCGAGCTGCTTGTGGTCTCGCTTGAGTGCGACTTTCCGGATCATCTTGATAATCGCCAGCAGCTCGTCGGCCGGCTTGATGACGCGAGCTTCAATCATTTCCAGCTCGGGGGCCAGGGTCGCTTGGAGCTCCCGCACAATCTCTTGGTATTCCTCGGCTGCACGAATGCCCGCCTCATTTCCCTCGTCCAAGAAAGAGTCTGGATCCGAGACGCGACCTGATATGGGCTTGTAGATTTCGGCAATGGCCTTGGAAAACTCGATTTGGTGGCTCAGCATGCCTGCGACGAGCGGGTCAGTAGCGGGGTCGTGGAGGCGTGCCGGCAGAGGGCTATACCATTGATGGATTCAAAGTACCTGGGCAAATCAGCAAAGGCCGGGTCGCAGCGGGCTCGGGATCCTACTTTTGAGACTCTTCATGGAGCTTCTTGGTCTCCTTTTCCAGCTCCTGGAAGCGCCGCTCGGCATCGATGTAGACAGGGTCCTTTGAGATTTCTCCCTGGGGGGCGGCGACCCTTGTCAGCCCTATCGCGAAGCGAGTGTTGTCTTTGCAGGTTGGCGAGGCTCACCAGGTTGAACTTTGACTTGACGGCTTGGGGAGCCTAGAGAGGTACAAGGTTAGGTTAGGCACCGGGATGGGGAGCGGACACGGCAGCTGGAGTCCTTACGCGCACGACGCCCTTGGTAAAGCCCTTCCAGCTCATGATGGGGGAAGTTGGCGGAGACAAAGAAGGACAGAAAAGTCGGCGAGGGAGGCAGGGAGAAGGTGGTTTGGAGGAGGATGCGAGTAGAGTGTCGAGGCAGCTGGCGGCAGGGTTCGGAGTAGGAGTAGAAGAGGGCGCAAGTCAGTCAACGATGACGACTGCCGGTGGGCGGGCTCTTGCGCTTGGATGTGGCTTGGCGAGATGCCCTGGCCGATGATGTCGCACCCGCCAATCCGGAGAAGCTTAACGCGACGGCGCCGTGGGTGACAGGCGACAGCACGCTGACAGGCGCGAGGGATGGGATGGGGGTCAAGAAGCGAGGCTGAGCAGGTGAGGACTGGGGCTGAGTCGAGATGAGAGGAGAAGAGAGAGAGACAACACCGCAAGTGAAAGCAGCTATTCGATCGTCTTCTGCAGTCAACAACGAGAAGTACAGAGGCTTGGCGCTGATTGGCTCCGCTCGCTTTCGCTCCGGCTGCTCGGCTTCCGCATGCGTCTTCGGGTCCCGGATCGGAGCCCGGTGCCTGGTTCTGCCGGCTTCCGCCGCCCGCGCTTAGTCACCTATCTGATCTGATCACATCGCCCTCGCTTCCAATTCCGGTCGCCGCCTCCAGTCCCGCCCCATCCTCTACCGCCCCTCCCGCCCATCCTCAAATCTTTTCTCGTCTGCTCGCAAAATGTCTGCCTTCACTCCCTCCGCTGCGAGGCAGGCCATCAGGCTCGGCTCCAGGAGACTCCCCGCCCACGCCCTGCCCGCCGCCTCTCTACGATCCCTCGCACCCACGCGCTCCTATGTCACCGAGACCAAGTCCAACCATGCCACCGTCAACGTCGACGCCGCCATCAAGGCTGACCAAAAGGCCTTTTTGCGCAAAGAGGGCATTGCGCCCTCGGACGCCAAGGCGCCTGCCACGGGATTGAGCGGCGACGCCATGATGAGCCCCCAGGCCGGCATCCTCAAGCAGGCATCCGTCATGGACCAGGGAACTCGCCCCATCTATCTCGACATGCAGGCCACGACGCCCACGGACCCGCGCGTACTCGACGCCATGCTCCCCTTCTATACCGGCCTCTACGGCAACCCGCACTCGCGCACACACGCCTACGGCTGGGAGACTGAAAGGGCCGTCGAGCAGTCGAGAGCTCACATTGCCCAGCTCATCGGCGCCGACCCCAAGGAAATCATCTTCACCAGCGGCGCAACCGAGAGCAACAACATGAGCATCAAGGGTGTCGCGCGATTCTTCAAGAGGTCGGGTAAGAAGAAGCACATCATTACCTGCCAGACCGAGCACAAGTGCGTGCTCGACAGCTGTCGCCACCTGCAGGACGAAGGTGTTGACGTCACCTATCTCCCCGTTCAGCCCAACGGTCTCGTCGACCTCGAGGCCCTGGAAAAGGCCATCAGGCCCGACACCGCCCTCGTCAGCATCATGACCGTGAACAATGAGATTGGTGTCGTCCAGCCGGTCGAAGAGATTGGCCGAATCTGTCGCCAGCGCAAGATTTTCTTCCACACTGACGGTGCTCAGGCTGTGGGCAAGATCCCTCTCGACGTCAACAAGATGAACATTGATCTCATGTCCATCTCTGCCCACAAGCTGTATGGTCCCAAGGGCATCGGTGCCTGCTACGTGCGCAGACGGCCCAGGGTCAGGCTTGACCCCATCATCAGCGGTGGTGGCCAGGAGCGCGGTCTGAGGAGCGGTACATTGGCAGCCCCACTCGCCATTGGCTTTGGCGAGGCTGCGCGCCTTTGCAACGAAGACATGCCGGTAAGCCCCCACCCCACCCTCCGTCCCTCATCTCTTATCCGTTCCATATGATTTTGTGCTTTAAACATGCATGACTTCCTGAAGTCTTTGAGGGTGTCCGCGGTGCATGCACCGTGCCCCGGAAACTGTGTTGCTTTACAGCAGGGGTTATGATCGGAGATGATTCTCTTCACCAGTCATCCGTCATCATTCGGAACCAGACGCTGACTCGCAACAGTACGACAGCAAGCGCATCACGGCCCTTTCCAAGAAGCTCAAGGACGGCCTCTTGTCCATGGAGCACACCACTCTGAACGGTGACCCAACCCGCCACTACCCCGGCTGTGTTAACGTGTCTTTTGCCTACGTCGAGGGTGAGTCCCTCCTCATGGCTCTCAAGGATATCGCCCTCTCGTCCGGCAGTGCCTGCACTTCTGCCTCCCTTGAGCCCAGCTACGTCCTCCGCGCCCTTGGTAGCAGCGACGAAAGTGCCCACAGCAGTATTCGCTTTGGTATTGGCCGCTTCACTACCGATGGCGAAATTGACTACGTGCTCCACGCGGTCAGGGAAAGGGTCAACTTCCTGCGAGAACTGAGCCCTCTGTGGGAGCTGGTCCAGGAAGGAATCGATCTCAACACGATTGAGTGGAGCCAGCACTAAAACTGTTGCTCTGGGTGTTCAAATGGTAGGATTTGATAGTGCAGCGTGTCTTTCAGCTAGGCGTTTAGGGACTGGACCAGCGGAACCCTCATTTCCGAGTGGCATGTGTATCATAGGCTTATGAACGGGAGGGAGTTGATACTCTCGAAAATACACCTGAATGAATCATTTGAAGCCAGCGATACTTGATTGAAGAAAGTGACGAAACTCCAAATTTAGATGAAGAGGCCTTGTAAAGCTTGCATGCTCGCATGCATGTCTCGAAAGACGACTGGCAACTTGGTGGTTCGCGAGTCGGGCGCCGGTGCGGGCCAGCATGGATCCATGTCGGGTCCCGCACCTGACGTCTTGCTCTCCAACCTCAACTCCCCACCAACAATGCCCCCAGTCAACGACCGCGTCTTGAATTGGTTATACAGCGTCCTAGCAAATGTAATGCTGCTCGCAATCCAGTCGAACCCCTCTGACGACCCATCTAGGAATACACAGATGTAAACCGGACTTACAACGACGCCGCCGAAGCTCTTGGGCAGTATCCGTCTCTCTCCCCCAAAACCGAAGTCTACAGTGCGTCAACTCTCTCGCGATTGGCACCGTCGCCTCATTGACACGCTCCTCAGCCTACGAAAATGGCACTCCCGCGCTGCTCCTCCTCCTCAACGGCACCATACCTGTGCAGTTCCGCGGCGCTGTCTACCGCTTCCCGATCGCATTGTGGGTGCCGCACGCATATCCTCGAGAGCCACCTTTGGTCTACGTGACGCCGAACCAAGACATGTTGGTGCGTCCGGGACAGCATGTCAGCTCGGACGGGCGGGTCTATCACCCATATTTGAGTGGTTGGTCACAACACTGGGATGTAAGTTGGACGTCGGGAGAAATGTCGAATGGTTCATGTCACATTTGCCTTGGGGACGTTTGCTGCGGCGCAAGCTCGTGGACTAACTTGTTGCAGAAATCATCCATTGCGGACTTTCTCACCGTCCTTCGCGGCGTTTTCGCCAAGGAACCCCCCGTGGTCGCGAAGAGTCAAGGCTACAGCTCCCCTCAGCGTCAACAACAGCCACCGCCTGTCCCCCCAACGCCCGAAGAGTGGAGACAGCAAATGCAACCGCGAGCAAGTCCGTCTCCAGCCCCTCAGCATCAGCCCACTCCTCCTCCTCCGCCACCGAAACCACCAAAGGACACAAGCCTGTCAAACGGACAGGCTAGTGCGAATGGATACAGTCAACCACCGCCGACAGCACCACCAGTGCCACCCTTGCCCCCTCAAATTGCATCTCAAAATGGTGGTTCTGGATATGGATCACCGCCGATCCCGCACCAGTATCCTCCCCAGATACATGGACCAACACAAGCACAGCCGCGCCCGCAATATGTTTACCCACCGCGCCCTTCCCCAATCGGACGAGATAGCCCCGTGAGTCCAATTAGTCCTGGCGGCACACCCGGAGACCCTCCAGCAAGATATTCTCGGCCACCTCCACTTCCAGGACAAGATGCGGCTTCCCAAGCGTCTCCGGCACCACCAACGTACAGCGCACCACCTCCGCCGCCGCCTCCTCAGACATATCAATATCAGCCGCCAAATTTCGCATCTCCGCCATACCAACAGCCACCGCAACCCCAATTTCCTCCGCCAGTCAC
The DNA here is from genome assembly GCF_038025025.1 of Phyllosticta citribraziliensis. Lineage (NCBI taxonomy): Eukaryota > Fungi > Ascomycota > Dothideomycetes > Botryosphaeriales > Phyllostictaceae > Phyllosticta > Phyllosticta citribraziliensis. The sequence continues at coordinate 674,982 of NW_027117353.1, read as the reverse complement.
GTCCGCTCCTGCGCCCACCGCCCCCGCTCCCAAACCGCCTGCTTTCGACCTCCTGACGTCTCCCCTCGACGTGACGCTGCCCTCGCAAGATCCCTCATCCAACGCGCTCCCCCCTGCTCCCCCCATCCCGCCGAACCCGCAAAAGGACGCCCTCCTCACAGCGCTGTCCTCACACCTGCGCACGCTGACCTCCCAAACGGTATCCGCGAACCTCTCAGCGCTGCCGCCGCTGCGCGCTCAACACGCGGCGCTCGTCGCCGCCTACTCGCGGCTGCAATCGGAGCGCGGCAACCTGGCGTCCCTCTCGGCAACGCTCACGTCCAACGCAGCGGTGCTGGACGGCGCCATGCGCGAGGCTGACCGCGTCATTGCCGACACGCACGGGCGCGCGGTGCCGGACGTCGACGAGGTGCTCGTTGCGCCGACAGTGGCGGCCAGCCAGCTGTGGCGACTGGTGGCCGAGGAGCGGGCGTGTGGCGAGGCCATCCACGTGCTGGGCAAGGCGCTGGATCAGGGCCGCGTTGGCGCCGACGTCTTTGCCAAGCAGGTGCGCGCGATTGCGCGCGAGGCGTTCTTGAAGAAGGTCGTCATTCGGAAGATTGCGAGGGGTTTGGGATTGGATGAGGGTGGTGGGGATGCGGTCAGGGGGGGAGGAGTGGGCGTGGGAGTTGGTGTGGGTGGCGATGCTGCGTACTACGGTGCGAGATAGGCAGTGAGTCGAGTCGAGTCGTTGCTGTGGCGAAGGAAGACGTTCAGGCAATGCAATGAGGAATCGAGCGAGGCAGAGTACAGGTAGTCGTTCGATAGGGAGGTACCACGCTTCTAGAGCAGGAAAAGCACACATCTTCTACAGCAATGCCACATGTAGCCAGCAGGCTTGACATGCTCACTATGGAACCATTGTCTTCATCACTGTGTCTTGACGCTGCTGGATTCGCATTGTACCAGCATCAAATGCAAGAAGGTTGATAATTCTAGGCGTACGCGTACGCGCAGGAAGCATTCATCGCACCGCTCTCTCGCTCTCACCAGCCTACCTGCTGTAGCATCCACAACCAAATCTACAGCATTAACTCACCACGACATCTATTTCCTACACCACCTATGCCTCATCACCACATCATGCACATGCACACCACTACACCACCAAGATGACGAAGCCTCCTTGCCCGCGACCAGCCCAGAAAGCTGTAGAATCCACAAAACAAACACAAGAAACCAGTAGCTTACACCGCCAATCGACAGCAGCAGAAGTCTTCGTCTATGCTGTCGAAAGATGCATAGAGAAATAGCTGCGTGGTGCGCCCTGAGGAGAAGTAGAGAGGGGCAGCTAGGGGGTTTTTATATGTATAGGGAGTAGAGTTCGAGGCTGTGATGGCTGCCTGCTGCCGTGATCACGTTGGCTAGTGAGAGTGCGATGTCGGGTGTTCTAGAGCATGTGGGTAGGTTTCTGGCACGCGTGTGCTACTCCACGTGCGCGTGCGCGGAGCTGATGATGATGGTGATGGAGTGTGTCTTTGTCCCTCACTCATAGCCACTAGGACAAAGGCATGCCACTCCGGTCCAGCACAGCAGTAAGGTTAGAATCAGGAATGCTCCCAGAAGACATCAAGAGACGCAGTGGCAAGTCTAAATGTCGCAATCGAGCGACATCCATTCCGTTCCATTCGTCATGAGCTACGGTATCCAAGCGCTAAAGTGAGAGAGGAGAAATAGAGGTGGGTGAGCCAGGTGGTATCCAACAAAAAACTGACTACTGTCAAGTCATCCATCATGCCGGGGTAGAGATGAAAGAAAAAAGTAGAAGATGCCTGTCGCAAAAGGGAAAAGAAGTGAGAATCTGTCGCACCGGTTTTTGGCCCAGGACTCCCACGACTGCTAGGATATTCTCGACCAATCTGCAAGGGTGAATAGACAGCTACGGTGGTTCGAAGAAATCCTGGGTGTGGAAATTTGATTGTGCCTGCCGCGTCGTCCAAACACCAAGTGCATTTTCGTCCGTCTGTGTAGAAGCGTCTTCCTGTCCGATCGAAGTTGCGTGATGCATGCTTGTAGGGAGTGCGTGCCGATCCCGCACAGCAGCGTCTCGATTGCAAGACGCCAAAGAAGCAGCCGACCGACCGAGTCAAACCGTGATTATTTCCGCAGAATGGGAAAGACGAGCCCGTGGGAAAACAGGGCGCAAGGGGGTGGGAAAAAGAGGACGGCACGTGAAAAAGGGTTGGCTGGGTGGGCCAGGGACGAATGTACAGGGAGCAGAGGATCAAGGGACCTTTGGCCGCGACCCCGCGAGTTTCACGAGTCGGCTGGCCATGTGCGGAACGCGGTGCTGCTGGCGCTGCTCCACAGGTTATCGATTTGCCCGCCAGGGTCTTCGGTCGCGCGCGCCTGAGCCCTTCCTTGGCTTCCCCAGCCCAGCGCGGTGTGCTCTCCCTCCCTTTGGTGTTGCGCCCGCAGATTCTGGGGTCGGCTGTCAGGTTGTGCAAGTGTGCCATGCAATGCCAGCGCACTGCGGGGGCGGGAGCGAAGCCGTGTGTATGCCGTGGAGCAGCATCACACCATGATCGTGCGAAAATTGCTGCGCATCTTACGACAACTCTACCGCCTCCATGTCGCGCATCAAGACCGCCATCTGTGCCCGCTTTGCCGCTTCCGCGACGAGGCTGTATTCGTTGAGGAACGCGGCGGTCTCCTGTGTGGTCCGCCCTGCACCCTCGCGATTTGGATTGTAGTCCCAGCCGCTCGGTCTTGCTGCCGCAGGAGCCTGTGGTTGTTGCACGGGGAACTGAGGTTGTCCGGCGGGCAGTGCGGTGGCGGTGGCTGCCGGTATCGAGCCCATGAAGTGGGTTTGCTGGACGGGCGAGGATGGAGGGATGGGAGCGGAGGTGTGGTGTTGCTGCGGTTGCGACGAGGCTCCGGCGATGGGAACGGCGGCAGATGACATGGTGGAAAGACTGCTGGAGCTTCTTGATACGGAACTGGCAGACTCGGGGCCAAGGGCGAATGCTGGGCGCTGTGTGCCGAAGGGTGGTTGGTTTCTCTGCGGGTCCATGTCGCGGGGAAAAGTGAGGGTCGATAGTCGGAGGTGTTGAGAGTTGAAGAGATGAGCAAGGCGGTATGCGGGTTTTGAGTAATCGGTGAGCGGTAGACGCCGAGAGTCCTGGAGAGGCAGTTGGGCCGTCGAGAGGTGTCGAGGGCGCAGGATGTAGCGTGATGGTAGGCCTAACGGCGAGAGAATGGAGTGAGTGGGCCTGGGCCGATGGGACGAGGTGGATGGTGGATGGTGGAGGAGTACGGAGTGCGGAGTGTGTGGGATGTGTAGAGACAAGGTGACAGGCGACGGTGGCACGACTCGCAGCAAGGCGAGACAAGGAAGAGGAATGGGTAGAGTAATGTAGAGGGAGAGAAGGGCGGTCCTGGTCCTTTTCTTTCATCGGCTCCTTCGTCATGACCTTGGCCGGCGTTAACGGCCGAGGTTGGGTTGGGCGTTCCATCCGTTGCATTGCCCCCACACTCCAATCCCACCACCCACTTCAGTACCCGGCCGACCCTTCTGCCCTCTCCCGTCTGTCGCCAAGTCCCAGCTCACAATTCCACGTCATGCCGGTACTTTTGCCTTTCACTGCCTCCCGCCAGAGACAACACTGACCGCGACAGTTGATCATCATCTCCGGCTACCCTTCGTCCGGCAAGACGCACCGCGCAAACCAGCTGGTCGACTTCTTCTCCCAAAAGATCAAAGACTCTACCGATCCCAAAATCTCTCGTCTCAAGCTCCACCACATCAGCGACCAAACACTCGGACTCTCGCGCGACGTCTACCACTCCGCTCGCCCCGAGAAGGATGCTCGCGCCGCCGAATCTTCCGCCATCAAACGAGTCTTGACGCGCGACGACATTGTCATTGCCGACGGCCTCAACTACATCAAGGGCTTCCGCTACCAGCTCTACTGCGAGGCCAAGGCCGTCCAGACCCCCAGCTGCGTTGTACGCGACTCCAACCTGCTTGCGCCGACCGCCGCTGATAGTCCAAGAGTTGCGCGTAGGAACACCGGTTGAAAAATGCCGCGAGATCAACAAGAAGCTGCTCGACGACCCTGCCGTGGATGGCGGATACCTGGAAGAGGATTTTGAGAACCTCGTGTTCCGCTATGAGGAGCCCAATGGCATGACGCGCTGGGATAGCCCGCTCTTCGTTGTGGCTCACGATGACGAGACTCCGTCGCTTGACCAGATTTGGGACGCCATGGTCGGCAACGATGGAAAGGCCAAAGTTGTAAGGCCCAATGCTGCTACTGTTCTGGTAAGAATGCGCTCCGCCGATATTGCGCACAAAGCTGATTCTTGTAGAAACCCGCGACTGAGCAAAACTACCTGTACGAGTTGGATAAGACGACTTCCGACATTGTCTCTCACATTACCGCTTGGCAAAAGGACCACCCTGGCGAAGATGGCGGCGAGGTATCAATCCCAGACGCCGAACAAGTCGTCGAGCTACCAGCCTCGTCCGTCTCGCTGCCCCAGCTGCAGCGCATTCGGCGGCAGTTCATCACGCTCAACCGGCAACACAACCTGTCCAAGGCGCGCGTTCGCGAGACGTTTATCGACTATCTTAACGACACATTTCAAAATGCGTGATGGCCTGCACAAAGCCCACTTGGTTGCGCGCGACGCGTCCCGCGCGCATCTCAACCCGCGGTAGCCGAGGGACGGATTCGGCCACATCATGCAGGGTCTCTATTTAGACTTTACTGCCCATTTTAGAAAGCCGGGTGTGAGATTGGCGCCGGAGACGACAAGGGTACCACGCCGTATAGCAGGGATCGGAAAGCGTAACCCGCAGACCTGGGGTCCCCGTGGAGTAAGTCCGAGCGGCAGATGACGCTGTGACGCGCATTGTCGAAGCGGTCTGCGTGACTGCAGTGCGCACAGCTGTGACGAGAGTCGGCGATGGGACATGTGTGAAGCGAAACGGATCAAAGACCGTCCACCAGTCGTGATGGTTGTTTGCGTGTGATGCCGATTGGGTTGGCATCTGGGTGCGAAGCGTCGATTCGACGCCACTTGCGATGGCCACGGTATGACGACCGCATGGGCTGGTCGCTACGTCATTCCCAACACCGCTCGGTCACGACACAATATCATAGTGGCCGAATCCAAGTCATGTCACTTCAGCAACGAGTAGAAAAACCAGATTTCCTTGGTGTCATCCCCACCGTCGTGACTCTGCGGCCGCATCATCAAGAACACTCCACACGGTCCTGATTGTCTACACGCCGACAAACCCGACTATCGGTACTCATCCCCGGACTGACAAGCCTAGCCAGACTCGCCTCGACTCGACCGCCCTCCCTTGGCGCCGCCAAACGCAAAACGCCAAACGCCAGTTGCCTCATCCGGTCATGTAATGAGACGGACCATCCACACCGCGCAGCCGCCCTCGCGGACCCCACGGGGAAAGACCTGGACTGCCCTGCCCTGCCCCGGCTGCTGGGCTGAACCAGGGTGACCACGTGCGGGCCGCGGGCGGATAGGTGGGCGGGCGCGCCACTACAAGTCTACAACACTATCTTTGCGTCGAGTGCTCCGGCAGATAAAATCTACCGTACCTAAGTTGGTCGGTGACTATTGGAAGCTGCGGCACCGACCAGCCGTCCATTTTGAGAGACGAATCAACTCCATCGGACTATTTAATCACTGCCACTTCTCACAAACGCGACAAACGCCGCGAGGTTGGCGTGGCCTGAGTTTCTCTTATCCGTCTCTTCGCTTCCCGGTTTCCGCCCGATGCAGACGGACAATCTGGCGAATGAGACTTTGGCGGGATAGGTTGTTGCTGAGCTTGAATGCTTTTTGCTCGACGCCGCGACGCTTCATCTCCACCGTACGTCTCCGTCGGCAACGGTTTTTGGGTGCACCGCCACGTCCTTTGACTTCTATAGTACGACGCCCTTATTGCCGGGATGAGGTCGGTCTATTGAAAATACATGTAGAAAAATGGTGAGGAATGGTGGTCGATTGGCGCTTTTACACCTCATTCCGCGGTAGTACTCTTGATGATTGACTAGTGCGACCACACATATGCGACACTCTTCCACGCGCGATTGATGTGGGGCAACCATGCCTGGCAGATAGCAAAGCTTGCCGTCTGGATTGAACTCTTGAGAGCGACTGTCCACATCATCGCCATGGTCACTGTCGAAGTGCTTTGCAGTCGCGGCGCCCTGCCGCTCAACGTCTAAAAACGCGTAGCCTGGAATCACGACGTCCGTCGCGTGAATCGGGCTCCCCCGGTACGATTCCAAGACTGCCTGCGCGGTTATGGGCGATCACGTCAAATAATCTCTTCAGCAACGAGTCACTAAGAGACTGCATAAAGTGTCAAATGCGCACCAGAGACGAGTTTTTCCCGGATTGACTTCTGCAAAGGGGATCCGGATTGGACATTTGACGACGGCGAATCACAAGACCCGCAACCCACAACTCGCTCGACTGCAAAAGGAGCCAGCATGAGAACGGCAGACACACGACGAGTACGAGACCTCGTCTACGACACACTGCCATCAAAAGGGCGCGCCCCGTACATCGCAGCGCTGGCCCGACAAACCGGACAAGACGTCGAATCAACCACACGCATCCTCCACGAGCTGGCCGCCGACCACTCGCTCGTGTTCAACACCACAGTCGACGCAATACGCTTTGCACACCGTTCACAGCCGCGCCAATGGCCTTCGTCCTCACGCCGCAGGACGGCCGTGACGACCGCTGCTGGTGGGGCGGCTGCGCGTGGGACACGTTTGGCATCAGCGCGGCACTGCAGCTCGACGTCCGCATCGACACGGCCTGCCTCTTCTGCGTCGCCGCGCACATCAGCGTCGAGACGGGACCGGCCACGCCGCCTCCAGAGCAGCTGGCGGTGCGCTTCCCGCGACCCGCGGCCGAGTGATGGAGTGGTGTCGTTGGTACGTGTACCTTGATACGCATGTTTTGCGATAGAGAGCACGCCGAGTGGTGGACGCGAGACCACGCTTCCAGCACTGGCTACATTTCTCCGGCCAGGGCTGTGTGGAAGCTCGCCGGCCCTTAGCATGGCGACCGCATCAATCCTGACTTCCAGCCCTACACGCGCGAACGCAACCAGAAGCTGCTCGGCGACGTCGGATTGGATGGCCCGCTTTGGGCGCTCCCCTGACCGCCTGGTTGTACTCGGGTGGTGCGAAGATAGGGCGCGCGCCAGATGGAAGAGTGGGATTGTGGGATTTGAAGATGGTCGGTATTGCGGGGCCCCGGACTGCAGCAGCAGGCGAGGTGTGCCGAGGATGCGGGGAGGCTCTCCGCTATCTATCGATGTAATGTGGGGACATGTACTGTAAACCAAAAGCGATTGCAGCGTCAGAGCTTCTATGTACGCCGTTCACGTGCGGAGCTGGCGATCATTGAGTGCCCGTACAAGCAAATATATTGACCGAGAACAAGCCCTTGGGTAGCGTCACTGCCGGTATCGTCCACAAGAGGAAGACAGTGGTCCGGACTGGAGAAAGACGCAATGGCCGACGAATCGCTCGCTGTCCCGTTCGACTCGCCGCACTTCTCCATCTCGCGCGCTGCCAAATTGGCGGCGGGCAAGAACATCTACGTCGTCGACTTGCATGCGCCCCCCGAAAACCGCATCACGCTGTCTGTCGCGCAGGACTGGGTGCGAGCGTATCGCCATGTCGAAGCGCTCATCGTCAACAGCGCCAGCAGCGGCCCCGCGCCTTTTGCCCCTGGCGCCATCATAACCACGTCGTCGACACCCAAGTTCTTCACGTACGGCCTGTGTCCCAGCATGCTGCATTCCAATTCGGTGCTGGCCGACGGCTTTCTCCCGCTGCTGGCGACGCTGCTGGACCTGCGCGTGCCGACCATTGCGCTGATAAGCGGACACGCCTTCGGCGCTGGCGTGCCCATTGTTCTGGCTCACGACTATCGCGTCATGAATGTCCGGCGCGGGTACATGTGCATGCCGCCCGTCGAGCTGGGGCTGCATTTCGACGGCCTCGGCACCCTGCTGCGCGCGAAGTTGGCGCCGAACGTCGCTCGCGCTACGCTGCTCGAGGCACGCCGGTGGACGGGTCCGGAGGCGCTTATTAACGGTATCGTGGATCGCGCTGTTGAGCCTGACAAGCTGTTTGATGAGGGCGTGGAGCTGGCCATGTCCGTGGCGGATAAGGCGCGTATGGGTGTTTACGCGCTGTTGAGGGAGGAGCTGTGGGGAGAGGCGACGAGGGCGTTTCGGCTTATTTCGTACAAGAGTGGCCGTGAGGTCAGAGGGTGGGCGCCCGGACTGGGTGGTGGAAAGGCCAAAATTTAGACGGATGGGGTGATTTGGGAGAGTGAGGTCGGGACAACCGTGGGTTTGATTGAATGCGCTTCTTCAATGCTTGTTTCCGATCAGACTTGTTTAGAGCTCTTGGACGTGTTTGTGATGAAGGCGCTCCCTTTCCTGTTCCCCGAGAGCATTCATTCTTTGCGAATGTCATGATGAGCAATCGTGACGAAAACCCATGGTGAATTCCGAGTGAGCAGCTGGATGCTTGCGCGGGCCGTGGCGGGTTTTGGAGTAATGACGCTCAGGAGAGATGTTTGATGTTTGCAATTGGACCAATGAGGAGAAGAGGCTGACGCCTTACTCGACGAAACAGTCTGATGATGGCGTCTAGGACTTCTTTGGTGTAGACGTAGCCTCTGACGAAGTCATCCATCTCTTTTGGTGTCGGCCAGGCCAGTATACCATCGCCGCGGTCAATCAGGTGGACAGAGTTGTTGGACATTGGAAAAGCGTGCGCAGGGCATCAGCGGGGATGTTGTGGTTGAGGAATAGAAGAGCGAGACGGGAGTGATGGGAGGTGGTTGGAGCTGGAGCGGACGCGATTGGCTGCTTCGTTTGACGTCGTTGGAGTGTTGCGGCAACGACTTCGACGCGACACCTCTGCCCGCTACGCGTCTCTCCATTGCGAACCCCACCAACCCGAGCCACCACAGTCACCATGCCTAGGTACGCCTCTTGTCCCTCAGAAGCTCGAAGCAGCTACTGACCGCTCTCCAGGGAAATCATCACTCTTCAGGCTGGCCAGTGCGGCAACAGCGGTGCGTGCCTTGATCTCTCCGAGCTTGACCGCTCCCGACGACCTTGCGACCAAGCTGACGGTTGACTGCACAGTGGGCAGCCAATTCTGGCAGCAGTTGTGCCAGGAGCACGGCATCAATCAGGATGGAAATCTAGAAGACTTTGCGACAGAAGGCGGCGACAGGAAAGACGTCTTCTTCTACCAGGCACGACCTCCCGCCCTGCGCACTCGATGCGATCCAGTCTAACATGACTAGTCCGACGATACTCGCTACATTCCCCGCGCCATCCTCATGGACCTCGAGCCTCGTGTACGTCAACTTGCGCGTTTGCATCTCCTGGGATCGATTGCTGACTCCAGCAGGTCATCAACAGCATCCAGACCAGCCCGTACCGGAACATTTACAACCCCGAGAACTTTTACGTCCACAAAGATGGCACTGGTGCCGGCAACAATTGGGCGGCAGGATATGCCATGGGCGAGTCGGTGCATGAGGAGGTCATGGACATGATTGACCGCGAGGCCGACGGCAGCGACTCTCTCGAAGGCTTCATGCTGCTTCATTCGATTGCGGGTGGTACCGGGTCTGGTCTGGGAAGTTTCTTGCTCGAGAGGTTGAATGATCGATTTCCCAAGAAGTTGATCCAGACATACTCGGTCTTCCCGGAAAAGAGCGACGTCGTTGTGCAGCCATACAACAGCTTGCTGGCCATGCGCCGCCTCGCACAAAACGCAGATTCGGTCGTCGTACTGGACAATGGCGCCCTCTCGCACATTGCGTCGAATACGCTGCACGTCCAGGAGCCTTCGTTCCAGCAGACCAACCAGCTTGTCAGCACCGTCATGTCCGCCTCGACCACAACTCTGCGCTACCCCGGCTACATGCACAACGACCTCGTCGGCATCGTCGCCTCATTGATACCCACTCCGCGCTGCCACTTCCTCACAACATCTTACACACCCTTCACCGGCGACCAAGTCGAGCAAGCCAAGGCGGTACGGAAGACGACCGTCCTCGAGGTGATGCGGCGTCTCCTGCAACCCAAGAACCGCATGGTCTCAATCAACCCCAGCAAGTCTTCGTGCTACATCTCGATCCTCAACATCATCCAGGGCGAAGCCGATCCCTCGGATGTCCACAAGTCGCTCCTCCGCATCCGCGAGCGCCGCCTTGCAACCTTCATTCCCTGGGGCCCAGCCTCGATCCAAGTGGCGCTGACGCGCAAGTCGCCCTATGTGCAGTCGTCGCACCGCGTGTCGGGACTTATGCTCGCCAACCATACGGGCGTCGCTACGCTCTTCAAGCGCATTGTCGGCCAGTATGATCGTCTGCGCAAGCGCAATGCCTTCCTCGAGCAATACAGGCGTGAGGCACCCTTTGCCGATGGGCTGAACGAGTTTGATGAGGCAAAGGCCGTCGTTCAAGATCTCATCGCTGAATACGAGGACGCTGAGCAGGCGGACTACTTGACAAAAGAAACCGGGAAGGAGGCGGATGCAGCTGCTGGGACATGAGGTTGTCTAGGTGAATAATGTGCAGACGGCGTACATGGGACCGTAAAGGCGCCTGGCGTTTTGTGTCATGTCTTGGGGCGATTGAACCTTTGACGGCTGGCCGGATGGATTGATGTATGGACGAATGGCGTATGAACGGCGCGGCGCGGTAGCGACAGAATCTGGACTTTATCAACTACCTACCTTACCCTGTGGATTTGACATTCTGTGCCTTGCATCGAACCACGACGATCTTGTGAAAAGCAGTGAAGCCTCATCGGCATCGGAATCAAACAACTCCAGGGTCTCCCCACATGTGTGGAGCTGTGGGTACGATTGCGAATCGCGGCGGTCGCAGCGGTGTGAATATGCACAGCACAGCGAAGATGCTTCGTTACTAGAGGAGTTCAACGGTATCAAACACAGATCGGCCTTTGTGAGACAGATACAGGAGAAGATGGAAGTAGTCAGAACAACAGATTGGGATGCGTGGCTAAAACCAGAAGCAGCGGACCACGAGCGGGTCCGTCCGATCGACCCACACCACACAACTGTCCTTCGTCTCTGCTTCTTGCAACCCACACAACTTTTCCACTTCGTCGATGGCATCTCAACACAAGACGTGTGAGTCTCGCTCGCCCAGTCCTCTCAACAGCGGCTCGGAGATACCCCTTCTACAGCTGATGGATATCTCCACTTGCAGGACTTCGACGCCCACGTGCCAGAGCAAATCGAAGCCGTCCACGTCCACTTTTCTCCACTCGACACAATCGACCCCAACGGGCATTGCAATCTCCGGGCACATCTCGCTCAAGCAGTCAGCAGACTGAATCTCAACACCCCGCATTCATCGTGGCCTGCCATGAAAGTCTAGACACTGCTGTATTGCTTTGCAAGAGAACGACGAGCTCAGCCTTTGCGCTTTGGCGCACCTTCTTCATCGCTTCGCCGCAAGCCTTGGACTGGCGAGTGCTTGTAAGGGCGCCCGCCGCGTGGGCGTACACACAACCTTCTGAGAATGGGTGAAAATTACACGATCAATCAGTACTCGAACGCGGGCCCCACGATCGGACATCATAGGGGAGATATCATCGGTAAGCTGGGATCTAGTACTGAAGAACAGAGCACTTCTGACTGAACCTCAAAAGCAAACCAGACTGTCCGTAAGTGATACCCGAGGATGTTAAGATACTACATGTCTAATCTCAACAGTGGCGGGCGCATCGTTCAAGTCAGAAACTGATAAGTGCCGCGAGCTCATGGAATGGATTTCCCCACGCGACTCCTCGAAAGTGTGGGGAGAGATTCGCTCCAAAGTCGTCCAGGGCACAGGACAGTGGTTTCTCGAATCAAAACAGTTCACATCATGGAGGGACAAGAAATCACGATATCTCTGGGTCTCCGGGAAAGGTATATCCACCGTTGCCACCTCAGGATATGTACTAATGGAGTCCGTTGCATTTTAGCTGGTGCTGGAAAGTCTTTCCTTTCGTGAGTTTACACCTCTTTGCGTATGACTATCCTCAGACCCTGACTTTTGCACAGTTCCACTGCCATCGCCGAGATAAATGGCAAAGCCGGCCGACAAGTTGCATATTTGTACCTATCGTACAAAGAGGACCCTTCAGTCCAGGACTTGCTTGGAAATCTCGCAGGTCAACTTATTGGCCAGCTGATCGATTCTCTTCCGTTGCCACCCTTCATCCAAAGCGCTTGGAACGACGAAATGAAGAAAGTAAAGCCGTTTTCAGCTCCTCCGGCATTGCCTCAAGTTGAAGAGCTCCTCTCCCGTCTTGTAACCGACACTACCTTCGTGGTTGTTGACGCCTTGGACGAGTTCGATGCCAGTCAACGTCACATTCTCCTGAATCATTTGCGAGGGCTTCCGAACGTCAGCCTTCTGGTTACCTCCAGGTACAAAGCACTGGGAGAATTCGAGACAGTCGACATTGCTGCCCATCAAAAAGACATTCATGTCTACATCGACGATCAAATGGGCGTGGAAGGCTCACCTTTAAAGTGTCTCGTGGATCGAGACAAGAAACTGAGGGAAGAGATTCCTCGTGAAGTGCTAGAAAAGGCCGATGGAATGTAAGTATCAAGACCCTTTGAGTTCCATCAACCTGATGAGCGCGATGAACACTATGTCTGAACAATCCGCGGCTCGTCGATAGTCCTCTGGTGTACCCCGGACCGCTCCAAACCAGTCCGCCCGAATCACGCTCAACTGTAGCTTTGGCATGAACGCATGCTGATCCACTGAACCAATAGATTCTTGCTGGCCCGCCTCCATATTAATGCCCTCTCGGAGTGTGTCAACTCTGATGAAGTTCGAAATACGCTCAGAAAACTTCCAAGGAGTCGAAACTCCATGTATGAAGCTACTTTGGATCGAATCGAGAAGGAAAGTATGACTAAGCGGCAACGCGCCATGACGATCATCGGCTGGATAGTTCACGCATACAGGCCACTCGAGGTCGACGAACTTCGACATGCGCTTTTGACAGGAGGAACCAATGACTTCCTCGAATCTGGCGACCCTTCTTTCAGCTACAGCAGCTTAATCTCAAAGGACGATATCCTGGCCCTGTGCTGTGGCCTGGTGGAGACCGACAGCGATTTATCCTTCAGACTAATCCATTACTCTACTCAAGAATTCTTTGTCTCGAAGAAGGAGACACTCTTTCCGGACTTCCACGCAAGAATTTCGCTAGCCTGTGCAAAGTATCTTTGCATCCCACGTCTTGCCGACTGTGACGATACGCCGGATTCTGAGGATACAACAAGCCATGACGAGATGTTTGATCCCGAAGGCTTCTACACCAGTTCCCGCCTTGAAGACCTGCAATACGAAGGGGAACTCCAAGAATACATCAGGCTTGAAAAGTACCTCAACCAAGAAAAGGACAAAGGCCGCCATGTGGGTCTCGCGCGTGTCAGAAAAGGTTTCGCCGACGGTTTCTGCTACAGATTGCAGCCGGGTGAGAATGTCTATTTCAACGGTCAAGGCGTTCTGAAGCGGCTCCACTCTCGACTAAAATACCTTTTGTATCCATTCAGTGGATACGCGGGGAAGTTTCTGAGTGATCATTTTCGGTCGATCCTCAACAATAACAATCGTCTGGTCGTAGAGGATCAAATCAACCTTCTACTTCGAAATGAGGGAAGTCGACTCTTTCATAAAAATTTGCTCAAAGACTTCGAGAAAAATGTATCGACATGGGAGACTGATCACGCCGCCCTGATCGGGAGTTCAAGGCTTTTTGAGCATTACCTCAGGTCCAGTACACCAGATCATGTCAAATCGAAAGTGGAGCACGGGCTGGAAGTTGCGATAGAGAATGGCTGTTCAGATGTCATAAAGGCTGTTCTTGGCTTGGCAGACATAGTCAACCTGACAACCCAGCGTGGTCACGCACTCTTGCTTGACGCTGCGAGAAAGGGCTGCTTGGAGGAAGTTAATCAAGTCGTGGCCGCTATATTCACAGACCTGGAGAAACGAAAGACAATCCAAAGCCCGGGGTCCAAGTCCAAATCCGCAATGGCCATTGGTTGGTCGTCAAGGGCTGCCTATTCTTCGCGGTTTCCACCGCACCACTTTGGACGCGTCAACCCAACCTCAATCAGTGACCACATTCACCTTCTTCACGCCTCAGCCGGAGGCGACTTTGGTGCAATTGCAAGCCTCCTCCGCCGAAACCGTTTCATACTCTTCCCCAGAGATCTAGAGAATATGGGTTGGACCAGTTTGAGCACGAGGGCATATCTGATCCAGACCTCATTCTTTCTCTGTGTTGAGAGTGGCCACACCCAAGCGGTGAAAGAACTTTTGGATCATGGCATTAATGTGGATTGGCAGGACTTTAGGAGTTCTCAGACGGCATTGCACCGAGCTTTGTACAGAAACTCGAAACCCATGGTGCAGCTACTGCTGAGCAAAAATGCACGCCTAGATTTGAAAGACTGTCACGGGAACACCGTTTGGGCAGCCGTTCCTCTCATTCAAGATGCAAGTGAGGCCACCATTATCACCCTTTTCTTGGCTCAGTCACGAGCAATTTCAAGCTTACGTCCAAGGTGCAGTTCTCCCGCTTCTAATTGATGCTAGCGCCAATAACCCGCTAGCTCTGCGCTATGCTTCAGGCGCCCTCATTGATGCTGTCGACAAGAACGATCTCAAGCTAGCGAGGTCGCTCTTAGAAGCAGGTTGGAATCCCTGTATTCGAGATCTGGACGGGAAGTTGCCTCTACAGGTAGCTGTTCAAGAAGTTGGTCTCGAGATGAGCCAAATTCTACTTGAGTACAAAGCCGATCCCAATGTCTTCGTGGGTACAAAAATGACCCTAGTTGACGAATTGGAGATGCATGTACTGGGCAATTATGACACTTTTTCTTTATCGGAATCGATCAGAAAATGCAGGGCCGAGAATCTCCTGAAGGCACACGGTGGCAAGACAGCCAGGGAGCTTCAAAGGCTTTCGGAGGGAGAATCTGATTCAGACAACGAAGCCGAACATCCTCTCAGTCCGACGGATGTGGCCCAGATTTTCTACCCACCAGCAAAACGGCGGATGATGAAAGGGAATGGACTGAGACTAAACAAACAGGAATTAGCGCGCGGGAAACTCGTCGTCCAAAAGACAACGGTGTCACTAGACCACGAGAGAGTAGGGTCTGATGAGATTGCACTGAACTCCAGTTCCGTGAACGACGAGTCCACAGGCGCCGAGTAATCAAGCCTGCTGGTAAGCTTGTAATGTTATCGTGGGAAGCATCTCATAGTAACTCTTGGCCTTCGGCTCTTGGTTTTCTTGCCTTTTTTATACTTTTCTCGGCCTGAAGAATCATTGTGCCGAGGTAAGCAGCTATTGCGTCCAGCTGCCAGCGGATGGGTAAAAGCACAGGCAGATGTTGGCGGATAAGCCTTCTCGTGGTGGTTAAAAGAGGCTGGTGATGTTTGAGCGAGAATGGCCTCGATGATGGTGGCCCGTGACTTGTTGAAGGACTGATTCAAGCAAAATAATATGGTTGATTCCTCGGACGCAAGGAAGCACCGCTGGGACAGATCTACATTGCAATCTGCAAGCCAATCAACGAGCACCTGTCGGCAAGGGTGAATGCAGCCAAGCTGATTCCACAGCAGCTTCGGGCGGTGCGGACAGCAGGGAAGACGGAAATTCTGTTGGCGCGGTCGACTTGTCGATGGGGAATTGTTGATGTCGATGTTGGTGGTGAGGCGAGGCGTTGTGTTGGCCGCGGGAAAGGGTTCGAAGGAAATGACCTCACCAAGGGGCCCCACCAACTCCGGTCATCTCCCTCGCACGCGCGGCCATCGTCCCTCTGCTCCTCGGGCCACCTTTGGCTTCCTCAGACAACGGAACCACCCCATGG
This sequence comes from Phyllosticta citribraziliensis, assembly GCF_038025025.1. Lineage (NCBI taxonomy): Eukaryota > Fungi > Ascomycota > Dothideomycetes > Botryosphaeriales > Phyllostictaceae > Phyllosticta > Phyllosticta citribraziliensis. The sequence continues at coordinate 658,987 of NW_027117353.1, read as the reverse complement.
CATCCTGAAGGCCTGAGTGCCCCTTCGCTGCGGCCAACTCTTCTCCTCCACACTCTGGGCCATGATCTCGCTGTAACGACGCTCAAAAATGATGTTCCGCCGCCGCTCCAACATCCGCATCGCCCTCTACACCCTCACCGTGTTGCTGCTCGTCGGCTTCTTCCTCAACCTCCGCAGCGGCGTCATCGAGCAGGATTCGCCCTTCTCCGGGGATGGCGACCTGAAGTACCAGGAGGACCTGGGAACGTACACCGCCACGCCCAAGTCGCGAGTCGGCCAAAAAGCATTCGTCGTCGCAAGCCAACAGACGGACGATGTGGACTGGCTGTACACGTACTTCCCCGACTGGGAAAAGTTTCGCTACGTCGTGGACGATCCCAAGGCAGAGTTGACGGTGCCTCGCAACAAGGGCCGAGAAAGCATGGTGTACCTGACGTGCGTTGGCCCTCGACGTTTTGGCGGGCTCGGGCTAATCCCTCACAGTTACATCATTGAGAACTACAAAAACCTCCCCGACTACACCCTCTTCCTGCACCCAAAGCGTTACCAGTGGCACAACGACGACCCAGACTACGATGGACTGCCCATTCTCCGCAACTTCCAGTTGCCGTACCTCGAGCAGGAAGGCTACGTCAATCTGCGTTGCGCATGGCAAATGGGCTGCCCCGAAGAGATTAAGCCATATGAAAAGGACGATCGCGAGGCACAGCAGCAAGGCCATGCGGGCAATAGTTACTACCGGTCCTTCAAGGAAATCTTTGGGGAAGACGCCGTTGTGCCAGACCTCGTTGCCATCAGTTGCTGCGCGCAGTTTGCGCTCACAAGACACAAGATCCGGAGTATTCCGCTGGAAAAATACCAGCATCTTCGAGACTGGCTGGCGAACACGGATTTGGAGGACAGGATCAGTGGCAGAGTGATGGAATATGCATGGCACAGTAAGTGCTCATGCATTGCAAGTCTAGGAACGTTGCTGACTTTTGCTTAGTATTTTTCGGCAAGGATGCCGTCTACTGCCCCGTCGCCAAAGATTGCTATTGCAAGGTTTTCGGATTGTGCAGCCTGAATTGCACCGAGCCCGGTGGCTGTCAAGGCCAATACACGCTTCCGCCGTACTCGAACCTGCCGGAAGGCTGGCCGCTTGTGGGCTGGGATCTACAGCCGCGTAACAGATCTGTTGAACTCGACGTGCCCAATTGAAAACGGAAAGCCTTGGAGAACAATTCGAGTCCCACTTTTGCTCAAGACGATATGACGAGGCAGCCTTCCAGTCTGGCCGAAATCACAAGAATCCAGGCCGAGACCATACAGGGTTGACTCGCAACAATTAACGGCTGAAGCCGTGCGCTGTGTCCAGCCTGACCGATTTGCGAATCTACGACTCGACAACGAGATGACGCTGCACCTTGTCGAAACCAGAATGCATCGCGATCCTTTCACCCTTCGGGAGGACCCGGCTTGAATGCCATTAGATATCATTCGGATGGTTCGCAGGTTCGCGGACTCGGCAAATGCTGGGAAACTTTGAGGCTCAGTGCGCCCTAGGAAAGCTGCAGAACAACACGTCTGTTACGTGCGAGACTGACTGGAGAGAGAAGTTCAGCTTCGTAAGAGTCGACATGTCTTTTTGGATCGCGTGTCCTTGTTGGACCATACTACCCCAAAATTTTGAGTTTCATGTTGCATCACCGTTGCCTTGCTGTTTCCCAACCTCATGACCAATGATGTTTCCAGCCTCGTCAGATCGAAAGCCATATGATTATATATAGCACAGGCCATCTCGGTGTATCGATCAACCAACCAAGCCCTCGGATTGACCCTGACAGACCACACTCGGTGATCAGATCGTGAACGAGCACTCTCGACGCAAGCATGAGACAGAATCGCGGGGACTACGATACCAAGGACCTGGGGACACAATCAGCTGGAGCCTTGGACAAGGCTGAATTGACATGTTGACGAAAACGTTCTCAGCCTGAAGGGACATTGCAGCTGACCTGCATCTGTATCGAGACGTGCGCTTTCGAATCGATCAAGTTTCAAGAGACAGCTGGAGTACCCCCAGATCGCTTGGATGGTCTTCCGCAAAAGCGTCGCCAGTAACACCGCTTCCCTTTCGGCGATTTGGCCCCAGACCACACCCCTGTCGGCCATCAGACTGAGCCGCACTAGACCACAAACAAAGTCGAGGGACCCTCAAGTTGCGACCGATTCGCTTGATATTTTCCGGATCGTCTTGGATTGTGAGACAAGTCAGCCACATCCCGGCGAACTTGAGCCTCATGTTGCAAGGGGGCACAGCTCTCTCTTCACATCTGACACGGTCAGCGAGGCTTTGGAGATTCGCGGCCTTTTCCCGAGGCCTTTTCTCAGCATTCTATATTCTGACGGCAAATGACGACTTGCGCCTTTACTAATAGCCTCAACAACACGAGGCTGTGGCGTAGCATTGCGCTGGCTGGCTGGCTGGTTGGTTGGCACTGTACGTCCACGTCGAATTGCATGAACTGCTACAGGTAACATTCTGCATTCGAGCGGGCAAGACACGATCTGGGAACACCATTGGTGCTGAGCTACGGCGCCCAACTGAATCCTCTCGCAATCAATTAGTGGCTTTGCCAACACGGCTTGCTTTGAGGAACAAACAGCGCGCCGTCCCGAGTTCCCCGTTCCCGGCTGAGGCACACGCGCCCGCACTTGATGGATCAGCGAGATGTGATATGTATGCACAAAGCGAGCGCACGGCATGAAGCCGACTTCCTTTGCACATGTGTACCTGAAGCTCTAGCGCAGTGGTACCCAAAGACGCCAGCACAACACACGCAGTCGAGCAAACACGCACCGCTTTCGGTGTGGAGGAGCAGTCTGCCTGCGTCTGAGGTGTCTCGACAGCCGCAAGCGGGGCGGGCAAGTCTCCCGATTGAACCAATCTATGCATCCGACTGCTTTTTCCCTTGATGTCTCGAGAGGACCCGCAGCCTTGTCGCATACACGCGCGAGACACGCGCGCTTGGCCTTGCCTGGCAGCGGTGCTGCCCCTGGCCAAATCGGCTGCCTGACAGCCTTGCTCGACCACCCGGCACAAGGACAGGCAGGCATGTGGCACAAGTGCTGAATGGTACCTGTAAGCTTGTGGGTGCGGCACGAGCTACCCTACCCTACCCAATGCACCTAAGCGCGCTTGCGCCTCGCCTGTCCGGCTTGCGGCGCAAAGAACCTGGGTGGGTGGGCTTGATTGCGTCGCACGGCGCCTCGTGAACCCACGCATCTCTATTCGTCCACCACACGGCGTCCTGCCGTGCGGCTCTGTCGGGAGAGAGCGCGAGAGGGAGCCACAGTGGGCTTTCAGACGAGGCACCAGACAATGGAGAAAGACATGGTGGAGGGGGTGGCAGCAGTGGCACAGTGGGGAGAGGCGATGCGGCTCTTCGGCTGCTGCTGATGTGCAGTGCCATGGATGCGCCGCGCTTGTTTCCTCTTTGGGCACCCGGCGATGCGGCTCTAAGACGACATACTCACATATAGATAGAGCCCGCCAACGCTGGCTGCTGCCGAATTCATCATCATCATCATCATCATCATCATCATCATCATCAAGTGCCCAAGCTGGCATCCATTGCATTCCACACTCCTGAGCATACTCGAGTCGAAGCCATTCACCAACGATTTCCACCACGAGGCGGAAATTGAGCAAGGGAGATTCATTCCGCCCGTCGCAAAAAGCAACGCAGCGGCTGCGCACGCGAAGCAAAAATCAAAAGAGCACGGAGAGAACTGTCGAAATCGGTACAGATTACTTTTCAGGCTTTGGGAGAGAGAGGAAAAGCAAATCCTCATTCGACAACGCAAGGCGCGGGCGAGAACACCTTGCCTTGACTCGCCTTGCTTTGCACATCGCTCACTCGCTCCGGCCCACCCTCCTCTGCCCCCGCCGACTCCGATGTACGGGCTCTTCTGCTCCGCCTCGTCGTGTCGGTACTGGATAGGCCTCGTTGAATTCGGCTTCTGGGTAGCTGCGGCTGTCCGAGGAAGCAGACATCGCTACTGCGGTAGTGCTCGAGTGCATCATCATCACCATCATCATCACTATCGAAGAGGGGCATTAATCGTTTGATTTCCGCTGAAAGAGATTGCAGTAGCAACGAAAGGGCGAGACGAGACGGACGACATGCGCAATCTTGATACTTTGCCGTTCGACGTGCTGTTCGAGGTGTCGCGGTACCTGGCGCTGGACGACGTGGCAGCGCTGGGGTGTGCGAGTCGCCGGTTGAGAGGCGTGGTCAAGGGCGAGGATGCGCTGTGCCGGATGGTGGTTCAGGTGAGTTTTCTATTGAAAGATGCATCCACGGCGGCGCTCAAGGCTGGACGATTCGGGAGTATCTCTTTTTGCCGTTCCTCCTGAGTCGTCGTGTCTTCAAGTTCTCTACTGCACTTCATTATCTGTGGCCTCCACTCATTGGAGGCTTGCAGCCGCACAGCAGCATAAATATGTAGCTGACACTTGCTAAAGAACAACGCGCAATTCGCCCGCGAAGCTCTCCTCGCCTCGCGAGCCGAACACAACACAACTGCCACGGCCTCTTCTCAAAATGGATCTCCGTTGAATCAGCAGCAGCAGCCCACTCCTCGACCGACACCGCCTACCTTCTGCGCCGCGCTCCAAAGCATCCACGCACGGCGAGCCGCCTTCGCCTCGGCATCGCCGCGCTCCGCCTGCATCGTCGACTACGCGGCCGACTTCCTGTACGAAGAGGGCCTGCTGTGCTACGTCTACTCGCAGCCGAGGAGCAGCAGCAATGGCAGAGACGCAATCAAGATCCGCGTCCTCAACGTCGAAGAAGGCGGGAGAGAAGTGGCCGTGTTGGATGTGGGAGCAATCGCGCACAGCGTGGTCGAGAGCGCGGGAGCGAAAGAAGGCAGCGAGCGCGATGAGAGGCCGAGCAAAAGAAGACGAAGTGACGAGCGAGACGGGTCGACGTGGTGGGACGCAGAGATGCCATACGGGGGGGACATGGCGTACTGTGCAGCAGCAACACTGGGCTTCGAGGCGCCGCTGTGGGACGAGGCGAACTCGTCGTCATTGTCGGGGCGGTCTCGCTCAGCGTCGCCATGCTCGCTCACATCCACCAACGCAAGCCGGTCGTCTTCGTCGACCTCTCCGACCTATCCTCTTCCGCGAGTGACGCTGGTCCACTGCAGCGCGTCGATCCTGTCGCTCTACCTCAACTTCAGCTCCTCTCGTTCCGCGCCGTCGGCACCTTCGTTCCTCCAGCGCCACCCGCACTTCCTGGTCGCCGTCCGCCTTGCCAAAGCCGCCTGCTCCTCGGTCGCTGCCCCATGCCTCCGCGTCTTTCGCCTGCCAAACCGCCTTGGTGGGTACGGCAGCGACAACGACTTTGTCGTCAACGACGCCATGTCGACGAGCAGCGAAGGCGAAGGCGACGGCGCTGGCCGCGGTCTCAAGCTCTTCGTCCGCAACACGGACGCGTACTACTATTTTGGGACGCACACGGGGTGCGGGAGGCGCGGGGAGCGGTTTTGGGTGGTCCACGGCGTGAGCTTGAAAGACGGCACGCCGTTGAAAATCGCCAATGACAACGACAAGAGGTCCGCAGCAAAAAGAAAGAGTAGAGACGGCAGCAAAAGAGACATTGCGAAGCTCGCGCTGCCGCAAATGGCCAGCAAAGCGCTCGGCTCCGATACTTGTTTCTTCATCCACGAGAACCATTTCTACGGTCTTACCATTAGCGGCAGTGCGTTGGCGGATGTGCCTGCAGACTTGGGCGAAAGACCAGCGATAAATCAAGACCAGCTGCAAGACCCTCACGTTTCGACTTACAATTCGATCCGCTTCCCGCTCGAGTCGCCGACGCCGGATGCCGTTGAGACGGGCTCGCGGGTGTTTCGGCGACATCATGGCATTGAGGGGCCAATCAATGACGCATGGACGGCGTTGGACATTGCCGTGGATGAAGCGAGTGGGGGAGTCAAGGTGATTGAGGAGCGAAGGGAATGGGGGCAAGGAACGGGGACGCAAGGGGGAGGGCGTAGTGTCGGTGGAGAGAGGAGTTGGTACTTTGGGACATTGGGATTCGGCGAGGACTCGTCGTCGGAAAGGGATGACGATGAAGAAGAAGAAGGAGGAGGAGGGGAAGGGGAAGGGATGACGGTGCTTGACGGCGGCAGTCGGGACGACTCCAGCTCAGCGTCTGGGCCAGCACGCCTCTCGCCAGCCGGAAGTCTGCGCGCGTCCGGCCAGCCGTCACAGCCTCAGTCGCAGCCGTCGCCCTCGGCATATCCCGATGCTTATACCTCGCCCTTCGACGCTTTTCTTCCCGACTTCAACGTCGCCTGGTCCGACGCGACCCGGCCCTGGATCCGGCGTCCGGCCCGCGTCCACCGCGAGCGCTTGCACTTCGCAACCGCTGCGCCGAAAGAAGCTGGACGCGCCGAGGCGCTCCGCTCGTTCACGTTGTCGCGCACCAAACACCGGGCGTACAATTATTCCGCGAAGACGTTTTTGGACCTGGTGGAGGACGAGAAGTGCTGCTCAAGCGGGCCTTGCCTGAGATTGAGAGTGGGAGCGCGCAGGGAGAATACGAAGCAACCAAACGAGACTCGAGTTGGCCAAGAGAATTCCGTGACAGAGGGAGAGTTGCAGGGACAGGACGGAGCGTATGTGCACAAGAGGGCGAGAATGTGGCCGCCGGCGTCCTCTGGTTCTTCGGGTGGAGGCAGGGCCGGTTGCCAGTGTTCGGAGAAGCTACATGGCATCATGAATGCGCCGTTGTCGCCGAGCCGAGCAGACTCGCCGGTCGTCGACGTTGTCGGTGTGACGGACAGACGCAGCGTGGTCTTCTTGCGACGGGCCAAATACGGAGGAGGAAGGGAGAGGACAGGGCCGCTGGTTCTGATGAGCTTTGACGCGGGCGTTGCGGCTGAAGGACTGGACGGCGTGGGATGGAAGAGGGAGTGGTGTTGTATGTAGCTGTTGACAGGCGTTGAAATCCACTTCCCAGGCTGGCCTGAAACTGTCAGGGCCACGGCCGGCCGTTGTGGTCGTTTCATGGATGGGTGACATCATGTCGAGGGAGCGCAAGGATCCCATGGTGATTGGTCAATGTTTTGGCGCGCAGCCATCTGATGGTACTGTAAGCGTGTCGTCTCACCACCCCAAGGGAGGGAGGTTCCTCGCGCGCGGCCACGTCGACGGCCGTCGTTTGCGATCGGCCGTTGAAACAGGCAGGATGGTGTTTGTTTGCCTTGTCGCTGATGGTCTTCGCTTCGGTGTGCAATTAAGCTTAAGGTAAGGCAGCCCGGTCCGCCGCTACTTGTACATAATAATGGGCCACCTCAGACACGCAGATCCGGCGGCGATGAAAACGATGGCACAGGGAGTAAGCAGCAGAGTAATTAAAGAAAAGTGGCCGAGGAGGGATGGCAAAGGCAAAGAGGCGAGAGAGGCTGTGTGTGTGTGTGTGTGTGTGGAGAGTAACCACCCAGGCACCGGTAGCAAAAGAGTCCCTGCGCCCCACTGCAGGCAGTGCCACGCCACGCCACGCCACGACCGACGGTCTCTGGTCGGCGCCCTCGAAATTGCCCAACCACTGCCACTGCCTGCTCTCGCTCTTCTCTGCCACTCTCTGCTCTCCAACGACAACAGCAACACCACCTCTTCCACCTCCATCCGCATTCTTGATACCCCCCAGCCTCCGCTCCGGCTTCCGCCACTCCATTGTCGCGCTTCCGCAGGGACCGAACATCCCTTACCGCGGCCCGTCAGCATCCATCCAAATACGTCATCCGTCTTGTTCCGTACCCATCCATCTCCTCTCCGCACACTCGCCGACTCCCATCTCGACCCAACTCCACCATCGTCACCATGTCCTACGGCGGATACAATCAATATGGCGGCAACCCCTACGAGCAGGACGAGGCCGCCAATCCCTATGGCCAGCCCAGCCCGTACGCTGCTCAGGTGCGTCGCATCCGTTTCAATCCTCAAGGCCTCGTCTGACCCCTCGAGCAGCAACCCCCGCCGCTCACCCACCAGCAAGCCTCCAACTACTCGCAACCTTCACAATACTCGGAAATTCCCATGGCGGAACAGGGAACCGCCACCCAGTCGCAGTACTCCTTGTCCGATCAAGATTTCCTCGGACGCGTCGGTCTGTGCGGGAAAAACATCGAGCTGCTCACGACCCGCATTGGAGAAATCGCTACAATCCATCAACGCCTGCTGAACGATGCCAACGAGGCCCACGCGCAGGCTCAACTGAAAACCTTGACCACCGATACACAGATTCTCAACACGAAGATCAAGGATGAGATCAGGTTCCTCGAGGCCGACGCCATGCGCAGCGGAAACAACAGCACCAAGAACAGTCACAGCCGCAGACTCAAAAACACCTTTCAGGAAAAGCTGCACGACTACCAAGTTCTCGAGAAGAAGTACTCCGATCGTTACCGGGACCAAATCAGGCGCCAGTACCGCATCGTCAAGCCAGATGCAACAGAGGAGGAAGTTGAGGCTGCTGCCAACGAGGATTGGAACCAATCCGGCGGCCTCTTTCAGACGGCGGTAAGTGTCGCACCCATCACATACTTACCGAGCAAGTCGCTAATGAAACCGGCAGCTCAAAACCAACCGCTCGGGCCAGGCGAACAGCGTGCTCGGCGCAGTGCGCGCACGCCACAACGACATTGAAGTCATCGAGAAAACGATGAACGACCTTGCCCAGCTCTTCATTCAGCTCAACGAGGCTGTCGTCCTGCAGCAACCCCAGGTTGAACAGACTGAGCAGAAAACGGAGGCTGTCCTCGAAGAGGGCAAGCAAGCGAACGTCCAACTCGACAAGGGCATTGACCACATCCGCCGCCGCAACCGCCTGCGCCGCTGGACCCTTTTCATCTTCATCCTCATCGTTTGCATCATCGCCCTGGTCGTCGGCTTGTACTTTGGGTTGAACAACAAGAAAAACAACAACAACAACAACAACCCGTAATCTCACACACGGAATACGGGTCGCGTTGCCGGAAGAGTTGCTCCGGCGTACAGCGAATGGAACCTGTTTGGTTGACGCTCGCTCCAGTGAAGACGGCCTTTGTCGACCGAGGTCGTCGCCGTAGGTAGGAAGCCATGTCGGATCCGCGACATAATCAAAAACTCAAAATCTGCAACGCGGGTTCGACAAATGTGGGGTGGACATGATTTGAAGCGAAGCGAAGCAAGGCAGCATGAAAACGGCCAGGTCTGGATTGAACTCGATGATCACTATGGGACGGACTTTCTCCTTTTTCAGTTCCCTTTTCTTCTTCGGCAGCAGTCTACCGTACCTCGGTCTTGTGTTGTATCTATGGAAAAGATGCACGCATAGGGAATAGGTAGGCTGCGGGATGTAATAATTTTTCTTTTCCTTTCCTTCTTTCCTTTCTACGACTACTGTCACGTTCGTCATGTCCCCTCCCCCCCTCTTCATGTTCTTCCTCTCACTTTTAATGCCCCTTTTTTTTACCCCATCATCATCGGTGTGCAGTCGAACCGTGTGTCCAACTGTCTCCAGCTAGAGGAGCGGGAGCGGGACGAGAGATGGCTCGGCGAAGGTGGATGATAGTCGAGCAACGCCGAGGTGGCAGAGGCGCCTTCCATGTTGCGTGCGTGCGTACTTTTATTCATGTATGTATGGGTGGATTGATGGACAGCACTTTTCAGCTTGGCTTGGCTTGGCTTGGTTTGACTGGCCGGATTGCGACGTGGTCACATCCAGACGACGAGTTTACCTGCAGGTGGTGGATGCCTTTGTTTCGGATCTCGTGAGTTGGTCCTATGAGCAAGCTTCCCTGTCGTTTTTAGCTCTTTTGCATCGGCGGAACGAAAGGAACTGACTTTACTTTACGTATACATCCTGAATTCAAGAGTAGCTGTTTCTTTGGCATACGCTTGCGTGTCGTCACGTTTTTAAGTATGCTTTCCTGAATGCGCAGGCGGTTGTCCTTGTCGTCGGTCCCGTGGGTTCTCTGCTTTTGGGAATGCTAGGCTTGTGGTGTTCGGCGTGCATCACCAGTCGATTCCAACAGACTTGGACCAGTCTTCGCGCCATGTTCGATCAGCAGTTCCGCCACTTCTGTGCTGCAGGCTTCGTCGAGCGGAGTCTTGTCCCGCTTTGACAGCACGTTGCAGTCCGCACCTGCATCCAACAGAAATTTGACGCGATCAACGGAACGGTACCGAGACGCGATGTGCAGAGGGCTCTCTCGGTCCTGGTCTTGAGCAGACGGGTCTGCCCCGCACGCAAGAAGGTGCTTGACGGTGTGCGTTTCGTTACTACGGATGGCGAGGTGCAGAGGTGTCTTCCCAGACGGATTTCTGATGGAGATGTCGACGCCAGCTTGGACCAGAAGCTCGATGCAATCGGCGTGGCCATTGTGGGCAGCGAGGTGCAGAGTCGAGTCTCCGAACAGGTTTCGAGTCGAGGCGCTCAGGCCGAAACCTAACAGTGTTCGCAATAGACCGGCTTGTCCATCACGCGCTGCCATGTAAACGGCCGGTGCACCGGATTCCGGATCAGCATCGCGGAGAAGCTTCAGGACTGAGGGAATCTGTCAGCTCACAGGCCCCAGCCAATCGCTTGACCCGAAGAGTTGGGAGAGGATTTCACCTTCGACGCTATTGGTACCAGATTCTGGCAGCCACATTCGCCAGTCTAGACACGCTTGCCTGCTAAGCAAAAGTTTCATGATGGGCCAACAGTTGAGAACCACGGCGCGGTGAAGCGGCGTCTGCCATTCCAAATCTCGCGAGTCGACCTCGATCCCGTGATCCAGCAAGACCTCTACCGCCTGCGTGTGGCAGTTCTCGACGCACAAGAAAAACGCCGTGTAGATGAGCAGAGCCTTGACCCGGTTCTCCAACATCTTCTTCGGCTTCGACAGGGCGGCAAGTTTGACCGACAAGGTCAGATCGATGCACCTCTCTTCGACGAGTCGCCGGATTGCGGCAGCATCTCCCGTCGTCACCGCAGAAAGAAGCCGGACGTGGCTTTCGAGCTTGACGAGCGACAGTCTTGGGAAGAAGCGATCGTTTTCTGACGTATCTGGGCGAGGTGCGCTGTCAAACCAGTCTCTTGTCCGCTTCGTCAGCGTTTTCGACTTGTGATGGAACTTGGCCGCGTCCAAGTTGTCGACAATTTCGGAGACGACTTGGTTCACTTCGGTCAGGAACCCTTGCTGTGCAGTGCCGATGAGCAGGTAATGGCCATCTATGCACGTGAGGTCAACAAGGCCAGCCCTGAGCAGCGCCCTCACCACATTCGTGCAGCCGTGCCGCGTTGCAATCTCCAACGCTTTCTCTCGGTCCTCCCGAGTACTGCCTTGACTGTATTGTTCAAAAAGCGATACGCTTCCAATGAAGGCGGCGTATTCAGCCAGGGTCTCGAGGTGAAAATGTATATGCCAAGTCAAGGATTCAAAAACCGATTGCTGGAGGGCCAGCTTGGGCGGGCTTTGCCAGATGATGCGAATCTGCTCCTCGACAAGCGATCGGGTGGCGTCGTCGGAGAGCGCCTTGAAATGGTGCACCAGGTACCTGCCGGCGTAGCTGACGAAGGGATACAGCCAGAACTTCAAATCGGAAGGAAGTCTCGTCAGAACACCCGAGCCATTGTAGTACGGCACATTGGGTGCCTCCCACCTTATCTTCAACCCGTCCCGATTTCTTGACAGCTCGAAGTGCTTTTCGCGGTACTCGTAATCGTCGTACCCCTCGATTGTCTTGCCTAGTCGTGCTTCCTCTTTGGTTTTCTGGATTTCCCACAGCCTCTCATACTCCTTGAACTCTTCGGCGTAGTCGTGGGGCCCGTTGCAAAGTCCGCCGTCGGTATATTGTGCGCGTCCAAACTTGCCGCGATCCAGTTCAAGGACTTCCAGACGCGGGAGGCAAAGATATTTTGCGCACGCCAACGCTATTCGAGCGTGGAACTGTGGGAAAAGCTCAGCTCGCCTCTCGTGCAGAAACTCCTGCGTGGTGAAGTGAATTAGCTTCATCGTGTTGTTGTTACCAGCATCGATTTCTACCAAGCCGCAACAAAATTCCGTAATGTCTTCGCCCGAGAGCGTGAAGCTGTGGTCGAAGAAGGGATCGCCGGGCTCAAGGGGTGAGTCCACCTTGCCACCTATCAAAAGCGCATGTCTAAGTTCGTCGAGTTCCAGTGGTCGACCCGCGTGGACCATCCAGCCGAGAATCGACAGTGCCCATTTGCGCCTCGAGTCCTGTTGGCTGTCGATTCGTTTCAAAGTACTCGTGTACATCGAGTCCGGATCGCTGGGCAGCTTCTGCAGCGCTTTTTGGACCTCGCCACGAGTGTCCAAAGCGGCAAGCGTGTCCATGTGGCATCGGGCCAAGAGAAACCTGTTTCTCAGAACGTCAGTGTTCAAGTCATCCTCAGCGCTTCAAAGTGGGGAACCCACATGCCGTTGGCCCTCTCGCAGACGGCGCTTTTGATTTCTTCCTCTAAGCGCGGCACTTGATCGGTATACCGCTTCAAACGCGACTCGTGGGGGATCCTTTGGTCAACATAAGCTCGAATATCGGGTTCTTGCGCTGAAATTTCCATCGTCTCAAATCCACTCGTCGATTGATCCCGTGACGTGACGAAAAGATTGACATTTTTCATCTTACGCAACGAGTTCAGCAGACTTTGTCGTTGGCTGGGATCGAACTCATCTAGCGCATCGACGACTATGAAGGTGTCATTGGTGGACGCCAGTTCCGACAAAAGGTGTTCAAGTTGTGACAAGTCCGGGCGGTTTCCGAACGGGTTCGGTTTGTTATTCTCTCCGTTAAAAAGGTCTCGCACGCAGGGAGGCAACTGACTGCCAATGAGTTGACCAACAAGACTTCCAAACAGGTCGGTCAGAGCGGGTTTCTGTTTGTATGACAGGGACAAGGAAGCAACTTGGCAATCCCTCTTGTGCTGCTTGAGTTCCTTGATGACGATGGATCTGGCAAAAATCAGGAATATTTACCCCCTGCGTCCTAATGATTGACTTACGAGAGAAACGACTTTCCAGCCCCGGCTGAAGAGACACGGGAATCGTCAGCCTGATATCCGCATTGCGACGGCAGTGGTAGACATACGCTTCCCAGAACACCAAAGATACTGAGTATCCCTTGTCTTCCATGACAAGAACATCTGCGAACTGAGAAACCACTGGCAGGACCCGTGCGCAGCTTTGTTGAACAGATCTCGTTGCTGTTCGCAACAGTCCAGCGGAGACAGCCAGCTCACTATCTTCTCGCGCACCTCCGATTCTATTGCGTGTGGTTTGGGCGAAGCGTGGTAGTTTATGACCTGGGAGCCTGTGATATTACAGCAAGAGAAGCAGGTGTTGGCTTGATTCGAGTTCCCAACATACCAATTTGAGTCTGCTGTCCGTGGTTGATCGAGTTCGCGACAAAGAGACCACGCTCGTTCGAGACGTCACCAAAGGTGTTGTCCAAAGAAGGCGTTTTCCCAGGAACCAGTCCAGCAAAAGCGATCGCATCTTTCTCCATGGCTTTGGACTCGGCAACAACTTTTGACAATGTTTCCGGGTATCGACGCAGTATCCAGGGGCAGTTTGGTTCACAACAATATCAAAAGTCCAATTCACTGTCGACCATCTCAATGTTGTATATAGACCCGCGGTGCCAAAGTCACCATGGAGTCTTCAGCTGGGATTTGTTTCAACGGGTGACTCAGCCACACGCACTCGGGGCGTGTCGGAGCGCAAATGGGAGTGACTTGTCGGTTCCTAGCGCCTGAATTCGACGCATCATCTTTGCATCAAGAACTAACAAACCACTCCGCCTGCCAATTCAGGTGTAAGTCTAGCATGTCGTCTAGCACGTCTCACAGCCGCGTCTTGCAAGTGCCATCTTATAAGACACGTGCAGAGCGAAACATTGCTTAGCAAGACGCGCACTGAGGAAGACGCGAGCTATGTCTCGCATTTCTCCCGGATAGTGAAACCAACTTAAAAACAGTACTTGAGATATCGCCATTTGGTGGTATATATGGGACCTTCAAACTCGTCGAGGACAGTGACTGCAGGTTTCCAGAAAACTGATTGCACTTGATTTTCTACTACACATCCAAAGCAGTGAACCAATCGACGTACGAAAACCCTTTCGCGAACATGGTGAAATTGGAGATGGGCCTCCGCGGCTTGACATTTGAGCGCGGACAAGGAGTTGCTCAGGTTGAGGGGAACGCAGAAATGAAGCCTGCAACTAGCCAGGCTGGACCTGCTCAGGCTGAACAGACAAGAATGACACCGAAGACAGGGCTTGGTGAACCGCTGTCTGACCCGCCGAATGCAACTGTTGAGTACGGGTTTTCGCCAGGTCAGTCGGGACTGGTAGATTGACAATCACAGCATCATCTTCGTTCATGGCCTTGGAGGCGACAGAGTCAACACTTGGTCCACAAAGCCGACTGATGAGGATCCTGACCCGGTGTTCTGGCCCAAGGACTTGCTGCCCGATGTTTGCAAGACGGCTCGGATCCTCTCTTTTGGGTACGACGCCGACTATGCGAGATCCTGGCTCGGCAAAGAGATTCCCCTGGAGACTAGCTTGGATGAGTATTCCACTTCCTTGCTTCAAAGCCTTGCTGGGCTGAGGAACCGGACAGGAACTGTGAGATCAATTCATCACTCGGCGTTGGTTTGGAAATGACTGACCATCTCAAGCTGGAGCGTCCTTTGCTGTTCGTTGCGCACAGCCTTGGTGGACTCGTTGTCGCGAATGCGCTCTCCCGGCAGCATGGTTCAGATGTCGCCAGCCACAACATCGCAGATGCGACGAAAGGTGTTGCTTTCCTCGGGACCCCATTCAAAGGATCGAGCATGGCGTCAGTTGGAAAAGTCATTCTGCGCGTGGCTTCTCTCTTCACGACAACAAACGACAGCAGCATGAAGAATCTCCAAAAGCGATCAGAGAAGGCATCCGACATCACTTCCGCGTTTCTGGCGTACTTGGACGGCAGGGCGCATTCTGATGATGGGAACTATCTTGATGTCGCTTGTTTCTTCGAGGAACATCCCATGCGGATCGCAAAGAGCTTCGGGCTTGTGGTCGACAAGGATTCAGCCACGATTCCGGGGAAGAAACCGCAGCCAATTCCGGCGAACCATCGCGAGATGTGCAGATTTGCCTTTCCCGAGCATTCTGGGTTCCGCAGCGTATCTGATCAGCTCTGCCAGTGGATCACTGCGTTGGAATCTCCGTCGTCAGAGGAAGCTGTGCAAACTCAAGTAAGTCAATCGGTTGGAATAGGGGTTCTGGTCTGACAGTCAACTCTAGACGAGCGCGATCCATATTGGAGATACAATCTTCCGGGAGAGGGTCGAGAACCACGGTGGTGTCATCATGGGGAGTGTGTATAATGCAGCTGCAGATGGTATGCATTTTATTGGGAGCTCGACGACGGTAAGCGGTCATTGGCTCAGGAGATGCCCCTCGGCGCTAACATTTGCTCAGAACTACAACGGATGGCATCCGGAGGGCCGCTGAAGCTTGATCTTACATCTTGGCCAGCATTTGACCTAAACGATCGCAGAGGGTGAGGAGCAAAACCGCCTGCACAGACAAATGAATGGGTTTGAAGCCACAAACCAATCCATGTGCTCTCTGAAGGCATCAAATTAATTACATGGTTGAATATATTACACATAAGATCGTGGCTACTTCTCGGACTGACGCGCGCGGTCCTATCACACCTCAGAGAAATGGGTCCTACATTTCTTTTAGCTCCTCGTCGATGAAACCCTTCAAACGGGTCATATCTTGCTTCCTGGCTTTTCCTGGTCGTCTCTCTGCGCCGTGCTTGACAAGCAGGTCTACCATCTCTTGCATCCCGGTGTGCGTGGCTAGATCAATCACGGTCCCCGGATGGCACTTCATGCCCTGATTCGGGTCGGCCCCGAATTCCAGCAGAATCTTGGCGCATTCCAGATGTCTTTTATGAACGGCAATTTGCAGGGGAGTCAGTCCGTATCGGTTCGGGATTGAAGGGTTGACTTTGTTGTTCAGAAGGAATATTACGTCGGGGCTTTTCCCCGCGCAGACTGCCCTATGGAGAGGATGGAACTTTCGTCGGCCAGATGAGTCAGGATCTACACCAGCGTCCAACAATTCTTTTGAAACTAGGTTTAATGGTCAGCCCTAGAGGTCTTGCATTGTATCCTGCGAAGAAAGAAAAGGGTATCGTACCTGCGGCACGAGCCGCGCATGCATATGCGCTCCAGGGTGTATTGCCACCAGCATCTTTACGGTTCGGGTCTGCTTTTCCAGAAATCAATAACCTGACCATGGGTACGAGGTCCTTCTTGACGGCAACGTGCAGCGCTGTTTGTGACCCGAAGAATGTTGCGTTGGGATCGAAACCATGATCTAGGAATACCTGTACCGCCTCCTTGTAATTTCTCCCTACGCACAGAAAGAATGAAGTCCTGATCAGGAACTTTTTCTTCCTTTCTTTACTGGAGTTAGTCTTTTGACGTGTTCTCAGATCGACCAGATTGCGTTCTGCAAGGCTTGATATGTGAACAGCATCACCCTTGAAACAAGCAATGAGTAAGCGCAGGTAATGGTCCGGCGGCTCGAGCTCTTTCAGGGTCATGACCCTTTGCTTTAAAAACTGCGCGGGATGGGGCTCTCGCGGCTCTGAAGCTTCGATGGGGAGGCCAGAGCAGCTGGGTGTGGTAAAGGACTGGCAGAAACCAACTCCGAGCCAAACCATGACCCAGAAGTCTAGCGTGGTTTCTGAATCGGATGTTTGAACCACTCTCCTTGCTGCCATTTTGGGTTCAGCATGTCCAGCCGCTGACTCTATTCGCTGTGGCCTCAAATCCTCGCACATGCTGGAAAGGATGAGGCGCACCACATCCGGGTTTGCCTTTGTCGTGGCGAAAAGAATGATATGCGAAAAGGGGTCTTGGAGGCGCAGTTTCACTCCATGATTGAGGAGAGTCTCTACTACGTCATCAAACCCGTTTTTAACAGCGATAGCCAGAGCGTATTGGCCTCTGTCTCTCAGCGTGACTATCTGGTGGCCATTCTGGATGAATTCTTGCACTAGCATTGCGCTGCCAAAAAAGGCAGCGAATTGGATATCCGAGGGGTGACCTGATAATTCGAGCATACATCTAAACGAATTTGACCATCTGTTCGCTGATCCAGGGGAGTCAAGTTCAGAATTTGGGAAGTACTGATAATCGATCTCCATGGAGCCGAGTAGCCTGGCCAGGAATAGCGTTTTTGGAAGACTTTTGATGAGTGAACGGATCTGAGCCTCCACGTCTTTTCGGGCTTCCGCATTTAAGTCTTTTCTGAAATGTTGTACCAAGTGCAGTGCGGCGTATTCAGAGAATGGATATCTCTTCAATTTGTTGGTGAGAAAGGGCTCTGTGTCGGTATCCTCATCACTGTCTTCGACAGACTGTTCGGCCGACTCTTCGGACCCTTCATCTGACTCCCTATCCGACTCCGCGCAGGGCCGTTCTCCAGTTGTCTGAGGTGAGTCTTTATGAGAGTGCGAACAAGATTCCCGGCCATACCCCTGAAAAGACTCTGGGCCTGAGTCTGAATCTGAGTTTGGATCACAGTCTGGATCCGAGTCTGAATCGTAGAATCTGATATCTGAGTCGAACACTTCTGAGTTGGTATCGCTGTCGAAGTTCGGCCACAGCGTAAGCGCTCCGCTTTCTGGGTCAGTGTATTCTTCCAGCTCAGGAGTGCAAAGGTACGTTGCACACGCGAGCGCGATCCTTGAATGGAACGAAAGGAACAATTCGTTCTTTCTCCTATCATCGAAGAATTCCATTGCTGTCTTGTGGAATAGAGTGACTGCACCGAGGTCGCGGTCAATGCTGACCAAGCCACAACAGAATCCGGTGATGTTTTTCTCCAGAATCAGGTTGTTGAAATCGAAGTCTTTGCCAGGTCGGATTGCCAGAGCATGTCTGAATTCTTGGACCCCAAGAGGTCTAAATGCGAAAAGTATCCAGCCAAGGATGGACATGGCGCAGTCTTCTCTTGCTTTGCCCTGCTTGCGGATCCGCTCCAAAGCATTCTCATAAACCTCATTGAGCTTACTGGGTAATGCCTCCAGGGCTTCTCGGATCTCTGTGACTGTTGTTGCATCAGCGAGAGCGTCCATGTGGAATTGAACCAACAGGAACCTATCACATGTGGAGGCTTAGCGTTGCAATTCACTGTACTTGGGACAGATGAGATGCCCTGACTTACATTCCATTGGCCCGTGATTTGATCGCTTTTTGAATCTCTTCCTTCAGGCCTCTCGTATCCTTGGTGTATTCTTTCAAGTCCGCATCGTTCTCAATTCTTTGTTCGATAAATTTGTTCACATCGTCCCCGTTGGCCGATATTTCTAACTTCATAAAGTCCTCCGGGGCTTGCAAGACCCTTGATGTGATCATGAGTCTGTGATTTTGGATTTTCAGTAAATGAAAGAGCAGGTCCTTTTGTCGGGACGTGTTCAATTCATCCAAAGCATCGATGACGATAAAGTTCTTGCCGTCTGATGTCAGTTCCGCAAGCAACTTGTCCAGCTGTGGTAGCGAAGGTGGGTCCTGGAAATCGTTTCCCAATTTGCGCTCTGTGTCCCAAAGCTCTTTCATGGCTGGCGGCATTTGTGATGAGCCAATGAGCTGTCTTGCAAGGGCTCCGAGTAATTGAAGGATGGACGGGTCTTTTCTGTACGACAGGTAAAGGAAGGCGACTCGACAAGGTTTTTCTTCCTCCTTGTGATCTTGGAGAATGCCGCGGAAGTGGTTGATCGCGATAGACCTGTAACGCAGTCAGATAAGATTTCTCGTTAACGGGAAAATACTGACGCCAGAGAAGTTTTTCCAGCACCCGCTGTGGTCAAAATCAGAATGTTAGCGAGGGCTCGACGGCGCAGAATTGCATAACCAGTGCATCTTACGCTGCCCGAAACACCACAGCTTTTTGTTGTTTTCAAGCAGCATCTTGAACTGCGTAGAATCAAGCAGCCACTGTCCGGTCCCAGGAACAATGTCTTTGTATATCGCATCATGCTGACTCGAATACTCAAAGGGTGAAAGCCAGTTGAGTATCGTTTCGCGCTCTTCGTCCTCATGATGAGGACCACAGTTGTCTATTGTCGTTAGTGTTCTGGTTTGCGATGTTGGATCATTCTACTCACAGTAGTTGTTGTTGTTCTGATCCCTAGCTTTTAGTCATCAGTGATTGGTGCGCCTTTTCAAACATCATAATTAACTTACCGACCAAGGTTGCTCCTGGAGCTGTTAATTGGTGACTAATGATGCCTTTGTTCGATTGAAAATGGCTAGTCACAGTCCCTGGGGCTGTTGGAGCATCGGCCATCTTCTATGGACCTTCGGATGCTCACCCGCCGACGGACTGTTGTATCTTGGAGGTCTGCAATATGTCGTACAGATAGCTTGAAAAGTGATCAAGAGGCGGAAGACTTTTGTGCGTCACGTACAAGAAAGCAGGGACCAAGTCACCAAGGCGAAGCGCGTCGGATGTGGGGCGGATGAGCCTCGATTCATTCGTCCTTGATGATCAGATCCATCTGCTTGTGGCCGTACGGCTGTCAAGACTGGAAGTTGTGCCGCGAGCGAGAAGTGAACATCTGAGGCTGTGATTAGCCTGACTGGTCGGTTGACAGCGAGCTGACCGACATAATTCTGCCCTGGTGTCAAATCTTGAGTGCTTGAAAGGAGCTGATGGACAACTGTGTGGTGTGGGGTCAATCGGACCTGTCCCCGGCCCCGGTTCGTTGCTACATGTGGAACTAAGATGAACATGTGGTCCGTGACGAGGTACAAACGTGGCAGCTTTTTGATGCTTTGTGCCTTGCACGACGTGAGGCCGTGCGTTTGCTCCCCGGAGCTGACGTACTATCTCTCTGCTTCGGATCAGGTGCGATTCCAGGAGAAAGAAGCTGCTGGAAACGATTCCTTTGAAACAAAAACATCGCGCCCACCGCTCAGGGCCGTTCTAACCGGATATACTTTTCCGGTACTCCTTTAACCAACTGACGGCCGCCTCTTAGATCGTAGGCCCAACGGCCACTTTTGTCGTACTGATTTATCTTAACTACTTCGAAGCCCTTTCGCATATCGAGCGAGTTTCCTTTCCCGTGGAAGGCTACCTTATCTCCCTTTTCAAACAACGCTGGTGGTGTCAGCGGCCACCGTTCCCGAAGGATTCCCGGGCCTCCTGTTCTGAATGGTGAGGATCTTTGGACACCAGATAGGGGGGCAGCAGATGAATCTTGAGTGTTAGAATCCACCCCAGCTTCATGCAAAGACTGGGTGCTTGTTTTCCCAAAATCATCCGAATACTTCGAATCTTCGCACTGCCGTTAGCTTGACGACCTGTATTGAATCTGAGGGATATAGGGCTATTTAGTAGCGCAGACTTACCCTTCTCATGGTCTGCCGACGCTTTTCCCTCATTGTCGGCCGTGGTGAAGGGCTCGCTCATGGAGCCTTTGTCTTGAATCTTTGACGCGAGTAGAGACTCTGCGGCTTCGCCATCCTGCGTTGATTCTGCCGCGGTCTCTTCTGAAGCCTCATCATCACTTGAACCACGGCTGCTTTGTACCAACTCCTTTTTGAGGTCCATTATTGGTTTAGTTATGCCCAATACGTCCAACATTTGGATGTGAAATACCGAATGCTGTTCTTTTAGAGCGATCTGCAAAAAGGTCGTTGTGGACATGTGGGAGAACCAGAATGCGTTGCTGTCTCCTGACAGAAAGTTACGACAAACGTTCAGGATATCCTTTTCCTCGAGCAATTTTCCTCCGTCAAAAGATTTCGGAGGATGAAGAAGATCCTGTCCTAACAATACGGGTCGTCTAAGATCGTCGATCGAGAGCGGCCTATCTGTGAGGAAGAGACAGCCAATGGTCCAAAGGGCCCACTCCCGTTGAGAGGATTCTTGTTGCATGATGAGTTCAAGCATTCTCGAATACATTGAGTCCAGATCGGGAGGTAGCTGGGGAAGCCTTTGTTCCATGTAGTCTCTCAAGGTTTTTGGAGGCGTCATTTCCATCGTCTCGAACCCTCTAGACAGTTCCTCAGATCCCTCGAAATGGCGTGACATGATCAAGATCTTAGCTTGCTCAATTTGACGCAGTTGATGCAACAGGTCTTGTCGTTGGTTCCCGTCTACAATCTCATCAAGACCGTCTACAACCAGATATATTCCACCTGCCGACGTGAGGGCTAAATTGGACAGCAGTGCAATAAGTTTCGGCACTTCGAGGGGGTTTTCGGACCAGTCGCTTCTCTTGAAGAATTCGTCCACCAGACCCACTGACTTCATCATACCAAGGCGCCCGTTGAGGATTTGCCGCGCGAGAATTCCAAGCAAGTTATTTGTGGAAGCTCTTTCACGTGTCAAGTACAAGAACGCGAGCCGATGGTGGTTATCGTGGTCAGTTGCCGCTTCGGTGATTTCTTTGGTCTTCTTGATCACCATAGAGCTGCTGTAATGTCAGACACGTATTTTCGTGAGATATCAAATAACTTACGTCACGGAGGTCTTGCCCACACTCGCTGAAATTAGAAAATCAAGTCAGCGTTGGGGCTCTGGCAGCGACTGATGAGAGACATACCATGTCCAAAGCACCACAGATTTGGTATCTCCATAGTCACCCATGATTGAAACAGCTTCGTATCAAGGAACCACTGGCAGCTCCCCTCGTCAACGTACTTCGATATCTTGTCGTGAACGGCGAGATGGTCTTCTGGCGAGAGCCAAGTCAATATTGCCTCGGTTCGTTTACGAACTGCGTCGAGGTGTGCTTGGTCATTTAAATGCACCTCGAAGTTTCCTATTGTGTGCCCTGGCCCAGTTGGAACAAGTCGCTCGCAGTCAAGGCATTTGATTTGCAACTCTGTTCCAAGCGGCTCTCCGGTGACTGTGCGTAGTTCTGTCATAGCGGCCTCAAATGCCGAGTTTTCGTGTCTCTGGTGCATTTCCTGAATTGCTTGATTCAGCCATGGTGGAATTGTTGATTTTGCTTCTTCATCGGTCTCGCTCTCGGAGTCGGACGATGTCGTCTCAAGACTCTGCTGTGATAAAGCATCTGGCTTCGCCTGTTGAGCCAAGTTCGAGTCGTCTTCTTTTGCATCAGTTTCGGAAAGGTAATGGGATCTCGGCACGGCAAACAGGGCGATATGCTGAAGGTGGCGCGAAAGATGCGATTTCAACTTTTCGGTCGGTCGACCACACAGGTTGCATTTCTGCATCAACTTTGGAGACGGTCGCCTAAAAAGCTCAGGAAGTGTTGAAGCCGTCTCAGGTTTCGTGCCGTGTTCTCGGGATAAATGCTCCAGGAAAAATGCTCGGCTGCTATAGACGCCGTGCCCTTCAGTATTGCAGAAGAATTCAATTCGGTGCTTTTGTGCTTCGTGTTTGAACCAGGCGTCTCGAGATTCGAATAAGTGCTCGGAAAGCTCGCATTCTGCGAAAGTGCAGACGTAGGGTTGCAAATCTTGGAAGACGTGTTTCCTGTACCATTCAGTAGGGATTCATCCCATATCGGAATTGTAGACTCACTTCCAGTCCCTCTCTGATTGAATATAGATTGTCAGTCTACAGTACCCGCATTCAAACCTTGTCAGGGGCACCCCTTTTTCATTTTGAGGCCTGGGAGGAACCTCCACGGGGTTCTCCTTTGTAAAATCGCTTGCGGCTTCAGATGTAACCGATTCTGCTTCTGTGGTCAACATCGTATTAAGGAGATCTTCCGATTTGATTCTATTTGCGCCCGGAATCAGTTTGGTGGCTTCGGATTTTGATCCTCCCGTGCGGCTGCTATTTCCAGCGACGCTCCTCGTGCCGTCTACTTGAAGGTTGGAGGCGCTTCCTTCCAAAGCCTTGCCAGCGTTTTTCTGGACTTTTTGCGGTCCATGGGTCGAAGCGGGGCTTGCTTTGAGGTGTCTTGCGTGTGATTCCCGATAACGAAGCAGTTGCCGTCGGCGCGTGACCATTTTCCCCAACCTCTTTGCGACTCTTCCATCGATATGAGGGCTGAACTTGTCTCTGACATACATGATGTCGAAGTCTCGATAGCAGTTCACACTTTCCGAAAATCGGTCCCTCAGTCGATCAACGGGGGCAGGCTTTCGAACCGGCAATTTGTACAAGCAATTGATGGTGAGCTTGATTGATTCCAGCAAGGACATGAGTTTTTCTGCCACCGGTGCTCGATGAGAGTCTTTGGGGTCATCATCACCAGTCCCGAATTCACTGTCCGAGTCTGATGAGATCCTGAGTGACGAGTCGTCATCTTCGTCGGTTGTGCTGGTGGAATCATCTGAGTCCCAACAGAGCTCGCTCGGCAAAGCATTTCCTCCGGTAACGCCCAAGATTCTTCCAATATGACGGCGCAGGATCTTGAGGAGACTGAGAATCTATCGAGGCAACCTATGTATCAGTTCATACGTCGCTGTTCGGGACTTCGAAGAACTTACTTGGTCACGGTAAAAAGACGCGTCCTCTAAGCGGTAATCGAGAGACAGCTTGTATTTTGGATGCCCTGCACCAAGGTTGCCGGACCAAAGCTGGTACCTATCGTATTCCTCGAGGAGATAAGGCAGCAGAGCTGAGTCCTGCTGGAAGACGTCCGATGTCCTCGCAAGGGAGCAAAGGTGATCGAATGCTCCAAGAGATTGCACATGGACCTCGTAAATCGGTCCATGTATGGTTGGGCCATGGGCTGGCGATGCATTCATGATGCCTTTTGAGGTTGCTGGTGTAGAGAGGACGGGGTTTCTCCTTTCCCTTCCGCGTGTCGTGTACCAGCCCCGCATCTCCACTTTGTGACACCGCCCACTGTGGCCCCCACTCGACGACAAACGCTGTCAGCGCGAGGCTGAAGTGACTACACATCCTCTCGCTCAACTTGCGCAGCGCATACCCATCTCTGTACGATTGAGCCCATGTGGAGCGTTCAATGTCGGGCGTTGAGATTGTTGGCCTGATTTTGGGGATTCTCCCACTCATCACCCAATACAAGAAAAGCGTAAGTCAAGGCCGAAGCTTTCAAGACGTCTGAGCTACCCCATTGACCGTTCCGTCTCTTTGTCAGGTCGGGAGAATCTTTGGGTATGGCCGCAGATTTGACGACCTGGATGTGAGCCTGAAGCTGGCCATGGCAGGCTGGAAACAAACCTGCGACGAGCTGCTGATTGGCCTTTCCCTTCCAATGGATCTCCTGGATGAACAGAGTGGATGGGACGACAAAGACATCCAGGATATCTTGCAGGAACACCTGGGGCAGCAATTCTACGACGCATTCGAGGGCGCGGCAAACTACATTCGGGCGGAACTGATAGACTTGCGCGATCAGCTTGAGCCCCCAGAAGATTGGAGAGTTGGTTCCCAAGCTTCGTCCTTGCAAACAAAGCTGACATGATTACCAGTCCCAACGAGACGCTCACGGAGAGAAGGATGTGGTCCTGAAAAGCTTTTTCAAGGAACATTTGAAGCGGATCAAGGGTGGCTTTAAGACCAACAAGTACGACGAAATGCTGAGGAACATTGAGGCGTGCATCCAAAAGATTGGTCCTATCATTCCTAAAGCTATTCAATTAGGAGAGCAACGCCAAGGCCACAAACGGAAAAGGATGGAAACCGCAGCATGGATAAGGAGCCAAGAACACTCCCAGCGACTACACGACAGCCTAGAGACACTGTGGTCTGCTCAGCAATGTTCTGCACACCTTCACTGTGCCCAGATGCGGCTTAGTATACTAGGGCACGGCGACAAGGCGCTGGGCTCAAAAGAAAGCTTGAGTTGCTCATTTATTCTGAAAGATTCGCAAACCGCTTCCCAACTAGGATGCTACCACACTCATGTGATTCCTATATCTATAGGGTGAGTGCCGCCTTTGGCATCTTGCGGAGCTGCTGTCTGGCTGACCAGTCACTGCTCAGAACTTCCACCCACAATGACAGCACAGTTCCAAGCATTTCTTTACCCCCTGAAGACGACCACCAAGGCAGATGCAGCTCACATGCGGCAATAGCTGATTTGTGTGCCAATTTGGCCCAAATCCACACCGATGATTTGTGCCGCGGTGTCTTCCATGACCAAGAATGGCATTATCACGTCCACGATGATCCAACTCCCGTAAATATCAATCCGGCAAACACAAGGTCGCTTCGCGAAGCGATTCTCGACACACAGCTCATGCTATCAACCAGAGAAAGGTACATCTACGAAAATGGCTGGCCAATTTGCTCTACTGACGGCTACAGACGGACAATGTGTCTGCTTCTGGCCTCGGCCGTGCTCCAGTTCCACGAAACAAGCTGGCTCAGGGGGAAATGGACGCTCGACGATATTGTTCTGAGCAATGCAGGCCGTGAAACGCACCTCGCAATTGCAAAAGACTTCGAGATGTCGGCAACGGCTGCAACCCAGTCCAACGCCAACGACACCGGACTGTCCTTCCGCCACGACGAGATGGTCTACTATCTCGGTGTCGCATTGCTCGAACTCATTTACCGAAAACCTCTGTCGCCCTATAGCGACGCGCCCTGGTACGCAATCAGGGTGCAGGAAGACGAGCTGCCGAACATTGCGTCTGCGGTTAGGAGTTGCATTCAACACGTCCCGTCTGACTTGGAGAGCGACGGGTTCCTGAATTGGTTCCACGAAGCCGTGCTGGTGCCGCTGCAGGAGGACTACGATATGCTCCACCAGCAAACAAGGAGAAGTGTCTCGTCGAGACGCGCATAGAGCCACATCTTGCGGCAAAGCATCCGAAATGTCTTTTTAACACACCTCCAATTCGCATCCATTTCCAGCCCTTTCTGTATCGAGCAACTCAACGCCTGACTGACTGAATCCACAGCGTTCCCCTACCTCTCCACCAATCCAACTATCCAACTAGTACCGCACCACTGCCGCTTCTATTACTGCTAAAAGCCCAAATCCAAAGGAAAGGAAGAAAGAAAGAAAAAATGGGGGGGCGGGACGGGGGATGGACAACACAGCAAAAGAACACCCCTCATCCCTCGCATCCCTCCTCCCCCTGATTTCCCCGTCCCTCGCCCATGCCCATCCCAACTGCCCATGCCCACCCACGCATTCATATGGAGCGAAAGTGGCTACCCAAACCATACCGCACCACACGGCAGCAAAATGAACCGAGCCAAAGCCTATCGATTGAACTGATCCAATGCAATCCCCATGCATCCTTTAACTACTCTGCTGCACCACGCAACCACCACGCCACCACCACACGACCCCATCTCAGCTCATCATGCCCGCCTCACCTCAACACCAAATGCATCCGCATCCACTCATCGCCTCCCTCTTACTTCTTCTCCCTTTCCCTCGCTCTCCTCCTCCTCCTCCTCCCTCTTCTCCTTCGCCAGCGCCACACAACCACACTTCACGCAACCACCATGGCAACGACAACCACACATGACAACATCATTGCAGTTGCGTCGGAGGCGACCCAGCGGCACGAGGGCGTAGCAGCGCTCTGTGCCGCCTGCGGTGAGAGTGAGAGTGTCGAATTTCTCCTGCTGCTCTGCTCCTTCTGCTGCTTCTACTCTCTCTTTCCCTTCGTCTGCCTTCTGCTTCTCTCGCTCTTTCCACTTCTTTTTCGCCGCCACGAGTACCTTGCCGAGCGGGACGTCAGAGTCAGAGCCATGGTCGGAGTCGGAAGCAGAGGCAGAGGCAAGCTGCCGCTGTGCACGCCGCGAGCCCCGCTTGTGCACGCGGCCTGCTGTAGCGTCGTCCTTCTTACGCAATTTCTCTATTTTTCCCTTTCTCCTTCTTTTGCACCACCAAGTTGCGGCGGAGCGTGTCGTCACGTCCCGAGTCAGAGGCGGAAGACGAGGCGCGAGCGGAGGCAGTGTAGCCGGTACGGATGCGAGGCGGGACGGCAGCGTCGTCGTCGTCGCATGCGCCGTCGAAGCACGGAATGTCGTCGAAGTCGGCGGCGTCGGTATCTGTGGATTCGACACTGCTGTCGTTCTCGTCACTGGCTGGAAACCCGGGGGCATCAGTACGAGAGGCTGGTTCGCCGTTTGCCGTCGAAGCCATCTCAGGGGCAGGCGCGCCAGCATCGGCGGAGTGGCCGACAGCACAGGAGGAAGTGGACGCAGCAGCAGCAGCGGCGGCGGCGCTGGACTCCGCGACGACGTCTGCGCTCGACGACTCAGCTTGCGTCGGCGGGTTGGCGGCAGACTCATGCGTCGATGCGTTCCCCTCCTCGCACTGATCCGTGGGCGCCTCGAATGCCGATGCTGCCGCGTCTTCGAGATGAGAGAGCTGTGCCTGCATGCCCAAATACCATTTGTGGTCCGCGCCGATGCAGCGTTTCAGGACCGCGAGTACTTGCTGCAGGTAGACGCGGTCGCCGGGGACGATGCCCATCTCCAAGCTGCACACGTGTCTAATCCGTCAGCGGGCTGTTGAGTCGCGGACGACGACGAGAAAGGGGAAGGGGAAGGGGAGGGGAACGGACGCGTTACTCAGGATCACGTTAACCAGGCCCTCCTCCTTGAGCAGGCCGACGGTCGAATCCAGTCGCTCCCTGAACTCGACGCTCAGCTCGCGCATCCACGGCTCGTCTTCGCGCGCTGTGCGACAAGTGAAGAGGCTTTCGCGGATGGTGTGGCGGCGGGCATCACTGGCTGCAATGACCTCGTCATTCGCACTGCAGACGACACAGTCGCAATCGAAGCCGTAGCCATTGCGCAACTTTTCCTTGCGCTCTGAAAAACTCTTGAGTAGGTCGACATAGCTTGCCGTGATTTCCTCTCCGGGTAGAATATCGCGGAGGGCGTGCATGGTGATGGCGCCACCCAGGACGTTTTCGTTCCACGTGAACTGGATGTTGGGCGTGCACGAGTGGTTCAGGCGCGAAGCCTCAGCGCAGATGACTGCCGCCACATTGGTGCTGCTGCTGCTGGGGCAGACGCCAAATGCATTCGTCGAGAAGACAGCCATGACGCGCGACTGCTCGATGCGCGACAGCACGCCGTCAAACGGGACGTCCGGGGGAGGGTCTTCAGGGCCAAAGGGCGCCGCGTCGTTGTACTCGGTTTCGATCAAGCCGTGCCAGTCCTGGAACTGCGAGGGCGCGTGGTGCAGCGCGTCGAAGAGCTGCATGTACGGGTGCGGCAGCGAGAGGTACGCGCTGACGACGGCGTTGCGCTGCGTCCTGTCGTATTGCCAGTCGCGCCGCTGCACCGTCATGATGGGCGTCTCGGCGAGGAGGCGCGTGCCGGTCGGGATCAAGGCCGTGGCGAGCATGCCGACGCCTTTTCCGGGGAGGGCTTGGATCTTGTAGACGCGGCCAGTAGTCGGGTGGTGAGCGGCGAGGAGCCTGTAGGGTGTCTCGGACAGGGAAAGGAGAGAATTGATTGGAGTGGTTGGTTCCGAGGGCAGCAGAGAGATGGTCGGGTTTGCTTCAGACTCCGAGTCGGTGGTGAGGCTAGAATCCGGTCGTTCCGGATCAGATGCATTTTCGTCGTCTTGAGAGCGGTCGCTTTGGAGAGATGACGAGTCGAAATTGCTGGGTTCCTCGCTCGCTGCATGGGAGAGCGATTGTTTGCTGGATTTGATGTGAAGTGGAAGAATGCTGGATGTGGACATGGCAGTCTCTTTGCTTTCCATGGCTTGGTTTTAGACGAATGTTCTGGTACGGCTGTCCTAGTGATGATGGAAGTTGGAAGGTGTTGATGGAAGGATGAGCAATTGTTGGACAATCAGAGTCAGGTAGTCATAGCACTTGCCATAAGGTTGTTAGTAGTTTTCTATTCGCCGGCGTTAAGATCTGAATCTGAATGAGGCAAGTGTCAGTGAGACGATGCTTCTCAGCTTGGACGGACATGGGGGGACTCACGAGACGGCATCGACAAGAGACGTGAGGCCTCGTACGTGTTGGGATCGCAATTGGCAGTCGTGGACCATGATTTCGCATGTAGACACTTTATTTCCTGATTAGCAGTTGCATCAATTTCAACATTTCACGAAATACTCACTGGACGCTATCGACTATCCATCAAGCAGCTTGGCATCCAATTCCAAGTTCTCGGATTCCAAGCCGACAGACTTCGCATCATCTCCATGCTCTTAAAATTAACCAAACAGACAGAACACGATTGCAAGTCGGTTCCAGAGTCCCAAGTTGCGAACAGAACAATACAGTATCGTTCGACAAGCGACGACTGTCGTAGTTGCGGTAGGCGGTGGATGGTACCCAAGATCTGCCGACGGAGACACCGAGGCATCCACGCATGTCCCTGTCAATCCACCGACCGTTTCACATGCCATGCTGGCCAGCACAAGGGACCTATGTCTATCCAGCGTCAGTCGACTGCGATACAGAGCAGGTGGAGCAATCAGGACGTCACAGCCACTCGCCGCAAGCCGAAGCATTGGAAACCAGTCCCATTCAACCTCATCCAGACAACACTGCATATGGCAGGCGCTTTTGTCTTTACATCCATCCATCCATCCCTAAAACCCAAGCCGACCCAGGGGAAAAGAAATCACTTCAAAGCCGCCGCACACTCCTCTTGAATTTTTTTCTTCAACTCCACAAGCCAATCAACCCCTCTTTACAACGCGGATCGCAGTCACTCGCGCATGTTGACGACGCAGCGGATGCAATCGCCGGCGCGCATGTCGCCAAAGGCCTGGTTGATCTTGTCCAACGGCTGGCGGTGAGTGATGAACTCGTCCACCTTGAGGCTACCGTCCAAGTAGTCGTCGACGAGGCCGGGCAGTTGCGTGCGGCCCTTGACGCCGCCAAACGCGCAGCCCTTCCACACACGGCCGGTGACGAGCTGGAAGGCTGTGCGGAGTTAGAAGGAGTGAATCAGAAAGAGGGGGGAAACTCACGTCTCGTCGAAATCTCCTGGCCAGCCGCCGCAACGCCAATGATGATGCTCTCACCCCAGCCCTTGTGGCAAGCCTCGAGCGCGCTACGCATGACGTGCACGTTGCCCGTGCAGTCAAAGGTGTAGTCGCAGCCGCCGTCGGTCATCTCGATCAGCTTCTCCTGGATGCTCTTGCCCTCGGGCAGCTTGACGGGGTTGACAAAGTGGGTGGCGCCAAACTTCTTGGACCACTCCTCCTTGGAGTCGTTGACGTCGACGACGATGATCTTGCTTGCGCCGTTCTTGACCGCGCCCTGGATGACGGAGAGACCAACGCATCCTGCGCCGAAGACGGCGATGTTGGATCCCTTCTCGACACCGCCCTTGCCGGCTGTGATGACGGCGGCGCCGTAGCCGGTGGTGATGCCGCAGCCCAGCAGACAGGTGCGGTCCATGGGGGCCTTGTCGGTGATGGCGACGACGGAAATGTCGGCTACGACGGTATACTGCGAAAAGGTCGAGGTGCCCATGAAATGCAGCAAGTCCTTGCCCTTGCACTTGAAGCGCGAGGTGCCGTCGGGCATAACGCCACGGCCCTGAGTCGCGCGAATCTTGCCGCAGAGGTTGGTCTTGCCGCTGACACAGAACTTGCACTCGCGGCACTCGGGGGTGCTGGCAGAGGGTAAGCCCAAGAAAACAATCGCGATCTTCTCTTCCTTGGGCGTCCCCGCCCGGGTCCGCCCGACGCCCGGGGCAGGGCAAAAGAGGGGTCCAAACTTACTACAAGGCAACGACATTGTCGCCGGGCTTGACGGAGGTGACGCCCTCGCCGACGGACTCGACGATGCCGGCGCCCTCGTGGCCGAGGACAATGGGGAACGCTCCCTCGGGATCCTTGCCCGACAGAGTGTAGGCATCTGCGCGGAGATTCTCAGCCAAGCCGCCCTCGCGTGTGGTTCCCCGCTGCGCGCTCACCTGTGTGGCAGACACCGGTGTAGTAGACCTGGATGCGGACCTCGTGGGCCTTGGGCGGGGCAACCTCGACTTCCTCGATGCTAAGGTCCTTGCCGGCCTCCCAGGCGACGGCGGCCTTGGGGGAGTCAATTGATTGTGCATAGCGGGCTCGAGGGATCGCGTACCTTGCACTTGATAGTCTGTGGCTTGCGTGTCAGCGGCGGCAGTTTGGGCGTTGGGTCGCGGGGGGTCGGGAGCTCACCTTTCCAACAGTGTCGGCGGACATGATGTCGAGATTGCGAGGATTGAAAGATGTGCGAGAGAGAGAGAGAGGGAGATGTTGATGTGGTCAAGGAAGGGTGGAGAGGTCTATTTGAACGACCGGCAGCACCATCCGGCGCGCAGGAGCCATGTGGGGGGGGGGGGGGGGGGGGGACCAAGCCCAAGACCGGCGGATACAGGATATCGACGTGGAGCGACGGTGTCTACAATGGGAACCGACCAATGGCACCATCTCGCATTCTGGCTTCCACTGGGCTCCCCTCGCCTCCTCTCGCCCGGCACTGGGCTTGTTGGCAGCAGGGCGTCTCCATGCCATGCAGGCTGACGATGAGGTTGGCGGCGGGGTAAAGGTACCTTTGGCGGGGTTCTCGCTGCGGAATCTTTTGCCCATTTCGGCCCCGCGGACTCTGTTGCTATCTACGACTACAATACTGCTGTACGGCACCAACAATTCCAGGCCAAGCGGTGGCTCCCAGAGGCTCCACTCATCGTGATAAAATTGCTGTCCTTGGCCGGCGAATCGTCAAGTCGTCGCATTGACTAAGCGCGGAATTATCGCAGCGTGCTGATTGATCCGACGTCATGCTGTCCCGCGCCAACAACAGAAGACATGGACGTCTGCACCAGACCACCTCATGTCGCGATATAACTGCCTCGCTGGACATTTAGACCTGCAGATGCTGCCGTGAAACCCTTGATTGAAACGCCGTCGCTGCCCCCCTACGCCGTCCCCAAACGCCTGGCTGCCGTGCAAAACTACTTACTACAACTTCTGGTACTCGTCCAACGGCGAGGGCGGTTCCTCCCGCTTGGCAAACATGTCGGGCAGAAAAGACCGCCTCTTGCTCTTGCGCTTCTCCTTTTCGTCCTCCTTGTACCCGTACTCCTTTTGCATCATGTCCTTTTCCTTGTCCGACGCCGAATCGCTCTTCCGACTCCAGCTCTTGCTCGTCCGCTTCGACACGGCCGACGCCCCACGACTCCGGCCCCGTCTGCTGCCCTCATCTTCCACCTTGGGTTCCGCCTTGAGCCCGAGCACGCGCCGCAGCTCCTGGATCTCCGAGTGGTCTCTCGTGTTCTTCATGCGGTGAATCCACGTCACCTGCTCGTCCTCGAACAGCACCTCGCCGCCAATCTGCCGAATGTCGCCGCCCTGCAGCGCGCCGCGCCCGCTCTTGATGCTCTGGTAGATGCCCGCCACCGTCGTCTGCACCACGCTTGTTCGGTTGAGGTAGTC
Organism: Phyllosticta citribraziliensis; assembly: GCF_038025025.1. Lineage (NCBI taxonomy): Eukaryota > Fungi > Ascomycota > Dothideomycetes > Botryosphaeriales > Phyllostictaceae > Phyllosticta > Phyllosticta citribraziliensis. Next base: position 626,597 of record NW_027117353.1, on the reverse strand, counting down.
GGGCTTCTTGTGCCCGAGCGACAGCGACCGCTGCATCCCCAGCTGCGCGTACAGCCTGGTGGTCGGATCGGCGAAGATGGGAAACGGGCAGCCGGTCGTCTGCGCGTACGCGGGAATCAGCTCGGGGCGGCCGCAGCCGACGACGGTGATGAAGGTGGGCGTCCCGAGTTGGAGGAGCGCGTCGGGCGTGATGCTTGCGCACAGCGTTCGGAGGAATTCCTGGCAATTCTGGTAGGTGGGCACGTCAGCTTTTTTTGGCCATTCTTTGCTTGTCCCGCAAACGGAAGGGAAAACGTACGCCGCAGAAAAAATGCCGCACGAAAATTATCAGCTGCCGCGTTGCTACGCCTTCGCCAGAGTATAGGCTCTTGAATGGTCTTGATTCCCCGTCGGCTCCGAGAACGAGCATGTCGGCGCAGCGGTCGACGTCTTTTTGCGAAGGCAGGTCCTGCGAGACGGCAACGTCGCCCTGAAATTCTGCATCTGGGTCGTACTCGCATGCCAATGTGGTTTCTTCGGATTTTGTTGATTTGGCGTGTGAGTCGGAGGGTGCAGTCATGGTGATGATTTCCGGTGGTGAGCGAGAAGTCGGTGATGTGTTGGACGCCATGGTGTCAATGTGTGTGGAGAGAGCGGAGGCGAGGGAGAAGGAGGAGTATTTGAGGCCGACGAGGAGTGGTCAACAGCGAGGCTTAGAGACAGGCGAGAAAAGTAAGTCGGTAAAGCTTGGGTAAGGTAGCGGGAGGGTTGAGAGAGGGTTGGCACGCAAGGTCAAGGTCGTAGGCCTGAGAGGAGCGGATTGCAGAGGGACAAGGCCGTGTACATATTCAGGGCAGACGTCTAGGACGGCATTGCGACGCGTGTCTTGAGTCTTGGCCAGCTGCGCGTTTCCGCCGCAGTTTCATCGCCACGCTTGGGCCGGACACGAGGTGTTGATGGAGTGAGTGCACTGGACTGGGTGTGGAGGTGCCGCACGGTACGGTACGAGAGAGCCACGCCGCCGTGGTGACCTCACCCCCGGAGCTTCACCTGCATATCAACCACCCATCGTCCCCGCCACAACGCCAGCGTCTGCATCCGCCGCCTTGATTGGCATCCGCCACACGCGACTTGCGACAGCGTCAGCCACGGCCAAGCTACACCTCCCTACGTCCCTCCTATCCCATCCCATCCCATCCCATCCTACTCCTAGGAATCCACCACCCGCGGGCGGCACCGCTGCCGAAATGAACGACTGACGGACCTCTCCTGGCACCCGCCCTCCTCCCGTCTCCCGTCACGTCTTGACCGGACCTCCTCCACCGCAGTCTCCAACCGAGCACGGCAACCCTACCTCAGCTGCCCGCCGACGTCATTCCCGGGCACGAACACGAGCGCAGCCAATTCTAAAACCACACATTTTCCGTATGGATGCTCTGCCTGCCTGCTCCGCCTCCTCGCTCGCGCAGCAGCAGAGCAAGAAAAAATTTGTTATTATTAAAAGACCTAGGCGGGCGCGAGCCAGCGAGTGAGGCTTAGACCATGGCCGACGCTCCTAACGGACGGTGGCCGGATATTGGAGGAGATAAGCCGGACTGCCCTTCGGGCCGTTCCTCTCTACTGTGTTCCATCCATCCCATCTGTCGACCGGCGCGGCTGCTGCTCTTCTGCTTTTGCGCGCCTCATGTCGATTGGTCCTTGAGGAGTGAGTGTCGGCGTCGCGCGCGGCAATCTTCCGCAGCTCTCGGTCAGCGGCGACAAGAATGAATCCATCGGTCGGCCGCTGCCCTGGCCGCTCGTGCCCACACGCCACCTCACCGCCGCGCCTCGTCTGCTCAGGTACATAGGTACTCCTCCCACAGTCCTGCCGGTGTGGCTTGTTAGCCAACTACTAGACACATCATGTATGGATTCACAAGATGGCTGGCCAAGGTCAAGTTGATCTTTCACTTTTCTTTTTTTTTTGGTTCTCTCCATCTCTCCATCGTGTAATCATTTCCCCTCGGCCAGCCGTCGAAAAAGGCCGACTTCGGCCATGGCATCGAAGCGTCGACTCGCCGGAAGCAAAAGTAGATCGGACGACCAAGAGCAAAGACGCAGGCAGCGCCCCGTTATCTACCTTATCCATCCAAGTCCATCTGACGCTACATATGCGCAGCAGACGAACGACGAAACATGACGGACACCTGCTGACTGACTGCTCTCTACCAACCCACCTACTCAACCACTAGAGACTCAACTCAGCCATCCAGCCCCGTCATCACCTTCTCCTCCTCCTCCTCCTCCTCCTCCTCCTCCTCCTCCTCCTCCTCCTCCTCCTCCTCCTCCTCCTCCTCCTCCGCCAACACGTCCAACCATCGCGTGACCACCCTCTGTCAACCCCCATCCACTCCTCTCCCATCCATCCCTTGGCAAACACGCAACGCTGAGCACCGCCCAGCGGAGCCGAGCATGTCACGTTGCCACGGCAGCAGCAGCATCAGTAGCAGTGGTGGTGGTGGTGGTGGGTAGACGGGAAAGAGGGAAGAAAAAGAGAATAGGGAAAGGGCATGTGACCTTTGCGTTCGTTTGCTGTTTGATGTTTGACATGGCTCGAGTCCGAGCCTGTAGGTAATGCATCGTTGTATGTGTCTGGGCGGTGGAATGAGAGCAGCGAAAGAAGAGCAGACCTGCAGAGCAGAGCACCATCCATGGCAAATGGTGCTGAAGGGAAGGAGATAGTGGCGAGCGAGCCAGCTGGAGCAGACGTACGTGACGACTGCCGCACTGGGAGCACCGCGGATGCATTCTACCTCCTGGTGGTGGTGGGAGTTCGCCTTCACCACGCGTGCTTCTCCACCTCCTCACCTCCTCGCGTCCTCCCTTGGTTGCTTTGCTGCTGCCTTGCTCTTCCTTGTCGCCAACCGAGGGCCGCGTGGTCACGCACATAAACACACACATGAGGTTGACGACAGAGAGATATTGGTACTTCCCTCGTGCAGTGGTATTGCGGTGGTGGTGTGTACCGCTCCTCGCACGCCTGCACCACGCCGCCCACGCCTGAGCGGCCAAGGTACGTATCACATCGCATGGCAAGGCATGCCGTCGCGTCGCAAGCTCCCAGCACGCACTTCTGCCAGCCGCAACGGAGCGATTGGCCACTACTCTACTCGACTGGACCGACCGACGTGCGCTCATGAGCCGATAGATAGCGCGCTTCGCAACGTCAGATCATGCGGACAGAGCGGCATCGACGACGCAACGACGGCGGTGTTTGCGATTGGACTGATACGCTCAAGCCGTCCGCCGTCTGTCCGTCCATTCGTCAATCTGCAGGGCAAAAGGCGGTCGGGTCGCAAAAACCGTTAAACCTACCTCTGCGCTGGGTCGGTTGTGCGGCGCGGCGCAGCGCAGGCCATGAGGTCCAGCCCTGCTGGGCGCGGGCAGTCTTTTGGCAAATGCCTCGCTGCGTGCTGCGATCGTTCAGGGTGAGTAAATGGTGTGGGCGCGGGATTGGTTTGTTGGAAAGATTGGGGGCGCGAGCGCGAGCTTTCGTGCCCCTTGCTTCGAACGCATAACAAAGTGACTGCCGGACGGCCACGGTATGGAGGTGGTAGTCAGTCTGAAAACGTTGCAGGGCTGAGTCGGCTCTTCAGTCACTACCCAGGCAACGAACAAGTCCGGCCTCTGCGTCCAGACCATCGTCGTGTGATGTGACGGGAGGCGGAGGATGAGGTGGGATGGGTCGAGTCGTCCGTCTCTCGGCCATCGTCGACTGCGTCGGGTCAGACCACGCTGGTACCTACGGCGAGAAGTGGCAATGCACCAAGACTGACGGATCGCATGCGAAAAAGGAAATATTGAAAGTCTGCTGCTGGACAGACGCGTATCGCCATTCGCCCGTCAAGGTTTTGGACTTCGGCGACACCGCATTCCTGACAGCAGCGTTCGTGGATTGACGCCGAGTCGTGATTTTTGCGCTCGACCCGGAGCCGTGTCTTTTCACAATGGGACAGCGGGAAGAAAAAATGCGAAAGGGTTAGGAATGAAGTCATTACAGGCGGATTACAGTCGTCTGCGGCTCGTGTGCCGCGTGTCGAGGGTCCACACCAGGGTCTGCTACTCAGCTAGTCAGCCTCTGCAGAGGAATGAAGGTCTGGGGCAATCATTTTCTCGAAAATTTTTCCTTCTCCCTTCCGACACCTGACCAGTCGCAGTAACGCGCCCTCGCACCGCTCACCCAAAACACCACGAGTGGTGCAATGGGGGTTGGAAAATTCTATCGCCTGGACGAATCGCCGACGGATAACGACGAGCGACACATTCGGATGACACGGTAGCATTACCGCGAATGGCGAGGTTCTTGGGCAGCGTCGCTCAATGGCCGAAAGATAATGGCCACCCAGCCACTGAGAGGAAGCAGAGCAAGAATGTCGTCCGTCTGAGGCGAAGACAGGTGTGCAGCAGCGGGTGAGAAGAGAGACGGAAGACGAAAATCAGGATCCAAGTGGTCGTGCCGAAGCTGCACGAAGCTGAAAAGGCTCGTATAGCAGGCGAAGCCGTGACGCAGGCAGGAGTTGGGAAGCGTGCGTGCTGCTTCTGTACTGCCGGTCGTGCGTGGGAGATGGAGGCATGGTGGTTGGGTGGAGGTACCTGCGGCCAGCCTGGCAACGTCCCCGAGAGCACAGCCTTTGCCATATGTGTCTTGTTGGCCGAAGAAACGACAGCGACCGCTGCCGTGGACGACTCTCCGACTGGGTGTCGACTGTGTCGCCGTGTCACCCCATGGCACGTTGACATGGGCGGGAGATGAGCGTGAGGACTTGAACCTCTCCCTTGCGCGACGCTGCTGCTGGGCTGCAGTCATGCTCACGCACGCTCGGCTCGTTGCGAAGAGCAAGTCGAGACCGCAGCAACCGACCAGCTGACCATTGGGCTCGTGGATCCAGCTCTGGCCGCAACGGCTGGGCTGGCGATGCCGATTGTGAGTGCGAGAGAAGAGCTGGACGATGGAGAAGACGGCATGTTGGCGCTCGCTGTAGCAAAGACGGGATTTGTACCTGCGTCGTCGGCAAATGAGGTGCTGTGTAACAGGGCCAGACAGGGCAGACAGCAGGACAGGAGCTGTCGGAGAAAATGCAGGCCGACGAGACGACTCTGTCGAGCGTTCACCTCAAGCCGTCGATGACTTTTCGCCTCGCGCCACTCGTTACTGCCGTGCGGTCAGCCATGATGGTGTCGGTGGGAGTCCAATCCAACCCAAACCAATGCCCAGATGGTCTGGAGCAGAGAAGCGCGCGCTTGGCCATGTGCCAGTATCGCAGCCATTGTGCGAGGATTGCTTGGTTACAATGGCCACACCTTGCATGACAGGCTATCGACTGTGCTAGCGTCAGGTACCCGCCAGAGGTGGTGATGTAGCACAAATGCACGCTCACCGTCGACAGCGCAGCGCAGCGCAGCGCAGCGCAGCGTGGACTCGGACGGGCGATATGTAAATGGGGCTGGTCATCCTGAAGTCGGGGGTTAGCATCAGCACCCAGCATCTCCTCTCTGACAACTCACGGCTTGACGACGTGGAAGAAACCAACAACAACAAAGTAAGTTCTATGGTTGTGGGTGTGTCAGGCCCAGTCGGATGGAGCCGATTATTGGATGCCAGTTGAATGGGGAAGGAACAATCACCCCGTGCACGGGCCGGGCCCTATGTCCATGTTTTGGGGAATGGATGCGCTGACCTTTGCTCTTCTTCTCGTCCAACCCAGGCCAGCCCATCATCTCCTCTCTTCTCTTCTCCTCCTCGACCGTCTATCTTCACTCGCTGCCTTCACTTTCACTTCGCCTCGTTCGCTTTCGTCCCCAGTTCCCAGCCGAACTCTTTGAGCTCACCGCTCCTACGCTCGTTTGCGCCCAGCCGCCAACTCATCTTCATTGCGCCCGACACCATTCGACAAGACTTACCCGTTCGATCAATTGGCCAGAGACCGATTTAAAAGACTGTCTTCCCATTCTCGCAGAGCCTCCTTCTACGTCAGACAACCGCCACAATCCGTCAGTCCAAGACATTGCGCCTCAAACCTGGTTGCGCTACATCGGACCATTTCTCTCTGCTTCTCTTTTGCGACAAAAGCCGGTCTAGGTGCTCGGCGCATCTGGTCAATTCGCTGCCTCGCGCTTCTTAAGTCGCACTCCAATCCCCTCCGGCGCGTTCATTCAAACAAACCAACATGAAGCCAATTCTACTCACTTCTTGCGCCGTCTTTGCGACTGCCTCGGCGCTTGCGCTGGGATCGCATCACCATCATCACTACCACCGCCGCAATACAATCGAGAAAGAGGACGGCCTCGAAATCAACGTCGTCACTGTTTGCGCTTTGGGAGACACCATTCTGTCAGAAAAAGAATGCAAAGAGGGCATTGCGGCTGGCCGCCTCCGCTACGCCGACTCTCCAGTCTCCACCGTCATTCCTACCTCTACGGCCGCTGCTTTCTACAAGGCAAAGGCAAAGCCCACTTCTCACATTACTTCGGTGGCCAAAGCGGAGCCGTCATCGACCTCCAGCTCTAGTTCGAGCTCGACAAAGCAAGAGACCAGCTCCAAGCAAGAAACCAGCTCCACGCAAGAGACCAGCTCCACGCAAGAGACAAGCTCCAAGCAAGCGCCCTCCACTGTCGAAGTCTCTTCGAGCGCGCCGACCCTGTCTGTCGCTCAGGGTCTCGACATGGACTTTCCCGAAAACATTCCCTGCCACGTCTTCCCCAGCGACTATGGCGCCGTTGCAATCGACTACATGGGTCTCGGTGGCTGGATTGGCGTTCAGTCGGCCAAGGTCGCCTCCGCAGCTGGCTTCGACAACATCGAGACCATGGTTTCGAGTCTTTGCGACGGCCCGTCATGCTGTAGTGAGGGTGCCATGTGCTCCTACGCCTGTCCAGCCGGATACCAAAAGTCGCAGTGGCCCGCGATGCAGGGCGCTACTGGCCAGTCTGTCGGCGGCATTCAGTGCAAGAACGGCAAGCTCAAGCTCACCAACAGCGCCTACTCGACGCTCTGCATACCTGGCACGAACAAAGTCAATGTCACTGTTAAGAACAATCTGTCTGGTAGCTCGGCTGTCTGCCGCACCGACTATCCTGGTAAGTCTGCAAGCCCCCTCTAAGCGCTGAATCTGACATTTCGCAGGCACTGAGGCCATGACCATTCCAATCGACACGCAGCCCGGCCATGAGTACCCCCTGGCGTGCCCTGATGAGGCCGATTACTACCAGCACCAGGGTTCCTCAACTTCGGCTCAGTACTACGTCAACTCCATGGATGTTGCCGTCGAAGACGCTTGTGTCTGGTCCAATGGCGACCAGCCCGTCGGCAACTGGGCTCCGCTCAATCTGGGCGTTGGCTACAAGGACGGCCTCGCCTGGCTCGCCATCTTTCAAAACAAGCCGACGACCTACTCTCGCCTCAACTTTACCGTCGAGCTCGTGGGAGACAACATGTCTGGAAGATGCAAGTACTCCAACGGGCAGTACTGCTCCGGAGAGAACTACGATAACTGCAACGCAAATGACGGCTGCACGGTATGTTGACGCTGGTACTTGGTCCTAGTCTTGCAACTAACTAACTGTCCCAAGGTCTCCGTCAGCGGCGGTGACGTTGCCTTTGTCTTTTCAGACGAGTAGAACCTCGTCTCTGTCGACAACAACGCAGCGTCGTCCTCCTCCTCTTCTTCCTCTTCGTTTTTTGTAGTACTTTTCCGAGCGGTCTGGATCAACACTGCTCCCGCACGATCGCAGGTCGTCTTCGTAGCTTCAATCTTTGTTCTTTCACAAACTCGCAAAGTGCGGTTTCTTTTTCACCAGTCGGCCAGGGGTCGGCCGGCACGGGCGTCTAGAACATCCGTGGTTGGTGATGGTGGTACTCAGTGGGTGCAGGCATCCGGCAGGCGTCGTCGTTGTTGCCGCTGCTCTCTGCTCGCTCTGGCTTTGGCTCACTCAGGGGTTACGGCGCGCTGGTACGGTACGGTGGCACGGTACGGTACGGTGGCATTGCTATGCTATGCTATGATGACGAGATATGACATGACATGACATTTTTTTTGACACGGCCGCAGTCTGCTTTGCATTGAGATGGGTCTATTTTTTCTTCCTCTTCTTTTGTTGCTCTTTATGTAGCTCTTGTATGCATCAGCATTAGAAAATCTACCCTGCTTTTATCTTGTGTCGATGAACAGAATGTGTGTGCGGCTCTTGTGCATGTCTGTCTGGCGTTTGTAGTTGGAGTTGGAGATGCAGTTTTTTTCTGCGGCGGCCGTGGGGAGTGGGTGTGGGTGCGGGTGGGAGAAGCGCGGCGGGGATTTAAACGTACATAACATGGGCATTCAAAGGACGTAGAAAGGTGCGCTTAGGCTGTGTGCTTAGTCGCTGCGGTGTCAGTGGTACGACGAATTCTGCCTGTCCTGAGGATATTAGGTAGATGATTTACCATACCTTGCCATTTACAGACTAAACTACACGTAAGAAAAACAGCGGCGGTTAATTAGTCAATTCCTCACTCACTTAATAGACTAAAACAATAATAGGTGGATACCTACCTAGGCAGATAGATAGATAGGCACGCGAGAAAGACATGTACGTAGGCACACACACACACACACGCAGATAAATGAATACAAGAGACTGATGTAGAGAGGTAAGTAAACGCCCAACGCAAACACTCCTTGCTAAACTGAAACTAGAAAAAAGACCGTTCGTTCGTAAAACGAGGCTGAGGCTGGCTATAGTGTAAAGGAGAAATTGCAGCATACCACCCACCCGACGTCCTACCCAACAAGACATAAGAGTTAAGCCACACCTATCCTACCCATCCAATCCAATCCAATCAAACCCAAACCCCTTTTCCCCTCCCTCTCCCTCCCTCCCCCTTGCCCTTGCCCAAACACACTACACAAACTCCCCCCTAACATCCTCCCACCGCACCCTCCCAGCATTGACGAGCGCAGCAATCTGCGCCTCGCGAAATCGCGCCCACTCAACTGGCCGCTCCAACTCCATACGCCGCAGCTCGTCCGCATTGACGCCGACAAAGTGCGCGCGGATGCGGGATTCCCAAGCCGCGCGCGGCTCGTGCGGGCGCGGAGTTAGGTCGTCGTCGTTGGGGATGGAGTTGGGGATGGTGGTTGTGGTTGAGGGGGCAGAGGTTGTGGTGGGTTGGGTTAGAATTTGGGGGAGTGAGGAGGACGAAGAGGGGAGCGCGGCCGGCGCTGATGGTGTGCTTTCTGTCGTCTCTTGCGTCGACGAGTCTGCGGTGGTGGTTTTCGCGGTAGAAGGCACGGCGGCGGCGGCGGCGGCGGCCGCCGCCGCAGCATCAGTATCAGCATCCGCGTCGCCAGACAGCGACGAAAACGACGCCGCAGACGACGAGTGCTGCGAGAGCGATGACGACGGCGGGGCAGGCGGGGCATCGAGGGGCGGCGGCGGCGGCGGCGCGTAGGTGGGATGAGGCGGCGAGGCGCTCTTGACAGCCGCAGACAGATTCGTCGGCGTGGACGACGAGTCGGTCGACGAGAGCTGGAATCCCGGCGTCGCGATGTCGTCGTCGTCGTCTTCGTCGTCGACGTCGACGGCAAAGTCCTCGCCGCTCCACTCCTTGAGGCGCTCGACGAGCGGCAGCGACAGCGACAGGCGGCCCTCGGGCCCGGGCGACACGAGGCGCGGACTGCCCGGGCGGGAGCCGTGCAGACGGTGGCCGTGGCCGTGGCCGCGGTGGTCGTCGTCGGGGCCGAGGGTGGGCGTGCCCGGCCGGATGACGTCGCGCCGCACGCTCTGGCCCATGCGGTGGACGCGGCCTTCCTCGAGCGTCTGCGCGCGCGACGCCAGGCTGACGTCCGAGTTGTGCCGGCTGCGCAGGCCAAGCGGCGGGAGGTATTCGTCGTCGAGGTAGTCGTCCATGTCCGAGTCGCCGCCCGTGTGCGCCGAGGCGGCGTCGTTGACGGGACCACCAGCCGTTGGGGCAGGCAGTGATTCTGCGGGGACAGAGTCGCCGGCATTTGTCGACGTGGAAGAGGTTGGAGCGGTGGCATAGTCGTTGTCGGTGCGGAGTGACGATGTCGAGATGGATGAGAGGCTGTTGGTGAGCCGGTTGGACAGCTCTTGCGGATTCAGCGGCTGTGACACAGGGCGGCAGTCGGGGTACTCGGCCTCGAAGCGCTGGATGATGCCCTGAAGCGTATTGTCGAGGAAGAGCAAACGCTTGTATGCCATCTCGTTGGACGCCCTCGCCTCTCGTGCGAGCGCTGGCTGGAGCCTAGCGCGAATCTTGCGTGCGCTGGTCAAGAGGTTCTTGCTCATGACCTTGGCCTTTGCGCTTGTCGAGCTGGAATCCCTATGCCCAATTCGACTGGAGCTTCTCGGTGTCGCGGTGCCACTGCCAGAACGACTGCCAATACCAGGCAGACTGGTCTTGCGGCGGAGATTGTCCGACGCCTTTTCCAGCAAGCAGTAATTCAAAGCCTTGACCAGGCCCGTGCCGCCAACAATGTAGTCTTCATCGGGTGCCACAGACGAACCCTCATCATCAGAAACGTTGGCCTCTTCCGTGTCAGTCTCGTGTCCGACAAGGTGGAGAAGCACGTCAGGAATCTCGACATTCTTGTCCAGCATGTCAGACATGGTACCTGTCGAGTCGCCAAGTCCCGTCTCTTGCATGGTGCAGCGCTCCATGTTGCGCAAGCAATACGCCACAACCTGCTTAGCGAGCGCCTTGACGACCTCGCTGCTCTCTGGCGAAGGCACGTCGACATCAACACACATGATGGAGTCGGAGACGCGGACTGCCACCATGAGCGAGGCGTACAGGGCGCAAGCCTCTTCTTGCGAAGACTCGTCCGACGCCGATGCCAGTGCGGAAATTTCAGGGTTCTCGAGAATATTGAGGTGTGCCAGCTGGGGGCATTCCGGCAAGACTTCCGCCAGGCCAATCGCCTGCGCCGGCGTCATTTGTACATCTTCCAGATGAATACGCTTGAGGAAGCGCATCTGCGGCATGTACTTGCGGAGCGTGCCAAGAGCGCTCGGATCCTGCGCAAAGAGGTTGTGATTGTGAGAAAGATCGATAAAGCGAAAGTTGGACATGGCCACAAGGCGCGGGAAGAGCGGTTTGATGGCATCGGGGGTCAGGTTGCAGTCTGCCAGGCCGAGCGCCCACAGGGGAATCTTTTCGTTGAGGCCCTCGCATAGTCGCGCCATGCGGTTGCAGAGGTCGTTTCCACCCAGGTCGAGGCCGTGGCAAACGCCCGACCGCAGGTAGCGGACGACGTGCTCCAAACCGTCGTCGTCGAGGCTATTTCCCGATAGGCCGAGCCGTTGTATGCCGCTGACGACGACCCCGTCGATGACCTTGCGCACATTCGTCGCCGTCAGCGCGCAATTTGCCATTAGGAGCTCTTCCAAATGCGAGCCGCCAAGACGCTCCGACAATGACTTGCACAGGATCTCTGCAACATCGTCAAGCGGGACCTTGACCTGCTTCTTTTGCTCCGACGGGTGTACCTTGGGCGGGGCGCGGGCCTGCGGGAAGGGAATGTTCGAGACGTCCAACGCCTTGAGAGACCGACACATGTAGACAAACAGACTAATGTACTTCCAGCCCTCTCGCGTAATCTTGGGATTGTTCTTGAGGCTGAGCTTCTCCACGAAGCCAGTCCGTTCACTGAATTCGCCGCATGAGTTGCGCCGCCGTCTGTAGTCGGGTAATTTTGCAGCGAGAAGTCCGGCCAGAACAACCCGCACGCCCTCGTCCGTCATGTCCGCATCTTCCAGCAACAGCTTCTTGACAGGCACGACCGCCAGCCAATCCCCGAGAGTATTCATGTCGGCCAGGGTGAGTCGAGACCCAATGAGATTTAGGCAGTTGACGGCGCCAGGCGTGGCTATGGGGCAATTCGACCCCTCCGACAGCTGCTCCGAGATGCGTTTCAGGATGGGCGTTTCTCTAAGCTGACAGCAGCGGCGGTATATGCGCAGAGGGTCCGTTGTTGGGCGGTCCTGGGGTTTGCTCGGCCTAGTCTGGTCAGAGCCAGGCGTCGAACTGTCGTCGTCGTCCCTCGTCAGCTCCATGGGCACGCTCCCGTTTTCCTCGGCCTTGCGCCTCTTTTTTTCCTTTCGTTCCTTGCGTTCAGCCTCGGAGCGCTTCTTCTTTTCCTTTTTCTTGCTGCCGTTGCCGGCGTCCTTTTTCTCGTCCAAAACCGTCCCCTCGGGATTGGGCTTATCGACGCTTCCCACCTCTTCATTACTGACTGCGACGACGCCATCCTTTTCCTTTTCCTGCACGACAGCCTCGGGGTTCTTGAGCGCCTCGCCTTCCCCCCGCTCCTTTAATCTCTTGGTCTTGCTCTTTTTGCGCTCGGGCGACTCCTTGTCATCCTTGTACCGCGGGGTGCCAGCAATCTCGACGTCGACGCAAAATGCAACGCGGCGCAATTTCGAATCGTCCAGCTCTGGAACCAAGCAGCGCTCGCGGGTTGGGTCGACGTTCATGACCTTTCGCGGCACGCACCCGCCATTGCCCGGCTTTTTGGTGGCGGGCGGCGCTTGCGAACCCGACGACAGCCGCCTCAGGGCGTTGGACAAGAAGCTCCCCCTCTGCGGCTCTGGCGGCTGGGGCACATATGGTTCCATGCTCTCGGTCTCCTCGCGCTTCTGGGCAGGGGTGGGCAGAGGCTGGCCTAGACCGGGCGAGTAGGGGTTGACTAGCGGCAAGCTACCATTGTTGCCGTTCGCCTGCCCCTTGTGTGGGGATCCATTGGCAGCAGCGCCGTTGGAGGCCCCGGGCGAAGAGCTAAACTTTGAGCTGAGGTTGGATATCCACGAGCCGCGGCGCGACAGCGAGCGCGCATCGGGAGGGGTGGTGCCCGACTTGTCTTGCGAATTCCTGCCGAGGATGGAGGGTCGCTTGTTGATGCTTTTTGGCGGCGTGGCCGTGGCGGTCGCGGCCGCGTCGTCGGGGGGTTTCGAGTCGTCCTTGTCCTTGTCGTGATTATTCGCACTCACGGCCGCCGTGTTTTGCGCCGGGATATCGCCCTCGGCATGACGGGAAGGATGCACAGTCGCAGGTGCCGGGTCTCGAACGGCGGCGGCTTGGGCTTGGGAACTTGGCGGGTGTGCTGCTGCTGCTGCTGCTGCTGCTCGCAGTTGATCTTGTTTCGGGCGTCAGCGAGGCGCGTCGGCATTGATAGATAGGGACATGGACCAACCTTTGTTGGAGTGGTGCAACCAGCTGACGTCGACGCCGTGAATTCCGTCCATGTCGAGTCGCGGGGAGTGGATTGTCGGCGATGGCAGGACGAGGGGCAGAATCACAGCAGAGGAGCCATGCGGAATATCGCGGCGGGAGGGTTTGGTGGGAAGTCAAAAGTTAAACGGGCGCAGGTGAGAGGTGGGGAGGATAAGACGGCGCTCTAGGCGTGGCGGGCGACGGCGGCGGCGACACGGCTGCTATAAAGAAGACATGATGGTAGCGATGATGGTTGGAAAGGGAGAGCTGTGACGAGACGAGGCAAGGCAGAGGAGAGCAGAGCAGAGGCAGTCCGGGTCCGAGTCTGGTCCCTTGGGATCGATCTGTTGGTTGGTGGTGGTGCGGTGCGGTGCGGTGGGATAAGCCGGGTCAGGTTCTGGTCAGTCCCGTCAGGTCCCCGTCCCCGTCCCCGTCCCCGTCCGTCTGTCTGTCACGTCAGGTCCACCGCGGGTGCAGATTTGTCGTCTCTCGTCCGATGATGCAACACTGGCCAACATGACGCCTCTGCCTCGCCCATCTCAGGGTTGCCGGCGATTCTCTCAGTCTCTGGCCGTATTGTAATCATCGCCACGCCTTGCACCGCAGCTGGTCCGCCCGCCTGCCCTGCACTGCACTGCACTACGCTGTGGCGCCACCCTCCCTCCTGTCCTCCGCACCGAGGCCAGATGCACCCCTTGGCTGCCGTCACCTTACCTCTTTCATCGCATGGACCAATCTTCTATTTCAAGTGCTTTCAATCAATCAAAACGGGTATCTGAATAGAGCGAGAACATGGTGCTTTGATTCGTTCATCTGCCATGCCTGGTTCCTCCGAATCCTATCCTGCCTGCGCCGAAACCCTCAGACCTCTCCTTTTTGGCGTGAAACCCGCTTACAACTCCTCCCTGAGCTCCGCAATCTTGGCCTTGACGCGCTCCTGCTTCTCGGCCTTGCTGAGCTTGGTCTGGCGGTACTTCTTCGACTCGGCCTTCCACTCCTCCCTGGTCTTCTTGTTCTTGGCCTCGGGGTCGGCCTTGAACGGGTCCTCGCGGATCTGCTTGTGCGCCTCCTCGTAGAGCTCCTCGAGACCGTCGGCCTCGATGCCGTCGTCGATGTAGCCCTGGAACTGCGACTTGTAGCGCTCCTCGTCGTCGTCGGCGAGAGTCTCCATGTACTCGGCAACGTGGCCAGCGAAGATGTACTTGCGGAGCGTCTCGGCGTCGAGCTCCTTGGTCTCAATGTCGTAACCGGGGAAGCGGCTCTCGGAGTGGGGGACGTAGAGACCACCGTCCGAGGCACCCTTCATGGCGCCAAAGACACGGGCACCAGTCGAGGTGCGGACGAGACCGACGTCAAGGAAGACCTTGAAGGGGCGGCGACCGTCCTCGCCCTCGGCGGCCTCGGTGAGCGTGTACTCGCCATCGGCCTCCTCGACACCAGCGAATTCCTCGTCAAGGCCGAGCTTCTTCAGGGCGCGGCGGGCGACGAGCAGACCGGTAGCGTAGGCGGCGGCCCAGTTGGTGAGGCCGTGGTTGACGCCGTAGCGCTTCAGCTCGTGCGAGTAGGCAGCGGCAAAGACCTTGTCGCCATTGAGCTCAGAGGTGACGATCTGGCAGATGATGTCCTTGTTGGTGAAGCGGACGACCAGGCGGTACTTGGGCGCGTTGTACTTGTTCTTGGCCTGGGTGACGAGGCGCTTGCGAGCGTAGTAGTCGGTCTTGCCGGACCTGCGGCGGGCGTACTTGACCTGGAAGCGGCTGGTGTTGTTAGCTTTGACGTGGAGCTGTGGTTAGCAAGAGGAAACTTACGAAAAGTACGCGCTGTTCTTGACGAGCTTGGTGAAAGGCATCTTGACAGTTGCTCAACTGTGAGAATCCCCGAGTCAGCAATTTACGCTTCAGACCTTCCGAAGCAACTTGTAAGACTCCAATTCATCGTCGTCCATGGTGTCGCTCAAGCCGTCGGAAATCGACGCAGGGCAGACTTACGAGAGGATCCGCGGTGTCGATGGTCGAGGTTGGTCGCTCGTGGAGGAGAGGGCGGGCTGGCTTGGTGTTGCGATTTTTGTGCGATTTAAGCGAGGCTGCAGCAGCTCCCGCTCAACACCACGAACCGGGGTGGGCGACATCCGACCTCGCCGACCACCACCGCCTGCAGCGCCCACGGGTCTTGTTCGGTCACTCACAACAAGGAACATTTGCACCGTTTGCTTCAAATCATGGTCTCTGAGATTCTACACTGCTCCATGCTCAAGCAATTCAATGCCATGCCCATGACTCCAAGTCTATCCGTCTAAGCTACTTCCTTCAAGCTCGCAAATTCAGCGGCGGGGTATACACATGTTCTCCTCGAATCTTCAACCTGCCTCCCTTGTGATGATACCGTGTTTGTGCAATATGCTCCCGGCAAAATCAGGTTGCCAGCGTCAAGCGCTGAGCTCAACATTGAGAAAATCACTTTAATCCTCCCGAGCCAACGCCTCCATGGCCAAATGTTAAAGCTATCCTGGGCCTCGACTGACGGCCAAGTCGATAGAGCCGCCGCTTTGTGGACGCACAGTCATTTTGGGTGAGATTTTGGCCGGTTGCTGAAAACTCTCGTCTGCAGTCTGACCAAGAGCCACGCCGTCATGTCCACCGTGTGTAAGACCTAAACAGTCAGCCATCTCAACTTTGCACCGCCGCAGGCTATACTTACAGCCGACACACTGGCATCCATCGCCGCATCGACACGCCCCGGTAAAGTCGCTGCATCGGGGCAGTTCTAGCTGCTGCCAGAAAAAGGAGGACGGAGACAGAACAGGCGTGTCGCTCGCCGTGGAAGTAACCATTTCCGTGGGAGCAAAACTTGTCGTTGGTACAGAAGACTCGTGACCTGTTTGATAGCCAAAGCTAGGATTGTACTCGACAGGGTGGCTCGGTCGGCGCTGCAAGTCGTCTGGAAAGCCAAACTGCTGTAGTTCCGCCGAAGCCGGGGCCGGAGGTGCGGCTGGAGGTCTCTGCGAGTTCCAAAGCGAATTCCCGTTGAGATCCTGCGAGTACGGTGTGGAGGGTCCAGAGTTGCCATAGCCCGAGTACATGCTTTGTTCCATGGCTGGTCGCGCTCTGCCATGGCCGTTGGTACGGGCTTGATCAGTGTACACTGGTTGATATTGAACTCGCTGGTCGGGGTACGAAGACGAAGAATTCGAGTAAACGGGATCGTTGACCATAAAATCTGTAATCTCTCGAACATGCTTCATGGTCGTCTCATTCCGTGGGTGCACCGGGCACCCGAGACAGGCGCAGGCGTCGCCGCAGGTACATTCATGCATCAAATCCCCTTTTCCCTGCACCACGCCTGGCGTCCACTGAGCATAGCTCGGAAAAGTGGGAAAGCCACTTCCACTGGTTGCGTATCCAAGCACGCCGGGCGATGCGACAGTCGAAAACGGAGGGGCGAACCGCTCATTGGGATGCGACCGCGTGGGGAAAAAGGCGTATGATTGATTTGGGTCGTACTGGTGTTGCGGGGGATTGCTCAAAGTGTATCCGTTGCGTTCCTGCCTAGGCTGAGGTACAGGCGCGTGGGATGGTGGGATAGGCGTGTTTTCCGATTTGCTTCCGCAACAGCTGCCCTTGGTGGGTTGCACTTGGGTCACCGTCGTCGATCCAGACGTCTTGAGGGTCGTGTGGTTCCAGCCGTTGACCTGGGTTACAGGGGTAAAGTTGATTTCTTTGCGAGCCTCGAGCTGGACGTTCAGCGGTCTTTCAGTCTCCGGGTTGGCCTTGGGCTGGAAGATGGTCTTGTCCTCGTGCGAAGGGGTCGGAGAATCTTGTTCATCAGACGAGGCACGAGTGGACGGAGACGACCTTTTGGAGCAGCATGATTTGGGTTCTTCTTCGGTTGCTTTAATGGCCTTCTCCAGCGTAGCGGGGTTCCGGCTACTAACAGATCTCCTGGCCTTTGGTTTTTGGATTCGGCCTCCCGCAGCACCATTGACACCGGCAGCGGTAGTAACGACGGGTTCGGCTACGGGAGCAGCGCTAGATCCGTTGGGACACGCGCATTCCGAAGCTGCAGAGGTGGTCAGCGTGGGGACGATTAGCGCGCGGCAGAGTCGCGTACATCTGGGAATGGTGTAGTTGATGACCAGGCGTTCGCAGCTGCAGTTGCCGCCAAGGTGGGGGCAGCTGCTGAGAGGGCGGCCAGGCTTGCGGACCTCGAGCAACAGACGATCTTTGTGGTTGCACGAGGTCGAGCGATGGCCGCGGATGCACGGTCCGCTAGACAGGACAGGACGGGTTAGCGACGACGGGCGGTAGGGCAGAGCGTGAGGGCAGAGAGGCCACCACGGCAGGGTGGGGGGCGTACCATGCGACCTTCTTTTGCTCGCCGTTGATCGTTACCCACGGCATGTCTCTAGCGGAGTGGAACCAGGACGAGGGCACACATGAGGGCAGAGGTTGGAATGCCTGTCACTCTGCAAAGGGGCGCATCCCTGCTGGTCAGTGAGGACGAGGAGAAGGACATGGCGGTGACGACGAGAACGAAGAATGAGGGTGACGACGCGACGGCGACGACGACGGACGGCCAAGCAGAGACCAGACGATGGAGCTGACACGTACCTTATGACGGACGGACAGCGGCAGTAGAGACGAGATCGACTTGGGAGATGCCGTCCAGGTAAGGTGAAGAGACTGGCCGACGGCGTATGGCGGGGACAAAGGCGACGGACGACAACGACACAAAGAGGCTCAAGGTTGAGTTGCTGTAAGGATCAAAGAGCAGAATCGAGCACGTTGGCCGTGACCTGACCTGAGCTGAGCTGAACAACAAGCGGGCGGCCGTGACTTTTGAGGCGCGACGGGAGTCGACTTGACTTGACGGAGCCGGAGGGCTGTCGAGGGCTGTCGAGGGCTGTCGTGGTGGTGATGCACCTGAGCAAATTCTTGAGCCGTAACGGGCAAGGCCCTTTTTCTAGACTGCCCGCCCCTCGACCTCCCTCGACCCCCCAACCCGGCACCGGCACGGCCTCTCTCACTTCTCAGCTACCATGCCTACATTTATCCCGCCTCATCACCAAACGCACTCTGGTTTCAACATGCTGCTGCATTTCTCTGCAAACGTCTAGATTCCTTCCGATCCCCCCCTCAAGCGCCCAAAACGCCGCCCAATGGAACTCCCGTGTCCTTCTAGATTATTCGTTGTAATGGAACACCTGCGCTCCGCGTTAGCCCTCGCTCCGCCCGTCGTCTCGTCGTTTCGTCCCCGTCACTTACCAGATAGTTTGGCAGTCCGTAGCTCTTCCACCCCAGCCGCGACGCCATCTTTGCGAACCCCTCCGTCTCAATCAAGTGGTAAAAGGCGAACGGCGGGAACATGGCTCCGTCTCGATGCACGTCAGCCTTGACCAGCAGGGCTGTGCCTCCCACTCCATCAACCTCAATCTCCTTGCTCATGTCGATCGAGTTGCCTCCGTCCTTCATGTACGCCATGAGCGACCGATACGTCGCCATCTCCGCATACCCCTCGAGCAGAATCTCGTCCTTTTCCATGCCCTTGGCCAGGTTTTGCGCCGTCGGGCTGTCGATCCACGTGTTGTAGTCGTACGGTCGAATGTCCATCTTCTTGCTGTCCTCGTTGTAGTAGCGCTGGAAGCAGTTGGGCACAATGATGGGCTTGTCGTGCGCCGCCAGATCTTGAATCAGCGTCGGGGGCGTCTCGACAATGTCCGAGTCTAGCCAGAGCACCCACGACGTCGTGGGGCCCAGTGTCGTAAAGAGGAGCGAGTTTCGCGCCTTGGACATGGCTGCTCTTCTTTCCCTCTGATTCTCCAGCTTGTGTCGCTCCGCTTCGGCCTGTGAATGCAACGGGTTTTCCGTGTCCTGGCGTAGAATGGTGACGCTTGCGAAGCGTTTCTTTTGTGATCCGCTCTGGGTCTTGGCCACCTGTTCTTGCAGAGCAGCTGTCGCGGCATTGCCCTCGCGCCCCTTGGGCAGTATGAAGCCCAAAGAAATGAGCTCGTGCGGATAGCTCAGCTTGAGCAAATTGTCCCAATACTCTTGATAAAAGCGAGCCATTGGCGTGAGGATGAGGACCGTTTCTCGGTGTCCGACGGGGTCGCTCGTGGTCGTGAGGTTGTTCATGTGGTAGTGGACGACGGGCGGTGCCGACTGGAGGCCATCCGATTTGGCCTTGCGGAAAGGTAGCGACGGCGGCGACAGCGCATTGGCTGCCGAGGTGCGCCATTGATGGGTGCTGATGGAGCCATCCGAATCCGACGAGAATAAAAAGTAGAGGAAGCCGAAGCCGAGGACGCAGGCGAGGATGATGGTGATGGGATTGGTTCTTCGAAAAGATCGTGTCGAACGCATGGTGTCGCGCTGGTCAAATCAAAAGCACAGGTCGCAAGTCTCAAGGTCCAAAGCTCAGGTCGGCTGGACGGCGCGGAGAGTTAGTCGAGAGAAATCGGGGACATAGGCGGCGAGCTTAGCCTCGCGGGGGCTGTCCTGGCCGTCTGGGGAGAGGCAGAGGTCGCGCGATATGGTGTACGTATCCAGGCCAGGTGGAGCGGAGGCGGACAGTGGTGGTGTGCGGAGGAAGACGGGAGCCAACGTAAGGGCAGTGGGTAGTGACACCCGCCTGGCTGGACCCTCACGGCTCATCTCCGGCAATGGTGCCCCAATCTACGGAGCCCGGGACCTGGACCTGCGGTGCCCTGACCTCATCTGCCACAAAATAATGTCAACCTGAATTCCAACTCCCACCATGCTTCTGAGCCGGAGAGCTCTGCCGGCACAACTGCGCACATCATGGCGAGCTGGCTTCCCAAGCCGACTCCAGCGTCGCTGGTTTACACCGCGACAGTGTCGCACTGTGCTTCTTCAAGGAAGCGAAAACATGGCACGTTTTGCCCGCCATTTGCCTCTTCACCATGCCTCTGCTAATTTGTCCAGAACGATGAAACCATTTTGGCCGGTTTTCCACAAGCAACTGCCAAAATCGAAAGTACCCAAGAGCCCATGATGGTGCTTCTCTTTACGCCGGCCTTGTCTAGCCGACTGCTTTCTCCTTCTGGTCCTACTTCAACCCTGCAGACCTTGCTCGCCAGGATCTTTGGTCGATCTCTTAAACATCAATTCGGCGCCAGCATTTCCGGCATTCGTGTCGTGTCGGCCGTCGTTGACGCTTTGCCCGCTCCCAAGACCGGTCACATTGCCGAAGGCTTCTCCTACATGATACTGACGCCTGATGGTGAACAAGATCTTGTCATAGTTCCAGATCAGGCAGACCAAGACGAGGAAGGCACCCTCGAATTCAAGTTTTCGGACAAGTGGCATCAGGACGTCAAATCCAAAACAAACCCCGCCTGGGGTCTAACCGATTACCGCGTCGCCATCAAGCTTGCCAACACGCTCTTTCTATCAGGCCGCAAAAAGACTTTTCTGGACGCAAAGTACCTTGTGGATCCTGCTGGCGATTTGCACCTGGCCCACCACGAGTGGCTGGCGCATTGCTCGATTCCATACCATGCTAGCGAACATCGCTTCCTTAACAACTTTGACGAGCGGGTCTTGAAAACAGACAAGCTCCTCAATCTCTCGCTCGTCCCTCTGACAGAGCCGCGGAAAATATCAGTCAGTCTGGGCAACATTTTGCGCACAGTCGAACTTCCAGACGGCTCGCAGCGCCCTGCGTCTCACGAGTTGGAGGCCAATCTCGAATCTTACTTCAGAACCACCGAGCAACAACCACACCCAAGGCCAGTGTGGGCATTGCTCACGGACGAGTCTGGCGTTGAGCGGTCACGCCTGGTATTTCACAACGCCAAGTTTATGGACGCTCTGTCCGCCGAGCCTAGCCAGCGCAGCGGCCTCGAGATCATGTGGAGCAAGCCCGACTTAGAAGCCTCTGATGAATACAACCTCCCGCTGCGGGAGTCAATTGTGCTCGACGGCGCCAAACTGCAACGCGTCTTGAGTGGTGGTGGAGGATGGGGTGACAAGGCGGGATTGCTTGCCTTGGATCCCCACGACTTGATCCAGACCCCGAGGAAGAACGAGGAAGAAATTTCTCAATTCAGCTCTGACAACTCGGATTATACCCACGTCCAATTCTTCACGTCAACAAACTCGCCTGCTCCTCAATTGTTTCAATATCGCCAAGGATTCCACATGGGGGTGGTGCCAGATGGCACTCCCAAGTGGGTGCCGCCGGTGAAATCTCGCGAAAAGGACATCTACTCGATGAGCTTTGTGGCCCTTTCTTATGAAGGCATGAGCTTCAGGACAAACACTAGCATCAACGAGGCCAACTTTCCAACCCTACAAGAGCATCCCAAGGAGACGACTCGGACAAAGGTCGATGTTCCATTTGCGTCCTTTACCTATTTGAGGGCAGAGCCCTTTTCAGATCTGGACAGAACTAGTGTAAGCTGAGCGTACCCGAGACCCAACTCAAGGCACAGCGCTGACGCATCGACAGATTCGGCCTACAGAACTGGTCGATTTGGGACAGTCCGTTTTAAGGACAGGCTACAAACTTCTACGATATGTGTGTGATACATTCTGGGTAGTATTACGAGACAGTTCGATTGCGCTGGACCGCGATGCAAAAGTCGACCTGCGAACACGTCGAGACCAAATCATGCCGGTCACCGACTCGCTCATCCAGATCCTGATGACTGTTAGCCCAGGCGGAGTCGCATACCTCTCGCGGGGCATTTCTCGGTTCAACACCATGGCCGATACGTCGAAGGAGAAGCGCCAGCGCCAAGAATTTGCGAAGACGCACAAGGAGATTCTCTCCACGATAAACTCCACAACCACATTCATCGACCGGGCCGCCACGCAGATTAGCATGTCGCTGCGCCGTTCCCAGGAGGACGTGAAGTGGACGCACGAGTTCGACGTGGGCGCGCGGCAGCGCAGCCTCGCCGCCGTCTACACGGACCTAATCCGCATCATCGGCGACATCAAGCCCATGCTGCTGGACAACTACCACAACGGCATGCGCCGCACCATGATCGTCGTCGTCAGCTATCGCATATTCTACTACCACAATGAGTGGCATCAGACGAAGGCCTTCATCCGCAAGGCGCACGAGCAGATTGACGACTCGAAGCGCGCGCTGGGCGTGCCCATCACGCACTACGAGGGCACGACGGGCGCGGGCGCGGAGACTGTGGCCGGCGAGCTGCGAGGCCTTCTGGGGGAGGAGTCGGAGGGCCAGTCGGAGCAGAATCTCAGCGAAATGAAGCAGACGGGGGGCGCGAAGCAGGGCGTAAAACAGGGCGGGGAAGAGTCGTTGTGAGGAGCCTGGGATGATGGCTCTTTGGGAAGAAATAGACGGCATTTGGCGCATATCAGACCACGGGTCGATCTGGATACAGTGGACAAAAATCTCTTCTCCATGCATGTACGTAGCCTCCATTTGCTGCGTGATGTGCGTGAGGTATGTGATGTGGAACTTATGCCGCCGCCAATCCGACATCAGTCTCGTAGTGCATGTCATTTCTCCTCCAGAATTCAGCCAGATGTCGATATCCCTGTATCACCTTTTCCCTCCTGTAATCCTTGGTATCCATAAGGTCGTCCGCGGCGTGTGGCGGCGAAGGATATGTCAACGCCCAAACGCCAAACGCAAGCGCCCTCGCGCTCTTCTTTTTGTTCCTTCCGACACAGCAGTCGCCATTCATTCGAGAGCCCGCTAGTCAGCGAGATGGCGGCGACAAGGCGACTCTGACCACGCAGCACTCTCGCCGCACCGCATGTCCTCCATGCCCCCAATCAATCGCAAACCCCAAAACAAGAAACCCGCATCCCCTCACCTTCACCCCTCAACCTGCACAACGCCCTGCGCCCCCTCCACGCTCTCCCCTCCCGGCACCAGCACAACGTCTTCATCGCACTCGTGCATAACGCCCAGCACGACGGCCAGTGAGTCGAAGAAGCCGTTGACGGCGACGCGCAGCATGCGGTTGGTGGTGGCGACGTAGTGGACAACGAGGATATTTGGGGCCGCGGGGGAGATGGAGAGGTGTCGGTGGACGAGGGGAGACAGTTCCGCGTCGATGGTTAGGACGCGGTGCGCGGTGGACGCGAGGGTCGGTGTTGGGAGCGGGATTGTGAGGGTGCTGTAAGAGGGGGGAGGGTTAGTTTGTGGGTTATGGTGGGGGTGAGGTGGGGGGGTGGGCGTACAGCTGGCAGGGGAAGTCGGGGGACGAGGGCGTCGCCATGGTGCTGCTGGCTTTCTGTCTGTCTGTCTGTCTGTGGTGTTGAATCGCAATCGATGCAGTCAAGTCAACGACAGGCGTGAGCGGATGGCGGGCAGAAAAAGCCGGGCGGTAGGCAGGCGGTGAAGCCCCGCGATCCGACGATGGTTGCAGGGGTCCAGACTCCCGTCCCCCCGCCTTTCACCACCATGACATCATATGGCGGCCACCCACACCTGCACAGCCGGACCAGACCCAGTGTTTGGATTGCTTCCATCCACCCGATGACTGGCTGACTGGCTGATCGGATCGAGGGCGCACGGCGTCAGGTCGTCAATCCCTCGCTCACAGCCCCGTCATCGTTATTTCATCGTCTCCTTCCCTTTTCATCCTGGCTGTCGTCTCTGCCCGCATCCCGCCCTTCTCCAATCCTGTCGACCTCTTATTCATTCGTCGACAATTTTCCCCTTGCAACTCGTCCAGTCTGTCTCTTCACTGTCTGTCTTGAGCTGAATCGTACATTTACCTCATTTAACCTCATTCCTCCACACACGACACAACATGGCGCAACCCTCGCCCTCCGAATTCCTCACCTTCTACCGCCACATCCGCGTGGCGACAAAATGCCCCTCCTCCCTGCTCACACGTCCGCGTTGCATCACAGCAACACCTTATGCCATGTCCCGCGCTACAGCATCAACACCCTCAACATCTGCTTCTCAACGATGCTTCTCGGTTGTCCCTCGACGATGCTTCGCGGCCGCCGCTCGCAGCCTTGAAGAAGACGACGCCCGCAAAGACGAGGCCGGCAAGCGCCAGAATCAGAGAGACGACGACGCGCACCCGCTTGATAAGGATGGCTATGATGTCCAGAGCGAGAATGCGCAGAAGAGGCAGCGGTATGTGCCCACCTATCTACTTACATTCCCAATTACCACCATCATGTCTTGTTGACGTTGTCTTGTCCCTCTCTCGTCTCACACTAACGCCGTCAATCGCTGCAGCGAACACCACGCCGGCACCGGCGGCAACGCAACCGCGCGCCGCGACGAGCTGCACAGCACGGAGCGCGCCAAGAAAGAGCATCCCGAGGCGCCTGACGTCGTTATCGGGATGCAGGATGAGCGCGGCCAGAAGGGGTTTTAAATTTGTCAAGTTCTGAATTTTGTTTTTTTGCATGCTAAGGTTGCGGTGTTTGGGTTTGCATTTTGAGGTTTCAGGCGGAAGGGCATTGGAATTGGGATTGGGATGGGGGAATTACGTTCGTTGGCTTTGCTTGGGTTGGTGTTGAGGATTGGTGGTGGGCATGGGGATGCGGCGTTGGAGTGGGTTTGGTTGTATTGCATGAGACAGACTCCCGTCGACGGCATTACACACGTCTTTGGCTCCGCCGCTGGCTTGTGACACTGCTCTTCGTAGAACCATATAAATCGCCCTCTTTTCAGTGCGCATCTCTCCTTCACACCCGACATCTCAATCCCCCAGCTCTGGAAAGAGTACTACAACCCAGCATACACTTCTTCTCGCTCTTTGTGGCCGAAGTCGTGCGGGGAGCGGCGCACTCTTTCCTTGCTCTCCTTTCTTTGGCGTTCTTTTCTTCGGGTCTGCTCGACTCCTCGTTGGCTTCTTGTGGTATCGCGCTGGACTTCGTCGTTGTGCTGTCATACTGTTGTGCGTTTTCGACCTCGTTTCTCGTTTCTCGCTTCTTGCTACTTGTCGATGTCCATGCCACGCCGGTCGGTGAGTTGTGCATGTCCCGAGACCAGACACAGTCAACGGCTCGGTCTCTGAAAATAACAACAAGTGTACCAGTTCTTTCGGTTTTGGTCTCCACTTCAAAGGTGGTGCGTTACGCCTTGGAGTTCCTGAACAGAAGGGAGAAGAGGAGTGGTTTTATACCAGCGCAGCCTCTGGCACGAGCACAAGAAGAGCAGGCTCCAGCGCTCGTGAATCGAGCTTCTGACGAGCTACTGACAGCCGGCCGACCGAAGCGCAGGTATATAAACCGCTTCTCCTTCTCGCTCTTCACTGCCCATCGCTCCCTTCCTGGGCTCGGATAGCCAGGAAGGATTGAGACACTTGGTCACATCAATCAAGAAATGCTCGATTGGTGCTGTTCTGGTGCGGAGTGTTCACACTTTGTGACTGTTTGTCTTTCTTCCTTTCTTGTCTTTGGGATTTGGCCTGTCTTTAAGGGGGCGGGGCAGCGGTCGTGCTTAGGGGCTTCGACGTTGCGTCTACTTGCTGCAGCTCACTGCGTCGAGATGATGAAGGCTTACACTGTAACTGTAGCTGCAAGTAGTATTCCGCGTGTGCCTTTAGTTTGGGAGCTCGACGCAGCGCGCAAAACAAAAGTCAGTTCGAAAAGTTTGCGCTTTACCAGTCTGTCGGTAGGTAAGGATCAGGAGTCTGGAGTGTGTAAGCAAGCAGACTTTTATACGCAAGAGTCGGGTGCGTTGCGTGAGCGGGGGAGTAACACACATGCAAACGAACACCGGTGAGTCATAGCTTCCTATCATGGGCGGCGCACCCACTGTTGGTAGGCGACCTCCTTGTTTAGCGTTGAGGTGGTCGAACTCATGTTATGCGCCCGGTGATTCCTTGGTTGAGTAGGCACATGTAGCCTTCTTACTTCTTTAAAAGACTGGCACCCTCCCCCAATTCTTCCTGTCCCCTCCATCCTCTACCTCACCTTCACAACCACTGCAACCACGACTTTTTCCTTGCCTATACAAAATCTCCATCATGATTGATGTCAGCATCCCCCATCCTTTCTTGGGAGACGAAACGACCAGTCAACTCGAGCGCGAAGGCCTGCTGTCGCCCGCAGTCAACAACAAGCGAAACCTTTCAGCGACCGTCCTGAACTCATCTTCGAGCTCGTCGTCCTCTTCTTCAGTATCGGTCAGCTCTACATCAGCTGTGTTCACGGCCGCCGCAGTAAACCAACCTGTCGACACAATCACCATTCCCGACCGTCTCAGTATCGAAGCCTACGAGTACATGGGTTTCAAGCAGAGCGTGGCAAAGGAGCTCTGGAGCAACTTTGTTGACCTTGCCTCTGAGTGGGAGTGCCCTTTTGAAGAATTCGCATACATGCGGATTGAGGATTCTGGGCTTGATGTCACAGGTGGCAGCGAAGACTGGAACGGATGCCTGGACGGGATTGGTATCAACCAGGAGTTGAAGGATGCTATCATGATGCCCGAATTTGCCGACATCCGCTGCACCGGCACCGCCAAATTCTGGGTTCGGGAAGTGGTCCAAGAGCGCTTTGAATTTCTCCAGCACTTGGAAGATGAAGCCCGACATGCCCTTGCCTTGCGCCAACGGTCGCAGAAGGGCGGACGTCCAAAGAGCGGATCAATCTCAGAAACGCCATCCGCGCCGAGCCCGAGGAGCAAGAAAGAACGCGCCTCCATCGGATCCTCGTCTGCCTCCACTTTGACCTTCGCTGGATCGAGCGCACAGAGCGCGACGAAAGAAGACTCGGAACCTCAGCCTGTCGTTTCCGACGCCGAAATCTCGAAAACCCTTCCGGGCCATACCATCATATGGCGTGCAAGCTACAAGAATGCCACTCTCGCAATGCAGGACAGCCAAAGTGGCAGTATCAGACTCGAACTGATTTCGACAGCGCCCGGCGACTTTTCTGGACGTAAGAAAGTCGCGTACTTCACGCCGCAGAAAGAAGTTGCGCACAAGTTCGCCCAATGGGCCAAGCACAAGTTCAATGACCAAGAGGTCTTCATCACTCGGGTCTTCATTCCTGACGCTATGCTCAACGAACTCAGCTCCGGTACCACTTACCTCTGGTTCGAAGATCGATCCAGGCCGAAAGACGAGTGGAAACGCGTGGTGTGTTTGTCACGGAAGGCTTACGACCTCGACGAAGATCTTTCCTGGATTGCGAGAAAAGATCTGTTGATTGGGAACATGGTGAGAGGCGTGAACCAGAAATTCAATAACATGCCCGAGAGCGACTACCCCAAACTCACGATTGAGGATGTCTTGCACGTCGAGATCGGCGGATACAGCAAGGAGGCCATTCAATGGGTATTTCAGAGCTCCAAGGCTCAGCGCGCCTTCTCAAAGCATTGTGGAGACAAGATTACTTTCTTCTCCCTGGGGACTTACTTCGCTCCGAAGCCAGAGGAGGAGGTGGCTGCCTACAAACAAGGTTGAGAATCTTGGGATGGTTGGCTGGAGTCGGCTTTGTGGTGGATTTTCCTTCACAACTGGAGTTCACTTGCAGTCTTGCTCTTGATGGATCGGCGGTGGACTTTCTTTCACGGTTGGAGTTTCCATGAGGTTTTGCTCTTGATGGATCGGCGGTGGACTTTCTTTCGCGGTTGGAGTTTACATGGGATCGTGCTGTTGATGGATGCATGGTCAAGTGGGATCGAAAGGGATTTGGGGTTCGAGTTCGAGTTATGGAGTCTCAACTGAGAGTCTGCCCTACTCTAGAGTACGGTACTTGGTAATTTGGCTCCAATCACAAACAATAGCAGTCTATCAATGTGAACTTTCCACTTCGCGTCGCCGCAGGACAAGCAAAATAATTTGCGTTGCGGGGGCCACAAGTAGCGGACAAATGAATGCTAGTTTGTCTTCTAAGCAACAAAGAGTTCTCAATTGGTCCGGTATGCTTCCAGGATCCTTGAGAGGAACGGACACCCACGTCGAACAGATCTTCCACCCAGGAAGACCATATTGTACACCCTTCCTTCCACACTAGCAAGCTAAGCCGCTTTCAACACCAGTCAATCACAAGAAACACATGATCAAGTGACGCGACCAAGCGCACGAGCGCGTGGCGCGATCTTGCATGTGGCGGCCCCGCTGACCGGCACCCCTGAATTCAGGGGTACAGAAACGCTTGCCGTCCCCCGGGCAGGACGAGGACATCAACTTTCCATAGCACTTCTAGCAACCAATTTCACCACACGTTACACTGGCTTCCTCTGACAGGGAGGTCCACAACATGGTGTACTTGGTTTTGCATTTTGAGCTTTTAAGCCGCACTGACTTCGACACTTCACGCTTTTCAGTTGTCAATTGTGCTGTTAAGCCGAAAGATGCGCAATTGGTGTTCATCAACATCGCCACGCAATGAAGAAACACTTCACAACAGCAGAGAGCTCCCTCCTCACTTGCCCCTGAAATCCCGCGTTCAAAAATCTGACTCGCCGCTCCCTCCCCGCCAAAAAGTAGAAATCCTGTCAAATCCGTGCACCTGCAGTGCCTCTGTCAGAATTCGGGTTTTGTTGTAAGAGCAAACTCGCCGTTGCACTGAAAGAACGCAGGTCGTGAGTCGACACCTTTTATACCCCCGACAGGGAATCAGGAGACAACGAAGGCGAAGGCGGAAGTTGGTGCTGAGCATGTGATCGAGGCCGAGCTCGAGCTCGAGCCCCTGAAGCCGCGCCCGTGACGCTGCTGCGGCTGGTCTTTGGTATAAAAGACTTGCTTCTTGCCCCTGGCTTGAGTTGTATCGCACAACAGAGCAACGAGTCGACCATGGATGAATGATCGACATAGAATTCACTGTGTCTCTTGCCGATGTAGTTGTTTCTGATTGTTTTGCGGCGTCTGTCGCGAGCTGCTGCAGATAGACTTTTGTGGACGGGTGTGCCCCTGAATGCACCCTTTAAGTTGGGAAATTGGCAGCATGACTGTCTGATAGCGCACGTCACTATCACTGCATCACGCTGAAGGCTAGCCTTTCCCCGCAGCGTCGACGCCACAAAACAATCCCCGAGAGACAGCAGTACTCAACTCGAAAAACGGAGGCGCGAAAAAAAAAAAAAGGAACAGTGCGTGTTTCCCCAGCTATCGACTTGCTCCCTGCCACCCCCGACGCCAGAAATGTGCTGGCAGAACCCAGGACGCAGCGAAGAGCGGAGATATATACCAACGAAACTATCTGTTCCCAATCACAAGCAAACAAAACCCGTCTGTCAGAGCGTTGGCTCGCGACGCGCTGCTGCCTGCCGCCAACACTGGCGGCGCATGTGCCATCCGCTAGACTGAATGGACATGAAAGGAGGCCTCAACTCCTCCGTTTTCTGGGCGGAACAACGCTGGAGGTCGCTTGCCTGACAAGCGAGACTATACAGGAGGCTCGATTTCGCGGTACAGCGCTCTCAGTTCCACGCACTTTGGTGGCTTTGCGCCGCGTTTCGTAGTCGAGTTGACAGGCGAAGAGGAGAAGGATGGTTGCGGCGGCGGCGGCGACGGTTATGATGCTCAACAACATCAGTGCGTGATGGAGGCATACACTTCCTCTATTGCGTATCCTCAACGACCACGTCCAGCCCCTGGTAGATGAAAGCAGGAGAAGAAATCGTTCAGTCGTTGATAAGGGGTATACAATCAAAGCCAACACGTCAAACAAGACAACTCTCCCTCGACCCGCTCCCCTCTCTATCTATCTACCTATCCCCTACATCTCCCTCCCTACATCCAGCCCTCCAGTCCTCCCGCCGGCGGCCACGGTCGCGGTCTTCCCCTCCCACCGATCCCAACCCCAAAGCCCCCTTCTCCTGCGCCTGGCCCGCCGCCGCCGCCCCTCCGCCCTCGCCGCCGCCCACCAACAGGCGCAGCCACCCTCACCACGCCAGCATCACCATCACCATCGTACATCGCCGCCCTCAGCACATCATCCAACGCACCGCGTCCGCCTCTCTGCGCCCGCGCCGCAAAGCTCGTCCCGTTCCCATTCCCGACGTCGATGACCGGCCGTTGCCGCCGCGCGGACGAGTTGGCGCGGGCGCGGGCGCGTGGGCGCTGCTCACTGGAGTCATTCTGCCGATCCGGATGCTGATGCCATTCCTGTGCCTGTGCCTGTTCTGCCGGCCTATACCGCCGCCGCCGCAGCAGCCGTCGGTCCAGCGCCTCGTCGTCCCATTCGTCCCACGCGCGCGGCGGCGCGCGCTTGACGCCTGTGCCGCTGAGCACGGCGTGGCCGCGGGTGTGTCGGGCCTGCTGTGGGCGAGGTTGAGGTGCGCGGACGTTGTAGATGTGCTGATAGTGTGGGGTCAGGGACGTTTGGGAGGAGGCGGGGTGGTGCGAGGGCAGGGGGATGCGGCGGTGGTGTTTAGCTGATGTCGGGGCGGCGGCGAGGCGGGGGCCGAGGAGCGGAGAGGAGTCGTCGCGTTGATGTTTGTAGTGGTTGGTTTTGGTGTTGCGGTTGACGCCGCGGGGGCGGGGGAGGAAGGGGAACCAGCACATGTTGGCTCTCTTGCTTTCTCTTCCCTTTTTTCCCTCCTCTCTCCCTCAGTCCACTACTTAACTGACTGCCCCACCTGAAGATGATGATGATGATGACGACGACGAAGCGGCCTTAACACAGGCGTCTCTGGCGGCGTTGGCGGTGGCGGCAACGTCGAATACTGCTGCTGCAGCACGGCGAGGACGTGATCTGCCTCCAACCCTATTTCCTCTCCTACTCCTGCTGCTGCCGACGGAGAATCAGACGACGAGCGAAGCCCTGGCGGTGGATCTTTGTGCAATTTCCTGTGCTCCCGCTTCCCCTTGCTCTTACTCTCACTCCCCGACGACCACGGAAAACAGCTCGTCTTCTCGCTCTTTCTCTCCTGCTTCAATCTGTCCTGTCCCTGCCCCTCTCCCTGTCCTTCACGATCCGGAATCGGACGCGCCGGACAATCGTCGCCCCCTTCTCCTGTTCTGTCCTTCTCTCCCTTCTTCCCACGGCACCCGCAATCGCCAAAGCAGCCGCGCAGCGCACAACCAACGCACGGTGCAACGATGCCGTAGACGTCGACGACGAGTTCGAGGATCCGGATGAGGCGCGGGATGAGGATTGCGAGGGGCGGAAGGACCATCGCGTGCAGCGCCGGGCCGGGTTTTGGTTGATGGCTGGCTGGGGGCGGGGGCGTTGTGTTATGGGGGATGTGTGTATGGGATGGGGAAGTGGAAGGGAAGGGAAGGGGTAGGGAGAGACAGAAGGGATGGATGGATTGGCCGTCATATACATCGTTTCTGTCTCTGCCTCCTCGGGAGAGAGAATGACACGCACGCCTGACTTCATACATGGCCTTCTGTTCGTTCGCACGCGGCCTTCTCTCACCCTCTCTCTCCCTCTCCACATCCCCACCGTGCGTAGAGCCTAAGCGCACACGAGCCCGCAAGGATAGAGATGGAGGCACGCTGAGCGAGACGCGAAGAGAGAAGAAACAAGAGAAGGACTAAACGTGAGCGCGTCACGACGCACCCGCAAGACAGGAGGGCGAGCACTCAGCAGGCCAGCGAGCACGGCGCGAGGCGCGCTCCCGCCTGAGCAGCGAAGAGACCTGAGCGAGATGACAGTTGAGCACCTCATGACGGGTCTGGTCTCCAGGTGGTGCTGCTGCGGCGGCGGCGGCGAAAGGGTTGCATGCGTGCGGGCGGCCGAAAAGAAGGGAAAGAGAGAAATGGAAGTGACTGCCGTCGCGGCGGATAGGCAGATAGGCAGACAGGCAGGTGAACAACGCGTCGTGCCTTGTTTGTCTCGCTGACGAGGAAGCGCACGGCGGTCGTTCTGTCAAAGTCAAGTAGTGAGTGAGGTGGTGGTGAGGTGGGCACCCACCCATGTCTCGCATGGTGGATGCGGCAGCTGATGCGTGACCACCACCAGCACCCGGATGGCAGCCAGGGCAGCGCAACGGCTGCTCCCCGTGACCTGTCTGCCTTTCTGCTCACCCAACACCTCAAGGCAGCAGACGAACCTGGCGATGACGACAATGACGTGAGGAAAGAGAGTGACTAGGTAGATGTCGATGATATTTCCGAAAAGAAGGGCGCATACGAGCGCTCCCGATCCCATGCCATCCTATTCCATCCCATCCCGCCCTGAGCTAAGAAATGTCCTGTCCAACTGTTCATATGAAAAGTGTCGTCGACGACCAGCGCAGCAGCAGCAGCAGCAGCGAGTCGCTCGCGCGATCGCCTCCACAAGATACGCCGCGCAGCGCAGATCCGAATCATCTGCTCGCTCTTTCTATCTTCTACATATCCCGAGAAGCGCCGTAGTACTCCAAGTGCGCCATGCTAAATCCCTCACGGTGCGTCCGTGTCGTTGTTGCGTCTAAATGTCTAAAACATTGCTGTTGTCCGTCTGATCCAACTCGGTGGAGGTGGAGAGGGAGGAAGAGGAATCCAAAGTGTGTGGTGTAGGTGGGTAAGGTAGTTGTCGATCGGAACCAATGTACAAAATGGCGTCAAGAGTCAGCAAGAAGGCTGAATTCATGCATCATCACAACGCCCACAGCCCGCTGACCCCGCGCCGCACCGGACTGCCGTTGCCGCCCGCGCTGCTCGTCGCGGCGCTGTAGCCCGAGTCGCGGCCAGCCTCGTCTTCGTCGATGTCAATGTCGTACTTTTCTTCGCCGTCGGCCTCGTCTTCGTTGCCGCCCGCGTCCCACCCCTTTTGCTGCGCGCCGCGCGTGTTCCACCGCAGCGTGCGACTCAGGCTGTCGAACCACTCGGTGGGCTGGCTCAGGACGGTCGGGAAGGGGTATTGCGACGCGGCGATGGTGACGTGATCGCCCTGGCGCAGCTCGACGCGGCCTTTGCCGTCAAAGGCGCAGTACGCCGTGGCGCGGCTGTTGCGCGGAATGGCAACGCGCAGCAGCATGCTGTCGTTGAGCAGCATCGGGCGGAAAGATAGGGTGTGCGGGCAGATGGGCGTGAGCAGGATAGCGGGAATGTCGGGGTGCACAAGCGAGCCGCCGGCAGAGAGCGAATATGCGGTGCTTCCGGTGGGCGTCGAAAAGATGCAGCCGTCAGCCTGGACAACGGTGAGGAGCGCGTTGTCGCCGTACAGCTCAAGGTTGGAGACGTAAGGGCTGGGCCCGCGGTCAATGACGAGCTCGTTCAGCACTTCAAACTGCTCGGCCTCGAAGTGCGAGGGCGAGTTTTCATCGGCTGCGTCATGGTTGCTGTTGGCGCGGTACACAGTGCACGTGAA
This sequence comes from Phyllosticta citribraziliensis, assembly GCF_038025025.1. Taxonomy (NCBI): domain Eukaryota; kingdom Fungi; phylum Ascomycota; class Dothideomycetes; order Botryosphaeriales; family Phyllostictaceae; genus Phyllosticta; species Phyllosticta citribraziliensis. The sequence continues at coordinate 593,207 of NW_027117353.1, read as the reverse complement.
GCGCATGCGCAGGTTGACGCGCATGCCGGCTTCACCCATGATGCGGTCCAGCTGCTCCTTGTAGCTGGAGAATTGAAAGTTGGTGAGGAACCCAAGACTACCAAGACTAAAGGACAGGATCGGCGGCACGATGCGCTGAAACAGCCAGCTCGTGTACAAGACGGTGCCGTCGCCGCCGAGGGTAAGGACGAGGTCAAACTTTTCCGGCGTCGTTAGACAGAGCTCCGGAGACCAGTAGCGCAACATGTGGTGGAACCGGGCATCCTGGGCGAGCAGGCCGGCGGCGTTGAAGCGCTGCGACTTTTGCAGCTTGCTATCGACGTAGACATTTACGCCCACGTCGTAGCCATGGCGCGGCGTGGTGAGCAGCCACTGGGCAAGCTCGCGCGTGAGGTCGACGAGCTGATTGTCGCGGGCCTTTGTGACAATCATGACATTCTTGACGGCAATCTTGATGGGGCGGCGCTGCAGCTGCTTGGAGACCTCGCGGACGCCCGTGGCCGTCTGGACCAGGCGGGAATGCGACATGCCCTCCTCTTCCCGAATCTCTTCGAGCACGCGGTCAATGTTGATGGCGGCATCGAATTTCTTGTGGTAGAAGCACGGCGAGGCGAGGGCCGTGATTTTGCTGGCGGTCAAGCACTCGGGGTTGAGGGTGAGATCGGAAATGGCCTGCGACAGGCGGCGCCGGGATAGGGCCGGGCGGGAGGACGAGGGTTCGGGGTCGTTGTTCAGCAGGCCATTGATGGACGAGGCAATGGACATGTTGGAGGTGGCGGGAGGGCGCGAGGCTAGGGCCTTCATGATGGTCTGGCGGGGGACCGAGTCGATTGATACGGCCTTTTTGCGATGTCGGCCGTCGCGGAACCGGGCCCTGTGGGTGTGGGGCGGCGAGAGGACGAGCGATGGCGATGGCGACAGACGCAGCGACGAGGCGGGCTCAGAGAGCGTCGCGACGGGGGTGGATACGGTGTCGTCGTCGCTGTAGAGGGTCCTGGAGGGCGACGGGGCGCTTACATGGACAAGCGGACTTGTCGGGCGAGAGCAGCAGCCGTCGCTGCGACTATCTCCGGCGACGATGGAGATGGACGGCCGAGGGCGGGGATAGTGGTGGGCGTGGGCGGAGAGGCTCCTCAGCCGGGGCGGGTGTCGAGGTTGGCGATGAGGGTGAGAGACGGGGAGCGAGGATCCATGACGATGCTGAGGATGAACATGGCCGTGGTGGCCGTTATTGTGTAGGGACACATGCAGAGGTGGAGAAACAGGCTCAGGCGGATGCAGAGCGGAGCCGGCCGTGTCGGTCATTGCTTAGGCCCTCAGGCAGGCTCCCGTCGCTGTCCGAGCTGACGCCTGGAGGCTTTTTCGAGAGAAGGTCGCGAAGATGAGCAGCGGAAGGATTCTTTGACGACAAGGCATCATGTTCACTAATATGTAGTCGTTCCCCCTCGCCCGCCAGCCCTGCGGCAACCGCGCGCTCCTCACACGCAGCGCGCCTGGAGTCAAAGTCGAGCGCCGTCTGATGTCAGCCTCAGCGCTGGTTGAGACGGCCTCTGCATCAAACCGCCAGACGCCTCCATCCTCAGCTTCGACATGACCGGCCGAGCGACGGACCGTGGGCCAGCGAAGGATGCAGTTCGAGTCCTTCTATTCCTGACCTCTGCTAGCGGCCCGCCGTTGGTTGACACGCCCGTCCCGTTGGCCCTCCTCAGGTACTGTACCACCCACACCACTCCACCACCACATGTCGACGACATGTCCTCGACCACTGCGACGTCTCATCCCTGCCTCACACCCGGCTGCCTCGTCTTCTGGGCACTTGTCGTTGCGAATGCGCTGTTGCGACTGGTGGAATTTATTTAGCCCTCCCGCTTGCGACGCTGCGAGTGTTGGCATTCCCTCATCGTGTACACGATCCCGTGACAGCCTGGCGCTGGAAGCGTGCCATGTTCAATCTGATAAGGTAGCAGAGGCGTGTCACGAAAGTAGAGACGCCGTCATGTAGTGCTGTCGCAACAACCGTTCGGGATGTGCACCTTGTCCGAGCATTTTCACGTTCCCCAACCCGAGCAGCCAGCAGAGGGCAGATGCCATGGCGCCGGGTTCGATCTGTCTGAAGAACCAACACCTCGTGTGAGGAATGTGCCGTCGTCGATGAACAATTCCGAGTGGTTCCCGGGTTGACGCGCAGTGCTGCAGGGCAGAGGGCAAACGCGTCCGGTGCACGCTCCACGGCATGTTATCGAATGGACAGTTCCAGACACGTCCATGGTCTTCGCATCAATCAATTGCGCAAGCGGCACAGCACAACAGCCCGCAGCTTCGAGTGGCACAGCAGAGAGGACAGGACCTGGAGCAACACATGGTAAGTGACGTCAAAAAACAAAGGAATGGAAGGCGCGGGTGATGTGCGCTTGCCCTGCTTTTGCCCTGCGCTCCACATACGTCATGGCCTGCACCTCCACTCAACACCACGCATATAAACGCCCTTGACAGAACCTCACTGCTGCCACCCATCACCAAAACAAAACAACCTCGCCTCTGCTCTACCAAACAACCTCGTCACTCTCAACGAACCAACCAATTCAACCAACTCCAATACCTTCAACCACAATCACAGCCATCATGTCTGACAAGAACACCTCCACTCTCCAATCCTACGTCGACTCTGCCACCTCGACCGTGCAGTCGGCCGTCGGCTCTCTGACCGGCAACACCGCCGACAAGGTGCGTCGCTCCCATTCCCCCCCTCACTCCCCACGTCTCCACACAAACCACTAACACACCCCCAGAAGCAAGCCGCCGACAAGCAAGCCGAAGCCGACGTCAAGCACGACCTCTCGCACGCAGGCGCCAGCGCGGGCCCCGTCGACGTCTCGGCCTCGGGCGTGGCGCCCAAATCCAGCGACCGGCAGCAAGGCAGCTGGAACCAGACCATCGGCTCGGCCAAGGAGACGCTGGGCAACGTGCTGGGCAGCGAGGACCTCAAGAGCGCCGGCCGCAAGCAGAACGCCGAGGGCCAGGGCCAGGAGGCGCAGGGCCAGGTCAGCGACTTGGGCAAGGGCGTCGGCGACCGCGTCAAGGGCAGCGTGGGCGGCGCCGTCGCTGGCTTGACTGGCAACGAGGCTGCCAAGGACGAGTATGAGAGGCAGCATGACCAGGGCAAGACGGCGCAGAGGGGCGTCGAGGCGGAGCTGCAGAAGCAGGCTGAGGCTGAGAAGAAGTGAGCGATGAGCGGTGGTGGACAGATTGCGTAGTGGGAGGTCTTTTTTCTTGCTTTGGTATACCCTCGGCCTGATGGTGCGCTGCCTGGCAGTGTCTGTCGATACACCATTGGCCTTTAACGACTCACGACTTCATGCTGGAAGAAACGGACTGGTGGACATGGACTTGCCTTGTACCTAGGCATTGTACAAACAGCAAATCGGAAGACATTGCTACACTCAAACAAACCATTCACAGTGATGTGACTGATAACTGTCGGGAATAATTCACTGCAGCTGCAGCTGCGGGCGCTCTACAACACCAATATCCTACACGTACATACATAACTTTACAAGGGAACAAATCCCGATCCAAGATCCCATATCCCAACGCCAACGCCACAAATGCATGCATCTCTTCCTATTCGCCCTCCCTCCCACGCTCACTCCACAACTCACTCTCACTCACTCTCTCTCTCCAAAAACACCCATCCCATCACGCCCCCAAATCCGCCGTCCAGCTCATCGGCCTCCTCCTCAACTCACTCGCCACACTGCCCCTCCTGTCAAACACGTCCTCAACTCCCTCCACCTCCTCGCCCTCTCCCTCCCTACCCGTCGCCGTCAAACTCGACGCCGTCGTCGCATTCGACGCCTTGCGCAGCGCCATCCACCACTTCTCCTGCACCGCTGCTGCCGTGGCATCGCCCGCTTCCTGGCCCACAGCAGCAGCAGCAGCAGCAGGAACGCGTCTTCCCCGCTCCCGCTCCCCGTCGCTGTCGTCGTCATCCTCCTCGCTGCGCTCGTCGACTTCGCGCAGCGCCGCCGCCCACTCGGCATCGCCCTCCCCCCTTCCCATTCCCACATCGTCAGCATCGACATCCACCTCCTCGATCGTCGCGTACGCGTCCGCAGCCGAGGGGCGCCGGCGCAGGTGGTTCGCACCGACGCTGTCGGCGGCTGACGGGCGCCGGCTGTGGTTGAAGTAGGTGTGCGGGTGGGGGAGCGTGGGGTAGGCGGAGGAGGCGACGCTGTCGGCGGCGGAGGGGCGGCGGCGGTGGTCCATGGCAGAGGAGGGGCGGCGCGTGTAGGCGGTGATGACGGAGGCGCGGCTGTAGATGGAGGGGGAGGGGAGGGAGGGGGAGGGCGTGGGGGATGTTGTTTGTGACTGCGATGGCGATGTAGGGGAGGGGTGGGCGTTGAAGAAGGTGTGCGGAGATGTCGGGTTGGGGTTGTGGGGGTGGGAGTGTAGGGGATGCGGATGTGGATGGTTTTGTTGGTGGTGGTGCTGTTGCTGTTGTTGATGCGTCCACCATTCAACCTGTCCTGGTCCATCATCGTGCTCTTGGCCTCTCCCATCCCTCGACGACGCCGCTGAAATGCGCCGTCCCCACGCCGCCGCCGTCGCGGCAGCCGCTTCGCGACGCAGCTCGGCGCTCTCGCGTGCGCTGCTGGCTGCCTGCCAGTCGAGCGAGCGGCTGCTGCGACGACGCCGCTGGCTCGGTCTCGTGCGCGGCCTGGCGCGGTCGTCCCAGTCCTCTTCGACTGCCGTCTCAGGTACCGCTGCTGGTGCCGATGGCGATGCGTCTGCGCCGGCAAAGGCTGATTCCTTGTCTTCGAAAATCTCGTCTGCTTGGGCTTCATCGCGTCCCTGATGGTGGAGCGTGCCGGACACGACCTCACCCAAGCGCGCGGCCCAGGCGGCCTGGCGCTGCGGCGTCGACGTCGTCTTCGGGCTGAGCATCAGATTGAGGCTGAAGCTGGGGCTGGGCAGGGGAAGCGGGCTCAATCTCCAGTTGGCGCTCTTCTGCTGCTGCTGGTCTTGCTGCGGGCGAGGGTGCTGTTGCCGAGTCAGAGCCGTGGCCACCTTCGACGTCCAAGACTTGCCGTCCGCTAGACGCAACCCCAGGGCGTTTTTCTTCTTACTTTTCTTGCTGTTGTTGTAGTGGTGGTCGTCTTGCTTGGACGTTGGCGAAGGCGGCGACCTCTGCTCTTCCACCGAGTCAACAGGCACCTCTATTTCCATCGTCTTGGTTGCGATCGTCTCGTCCGCGGTAAGGGTTGCGATGTCCGCGTCCGCGCCGCTTCGCTTCCTGCCAGACTGTCTCCCCACGCTGCTCTTGCGCCCGGTCTTGAAGCCGGCAAGCTTCGCGCTCGTTCCGCCGATGGTGGTTACTGGATCAAAGTCGTCGCCACGGCTTTCAGCATGCCTGGCCGCGTCGTCACTCGCTCGCTTTCCATTCAGTACTTTGGCGAGACCACCCAGTGCTGCCCCAAACGCGCCGACAGGCTCCGACCCATTGGCGCCTTGGCTGCCCATGATTTGGGGAAACAGGCGGACAGCAAGAGGCGTCAACGTGGGCAAGCACGCGCAGGTGATGCCGACGGAAATTTCGATGCCGCAGTAAAGCTGCAGCTCCCACACGTGCTGCGAGAAGAGCGGATCATCGTTGCCGCCCGGTATGCGCACCAGCGGCCGGATGCGCAGCAGGCTGGCAATGACGGGCACCGAGGAAAGGGCAAAGATGAAGACGAGAAACGCCCGCCGCTGGGCCGTGATCTTGAGACGCCCTAGCACAGGCAGCGGCAGCACGACGGTGATGAGATCCGTCAGGACGTTGAACGAGCCCAGCACCAGCCAAGCGACTTGGTAGTTTTGGCATCGGCCCTTGTGCGTCGGTGCTCCTGGCGTCCCTGGAGGCAGCACCTGCTCCCAAAAGTAGGAAATAGGGACGCAGAGAAAGATGCCCGAGCTGAAGCCCGCGAGGTGAAGTGCCGAGATGAGAATGATGAGGACGTTGCAGACGCGCGTAAAGGTCGGCACGACGAAGAAGATGCGCCGGTATAGCAGGAGGATGGATATTTTCAGGGTAAATGACATGATGGGATACATTTGCGTTGCAACCCAGTGGATCTGTAAACTGTCAGCTTCGTTGTCGAACAAGTCAGAGAGCAGACGGACCTTGCGCATGCCAATCTGTTTTTCAAGGTCGGATCGCGAGTTTCCCAGCGCCTGGCCCTCGTCAAAGGCAAAATCTGGTGGCATCATTAGATGTGTTCTTTTGCTCCACGTCCGTAAACGTACCCGCGACGGCCACCATGATAGAGGACCCATTTGATAGAAACTGCACATGGTCAACTTGAATTACCGATCCATCCAGCTGAACTTACCATGGCCACAAGTATCAAATAATCATCGGCAGCCAGGTGCAGTCGGGTAATTGCGAGCCGCGTGTAAAACCGTAGAGCCACCACCGTCGTCGTAATCACCCCCAAGGGCGTCATGACGCCGAAGTGAATGAACAACCTGCTCTGGTCCACCATACTGAAGAACAATGTGCGCTTTGACCATTCGGAAAATCCGATGACAGCAGAGGGACGGTTTAATGGTCTTATTGCTCGACCAGCTCCAGGGGTCGCCCCTCAACCGCCGACTCCAAACTCTTGCGAAACAGTGCGCGAACGGCAGCCTTGAAGCCTTGCCTTTTAGACATCGGATTTAGTATGGTATTTTGGTCAAGACTTGGCAGACTTTCTCGATCTGCACCGCGCAGATCTGTAATGGCCGCGATCTTGAGTCGAAATATGTGAGACAATCGCTGAATGCTCTGCATACCCAAGAGCCGCAGCACGCGGGTACGAAAGAGCTGGATGCCGCTCTCGCGTCATCATTTCACTTCTCAGAGGCTCTGGAGCCTCAGAAGACGAGCACTCATGGCAGGCTGCGGGTATACCACTATCGACTCGCTGGACGAAGGTGGAGGCGCGAAGGATGGCCCAGGGTCGCGCCATGCTTAGCGCCACCCGTGCAGCAAAAACAGAGGCAAATCACCAATCGTCAGACAACTTGAAGTCGAGCACGTCCTGAGGCGGACCGCTCTCCCGCCGGGCGGGGCCGTCGTTATCCTGCCGATGTGGGCGCGCTCCCGCCTTTTTCCTCTTCTTGTCTTTGATCCTGTGCATGCGGCCCTTCACATGCTTTTTCCAGTCTTCGTCGCCAACGACAATCACGTTGCACATTTCGCACTCCCGCTTGACCCACAGGTCCCTGCGTTCGCTCAAGACGTAGTCGCGTTTTGGCGTCAACATTTCCTTGGCCGCCTCAGAGAGCGCCATCGCATCCGGCAGGGTATCCCCGCTTAGGAACTGTTCGGCGATTTCCAACGCGGGTCTTTCCACATTGTCCGCGAACTTTGAGACGTCTGTGCCATCTAGTACGAACACGTTGTTTGATAGGCGAGTGTCCTTGAGTGCGTGGAGCAGCTGGATGCGAATATACTTGATCTGACGCTTCGCGTATTGTCTGGTGCCAGCCTTGATTTGCTCAATGGCCTGGGCCTTTGACTTTTCGAGCCAGTCCTCGGAGGCCAGACCTGCTCGTCTTGCGCGAAGATAGGGAAGGAGTTCTTTGTACCCAATCGACACCCAGATACCACGCGTGAGGTCGACGTCCTTGCGCTGATTTTGAAACTCGTGAAGCTCTTCAACCTCTTCCAAAAGACCTTTGTCGAGCATATTGTCTACACGGCCATCCAGTCTTGCTCGAAGGACGTCTTGGTCTGCGTGGACCCAAAAAAGCAAGGCTGGAAACCTCACCAGGTCGCTGGGGCCCGAGTTGCTTGCTGCATGATCGTCGTTTACTGCGTTGCTCGTTTGTCTCCGCGCGTGCTGCTCCTCATACATTTGCGAGGCGGGCCTGCCCGTCCTGAGGCAAATTTGCAGAGATCGCCGGATCTTGCGACGGTCCCTGGGATGCCAGCGGTCCGCCATTACGGGATCAAGCTCCCGCAATTTGGCGAGCAAGACTTCGGTGCGCTCGTCCAGGATAGGAAACTCTCTACTCTCGCCATCGGAGCCGTCTTCAGCTCCGGAGGCGTCAATGTCTTCAATCAGACTCTCCTTGAATAAAAGGGATCGAATGTAATAGTTGGTGCCGCCCACGAGGATGGGAAGTCTGCCACGCGCTCGAATTTCGTCCATGACGGACATTGCTTTCTTTACAAATTCAACCACGGTCCAGGTGTCTTGGTCGAAATCTATGGAGCCGAGGAGATGGTGCGGGATGCCCTTCATCTCCTCTTGGGTGATTTTGTTGGTGATGATGGGCAGGCCGTGGTAGAGCTGCATGGCATCGGCGTTGATTATCTCGCCGTTGAAGCGACGCGCAAGCTCGACGGCGAGCTACAATGCGTCAGAAGATCCTCGGACAAAAGTTTCGAAACTGAAGTGCTGCCTTACTCGCGCGTTCCAGCTTCTGGCCTGCTCTTACCTGTGATTTTCCGGTGCCCGTGGCGCCAATGACGGCGACGAGGGGACTTTGCGGCGGAGCGCGTGTCATGGTTGCACACTTTTGCAGCAGCCGCGCTGTTCTCCACATGGACAGTTGTTGTCGTAAGGTAAGAAATGAATGGTGTTGTTGGGTCGAGGCCGGGACAAGGATTTGGGTCGGCGGGCGCTTTGCCCAAGATGCGATAGCGCGGGAGACCAGGGTCCGATGTGCGCGTCGACGATTTATCACGTCAACGCACCTTGTTCTTCGCGCACTCGCCCTCTCAAACCACCATCTTTCAGTTGTCGAGATGGGAGACTCCAGCGCTGTCGCCAATGGCGTCGCCCCTTCCATCGGCGTCAAGAATTTGAACTACGCCTTTCCAGATGGGTCGCTCGGTCTCAAGGACGTCATTCTCAATCTCCCTCCGGGCAGTCGTACCCTGCTCATAGGAGGTAACTTGTGTCACCCGTCTTGATAGATCGCATGCTGACACACGCCTCAGCCAACGGCGCTGGCAAAACCACCCTCCTCCGCCTCCTCTCCGGCAAGCGCATGGCCCCCGCCGGCACCGTCTCCATCGCCGGCGTCGATCCGTTTGCCCAAGGCCTCGAAGGCGTCACCTACCTGGGCCTTGAATGGGTGCTCAACCCCATCGTAAGAACCGACATTGACGTGCCAACCCTGCTCTCTTCGGTTGGCGGAGACTACTACAGCGAGCGCCGGGATGAATTGGTGCAAATCCTGGACATTGATCTGAGGTGGCGCATGCACACGGTCAGCGATGGCGAGCGCAGAAGGGTTCAACTGGCCATGGGCCTCCTCCGCCCTTGGAGCATCCTGCTGCTCGACGAGATTACGGTCGATCTCGACCTCTTGTCGCGCAGCAACTTTTTGCAATTCCTCAAGAGAGAGACCGAGACGAGGCCATGTACAATTGTCTACGCAACCCACATTCTCGACAACCTCGCGCAATGGCCGACACATCTCGTTCACATGAGCCTCGGCAAAGTCAAAAAGCTGGGCGACATCGAGTCCTTTGTCGACCCCAACCAGCCGGCTGTCAACCGCACCAACAACAGTCAGCTTGGAGAGTTGGTTCTCAAGTGGCTGCAGGAAGACCTTGAGGAGAGAGGCCCGCGGAATCCTCAGTCAGGACAAGGTAAGACGTACCAATCTTTCGAGGGTAAAGGTGGGTACGGTTTCGAAAAGAAGGTGTAGAGCGTCTCAACATTCGCCTTTGAAGACTTTTTCAACACCAGGGACCACGCGCTCCCATAGAAAGATCTCTGATTCAACAACTTCGGCACGGCGTTTGGATTGGGAGAGTGGGGTTTCACAATGGGAATGGCATTGGCGTGATGTTTCAACATTGAATGAGCTGATTTCAACAGCGTCGGCTGGGCTGGTTGTATTTTCGACGGATGGCTCATTTGGTTTTCAACACCGACATTACTCGGCATCATACCCATCAACTGCGTCTGGGCAGCTATACAGAGAAAAGAAATCAAATTTCAGACTTCGCTCCCGTATCACGAGTAACATCTTCGATACCAATCACCTCCAGCATTTGCAAGTCTTGCCGACTTGGCAGGTCCCGCCATCACAACACCACTCGGCAAACGAGGCAAAACACAACATGAACAGCCGCTCGCGCCCAGGGGAAAGCAGCTTTCCCAAGTGGAAAAGACCCTGAGTTTACGCTCGCTTCTGCCGCTGTGATCGCCACTAGTGTACCAGCAGATGCTGACCCGACAAGACAGCAGGCAAGCCATCCCAACTTCACCTCTCGACCAGCTCAAACAACAGAAACATGTCCTTCCGCACTCCCCCGCGCGCATCCGTCCCTTGCCTTCCCCACCCCACAACAGTTTCAAACCCCCAGACACCGCCGCGGTGGACGTGAGGAAACAAGTGCATCAAGCTAAGCCCAAAGCATTCGGGCGACGGCCGCTCGCCTCTTCAGACCAAGAGACGTCGAGGACCCCGAGCGGATCGCGCTGGATCCGCGACCCGGTGCCGTCGTCGGATTTACGGCGTCGGTACATGTCTCCAACCCGGGGCGATGCTCCTCATTTGTCTGGTTTGGCTGCGGTTGCGGCTGAGGTGGTGATGTGTCTGTACGAGCCTCGCTCGTAGCTAAACGAGAGCGAGAGCGAAAGTGTTGTCAGGGACGGACGGCTTTGGTGACGCGTATGGTCGGCATGTCGTGCAGAGATTCGGCTTCCAGCGCATTTGACCTGCGTCTGCTTTTGGTTGGGTGTTTCAGGGTCTGATGTCTGTTGAAAGAATTTGGCACATGTTGTTGTCATGTCCATGTGCAACAGGTACATGTTCATGCTCTCCGTCCTGTTACTTGGTGGATCTTGAAAGATCCCTTTAGTGGCAGTTCCTGATGCTCCTTACCGGCATATCTTGCCATGAAATAGCTGGAGGAATCGAAAAGAAGGATTGACGTTCTACCTCTGACCAACCCAGCCTTGCATTCGCACATCACCTGCTGGCCCAGACCGGATCAAGATTCTCATCCTTCGCCCGGATTGTGACCATGGCACGTGGAGTAGTGTCAACGTGCTTCAACATCGTTCGACAACCTTGACCCAGCGGACCACAAGCGGTGGAGAGCATTACGATTCCCCAATGCTGAACGTGCCAAAAGAGATGTTCAACTCTCTGACTCCGCGCGCGGCAGCCATAAAAGCAAAGTGAGCAACAGGCGTCGTCGCGAAGCAGCCAGACCAGAGACCGCAGACGGGCAAAAAAGAAAAACGACAAAACAGTTCAGACACGGTCCGGATTCCGTGCCCTACATCTGCCGCTCGACCCGAGGATCGAACTTACAACCGCCAGCGTTCTCGGCAGCGCCTGACAGAATCATTCGCAGGCGAGGAGCGTCATACTGTATCGCGGCGCCCCGGCTAACTGGCGGTTAGGGATTGACCGCCGTTTTTGCGTTATACAGTAGACTTTTGGCGGACTTGCTTGTGGGGTGATTTGGAGGTCGCCGGTCCCCGTGTTGTTGTGTTGGGGTCGTTGCTGCTGTTGATTCTAGAAGGATGTCTCTGTTCTCTTCTCTGCCTCTAGATGATGGAATGCTGGACATGCTGGGTCTCGGTCTGGGCGCGAGGAGGGCGTTTTTCATACCTGGAAGCGCAGGACATGGATAGAGCTGTCACGAGCTTTCTGCTACGTACGCCGGTCAAGTGACGACGCGGTGTGGGACATGTGCTCGGCTAGAGCGTAACGGTGGGAGGTATAAAAGCCGTTGCTTTGGCGGCGAGGAATCCTCACCCACCTCTCGCAAATCGCGAGTATGAAAAACTCTTCACCTACCACATGACACACTCTTGGCTTTGCCTTTTTGTTCGCCTTGCTGGGCTCATCCGTGGTCCCTCTGTGGTTGATTCTACTGACCAGAGATTGCCGTTGACGACGGAAGAAGGTTTCCAGCGTCAGCGTAGCATGAGGAGCTCACCTTCATTGTGGAAAGATAGTGCCAACCACCGTTGTCCTCGCAGTATCTCGCCTCTGCCTTCTGACAGGAAAAGAGAAGCGAAAGGCGCGGCGCTGCCCAAAAGGACACAAAAGCACACACGCCACGCAGTACGTTGTTGCATCCGAATAGACACACAGGCAGACCAGTCAGACTCCTCATGATGTTTTTCACAACGTAGGCTGTCCTGGCCACCGAATGTGGTACTCATCACAGCGGAGCGCCTCCTTTTATACCTATCCAAGTAGAAATTACGAGGAGAAGGACGCGCACGAGATAGACAGGCAGTCTGTCACAAGCTAGCCCCTCGCGCAGATGCAGCTGTTAGCAGCGGCGGTGTCGTGGCATGGACGCCATGTGAGTCGAAGGTTTGTCCGTGATCAGCGTCTGTGTGCTAGGCGGGAGCGGTATAAAAACGCTACTCTTGCAGCTCCAGGACTGCTGGATTGTCAACCTCTCACCCGCTTCCTATGGGCAAGTGGCAAAACTCGTCGCAATCGAAGAGACTTCTTTTCTTGCGAGGGGTTTCCTTTTTTCGTGGCTTCCCCTGAGCTAAGCGTGTGCGCTGTCAAATCCGGGAACCCATAGTGGTGTTGCTCTGCAATGGTCCTCTTTGTCAGGGGAGGGCGATGGTTATGTCCACCGTTGGACGGCGTTGACGAGCGACGTCATTGTAAGACGTGAGGCTGGGGGCATTCTTCTGCCTCACCCTCTCACATTTTGCCGGGACGCGCCGCACAAAGTAAAATCTTTTGTTATGGTTTGTTTCAAGCGTTTGATGTTAACTCCATGCTCCCAAGGCATTAAGCAGAGCAGCTTGACAATTCAGTCCAGAGGAGGAGTAAAGCCGCTTTTATACGTCAAGCCGCCGGCACGGACCTCGAAGCTACGACAGCAATCACAGGCCGTCAGAGGCTCAAAGCGAAGGCAATGTGACTCGCAAGAGAGCATGTGAGTGCCGCAAAGCGCAGCACCTGCCTCCGCCGTAGCCCCTAAGTCCAAATCTAGGGGTATAAAGGCTCACCTCTTTCCCCCACAACTACAGCCAGCACGCATTCCGCCAACGCTGGTATGGCTCCAGCGACCAGTCTACCAGGATACTTGCGTGGCATGTGGGGGATATGCTACATACTGCGCGTGCGGTCGTTTGTCTCGGTCCAGCTGCGTCGCGTCGTTCGGCTGCTTGGCTGTTTGGGCAGAGTGATCGAGGTGTAGTGAGTGTGGCGTGTCTTAATGATGCCCTGAACTATTACTGCATCGCGATGACAGGCTTTGTTGTGCGGACTTGCGGGTTACGTCAGACTCCGGACTCCTTTCCGCGGATTCGAGAAATTTGAACAAACACAGAACGCACCGTCCAGTGCTAGATTTCTCTTCGTGGTCTCTCTCCACGAGTGAGTCTTCAACATCCGAAAGCTCACGGTGTTGCCGTGAGGACGCGTTTGTCGGACTGTGAGAAGCTGGAGCCGAAGCCTAGGGGTTTTAATACCCCATCGAGGCTCTGCAGACTGGTTGACTGGCAAGGCTTGCTAGTGGTTGGATGGGCGGTGCTCCGGCATGTTGGTCAGGATACACTCGTACTACCGCTGCTTTAATCCCAAAAGAAAAGTTGATGCGTCAATGCTGCATCTCACCATTGCCGTATCTGGGTCGACAGCAGCACTGCACAACGAAGCTGTCCATCAGAGTAAGGATATATGAAGCCGGCTGACTCTAGACACGCGCTGAGCGCTTCCCATGTCCGTCCTCCACAGTACTCAGAATCGATGCACCATACTCCACCAGTGACTGGTTTGCCTGCTTCGGTTGGCGTCGAGCCACAGACCGGCGCCGCTGTGCAGTGAGAAGTGGAAGCGGAGCAAGATGGGCGGTGTTTGTACTGCTCTACAGCCCGCCAGCAAGGCAGCACAGGCCAGTCACAGGCGCAAGGCATCAGGAAGTCCTGAGCGCGTGCAGGGGCTGAGCTGGACCACATGCGGCAGTGCGTCACCTGGACTTTTGACAGGGCCGCGCGCTGTCCCTGTGATAGTGATGCCGGCGAAGTAGCGTACAGGCTATTGGGAGGTGAAGGTGTATAAAGGCTTCCCTCTCCCACGCTTCTGGGGTAGGTCCAACAGCCGCTCTGCTCTTCCGGTAAGAGAAAATATCCTCGCGTTCCGGATACTTTCTTCGCTCTTCACTGTTCCAAAACGGCCTTACTGTTCTTTCCTTGCGTCTTGCGTCCATATGGGATCAGGGAGTGCGGGAAGCTCTGCATTCCGTGTCAACACGGTGTTGGCATCGTCTACTTGAGGTTGATGATGGACAGCATTTTCTGAAGATGACAAGACGGCGCGGCGCTGGTTGATGATGGAAGTGTGCGGAGAGCGACTGAGCTCGTCCTGTAGAATCCACTGGGTGGTCAGCACCGGCGGTTTGCTCACAACTTTTGGACTTAGCCTTGATTGAAAGCTGGGTCTTGTGCTTCAAGCACAACACCCATCACATCTCATTTGAACGCCATCCTTCCCGCATCTGCGTCTTTCAGCACCAAAGGTTTGAGCACACGAACTGAGCAGTCTTGGCCGTGCACACATGCTTCATTTCCGCTATTTGCATTTCCATTTCACATGACATGCCGTACAAGTCGTCATATGCTTTTTCTTCACAGACATCCATTGCCCTCCATCTATGTCCAATCTCGACGCATCCGGCAACGCTTTGCGTGTCTCGGCTTACCGCAGAGCCTTGCGGGCAAAGGTGGGCAGGATGAAAGAGGCCTCGTGAATCTCCTTGCTGTAGTACTTGCACAGCTTCTCCTCCTCCTCGAGGGTCCAGGAGCGGACGGGCTTCTTGACGTCGCGGGTGGCGTCCTTGCAGCAGACCATGAAGCCAATCTGGCCGGAGGGGTAGGTAGGGATGGTGGTGTAGGCGTACTCGGCGACGGGGAAGACCTCCTTGCAGTCCTTCTTGAGCTTGGCGATGAGCGGCATGTGGAGCCATTGGTTCTCGGCTGCATAGGGGCGCATTGGAGGTTAACAAGCAAGCTCTTCTGACCGATACTGGGTGGGCGGATGGCAAGTGAATTGGAAGGAGGATAATTGTACACGGTGCGCGGGATACAAGAGACAGATTGCTATAGAGGGGCCAAAGTGGGGGCTTACAACCTTGCGTGGTGATGACACCACCCTCGCGAAGGGCATCGTTGAGCAGCTCAAAGTAGGGCTTCTGGAAGAGAGACTCGGCAGGGCCCTCCGGGTCGGAGGAGTCGGTGATGATGACGTCGAACTCGTTCTTGCGGTCTGCAAGGAACTTGAAGCCGTCGCCAACAATGGTCTGGACGTTGGGGTGCTGGAAGCCAATCGACATGCCGGGGAGGAACTTCTTGGAGAGACGGATGACGGCCTGGTATGGTTAACAAACGGACAGCCTTGGGACAAACGTTGCGCCCACCTCGTCAATGTCGCACAGAATGGCCTCCTCAACGCAGTCGTGCTTGACAATCTCGCGCAGGACACCACCGTCACCGCCGCCAATGACAAGAACCTTCTTGGGGTTGGGGTGGGACATGAGGGCTAGGTGGGCAATCATTTCCTGGTAGCTACTCTCTTCTCAGCAATGTTCCAGCCCAAATTGTTTCGCCACGTACGAGAACTCATCGCGCTCGGTGCACTGAATGACGTTGTCCAGGACGAGGACGTTGCCGTAGTCGGACGACTCGAAGATGAGGACGTCCTGGTACTTGCTCTTCTCGTGGTGGAGGACCTGGTTGACCTTCAGGGTCATGGCCTGGCCGGGCCACATGTCGGAGATCTCGCGGAACCAGCCATCTGGGAGCGGTCAGTGACAGTCGCGGCGAGGAGAGCGAGTGGAACGTTACCCTTGATGGTGGGGTGGGCGATTTCGCCGTCGCTCATTTTGGGTGGTGGGGTGGTGAAGAAGCGGGGAGATAGGGGACGACAAGAGCCAAAGACGAGTGGCAAGAGGCGACGGCGAGCAGGACGGAGGAAGAGTTTGGAGGAGAGAATGGCGGAGGGTTACGAGGAGTAGATGGAGAGAGACGAGTGTTTGCTTGAGATGCGATTTTTCTGCCGGGTCCCGCCGCTCAACCCGCGCGCAACGCTGCCCCGCCGCACCGCCGCACCGCAATCCATCACCTCCAGACTCTCCCCCGCCCGCAGACCAACCTTTTCCTCTGCTTCTCCGCAAAGTCGCCGAAACTACTCACGTCTTGGGCCAGAAACTAGCTGCGGAATGGAATGGCGCCCCAATCCGTCGCCCGCATCGTCTCCAGCATCATCTCCAGCCTTTGCCGCTTTGCGCCAACCCCAGCCTGCTTTCGGTCTTGATCCTCTGCTCCAGGACGCGTCAGACGGCTAGGAACCGCCGACTATTAGCATTTCGTGTTCGACATCTACCCTGACTCGGTCTATCTTGATGCAACTACGCTCCAGACATGCAGATAATGCTATCGACCACCACGATGAATGTCGGCCAGAACATGCGCGGATCAAACGCTTCTCGCCGCGGACTGCTTCCGTTTCTCTTCTGGTTAGAGAGATGATCCACTGGACAGTCAACCGTACGGCCTCCGCAGCGAGCGCTGATGGTCCAAAGAAGGCAACTCGAATATCCATGCAGACTCTCTTCCCTGTCCCGCTCTCCCGACATCCGCCTGCGATCGGGAATAGCATGGCAAACCTCCAACCAAATCTGCCTTTGCCATGTTTAAATATAGGGTTGCCGGGTATCCTTTGCAGTCGCATCGACCAAGCATTGGTCACAGCCACAGCTGACTCGTGAGGATCGAATTTTGGCTTGATAGCATCTCAACCACTTCTCCGCAACCTGAGACATGATTGGCGCAGCTCTCACCGCTCCGGAACAATGCTTTGACCCGTTCCCCTCCGCTTGGTTTCGTCGGCGTCTCTTGTCTCCCCCGGTCGCATCTCGTCAAGGCACTCGCAGATTGACGCTCCTTTGCCGACATCGTCTGGGATCTCCCTCTCTCTCGAAGATATCGAAGACATCAAGTCAAATCAAACTGAGTGCCGAAGAGATATTGGGAGGCGAGGGCGAGTTCGGAGCATGCCCTGTTTATAAGCTGCTCGATTCGGTTCAATCTCGACAATGTTCGCCGTGTCTCAATGAGATGCCGGCATCATCCAGGCTAGGTGGCCGAGTGGTCTAAGGCGCTACGTTTAGGTGCTAGCTCTTCCAGGCTAGAACTGAGCCCGTAGTGGGAAACCGCGTGCGTTCGAATCGCACCCTAGTCATGATTTCTTTTTGCTTTTTGCCCTTGTTGGACACTCACTGCAACCACGCAGAACTGAAGGCTTCAACATCTGTCTTGCCCACTTGAATCACGAGGCAAGCCGCCATATCGATGCGCAAGCCACTCAAAAGGACGCCTCTCGGAAATTGACTGGCTCAATCTGCAGAAAATGCGTCGGCAGTGCAGTGGCATCGACAATCATGGCCCCCATTTCAGCAACAGACGCCGGTAAGCCAATCATTCAACGTCACAGCTATGCTGTTCGATGGGACTCGGGAAGCACCGTGAGGCCAGCCGCCTGGACTTGCAGACAATACGTCGGCAATGCTGCCGTGCGGCGCCATCAGCCATTCCCTAACAGCAACAGATTTTGTGGAAAGGGTAGATAAGTGCCGCACGCCCTGCATTTAGCCTCGCGAAGCGACAACATCTTTTCGCCTGTGGCCCACCGATTCAGTGTCAAGGATCACGCCTGCTGCAGTCTTTGCAGCCGCTGGAAATCGACCATGAGTCCAAACAGCGACCCTGAACTGGGCCTCCGGAATCAAAGCAGCAGCGGACCTGATCCGGATGAAGAACAAAAGCAGACTGCCGGCGATCAGGAACATACAGAACGAGGCCACACAGACCAGGACCGCGCAAATCACCAGTTCTCTTCCATCAAGCTCCCGTCCGACGACTATAGCGGCGCGAGTGATGCAGGAAATCCAAAAGCCTGGATTTTCGAATACGTCAAAAGTCAGCATGGGAAAGTCGACCTGCACACGACTTCCTTTCAGTCTTCGAGCGAATGGACCCACCAGCTCGACACAGCCAATGTCAAAGAGACGTCAAATGCGGCAGAAATCCAGGAAAATCTGCATCTCCTGCTTTTGCGCGGTCAACCTCCTGAAAGATGCCTCGAAACTTTTCTACAGACCCGTAGAGTGCCGCAGGAGGAGATCAAGGCACTTTGTGCAATAGTGGTAGACCCGCCGTTGTCGATTATTGAAAGAAGCGCCGACGACTGCTTCCACTTAGGTTGGAAGAACATTCCTTTCATATTGACCAGAACCGCGTTCGGAATCGACGACCTCCTCGGGGACATGATCAAAGCGGGCAGAACAGAAAATACACAGGATTTCTACCGCTTTCTCAACACCCCTTGCCCACTAAGTTATGAGCACATTTGGTGTTTCTGGATTTCCAACATTGTGGTTCTCGTCACCACTGAGTTTCAACGGCCGCGATTCACAACCATTGCCCAGCGTCTAGCATCAGATTTGGCACAACTCAATACCCAAACTCCGTCCAAGTCTAAACTGATCCGGTTCATCCAAGAAGAGACTTGCCAGAGTGTACTTGACTATGAGTGTGAGATTCTCACACATATTGAGAAAGAGCTCGAAAAGATTGACGTGGAAATGGGACTTCCAAATATGGGTGTTCCAGATGTGGGGTTCCTTTTCAAAGCTCGTGACACCCGTGAGTTCCTACAGCTCAAGATGGCTTTACTGAAAAAGAACATGGGAGAATGGCGCAGCCACATCCTCTCTAGACACAACCTCCAACGGCAAATCGAGCGTATCATAAAGCGTTCAGGAACTCCAGGTGGAATCCCTTCGCAACAACAGGATGCCCTTGATGATTTCAATTCAAAGCTCGATGGCACCCTGCGCCATTTCGAATCTACATTCACTGCTTTGATCGGAACAATGAGCATCAACGAAAGTACAAGAGCAATTAGAGAAGCCGAGGAGGTTACTAAATTGACTCAGTTGGCGTCCTTTTTCGTCCCTTTATCATTTGTCGTGGGGTTGTTCGGCATGAATCTAGAGGTCGGTCGATTCTAAGACATTCCAGTTTCTATTTCAGCATCTAACATGTGTCCAGGAGCTTGCAAATTTGAGCATATGGGTCTGGGCCGTCACTTCCATCGTGCTTCTATCGATCACTATTTTGGTCCTGTATCCCCGAAGGACTATTAAAATCCTCAAGATCGCATTCATCACTCTCACCATACCGATCTGGCTCCTTCCAACATCCTGCTTTATTATTGGCAGAAGCGGCGGGCTGGATGTCTTTGGCCTTGGAGAGGTTGGGCGGGTCCTTGAGCTCATATCTGTACTCCAGACGCTATACTTCTCGATCAAACGAGACCTACGAAATCTTTGAGTCGGACGAAATTGGGATATGGACTAGACTTCCATTTAACTTCGCTGTCTTTCACCTTTTGTAGATTTCCATAATCCAAAGCATTGAGCACTGCATTCATTCCCTCTTGGGTCGAAGTCCGATTCTCGACTCAAGTTGCCCTGTATACGTCCCTCGGCCCGCGCCCCCGAAAGGAAACTTCTTGCCTTCCCTCCACTCAGGGGTTGCAGAAATTGCGAACGTTCAAGGAGCCTTGACCCATCCTTTCAAATGGTGGCCACACTGGCCCCTCAAAAGCCAGCCTCGCTACAAAAGGCTGGAAGACGAAATCGCCTTGGACGGCAGTCTTGCCGACTGCGGGCTGAAAAATCTGGAAAACACTGCATGAGCATGGCGCTTACGTATCCGCCCCCACTATCAGCTGCAGCGTATCGCGCAGCTTTCTTCCATGGGTCCTTGTATCTTAATCGACACTCTCAATTGGATCGCCAGAATCTGCTGATAGCAAGCAAGTGACGGGACTCACCGCTGCAAGCTGCGCCGTCAGCAATTGCGACCAGCTCGGCGGCTGAAAACAGCTTTTCGTCGATTTTCAGCCTCGCGAAGCCCTTTCGCAACCCCAAACCTGGCTCCCGGTCCACTCTTTTCAAGAGCGCCATCACGAACCTCAAGCCATGTGCCTTCTCTGAGTCCAATGGACGCGGACCACAGGAAACCGCCACTGCGAGCTGGACATTTGTGATACCGTTTTCAGGCCTTTCGCCATGCGAACAACTGGCATGGATCCAGTCGAGGATTTGGAAAAAGGGCCCGAGCCTGAGAATGGAGACAACATCGAACCGATGCCCGACGAGAATCGCACCGATTCGGATCAGACGGATCACTCTCAGCCAGTCGAAAGCACCACCAGAGACGACGACTCCGAGAACTTGGACGGTACAGATACTTCATCACACGACACGGCAGCTGTCTGCATCCTTGAACTCGTCGAAGACCAAGATGGAAATAGCCGCTGTCGCCGAACGACGTTCAGTACTCTGGAAGACTTTTCCCAAAGATCGAAAACTCAACAGGCGGGAAATGATGACAGCCTGCAGATAGTTATCGTTAAGACGGACAGCCATTGTGCGGTGAATCGACACTTGAAGAACTACTTGTTTCAACGCGAACTTCTACACGCGACGGACAAAGAAATTCTACAACAGCTGATCAAAGAACCTCTCTATACTCTATCTCAAGGTGGAAGCGTCCGCCCAAGTTGGATGCGAGAAAGTTCAATGAAGAAAGCTCAATTTTACAGAATGGACTCAGAGGGTAAGGTTGAGGGGTCAACTTCTAACTCATGGTTGACGCACCACCTAGACATCTGGGGCATCGCTGTGGAATATAACAAGAGTCAACAACTACACTTCCTTCGGCTACCTCATACCATATTGGTTATTCTTTTCGACAACGATATGATTGAAGCCCGAGGAGAACGCGAGAGGGAGAAGAGGCAGCACGCACAAATCACAATGCGACATTTCGTTGCGGATATGGCCAAGCTTGACGGCCAATCAGTCTCTGGACCGGAGCTTTTCGGATGTTTTGAGAGCCGGTTCTTCTGGATTATCTTGGAACGTGAGCGAGAATTTTTTGGCCGACTGGACAGCTTTCTTTCCCGAACGGACGTCGACATGGGGGACAAGCGCTTGCTTATCCTCTCCATGATGGTTTGGCAGTCTATTCTTGGGGTATTTCGATCAAAACTATATTCCAGGCTCGACTTTAAACGGCATATTGCTCGATACATGACGGTCACGGGCCAGTTGATCAGAAGTCAAGGACAGGATATGAAAGAAGCGTACGTTGAGTATGCGCAGTGGGTTGAGGATGGCCTACGCCACTTAGAATCAACTACCAACGCGCTCACAAGTGTGACTAGCACGTTGGTGGGTACGGCGAGCATCATTGAAAGCAACAAAGCCGTCAAACAAGCTGAGGAAGTAACAAAGCTTACTCAGCTCGCTTTTTTCTTCATTCCTCTAACATTCGTGGCCGGCATATTTGGCATGAATATACACGTAAGTTAAACACTATCATGACTGATCTAATCACCGCTAAAGTCTACCTAGGGGCTTAGTAACGTGAGCATCTGGGTCTGGGTAGTGGCTTCAGTAGCGCTACTGCTCACAAGCTACCTTGTCCTGTATGCCCGAGCATTCTTTACTGTAAAAATGCAAAGGCATCAGCAGGTACATCAACAGGTGATAGGGACGGTAGTGCAAGGAGATGTTTTTAGGCTTTTTCCAGATCATCTTGATGGACACATGTATCGCTGAAAAAGAAAGTTCCCTCCAAGCTGCCAAGAAGCCACGAGCCTTCAAGCAGCTGCAACAGTCGAATCAAAGAAGGACTAGGTCATTTAGTCGGAGCTACACAATCGCTAGCTTACCTTCATCAGATTCCCACTTCATCGCTTTGCTCCGGGCTGCGCGTTCACTCCGACCTGTTTTGTCCAGCATGGTCTCGGAGTAGCAACTCCAATCGCCGCTCTCTTGGAATTTGAGCAATTGGATTCGCAGGCCTTTTGTCTAGATAACAGACTCCTCGCGCTGCAATTCGAATTCCTATCTTCCAGTCGGCCCACGGACTACAGAAGTGGACGTCTCAGGGGTATCCGCCCCTTGTCTCACTGAGGCCACATCAGCCGACCAAATTACCTCGCATTAACGGTTTGCCCTTGCACACACACAGCGTCGGGAAGAATATCGAACTCGAATGCGCTCTGAAGCAGGAGACTTGTTTTCTTTCAACGACTCACACTACTCTGGCTGTCAACTTTCGAGGAACTCGCCTAAAGCCTGGTCGACTGGAGATTGAGAAAAGCACCAACTGGTTCCAGCCGAAAAAGCCGAACACTTCAAGAGTACAGTGGAACGTCTTGCCAACAATTTGATAGATTCAAGCCGACAAGCGACAGATAGACGCGGTCCGCCTCAGCTCTTCAAAGAATGCCTCGCCAGAATGGTGGCGGTTGACGAGCACAACGTCCTGGATCGTATCAAACAAGAGCTAGGAGGGATCGATCAGCTCAGGGGCAGCCGGAAATGGCTTCATCGCTTGGGATCTGAGTTGTTGTGGCTTGTGATTTTCTGGCAAGCACATTTGCATTCAAGCCGTGAATTCAAGCGGCGGCTCACAAAAGCATTGGATGTCGCTGCTCTTTCAGGAGCAACAGGGGAAGATTTACAAAAATCTTACAACGAACTTGATGCTCGATCAAATGAGGTCCAGCGTCATCTGGATACTACACGTCCAGCTCTTTCTGAGATGATGAGCCATCGCCAAATCAAAAGGACGGAGCAAAGCTTAGGCGTAGCGGGACTAGGGGTATTCTTCGGCGCGTGGTCTGCGTGGGTTGCAACGTGCAACCCAATGTAAGACATCCATCGCAAATACTGCCCAGGGCGATGTAGAGCTTGCCGACTTCAATATCTGGATCTAGGCAATAGCATTGGCTTTCACGGCTCGCTGCTACTTACGTGGTGTTGAATTGCCGAATATTTTGGAAGTTGCTGGTCAGAATTTGGACAAGAGCCGCGCTGACTGTAGTCTTCTGGATGGCACTGGCTCTGTTTTCGTACACCATGACCACGTTTTTCTACTTCTTGGCCATACAATCCTTGTACAAGCTTATCTCTTGACGTTTGCGAGGACCGTGGAGAAACTCTTCAGAGCGATGTCTTTTATGCTCAACGCTGTTTATCGGTCCATATTGGCCCAACTAGGACATGGTTGCAGGACGGACTTGAATGGAGAAAGGATCCAATTTGTGATCGTTATCATACTAAGATGATCAACCTGTATGGGCTTTATTTTGCATGCTCAACGACTGATAAGAATTCCCAGCTATCATCTGAGCGGAACCACCCACGGGAAGCCCATTAACAGCAGGAAACGTCTGGTGCTGCGCAGCCTCATTCCGCTGCAAGCCACAGTCAATACGCCAGGGTCTGCAGAAAACAAGGCGCAGTGTTGCTGACAGCTGCACCACGTATTGTCAGCAAGAGTTATGATGTGGCTCATAGAGATAAGTCTCTGCGACCGGCCTCCAGCCTTGGACCTTGAATCCCCATCTCTTTTCCGTACTGTTCCGCTGCAAGTCGCTCGTAAAACGAAATCTTTGCGCAAATTACTCTAGGACGACACACAACCGTCAAATTGACACACTCCTACCTGATCCAAAATCGACACTTGGGAGACTCTACCACACTTCAAAGCATCACCTGTTTCTGGAAAGCTGTCATGAATACCCCTGATGACCTTGAGAAGGGGCAACAGCCGGCGAGAACCGACGAAGACGAGTCACTTTCGAACCACGATCTCGACGATACGGTGTCCGAAGACGTCGACCAGGCTTCTGGTTGTGGACTCGATTTACAGATTCCGCAACAAGACAGCACGGCAGTCTATGTATTCGACTTCATCGAAGCTCAGGACGGGAGTTTCGAGTCGCACAGAACGATATACACGCCCGTGGAGAAATTCGAACACAGTGTTGCGACACACGAGTCACAATATGCACGGAAGGAAGATTCTTACCAAGTTCTTCTGCTCATTGATTGCGGTGGAGGGGGGTTCGATACACACCCAGACCGCATGCCCATTCTCCTTTCCTACCTCGCGCTTCGAGGAGCTCCTGAACCAGTCACACAATTCGCCCAATCTCTCGTCAGTAATGACCAAGAAGAAGAGGCCATGTCGATAAACGTGAATGACGGCTCTGGGAGCCGCGGCCTGTACCTGGCTTGGAACCGAATCACTTTCTCTCCGATTCCGCTAGCTGCCGGTGTGGACATCGATGGATTCAAAGAAACATTCAAAACGCCACTAAGAGTGACCGCACCACCTTCCCTCAACTTTACGTGGGCTAGGAAAGAACGCGTTTGTTATCTTAAACTGCCTGAAACCACTGTGTTTGTCCTCTCAGTAAATTCATCAGCCTACTCCTACCTGGTCGCCACTCTTCGAGGCGGCATTTTCCAGCCAGCCAGGGGTTTATTTGTCGCCGAATTCTTACAGGCCATCCTCTGTCAAATCATTCCGTTCGATGAGGGCCAGATTCTCGACACCTTGGAGCGCGGCCTCCAAGAAATCGACAAGGAAATGATTTTCAGCAAAGTTCTGAAGCAGATGATGGAGGGCTGGCAGTGGATCATGGGACATGGGCGGGCGTACATACACTCCCGACGCCACTTCTACCATCAAGTTGCTCGAGCTTTGGAGGATATAAAATATCCGCGTGAACTCATCGAGCAGATTCTTGAAGAATCACAACGCAACAATTTCAAGCTCGAATCTATTCAGCGCCACCTTGATTCAACTTTCTCTGCTCTCATTGGTACGATGAGCATCAAGGAAAGTAGTAAAGTCATTAGGGAAGCTGAGCACGTTACTCAACTTACACAACTTGCGTTTTTCTTTATTCCCCTGACATTTGTTGCGGGCGTTTTCGGCATGAATTTCAAAGTAAGCGTAAACATATGTTAAGCTGGATGTAATGCTCACTTCTCCAGGAATTGACGAGCGCAAGTCTCTGGAGCTGGGCTGTCACCTCGGCCTTACTGCTCCTGGCTACATACTTTGTCTTGTATTTGAATGAAGTACGAAACTTCATCATGGGTCCGCACTGCGTCATGCTACGGTATCGATTGTGGTGCATTCGAATTTGGGTGTTGTGGAAGATTGCGATGCTCAAAATCCGTCTAGGTATGGTATCAAGTACTGCGGACATAAGGGTTATTTGGTAAGATTCACTGTTTGATCTTGTCATCGAGTCGAGAGAGCTGAACCTACACGCAGAAGACGTTCTGTCGTTAGCTATGGGATGAAAAGCTGGACAGCTCCGTCTGCGGATGGACTCTGGGCTTGGGTGAGAATTGAAACATGACTGGAGGGTTCTCAGTGCGCTGCATACGCCGGTAGTCTGAACTCCATCCAAATTTCCATGCGGCTGCAGCCGTTTTGTCGTCAGAAGGATCAGAGCAGTCGGCAGGGCCCACAGGCCTGATCTCGGCGTTTCAACTGTACGAGCGAGCAATCTCTCGTATCTCGCTCGCTAAGCGAGCAACTCACTTCAACACCACGCGCAGCGTCTCGCGCAAAAAACAGAACAACCGCCATCGATGCATCCGGTAGAGGCTGAAGATGAGGAAGAAGAGATCGGATCGCGGACAAGAGCCACAAAAGCGGGAGAACTGGATCCGCCCAACAACCAGCGTGGGGCCCCGCACGCGCGGCCCCCATGAGTACCACACCACGTTCACGGACCAGGTTACTGCGCGCGCGCTCGCTTGGGCCCTCAGCTCGCCAACAAAATTTCTCCGTCGAATCATCTATCCACCTACCTGTTCCAGAATAGCTTGTTTGAGGCAAGATCAGTCAAGCATGTCCGCTCCACCATTCCGCCAGGCCAGAAACGGCAGCCAAGCCCTCTACCCGGTCACTTCATACAGCGCCAAGTCGGTTGGGGGCCATGAACGTGTTGGATGTTTGCCTGATCTCTTTCGAGGACGCTGTTCCTTGTGGAGGCCGCACCTTGGCGGAGGGAGTGGAAAAAGAAAGGGGCGTTGTGGAGACGGTAGTGGAGGGTGAATGCAGGCCGCCGCGGCGATGCCTTGTAGGCGAGTAAGTAGGACAATGGCTGTATAAACTGGACTTCAGCTCTCCTAGTTCCTGCTTCAGCAAGTTCGGCGTTTATCAGTCACTCATTCCCAGGTTTCGATCCACTGTGCTTCAGCCGCAGTTTCACGCTTTTCCCACTCCTTCTATACTGTTCGGCCAGTGGGCGCTCAAACAGAAACATGAAGTCTCCAATTGCACTCTCCCTCTCCCTCCTTCCCTTCTTGACCACCCCTGTCCTCTCCGCACAGCCCTACTCATCATGGATGGCCTCTTCCTTCTTGGCCAAGGGCGTGGAGAAGGACTTGGGCTATGAGCAAGCA
The DNA here is from genome assembly GCF_038025025.1 of Phyllosticta citribraziliensis. Classification (NCBI taxonomy): domain Eukaryota; kingdom Fungi; phylum Ascomycota; class Dothideomycetes; order Botryosphaeriales; family Phyllostictaceae; genus Phyllosticta; species Phyllosticta citribraziliensis. Next base: position 566,872 of record NW_027117353.1, on the reverse strand, counting down.
GTGTTGTACCGCGCCCTTGACAAGGTACACACAGCAACTGGCAATGCCAGCTACTCGTCGTTCATTGATTCCCAGCTCGAGGGACTGGTCAATGACGACGGGTCGATTGCGGACTGGCCTCCGGAGAAGAAGTCGTTGGACGACTTTCGCATGGGAAACATCTACCTGCTCCTCTGGGAAAAGACTGGTGAAGAGAAGTGGAAAGTTGCGGCCGACACGTTGAGGGATAGGTTGAACGTTCAACCAAGAAACGAAGAGGGAGGCTTTTGGCACCGTGATCCGGACTACCCGAATCAGATGGTGCGTATTCTTCCTTTTGGTTCCTTGACCTGTCTTGTTTGCTCCTTTCCACAAAGAAATGACTTGGGCGAAACTTCTTTTGCTTTCAAGAGTTTGACTTGGACTGGACTTACCTGGAAACCCACTCTGACAAACTGCAGTGGCTCGATGGCATTTACATGGCCCTTCCGCTCTACGTGCACCACACGCGCCTCTTTGCGCCGACCAACGCCACTGCATTCTTGGATGTCCACAAGCAGTTCACTCTGATCCACGAGCACGTCTACAACGAGACCACGCGCCTCTTGTACCACGGCTACGACGGCTCCGAGCCTGCTTCGTCCCGGCGCAATTGGAGCGACCCCGAAACCGGCGCAAGCCCGTACGTCTGGAGCCGCGCGCTGGGCTGGTGGACCATGGCGGCCGTCGACATTCTCGAAGAGCTCGACGCGCTGCTGGCCAACTCGTCGGCCACCGGCGACATGCAGCATGTCAAGACCAACGCTGCGGATCTCAAGGCCCAATTCCAAGACGTCATGAGCGGCGTCATCGACGTGCAGCGCGTCGGAAACACGTCCGACACTGCCAATGGCTGGTTGCTTCTGCTCGACCCTGAGCTCGCTGAGCGCGAGGGCAACTACATTGAGAGCAGCGGCTCTGCCATGTTTGTCTACTCTCTGCTCAAGGGACTCCGCTTGAAGTACTTTACTGGCGACCTGGCGCAGCGCGCAAAGACCGCGGGTACGACGGGCTACCAGGGATTGGTGCAGAACTTTGTCAAGGCGAACGCGACTGGTGGGTACCTGAACTGGGAGGGAACTGTCGAAGTGGGCAGCTTGAAGGGCGATGCAAGCTACGAGTACTACACCACTGTGCCGGTTGTCGAGAATGACTTGAAGGGAGCCGGTCCCTTCATTCTGGCCAGTTTGGAGTACGAAGCTTTGTAAAGTGCAGATGCCGTCGATGTAAATATCTTCCATTCAAATGCACATGTTCTTAAGGAGAACGGGCTCAGAGTTGGACGCGCAGTCTTCGATTTATTGTCGGTCCGAAAACATTTTGTGCACGTAAGCGTGTTGAGCAAAGGCAATTTCGGACTCAGTCGAAGTGTCCATCTCTCGTTCAACGAGCATGCGTTTGCCGTGTCTTTCCGAGGGCATCAGTCCGTTCGAGAACTGGGAATATTGGTGTGACAGATGGAGCCATGGACCCGAACAAATTTCAGGGCGAAGAGCAAAAGAGACGGTCCGCTTTGAAAAGACTCGGACATGTTGGACTGGAAATGCGAGCGAGAACAAAGCTGAGGAGCGTGGCTGAGCTGCCGAACGAGTGGCGAAGATGTAACAGACGCAAACCGGTATGGGCCAACGTTTGCACATTTTCGCTTCGTTGACATGTTCAGATGCTCGCTTGATGCGCTGGAAGGGCAAAACAAAAAGCAAAAAAGATGTTGACTGCTGTGAGACTCGAACTCACGAAGGTTGCCCAACTAGTAATTGGATTCCTTAATTCGGAACTCTGTTCAGGTGTCCTGAAACTAGCGCCATAACCACTCGGCCAAGCAGCCCAGGTCAGCTTGCTCCATTCAGAGTTAACTGCTGTTGAAAATTGGGCTCGCCTGTATACAATATATACTACTACTTTTGAGCTCACATTGTTCAATGTGGCGCGCGAGCTCACGGCCGTTCTTTCGAAGGAGCTTGTTTATGCTCGAGCTATGTAAGGACAGCTTTTCTGATCAATGGTGGTTGTATGCGTGATGGAATGCGAAGTTGGGGCTGGTGCGAATTTTGGATGGAACCAGGAACTCACCCACCAGCTGCGTCACTGCACCGACCTCCAGCCTCAATCTCAGCAGATTCGTACAAATTTTGAGGCGACAGAGAAAGGCAGGCTAAATCAAGTCTATTTCCAGGTGTGCAGTGACCGGAACAAAAGTTGTGGCTTTCCTAACTTTTGATATGATGGTCGCGTGGCTTCGGCTCGTCCCGCAGGGCGCTTTCCTTTTCCATCACCCCGCCGAACGACGTCAACCCGTCGCCTTCTGACGACACGTTTTCATCAACTCTTCTACAATTCTGTCGCCAAACCGCTCTGAGCGTTGATTCTTTTACCTTCTCAGCAATGGATTTTCCTTCGAGAGGCGGGACCGCTGCTTTGTCGCATGACGCGTTCGGAGAGCCGGTCTGGTAGGTACTCGCCAGCAGTCGGCGTTGACATCTTCCGTCTAACGAATCTTCTACAAAACGCTGACGTTGTTGCGCCAGATTCTATTCCCTAGGCGAAAAACTAGGAACCCACGGCTCAGGAAGCACGCGGACCCGTCGGATTGCCTCATTCAACTGCAGCGCAAACCAGCTCGGGCGGCGATCCGGGCGAACACGAAAACCTCCGATGGCCCCGGTCTGCTTGGATAAAGGACTACGGCTTGATCGGTAGCGAGCGGTCCTGCCTCTGGTCGCCAGTGACACACAAAAATTGGTGGAGGAATCGGAAATTTTGAGTGTACCTGCGATGTCCAGTCTCTCGGATTTGGCAGACGAAAGGCTCTCTTCGGTAGACCATGGGCTTGCCTTGAGTCGCCCACAAGATCGTTGCTGCCATCCTCTGGTTTCAGGCGCTGGACATGCCCCCGGCTTTTGGCACGAACCTCCGTTGATGAGGCAGAACTGGCTGGATCCACATCTCCAGGCCGTCCAGGAAACATGTCCAGTCTCATCACAGGCAGCTTCCACGGAATCCGGGATGGACGACCGATGCATGCTCGCCGCGAGGGCCGAGTACGAAGAGCCTTTTGAATTCATCGCGCTTTCGTGAGTCAGGAAGACGATCATGCATTTCTCTGGCAAGATTTCCCCGTCCCAACGCGTCAGAGAATGACCACCAAGGCATTTGTCGCGTTCCTCTCTAAACACTGGATGTGGGAGCTCATAATCGTCGCAGCTTCTGCTCTGATACCAGACACAGTAATCACGCCAAAGGAGATACCTCCAAAATCCTCGAAAGCGAGTGCGAAAGCGACATTCGTGAGCTTACCTGGTTTCCTTCCCCTTCTTCCCCCGCATGCGAAAAATCTTTCCCGGAAAAATTCTTCGAGACGATTCTGCATCATACCCTTGAGGTTCCATCCGCAGGCGTTGTCCGAGCTTATCCGACTGCAACTCTAAACCTCAAAACTGCTCCGGCGGTCCGCTTGGATGTAGCAAAGATTCCCCGGCACTTCGAACGAAGACCAAGGCACAGTTCAAGCAGTGAGTAACAGAAACGACTGGCCAAGACGGAAGAATTTTGGCCATGATCAATTTTTAGCCAAAGCCATCGCTTACTGGGGCAATTATGCTCTTGTCCGAAAAGCATGTACAAGACAAGGTATTTGTGCTCATGCTCGGCACTAGCTTGGGCCATTCATGTCACCCCATTACACTTTGACGGTGAGTAAACAATCAAGGCTACGGGATTTTTGCTTGAGGACGCGTTAACACCTTACAGTACTAACTTTGTCGACTTGGGTCTTAACGGCACGTCGTGAAGCGGGGAAAGCGATTAGAGGGGTTGGCTAGAGGATCAATCGATGGCGGCTTGAAAATGGTGAAGAACAGGAGGAGACAACGCTCTCTATACTTGGCGGTTACCGGAAGAGACCGACAATTCATCCAAGCCATTTTATTTGACGTGGCTCGCCTAAGTCTCGTCCTCCATCTGCGATGATGAAGAGCACCGGAACGAAAGGAAAATACCAAGATCTTCGATAAACACGGGTGGCTCGCACCCTGTTATCCCGCGGCTTGACAACGACCTAAAAGCCACTCCCGGAAACACGAATTATGTGGATCAATCGCATGGATATTTTGGATGGCTCCAGCCAATTGTCAAAGCGACATGCTATTCAGTCGACTAAGCCAGCCCCAAAGCCCATTGCTAAAAGAAGGCAAATTGAGGCCCGCAAATTCAAACAAGGTTAATCGATGTTAGCCGGCCCGCGGGGAAAGGACTCTTGTCACCAAAACAAGTCAACAACCCCAACTCGAGGGTCGCGGCACAACAATCCGACAGCCGAGAACGCGCATCTGCATGCTTCCACGCAACCCTATGAACTAAAACACGGACTCTGTTTGCTTGCCTTCGCGTGGACCCGGCGCTCTCAACTACCAGACCTGCTCGCCGGCCGCGAAAGGATACTTCTGGATCTAAACTTAGTTGTCGTTACCACTGCCTGATCTGCTTCAGCGCAGGCGGAAACACCTCCGCAATAAGAATCGTCAAAGGAAGAGGCCAACGCAAAGTCGCCCAAGGCTTCCAGATCCGGTGCAAGACCCCTCTTTCTCACGTGTCCGTTGTAACATACGTCAGGCTGAGTACGAGGAAGCTTCGTCAGTGGCACACGCCCGTTGCCTTAAAGCTTCCAGAACACGAGCAGCTCACCTTGGTTGTACGCCACAGCGTAGTATACTTGGAACTTGCGCTGCATCCGGGCCTGATGGCCAAGTACACAGCTGCCTGCAGTGCTCTTGAAACCGAGCCGACCTCGCATTTTCCCGGCCCGCTTGGGAGGAGACAGAGTATTGATTCTTTGTCGGGGTTTGATCTTCGACCATGACACGCCAGAGCCAGAGAATATCTTTGGAACTGCGAGCGATTCAACGAATGGCACGGCCCGTGAGGTTGGGACGGACCGCTCGGAGCAGACTGGGATTCGCAGCGGGCTTCCGCACCGAAGAGGCTAAACTCCGCTCAGCCCTGCATCAACACCTCGTTCTTTCTCGAAATGGTATCGTCCAGATTGAACTGAGACACAAGCAATATCTATGGGCTCTAGTTTTTATGCCTTTTGACGCCTTTTGACGCCTCTTCCGATCATCAACTAACCACAATTGGTAAAAGAGCTGTAAGCGTAAGTTACTCGTACTCTGTGGCTGTCCACTTCGCGTGGTGGCTCTTTGGATTTCTCAGGCGTATTACCGGCTGGACAAAGCATACAGCTTCGGGAGGCCCGAGCTGTATTGACAACTACCTTGGCGAATTTCACTCCTCACCAGAATTCCATCAAGGTTATGCGGCGAGGCGTGGGCGGGGCAGTGTCATTCATACACGGCCGCGCGGCCCGTTCGTACACAAGGCGACGCACCCACTCGGAGCAATCGGTTCCTTGAACCTGTCAATATTTGTCTACCAGCGTAGTCAGCTGTCCCAATCTGGATGTTTCAGTTACATAACCTCCTCGGTACTTTCACGAAGGACATCCGCGACAGCCGTTACATCGTCGCGCCGTACTTGTGCGACAAGAAAAACAATGGAATAACACGGAGAATTTTAAGCGACGGCATATGGGCATCAACTTCCTTCTCCACATCTTCGCCGTGGTGATGGTGCCAAATTCTGAACTCTATCGACTCAAAATGCCTTTGGCAAGCGAGCGTTTGTGCCTAAAGATATGCTTTTTTACTTACCCAGGGTTTCGACGACAACGCTCGACTAAATATAGTCAATGACTCGAGTCATCCGGGCTCGACGGCTGCTAACCACAACAATGCGGACTTCTTCTGAAGAGTTGCTGGACTATATAATGGGGCGCATTCGCGACATCCTCCACACCATCATCAACACATCCTCCCCGCTCAGCCAGTACCAACAATCCACTCTCCCTACAACTCAAACAATATTCAACACCTTCTCCACACATCAGCAGTCCAACACCTCATCAAATCAACCATCATGTACGGACTCGGATTCCTCGCTGTCGTCCTCCTTCCCCTCCTCACCAGCGCCGCCCCCGCTCCAACGGGGGATGGCGAGACGACATACTGCGGCACCATCACCACGAAAGCGGACTACCCGGACAAGAACCCGAACGAATACTTCAAGGTGTCTTGTTACGAACGCGGAGGAGCATTCCACGAGACGGAGCAAGACTACGTCAACCGCGTGTGGCGCGCCGAGTGTCACAACGCCTTCCTCAACGTGCCGGAATCACTCAGCGAAACGCCCCTGGGCGTCATCAACATCGACTACAAGGAGGGCGCCGATGCTTGCGAGTAAAAATGGCGGCGATGATCTAGCTGTGAGTACCTCTTAATGATTCCAACATGGTACGGCGCTGATTTGAAATCTAGCTCGACGGTGTCGTTCTTTCAAGCCTCTCATTTAGCATTTGATCGCACGGTGATGGGCTCAGGGTGGAGTTATGAATGGGATGACCGGTGTAGACGGAGTGCATACCTCAGTGTTGGATACTGCATGGCCACTGTCCTTAATGCATATAATGCGATTATGTCCTTGTGCTTCCTCAAACTCCTCTCCCTCAAATTTTAATGTGACATGTCTACCATTTGAACTCGGGCTGTGGTACATGAACCAACCCTGGATATAAGCAAACTTTCCAAGAGACAACTCCACGTACGACCATAGCACGTAGAGAATTCGGAACCCCGTCCGCTCTTCCATAGACAAGCTACGTTGCGGCCGATTAGTAGTTGCGTGGGTGACCAGCAGCGAATCCCGGCTGTTGTACGTTTTGCATTTCGTTTTGGTGTTGTGGGGTGTGGTGGGTCTGCTCGGGACGATCACGTCGTCAAGGAGAGGCCGAGGAATCTGAGGTCTTGCGCGCTGAACTTTTGCAGCCAGCTTGCACAAGAGAATCCACCAACAACGGGAGAAGGAAGGAGCATGCCAAACAAACGTTTCAAATATCATATACGAAGGTGAATTCTCCGCGCTCAAATGCTGCAGTCGCTTTCTCCTGCCAACTCCACGCTCCAACGACACGCACCGAATCAGAAGCTCATTGTTGATCAAAGTCAATGACGACGCGTCCGGCGATTTCACCTCTTCGCAGCTGCTGCACCGACTCGGGCATCTGGCTCAGCGGCCGCACTTCTGCAATCTGCTGCAGCAAGCCGCGCTGCGCAAAGTCGAGGCACGCCGCAGTGTCCTTCATGGTGCCGACGAGCGTGCCCACGATGCTCAGGTTGCGGAAGATGTACTCGGACGGCTCCGCCTCGATCTTGGTCGTGCCAGCAGGAGCTGTGTGACAGTCAGCCTTGTTGGCAATGCCGGCGCATTCATTCCACCATCGTCTTAGGGGGTCTAGAACGAGGGATTACTTACGCAGACCGACACACATGATCTTGGAACCGACGCGGTTTCCAACGTAGCTGATTGCATTCTTGTAGGCCTGCGGAGCCGTCACAATCACACAGTGAGCGCCCAAATCACCACAGACGCGCTTCACCTCTTCGGACGTCTCCGCGCCGTGCTCCATGAAGTCGACAAAAGCTTCGGCGCCCAACTTCAGGGAGAGGTCTCTCTTCTGAGCGCCAGTGTCGACGACTATTGGGCGGTGTCCCAGAGCTTTCGCGAGCTGCACGCCCTGGATTCCGACGCCGCCGCCACCGCCGGGAAAGACGACAAATGAGGCAGGCTTGAGTTGGGCGTCGATGAGAGACCGGTGCATCGTGCTGGCACTGCACATGATTGGAGCAGCGACATAATCGGGGACGCCCGCCGGTATGGGCGACGTGTACTTGGCCGGGGAAACGATGTACTGCTGATACGTGCCTGCAAAAGCCATCAGCACGGAGCGGACGACTGGCCGAAAGCCGCGAAGCTCAGCGGAGTCATTTCAAGCTTACCAGTTGCAACCAAGCCAGTGTAGGAGGCCCGTGGGCAGTAGTTTTCTTTGCCATCCCAGCAGAGCTCGCAGTTGCCGCACACGTCGATGAGCGGCTTGACTCCGCCGCGGTCGCCGACCTTCCAGTGCTTGACGTTTGCGCCCACCTTGACGACTACGCCTGCGCCTTCGTGGCCTGCGCACTGCACGCCGAAGGCCGACATCTTGGGCAGAGCCCAGTCGTTTGCCATGAAGTGTACATCGGACATGCACTGTCGCGGCATTAGCCGCTTAACCGTTTGACTTTGGGAGGGCGCTTACTAGACCAGTACAGCTGAGCTTGAGGAGCAAATCATTCGGCCCTTTGCGACAGTCTGGTCAGTAATTGGCTTCTTTTGACAAGTCTTTGGCATCAATTAGGCGGCGAGTGGCGTAGAGTGGCGTAGAGTTGAAGCTTCCAGCACCCAGGTCGAGATGTAGGGCTGAGCAAAGTTTGATATTTTTATCGCGGGGGAGAAGCCAAACAGAGCGATGTCGGCCGCGAAAGTCGTTGCATTGACTACACTCCCTCTCGCGATGACGGCCACGCAACGCCGTCAACAGGAATCGGAAGACACTGACCTGGTTCTGGTACATCGACTTCTTGGACTTCTATCCTAAAGTCTGGACCCTCATTGACGACAACACCGGCTTTCGTCTTTGCCGGAATGTCGTAGTGGACTTCGACGTGCTCGGTGGATGCAGGTTCTGTTGATGCCATTTTGCTGCCGATTCCTTTCTGCTTTTTCTGCTGAGCAAGTCAAGACTCTAGATGGTAGCAATGTGCACAGGGAAATGTTCTTCGTCTTCGAATTCTAGAACTCCCGCTCAAAAGCTCACACTGCCTTAAGTACTCACCCTCAACCCCTCCTTAGCGTCCCCACCAGCGTCATCTGTAATCTGATCTCCCTCGGACTAATATGGGTAGGTGATTGGATGGCGATCATTTGGGCCACTGAGGTCAAATGGCGGGCTCATTCCGCTCCATTGACCGTGTTACTGTGACGCTATCAACAACGCCGAGTGGATACTGCAGTCCCAGCTCTTCTCAGGAACCCCGCGAGCTGATCGTCCCCATTGCGTCCTTTGCCCCACCTCCTCGCTCGTAGCCTCGTCACCGCGGCCAGACCTTTGCCGTGGCATACTCCAGCTGACAGAATCGTTTCTTTTCGCGTGGCGGCATCGACTCGAACAGTGTCTAGCCACGCCAATCTCCTGTCGTCCGAAGAGCGAGTTACGCAAAAAGGAAACAAACAGCTATTCTCAGGCCTGTTGAATCACTCGTGTGTTACTCAGTCAGCAGCCACACGGACCAACCACTCGAAGAGGCTGTACGCGGGGTCGGCTAAGGGCTGGTAGGGGCGCAAGGCGCGGACATGGTTGCGTGTGGGCTGCGAGTGCGGGGACCGGGAACCCCACAGTTTCGTGCCTTATGGGGTAGGATCCGGCCATGTGCAGGCCTCACAGCCCATTCAGATTGCAAAACATGCCCACGATAAACAGATAGACAACTGGTGTTCTGCAGGACAGACGTGTGTGTGACATGGATATCTTGGCCGGTCAAGGTCTGCAAGTCAGATCTTGCAACAATGTGGGCTGCGGAACTGCTGCGCCATGCAGATTGTCCACTCGGTCTTGGTATTCAACACTGTCGTAGTTCTTGGCCGGCTGAGTGGGACCCCGGGACTTTTGAGATCCAGCTCCGGCCAGGTATGCTCTTGATCCGCGCTGTTGACACGTCAGGAGCTGTCACCTGCCTTGTGCTCCACCTTGAGAGCAATTGTTGCCAGAATGCTGTCTGCCTTGTGCGGGGCGCGGTCGCTTTCTCGGAAAGTGACGCTGATCTTGTTGCACGCCGATTTGTACCCAGTGAGGGCCAGAGAGATCAAGCGACATTCTTAAGGACACTCATGGAAATAAAGCTCTGTTGGCAAGTCAGAATCAAGACAGGAAGAAGCAACAGCTGCCGTCGAATGGACAAAGTAAGAACAGGCCAGCGCATTCCCGTAATTGGTCCGCCGGCTTGAGTACAACCAGAAATAGAGTCTGAGAAAGAAACGTTGGACTTCGCGAGCATTCTCGCAAACTCGACAAGCCACAATGTGGAATGAAGTTGTAGTAGCCCGCGGCAAAGGGCCAAAAAGGCGTGTCGTTGGGTTGTAGTCCCGCGGGGCACACGTGCTTCGGGGATCGTGAAGGACAGGATGTCGGCGACTGGGAGAAGGAAAGCCGGTTGATATTTCCCTGCCGTGTCTCACGACTGTGACACGACCTCAATCTTGATTCCTTGAGACAAACTCACGAAGACGCGCCTCCACATTCAGTTTTCCCCTCTTACTTTGTCCATCCTGTCAAAAACGTCACGCAAGCGCTTGCGGAGCGATTTCCCAGAATCAGGAAGTGATGACGCTGTTCAACTTGGAGTCGGAGGAAAACCACCTGTGGGGGATTCCCAGAATGGACAGCGAAAAAGTCGCAAAACGTTCGGGAGTGTTGCGATTGCGACCTTCAAAGCGGTTGAAATTCTGGAGATTGGCGACGGCGACGGCGGTACGCAACTCTCAAACGCAGTCGGACTCTGTCGGACTCTCAACCGCTAGCCGTGGAGAAATCCAGTGGTGCGAGCGACGGTGCTCCTGGCTTCATTTGCGACCCACCAGGGCGGGTTCCCCACTCCAGCTGACGGGAGTGGAGTGAAAGAGCGAGGAATCATTGGCCTTTGCTGTGGGGTGAATGATGGTGCGAGTGGTGTCGGCGTCGTTTGTTGTCGGTACAGATTGCGGCGGCCGCGACGCGATCTCGGCTTCTTCGCCAACGCCAACGACAACAACAACCAGACAACAACAACAACCTCGCGCAAAATCCTCTGCAACTCCACACACAACACCACCCACTCCGTAAACATGTCCAAAAAGCGCTCAAGCACAGCAGCAGAGCTCGGCGCACCCAGCGCGAAGCGCGCACGCGTCGAAAGTACCGCTGAAGCCAGCGCCTCCATCGCTTTCTACGGTCAAAAGTCCTCAGCTCGACGAAACGATTTTGAGTTGGAGGAAGCCCTCGAATTCATGGACCCGGATCAATTCCAAGAAATCCTTCTCAAGTTTGCGCCAAAAGTCTCAGTCCTTCGGGACTGCATCGTCGCGGAATACACCCAAGAGCTGGACGGCGTTTTCAGCAGCGACGAGCTGAAATCTGACGACGTGTTGTACTCGGCCCTCCTATACATGGATCCATAGCCTTTCCAAGGCATCTTGCGCAGGTTCGCGCCGCGTTTCAAGCCTCTTCGCGACGCCATCCTTACGGAATACCAAGACGAGCTGGAATCCATGAACGACAGAATCGTGGATTTCGATTGGCAAAGCAAAAGGGTCTGGAGGGAGTTGAACGTGACGCACGATAGGAAGAGCGGCTCTGCCCAATTTTATGCTGCTGGTGGCGCTTCCTGGACCATTGAGAGAACGATCAAGTCCATCACTGACAACGCCCACTCTGATACGTCCTTCAGAGCGCGGAGAAACGCGCTCATTGCATTGAGGAAGATTGGCAAGTCGATTACGCTCAGCGAGGGCGTCATCCCGCACGAAGTCAGGAAAGACTACACCTCAGATCAGAACGGTTTTACAGACGCATTTTTGGAGATTGCAAAGAGCTTCACGTGCGCAGAGAAGGCGAAAGTACTGCACACGGACCAGGATGGATCGACTTTTGAGCAGAAGCTGGTGGAGTTGGTTGACTTGGCGCGTGGCTACTGCATCTTCCCAAAGTTGAGTAAAAGCTTGTCTGTCCTGCAAAAGCAAGAATCCGAAGACGAGGATGAAGAAGGCGATTCGGAAGGCGAGGATAACGACGATTGGCCGGAAGACGAGGACGGAGAAGAAGAGTCAGAAGTCGAAGATGAAGAAGACGAGTCGGACGAGGATGGAGACGACGAGTCGCAAGATGAGGATGGAGAAGAGGCCCCTCGAAAGCCTTCCGGCAAGCCTTCCGGCAGCTACAGCGACAGCGACATCGAGATCATCAAGGTCGTTCAATGTCCTTCCAGCAACAAGGTCGAGAGCGACAGCGACAGAGACAGCGATATGGAGATCATTGAGTTCGTTCGACGCGCTCGCTAATGGAGGACCCTTCTGTATCATCATTTCGGCGTGTTTCCCGGCCATGACGGGATGCCGATTCGTGGGGATGTGGAGAGGCCGCTCCATCAAAAGGAGCGGAGACATGCCGGATCTTGCACGACGTCGTTTCTTCCACAACTGCTTTTCGGACACGCACCCACTCCTCCACCACTCTGTATCGTTTTGCCGAACATGTCTAGCAAGCGCTCCAGAGCCGCAGAGCCCGGCTCATCCACCGCGAAACGCACGCGTGTCGAAAAAACTGCCGACGCCGGCACGGGGAATGCAGTCGCCAGCGAAAGGTTATCATCTCCAGAAAGAGACTGTAAGTTGGAAATCGCACTCGATGTTCTCCGACCCACTGACTGGCGAGAGCTTTTGTACGATACCGCGTCGCAGGCCAAGCCTCTCCGCAACCGTGTATTCATGAAGAGCAAGGAGTATCAGAAAGCAGGAAGTCCCTGGTAAAAAAAATTCGGGCTGCAAGTTCAAGAAGCTTCGAGGGTATTGAGTTCGGCGGAAAAGCAGGAGAGCATCTCCGACCAAGACGCGCAGTCAGCTTATGACACGGTTTCAAAGATCATAAGCTACGTCGGTGATGAGTCTGAGCCGCCCTTTGAAACCCGCATGAATGCCATCATGGCCCTGAGAAAAATTGGACAGCTCATCTTGGACTGTGAGGGGCCGCTTGGTCGTCAAGTCAGGGAAAAATTCAAGTCGTCTTGGGTTATATCCGACGTGTGCATAAAGCTTGCGAAAGGCTTCAATAAGAAGCAAAAAGCGACTGTTCTGCGCGCGAAAGAGGAGGGTGAGACTTTCGAGGAAAAGTTCGTCGAGTTGGTTCAACAGTGCTATTTCCAGGCTCTTTTTACTCATTTGGAAAGCAGCTTGCACGTCCTTCAAGGTCTGACGCCTGAAGAGGACGAGCTGGAATGATGTAGCAATCGAGGTCGTCCACCCTGCTTGTGAACAGAGATAGCGAAATAGAGGTCATTTCATTTAATTCCCGGTCATTCGCGCTCGATGGTAGAGCAGTCTTGGCGCTTCTCAAGGCCTCGACGTGATGTATATCGTGATTCGTGCGTTGTCTGGCTAAAAAGGATTAGCGGACCAGATCTTCACCGACACCGAAACCGACTTCTCTCCTTCAAGTGTTTACAAGAAACTTACCGTACACAATCAACGCTTCGTCGGATCGCTCGCTCTATCCAGCATGTCCCGCAAGCGCCCTAACACTGGAAAGCTCACGACGCCAAAGCGCCCACGTCTTACAGAGAATTCTGAAGCGAGAAATATTTCGCTTCCTCCAATATGTCCCGCGAGCGCAATTTAAAGAAGAGCAACTTACCATACGACGAAGAATTCAAGACACGTTGCGCGGAGCGCGCACGTCTCACCGAGGAAAATTCCAACGAACAGCACTGCAGAGATGTGGCCGCAAACGATCGGCTAATCCAAACATCCCCGCCGCAAGATATGGACCCCGAGCTCAAAGAAGCTCTGATATCCTTGGATCCAGAGGAGCCAGAGAAGTTGAAAGAGATTCTTGGCCGATTTGCAACCAAGTTCAAACCCCTTCGCGATCACCTTGTGGAAGACCGAGAAAAAGACATGATCTTCGAGGACAAACTCCGCGGTTTTAACGTAGAGACGTCGGGCACTTGGAAGTCCTTGACAAAGGACTACCAGCCTTATGTCTGCGACTGCGACTGCGACTGCGATAAAAGCATGAGGAGAAGCTTTTGCAATTGCTCGACTTGTCGCGTGAACTCGGGCTGTTTCCAGATCTGGAAAAAGTCGTGTCTGCCCTCCGAGACCAGACTTCTGAAGCAGACGGGCCAGGACATGAGTACGGGAACAATGAGCCCGGGAAAAAGTACGGAGAAGGGGAGCCAGGAGACGAAGTCGGAGAAAATGGGCCAGGAAACAGGCACGGAGAACAGGATCCAGAAAACCAAATCGAAGAAAACGAGCCAGGCTACGGGCACGAACAAGCCAAGCCAGTAGTCGAGGGAGCAGTAGAAGTCCTTCCTAGTCCCTCCGTCGGCGACTCCGATTGCGACAGCGACTGGGAGATCGTTGAGATCACTAAGATCGTTCATCGCCGTCGACGAGGCAAGAAATAGAGCCATCGGCCTGCATCACATCGCAAGGCTCTTCGGAGTCATCATTTCCGCGATGGAAGCTCGAATAGCATCCACCAGCTTGTTGGAAAATGTCGATGAGAGGGGGGAAATATGGCGAGAAGCACGAGTTCTGCAGCGGCGTTTTTCTAGCGATGAAAGGCATAGCAAATGGCGATTGCAGTCCAAGCGTGTCGTACTCAACATTGCGTGACCTATTGAAGTAGTCTGGCCAGTGGTTGAGGAATAAGGCAGACCGCATATGCTTTCGAGTCAGTGAAGAGGGGGGCCATCAGTCGGTATCCTTGCCTTGCGCGTTATACGCGACCGCGTTTGTGTTTGAGAACACCACACGAACGCGACTACTCTCCACGTTATTCTCTCTTGATTTCTCCTTGTCGTACGCTTACCCAGGTGTTCTCCCAACTTTTTCGAATGGCCAGCAAACGCTCAAGATCCGCGGAGCCCGTTTTTGCTCCGAATGCGAAGCGTACGCATCTGGAAGCTCCTCAAGCTTGCATCGGAAATCTGGAAACCCCTCAGAATGCCACGGCTCCTGTCTGCGGGGGTCCAGCATCTTCACTTGCCGTGGTTCCTGTGACCCTAGGAGAAGCAATCAATACTCTGACGCCCGATCAAATCCGAGAGAGCCTCTCCAACTATGCTCTGCAAAATATGGCGTTTCAAGACTTTCTTTGGGAAAATTACGTCGCGGAGATGAATCGCAGGCACCCAAAAACCCTGAACATATTCTTCGACTACCTCTACCAGGATGTTGTGAAGGAAACGAATACGGTATGCTCGCTTGGAACCAGCTCTAGCCAATTTGATGGTGCCAGAGACGTGTCTTTCTCAATCGAAACCGGCATCACCACCATCGTTCAAAAAATTACGTCCCAACCTTCAACCTTCGAATGTCGGATATATGCAATCGACACCCTCCGGAAAATCGGGGAGCTCATTGCGGACTGCGGCGATGAGGTTGGACGAGAGAGCAGAAAGACATCCAGGTGAAGAGCAATGTCTACACCGAAGCGATGCAGACACTTGCAAAGAGATTTAGCGACGCGGAAAAGCCACATGCCCTGAAGGCAGTTTTTGAGGACAGCGATTCGACATTTGAAGATGATCTTGTAGGACTCATTGATCTATGCGATGAGTATGGTATCATGCTGGACTTTATGGATACCCAGGATATCCTGCGGGGGGATGCTCCGAAGAAGGTTGACATTGGGAACGGCACAGGGGAGTGTGAACCTGGACGGGAAGGACGCGATTGAACAGCGTTACAGCGTTGACTATTTTGGGAAATTGGTGTTTGCTGAACGGCAACTTGACTGGGTCTCAATCCAGTGGGGTTTCCCGATAGGAGAAGGGCTCTCGTGTTGGTTTTCAATCATTCCAAACCGTAGTTAAGAGCGGATGGCGGCGAGCAGTTTCACCGGGTCGGAAAGGCGGCGGGTTTTGGGGGCTGTTGATGAGGATGGCGTGACGTTCAGGGCGAATATGGATGAGCTGACTATCTTCTGTGTGGAGGAACATGGGTGTGTCGTCATGCCCGACTGGGAAGAGGCATACGAAATTCTTGTAGGATTTCGCCTAACCCAAACGTCCGACAATGGCAAGGGCTTTGATTCTGAATCCGAATCAGAAGGATCACGTTGAAACAGCTCTGTTGTGGAGAAATGAAGGCCCGTAGACTGTACTTCGGTCCAAATTCAATATGACAGTCTTCTGGAGAGGTAGAATGCTTTTGGCGGTGGTTTCAGTTGCTCCGTCCATCCGCGAAGAAAAGCGCTGCTTGGGCGACGTAAACAAGTCCGTAGTAGGATGGTGACCTCATCCGGGCCTCGTGGCTGGCAAAAGAGCTTCCATAGAGATGATATGATGTGATCGAGTCTCAGTCAAAGTTGGATGTTTTGGCACGATTGACGGACGAGCTGTCGCTTACATAAGCCGCGGACGACACCCTTGCGCGTGGATTCTCAACCACCTTTCCGACCAACTTCAGCCATGTCAATCCGCGCAAACGTGCTGCAAAAGCACGCTGTGCGCTGGGCATCTATACGCCCGTCCGCGTCCCATCGATTCGCCCACCAAGGGCCTCTCCCAATCTCTTGTTCCCGTCTCTCGAACGCATCCTTCCGCTTCTCCTCGACTTCTGCCGACAACGCGTCCAAAGCGGCATCTGAGGCCACTGCTGAAGCTGCATCCAAGGGCGAGGCCGCCAAAGAGACTGCGAAAGAGACAGTGAAAGAATCCGCAAAAGAATCCGCCGCTAAGACGACCACCGGAGCCGCTGGAGCTGCTAGTGGAGCTCGCTCATTTTCGAGACGCCTCCGAAACCTTTTCCTTGGAACCACCTTCGTAATTGTCGGCGGAATTGGATACCTCTACGCCACGGACACGCGCGCGAGCATCCACCAATATGTCGTACCTCCGTTGATCCGCACTCTTTTCCCCGACGCCGAAAAGGCGCACCACATTACCATTGCCGCGCTCGATACTCTGCATCGGTTCGGTCTTCACCCCCGGGAACGCGGCGACCCCGATGCTGCGGGTGACCTGACGGTCACAGTATATGGACACACTCTTGACAACCCCATTGGTATCTCTGCTGGACTGGACAAGAACGCCTTGGTCCCAGATGCGCTCTTTGCGCTGGGACCTGCGATTGTGGAAGTTGGTGGCATCACTCCCCAGCCACAGGAAGGAAACCCAAAGCCCCGAGTTTTCCGCGTACCTTCGCAGAACGCCATCATCAACCGGTACGGCCTCAACTCAGAAGGCGCGGACACTGTAGCACAAAGGCTTCGACAGCGCGTGCGCGAGTTTGCATACCAATTGGGATTCGGAATGGGCCCTGATGCCGAGAAACTGGTTCTGGATGGTCAAGCTGGCGTTCCCCCGGGAAGTCTTGTCCCAGGCAAAATACTTTGCGTCCAGGTAGGTGCAGAATCGGGATACCGCGCCACGGAGGGTGCTGATCCGGAGTGAACCAGGTGGCAAAGAACAAGACTACGCCTGATGGTGACATTGAGGCTGTCAAGAACGACTACGTCTACTGCGTCGACCGCTTGGCCAAGTACGCAGATGTGATTGTCGTCAACGTCTCCAGCCCCAACACTCCGGGCCTGCGCACCCTTCAGCGCGTCGAGCCCCTGACCAGAATCCTCAGTGGAGTGGTCGACTCGGCCAAGTCTGCCGATCGCAAGACCAAACCTGCCGTCATGGTAAAGGTCAGCCCTGACGAGGATAGCGATGAACAAATGTCTGGCATCTGCGACGCCGTCTGGGAAAGCGGCGTGGACGGCGTCATTGTTGGCAACACTACGAACAAAAGGCCTGACCCTCTGCCGCGAGGCTTCATTCTTCCAGCCGAGGAGCAGGACACGATGCTGGAGACTGGCGGCTACTCTGGTCCGCAAATGTTCGACCGCACTCTGTCGCTGGTGGGTAGGTACAGGAAAATGCTCGACAAGGGCCCGCGCCTGCCGACGGAAGAATCCAAAGAGCCGGCTCAGGCGGAGACTGCGGATGAGGCCTCAAAGGGACAGCTGAGTCTCCCTAATGCTTCCGACCCGCCGTCTTCCAACTCCGACGACCTTGCCAAATCCGCGCCTGTCGTCAAGGCCGCAGCGCCGCCTTCGACGGTGGTTGTGAGAAGCCCTTTTTCGCATGAGCCCAAGGAGATTTGGGCGACTGGTGGCGTGTCCAATGGTGAGCAAGCCCTCAAGTTGCTCAACGCCGGCGCCAGCGTGGCCATGATTTACACGAGCATGGCCTACAATGGCAGCGGAGCTGTGACAAAGATCAAGCAGCAGATGAGAGAAGAGATGCACAAGAAATAGACTGCCACAGAAGATCGTGAGTGGCCGTTCCCAAGGCCGGAAAAGATCCTGTTCGAATCGGACACCCAAAATAGACAAGTGCTTGCAGTTCAGGGTGTAAATATTCTGCTCTTGTAATCTGTTGTGACACATGTACTTTTTAGGCCAGTCTGGCTAAGAGACCAAAGAAAGATATATTGCTATGCATTGTGGGTATCGTGTCTAGGTGCTGCTATACAATTTGTGCGCCGGAAGGATGGTCCTATGCGAATGTCAGCGACCAGCTCCTGCGGACTGCAGGAAAAGCGCACCAAAAGCTCCCAAGTCCTCCCTCAGTTCTCCTCTCCAACAATCCTATCCACACTGCCACCCAAATACACCTTCAACATGGGCTTTGTAACCTTGAGGACGCGCACATCGACCATGTCGACGCCGCCCTTGTCGTACGCCTGCAGGCGATGGCAGCCGCCAAAGGCAAAGTAGTAGTCCTTGTCTTGTGCCTTGGAGTGGTAGTGCAGGACGTCGATGGGCGGCAGCTTGCCCGGCTCGATCTTCTCGGGGGCGGGCTCGGGCACGTAGGTGCAGGTTTCGCCGCGCAGCGTCTGCTGCATCGAGTCGACTTTGGCGCTGTCGATGACGGGCGGGATGGGTCGCAGGATGCTTGAGAGAGGGATTTGCGTGATGGGCAGGTGGCGCGATTGGACGGAGCCGGCGAGAGCCATGGTGGTGGTGGTGGTGGATTGTGTGGTTGTCGCGTCGGAAATGTCGTCTTTGGTTTGCTTGTGCCGAGCTTGTGTAGTTTTTGGCTGTCAGATTGGTGCAAAGTGAGATAGCGGGGTGCCGGAAGATGCTGGTGCCTTTATAATTGCGATTGGGATATATTTGGATGTCCTGTGAGGCGATGGGAGCGTCGAAATGGCATTATACAGAGTACGCGCCTGGAACTCTGCAATGACGTAGCGCGCCGACGTCGGATGCGTCGGGTTGATAATCACCCTCCCGCGTCTTCTCCCCTCTCCTCGACGACCTCACCGACCAACCACAACCGAACCCCTCTGACCATCACTTCACGTGCTTTGGTGCCTGGTTTCTTTTGGCCCCAACCAGCATATTGACGCTACAATGCAGCTAGAAAACTCGTCCCACGATGCGGCACAGCAGCGACCGCCATAAGTACTTGTGCTCCCATCTTCGTCTCACACCCACCTCCACTGCAATCATCTCGGACAAACTTCCAGAATCTTGATTCCAACATGTTGCTCTCCTACTCCCTCGCTGTCCTTGTCTCGGCCATCTCTAGCATTGTGGCTGCTCAGAACAACAGCTACCTGACAGTGACCAGTCTCGTCACAAACGCCCAGAACAATTCCGCGTTGGAATGCTGGAAATTCACCACGCCTTTGACCACACCATCTACCCCGGGCATCTCCGGTTCCATGCTCTATGCATTCAATCTATCCACAACCAACCAATACACCGTGATACCGGCGCGCTTCGATGGCGGCATCCACAATGCGCCAGCACCGCAGTACGCCGCTCCTTCAACCACCCCTCAATCTAAAGGTGGCATTGTCTCACAATTGCAGATTCGTCTTCTTCGCCTCGGGATTGGCGCATCTGTCGCTGCCGCATGGTGATGACGAAGCATGGATTCTCGGCGGAGTGAATGGCCTTATTTTCGCGTACGACACAACCGGCACGGGCCACGCAACCACGTACCCTTCTGACCAAGCAACAATCGCATTGGCGCTTCCGGTCGAGGGAGGCAAGCCACCGCCATACGCAGTGCTTCATCAGGGTCCTTGTCACCACGGGGCTACGCAGATCATATCGGACGCTTGATCGTTTTGGCCCTCAAAAGTGCGATGGACCACATCCGAAAGCACCATCTCTGCTTGTCGTTAGCCTCCGAGCTTTCATTGGTGAACCTCAACGATCCATCTCCGCACCAGCCTGATGAGTTCGGCCGGGTATAAGCGTTGCCGTTGACGATCTGCTGCAATAGTCTGGCTTTCGATATACCAATACTTGGAATTATTTCTGCATGGGCCGAATCCAGCCATAACTTACGCTATGGTCTAACGCTGTAGATTGGGGGCCATTGGGAGCCAAGAACATTGTCAGCTCGTCAAATTAGAGAATGTCTAACCACGGAATTGTACGGCAACTTGAACGCGCGTGTCTTACAGAGCCCATATCTGACGAGCATTAATACGGTTGCTAATCATCTCCGGCATGGCAAACTTGGCATGAGCCGGCCTCTTTGAGAACAGACATCGCAACCAAGCCTATGGACTCTTGTCGCCCCTTTAAAACCTTTCGGTATGGTCGGCGTGCGGCATCGCAGTCTCTTCAGTGTTCTTGCAGCAGTTCCGCCCGTCCGTTGCCACAATGAGGCTCCTCGATTCGGGCCGGCCCTCCATAATCATCCAACAGCGAAGATCCCAGTTTCTCAGTTCGCGTTGCCGAGCGTTCACGGGCCCTCGCTCGGGAACTACTTGTGTGGAAAGCATTCCGTGCGTCTCCCGACCGCAGACTGACTCGTCAAATCCTGGCCGAAGCTCTTTGCGGCTGTAAACGGGCCGTATCTTGCTCCAAAAGATTATCCAGCCTCCTCTTGTGGTTATGATCACACTGATCCAAGACGATGTGCATGCTTTTTAAGGTTTTGAAAACAGGAACAACTTCCCCGGCCCGTGGAAGCTCGACAAGGACCAGGGTGTTTGACTAAGCCGGCAAGTCCGCAGATCTGGTGAGCATCACGTTGCCCTCGCCGTTGCTCCGACACTTTTTCTAGAAGCGCCTGCTAACGGAGCTTTCCAATATGCAGGAACCAAATGCACGGAAACGTCACTCGGAACCTGCATAAAGATCCAAAAACGTGCCCTCTCCCCTGTCCTTAACCCTTTGAAGTACACGTGGAGCTATCCGTGCACCGACGATCAGGAAATAGGGTGGCGAGCTCTCGTCCGGAGTCTTCAACGTCCATATGTCTGTATCAGATTTAGCCTCTAGCGAGCACAGTCACAGTGCCAGGTCTCGTCTTCCCGCAACCGCCACGACGAGAAGAAATCAAACCGTTGACGTACGCCTGCGCTGGGCAGCACAGTCAACATCTTTCCGACGACCGCAGTACGCCCGATTCCCCGGCAAGCTCCCCTTTTTTGGGCCTGATCTTGGCAAGAGTCCGCCAAACGGCCAGTTACAATCTGCGGATGCCCAGGCCGCTTGCGCAGGGTCACCGAAGCTCCCACCAAAAAGATCTCGAACTAGGCAATTTGCAACGTTCTGCCGGGCGGGACTCTTGGGATAAGCGACTGGATATTCCTGCGTTTCACACTAGCGGCGGCGCGGAGCCTGGTCTCCACTCCTTTCTTTAAGTCTTGTTGGTCTTGCAGTCTTCCCAGCCCAATTTTACCTCCTGAGCCACCGCGACCGATGAACATCGCGCAAAGATATTTACACTGCAGCCTCCGCTAGCCTTGGCATGTCGACGGATGTCGACGAGCTCTGAATACCCCTCCTCTCCATCCCGCCGCCGCGCCCGTCGACAAAGGCCATGACGGACCGCAGCCAGCAGGTGCTGGCCATCAACATAGTCTTCTTCGCCATGACATGGATCGCCATGATTCTGCGAGTCTACACGCGAGCTTATCTGATCAAGTCATGGGGCGTCGACGACTGGGCCATGATGTCGGCTTTGCTCCTGTACACTGGCTACCTGATATGCCAGGATGGCGGAGTCGTCTACGGCACTGGCAGACACGACAGTGAGCTCGACAAGCCAGCCATTATGAAGGCCTTGCGGTGGGTCCATTCCTAATCCCGTCTCATCCCACACCCGCTGACAGACAAGCAGCTACTGGTGGTATTGCGAACTCTTTTATACCCTCGCTGTCGCGATGCTCAAGGTCGCAGTT
The DNA here is from genome assembly GCF_038025025.1 of Phyllosticta citribraziliensis. NCBI lineage: Eukaryota > Fungi > Ascomycota > Dothideomycetes > Botryosphaeriales > Phyllostictaceae > Phyllosticta > Phyllosticta citribraziliensis. The sequence continues at coordinate 544,960 of NW_027117353.1, read as the reverse complement.
GTAAGCACGCCCGCCCGCGCCCTCGTGCCTCATGTCTCGAGGCAAAAGTCTTATACCGTGATTGACAGGGCCTGTTCCTTCTGCGCATTGCGGTCAAAAGAAATCATGTCATTCTCATCTACATCATGAATGCCGCCGTCCTTGTCCTCAGCTTTGCCTACTTTTTCGTCTTCATCTTCCAGTGCAATCCCATTGATACGTTTTGGACCATCAAGCCAAACAATGAGAATTGCATGGATCCCAAGGCCATTGTCGGCATCGCCTACGCCGCCGCTGCGCTGGGATCTATTTCCGATTGGATATTCGGTACGGACATGATTTAGGAAAATGTTCGCTAGCTAACACTGCTCAGGCGTCCTACCGGGGTTCGTCGTTTGGGATCTCCAGATGAACATGAGGACGAAGATTGTCGTGGTCTGCATTTTGGCTTTTGCAGCCATTGGCAGTACTGCGACCCTAGTACGCATGCCTTATATCAAGGGCTTTGCAGCAAAGAAAGACTTCCTGTGTACGTTGATGGTCCCATGCGACGAGACAAATGCTAATGGAAAGCAGACGAATCAACCGACATCGCCATTTGGAGTACGATTGAACCGGGAATTGGCATGACGGCCGCGTGCATAGCAACACTCCGACCTCTCCTCCAGCACGTATTGCACCGGACCGGTCTCTCGACCCCCGAGCGTACCACTGGGGGCGGCTCCAACTGGAGCACAGGCAACGCACTCGGGTCATCGAAGAACCGCACCGGCTACCTCCGCTCCCAGGACGACGGGCACACGCTCAACAACCTACGCCCCGACTACGCCGCCACAGCAACCATCGTGACGGGACCTGGCGCGACCAAGAAGAGCGGCGGCTGGCGCAGCAATGGCAGCGACGAGTCGGACAAGGGGTCCGACGATCACGTCGTCATCACGGGCGGCGATATCCACGTCAGCAAGAGCGTACAAATCACGCGCGTCGCCGAAGCCGAGATGGACCTCGAGAGCGGCAACCCGCACGACTTCCCACTGCGGCCGAGCATGAGCCTGAACCGGTCGGACGAGGAGACACAGCAGCACGGCGGAGGCGGTGGGGCGCTGGGGACGTCCCAATACCATAGCGGCAGGAAGCATGGCAGAAAGTCATCGCGGTTGCAGACCAGCTCGTCGGACGAGAGCTTGGTGTAGCAACTACAGGGCCGCAGTCGCGTCGTTGCGGCGGAGACTGCGGCTACTCCTGACGCGGACGACGACTGTGCCATTTCTACCATTCCTCGTCCTACCACCAATTCCTCCTCCTCCTACCACCATCAATGACGATGAAAACGACGGCACGTAATGCGAGCAACAAGTGGGCGGCGGTCGCAGCAGCATTTTCAGCATCATCAACACCAGCATCATCAATTCAACTCGTCCTCTGGGCGATTGATTTGCGCACGTACGACGACGCTTGTGGGCGGCCCCCACCATTGGATTTTCCCTTGTTTTTCTTTCGAGTTTTGCGAGAGCGGCATACCTGACGAATTCAGTTCGATTGTTTGGGAGTGGATGGGTTGGCTGCTGCATATGCATATTCGCATCATCATCATCATCTGGTCTGGCGCCTCACGGCGTTTTGTTATTTGTTTTGGTTGTTGCTGTTTGGGCTCGACAGAGACGCACGGGGTGGTGTTTGGTGTCGTCTCTCTAATATACCGGTGTACAGTGTAGATATTGTAGTTGGCTGTGGAGTCGCGGCGGCCAGCTGGGGATGGGGAAAATTGATGATGCAGAGGGAGGGAAGAGTCATAACGAAGATGAATATCCAGCAGAAGACGCAGAAGAAGCGCAAGAAGGAGAAGAAGAAGAAGATACTTCAAGGTGTGGCGGACAGACAGTCCTCCACCACTACCATTGCCATCATCATCCAATTATTTACCGTCCAACACTCCTCCTGCATCCGCACCTCTCACCAAAACTCTCCCAACGCACATGGCACAATCACCATCCATCTTCTTACCCCTCCCTCCCTCCCTCCTTCCCCCACCCAGACCCCAAACCCATCGGCCGCATCCGCCGCACGGCAGACAACACCCCCAAAACAACCTCCCTCACGCCCCCAAAAAATCAGCGCGCGGCATAAATCCCGCTTCCCCCTCCCCCTCGCTGCTCCCGGCGTCGCATCGCATCGCATCACCGACGAACAAGCCCACGCCCACAGAAATACAAGCAGCTGACTCGCTCGCCGATATCTAACTGGTGAGCGAGCTGTGAAAGTCGCGCCAGCACGAGCGCTGATCGACACTGACGGAGAGGAGCGCTGCGGCGATGCTGCGGTATGACTCGTGGACGTGGACATTTAGAGATGGATTGATAGATTGATAGGCGAGGGAGAGAGGGAGAGGGAGTTAATTGTGCTGTTTTTGGGTCAGTTGTTGTAATAATTGGGGAGTTGGTTGACCGGCATGCACTACAAACACCAACGGACAGACAGACAGCTACGCATATATCTATACCTCAGTAGCTTTACTACACGTAGCCAGAACTCCCTAACTTTTCTATTCGCCTGCTTGCCTGCCTGTCTGCTCCAATGTCTCCCACACCACGCCACGCCACGCCACGCCGCCCCCCTGCCCCGTCCCCGAGTCAGCCACCGCGTCCGTGATGCGCCATGATACGAACGAGCAACAGCACCGCGGCTGTCGATTACCGCCGCCGGCGCCAGGCGTCCATGGACACTGCGGCCACGTGGTGTGCTGAGAAGGGTCTAGGCCCAAGAGTGTGTGCGGTTGGTGCTAGTCAGCCGCTGACTGGCTGGCTAGTTGGGTGATGATCGTCATGGTGGTTGTTTCAGATGGTATGTTTGGTGATTTTGTAGACTTCGTGGATGGCGGTTCGTTCGTTGCCAAGTAGTCGCCATTCGACGGTCGGTGGCGGTAGTCGTGTACCGCATGTACAGCGGGTTGGATCGTCTGACCACTCAGATCCAACGCGCGAATTGCAAACCTCTTCAATGCTACTTGAGTCCACGGCACGTCGTGGGTTGCAAACGCAAGGTTGAACCGGTCTCCGCAAGCTAGCGCACAAGTAGGCCACAGCGAATCTGCAAACGAGGCTTCCTCATCATCCACAGCAACACCGCCACCACCATCCTCATCTTTCGTATTCTCTCTCGCGACATCAGTCTCTGCGTCCTGTGGCGCATGCGTCTCTGAGCCCGCAAAGCCCACTACCAAGCCTTCAACCATCGACGTGGATCCAAAGCGTACAGAATCGATAGTGTTAACTTTGGGCGAGCCCCGTGGACTAGGGTCCTGATGGAGCAGACGACGCGGTAAAGAGTCCTTCTAGCCAACGGAGGCGTTTTGGTGGAGCCCTGCGGTGCGTGTGCAGACACTACCATTGCTACATCGCTCGGCTGCCGTTCAAACGGGGAGGCTTAGATGAATGGCAGCTCTGGAGACGCAAGGGAAGTCGCCTGAAAAGAAACTGTTTGGGGTGATGTGGGAAGGAAAGGACGGAAGCGAAGGACAGGGCCTGGGCCACTAACGCCAGTGTGCCTGCAAAGAGTAAATACTGCGGAACTTGCGAGACTGGCTACAAGCGAAGTTGAGTGGAAGATTTGTTGGTTGAGCGACACGGTACGCTTGCCGGGCAATGATTTCTCTCGTTTGGTCGGGAAGGGCGGAGTGGATGTAAGAAGAGACGCGCAGACTCAAACAGTGGAAAGAATGGAAAGTGTCGAAAACTCAAGGGTGTTGTGAAGCATTTTGACCAAAAGCGAGATCAGGAAACAACTTGACGGGATTGAATAATGCTCATGCACTATCCAGTCCGTAGTAAAGAAAAATCAACAGCACTGGTGAATCCCTCGCAAGCTCCTAGATGTTCAAGCCTCATAGACAGGAGCAACATACCTCGGTATCAACAAGAGCGACGTTTCCAACGCCCACAATCGCATGTCCGAGTCTTCGGCGCCACAAACCCGCCTCTTCCGTCTCCGTCACCAAAACAGCAATCAAACAACGAAACGAGGCGCGTCTCGCCTTCCAGCTGCACAATCGGACCAGAATCAGCAGAATGCTAGCGCTCTGCGGGCTATGACTTCCCCATCCTATTTCCGCGTAGACGTTTGAAGTTGTGTTGTTGGCGGTGCGTCGACGGGCTTCCGCTTCCCCGTTTGTTCGGTGCTTCGGGTCCTAATTTTGATGAGTAAGCTTTTTTTCGCGTTCGCGTTCGGGCCCGTTCGGGGTGCTTTCCGACACGCTTGGGGACCTCGCTGCTGGGTCGGAATCACATGTATGGTTCGGCGTGAGTGGGCAGTCGATTCTGGGTTCAAATTCAGGTTTCGGTTTGGCGTTGATTTCCTGGGGATTTTCAAGGTTCAAATGGCTCTGGGCCTGTCAATTGGTCGCGTGCTGTTTGGGCTCGCTGGAAACGGACTGCTGGAGGGGATGGAGACGGGACCCGTAGGCATACGAAAAATTGAAAGTATTTCTCGTCGACTCTTTGGTACAATCGAAAATGTTCATCTGTACTTCCGTAGTGATCATTGCTACCTACCGGATAGACTCCACTTGGTCAATGATTATGACCACACCCCGTCTTGCCTCTTCTAAAAGTCGCATCCCTTAGCGATCAACTTGGCAACCTGCTCCAAGTACTTTTGGTCCTCCTGGTCGAATCCGCCCAGCTCAGCGCAATCCACATCGATTATGGCGACGCATTGGTCGTGCTGAACAATGGGCACGACAATTTCGCTCTTGCTTGCGCCATCGCACGCAATGTGGCCGGGGAACTCTTCAACGTCGGGGACGAGCTGGGTCGTCTTGGTTGCGGCAGCAGTGCCGCACACGCCGCGGCCAAACTTGATCGTCTGGCACGCGACGTGGCCCTGGAAGGGACCGAGGACGAGCTGGTCGCGCGCGGCGGCTGACGGGTCGAGCACGTAGAAGCCGCACCAGTTGACGGCGCTTGAGGGTGCGGGGAGCGAGCGGTAGGCATGGTAGAGGAGTGAGGCTAGATTGGAGAGATTGCTGAGTGTGCGCGCGTCGTTAGTTCGATTCAGGTCGTGTTGGTGGTTGGTTGATTTGCGGTGCTGTCGACGTACCAAACCTTGGGTCGATATGAGCGCGACTGGCCTGACTTTTGTTTTCTTATAATTTCAAGTCGCACGTACCCAGTTCCTCTGGCCGTCTATCAGCGCAGCAGCTTGCTCAAGCACTTGGGCATAGGCCTGCGCCTTGGTGATGCCGCGCGCAAAGGTCGAGGACTCGGCATGGACCTTTGTTGCGGACAGCCGTCAGCCAAGGGGAAAATCAGGTGTCGGCATGGCCAAAGATACCATTGTGAGGGGACGAGGGTAAGCGTGGTGGATGTCGAGAAGATAGAGTGAGTCGTGGGCAGAAAAATGGTGTTGAGTCTGGTGCGACTGACGCCATGCAGGGACGGGCAGCGGAGATCAGCCGCAAGGCTCGCTCGCTTGTGCTCAATCCTCCCACCTGCACTGCACTCCTTCACGGCGCTCTCCGTTCCTCGGTCCCGTCTGCTGCACTGCATTCGATCCAGCCACCAGCCCAGACGTACGGCGCGACAAAGGCCCTCTGTTCCATCTGCCGGCGCCATGACTTCCACCTACTCTCGGCCCTTGGCTGGTCACGGTTTTTTTTGTGCCGACTTCAGCTAACTCCGTCTGGTCCCTGGCCTAACTCCCCTTAGCTACGATACTTCCGGCGTTTGGACTGGACTATTTCGACAGCAACTTGCCCTTTGGACGTGGCCTTTTCTTCTATTCTAATTTGCTCTTCACTACCTGGTTGATCCCATTGTCCACAATGATCTCGCAGTGTTGCGCCGCCGGCGAAATCCACACGGGCACGCCCGCTGGACGCGTCGAAAAGGTCCACGGTCTCGACTGCTACATCGCCGAGCCTCCAGCAGGCACCGCGCCCAAGGGCGTCATCATCGTGCTGCCCGACGTCTTTGGTTGGGAATCGCCCAACTCGCGCATCCTGGCCGACTCGTACGCCGAAAAGGGACCCTTCAAAGTCTATCTGCCCGAAGCCCAAGCCGGTTCGTCTCGTCCCGTTGGCGGCGGCGGCGGCGGCGTCATCGTCCGCCAACTCAAATCTCTCCGCGAAAATAAAAATACTTGCGCGAACACGTCAGGCTGACTGTTGGTCCCTCCAGGCAAATCCTTTCCGATCGACCTCCTCAGCTCGATCCATGCCCTCGAGGCCACTGGTCTGACGGCCGCCATCTCGCGCGCCTACCACATGGCCCGTGTTGCCGCCTACTGGGTGCCCTTTTCTTACGCCAACACCGAAGACGCCGTGCGCGCGCGACTCTACCCCTTCATCGGCGCGCTACGCCAGGAGCACGTAAACCTGGCGTTCGGCGTAGCAGGTTTCTGCTGGGGCGGCTTCTGGTCCTTCAAGCTGGCGCACGACCGAGCTGAAGACCGGGTCGAAGTCAACGGCGCAAAAGTTCCGCTGGTCGACGCAGCGTTTGCGGCGCATCCGTCGCTCATGAAGATCCCGGACGACATCGAGGCCATCCAGAAGCCGACGAGCGTTGCGGCTGCCGCGATCGACACGCGGTATCCCAAGGAAGATGTGGACCGCACGCGCGAGATTCTGGAGCGCAAGATGCAGCTCGATGCGGGCCACAAGCACGAGGTTGTGTGGTATCCCGGGTGCCATCATGGCTGGGCGGTGCGCGGGAATCCAGAGGATCCGAAGGAGGGCGAAGCTGGCATTCGCGCTGAGCTGCAGGCCATGGAGTGGTTTGCGGCGAGGTTTGCCGAGGCCAGAAAGTAATGCATTTGTTGTACCTTGTATTTATTGCATACTGGCATTTATGTAATGATAGCGATGAGCATCCATCATATTTCGCTGCAGCTGCGAGACAGCTACACGGAGAATTGTCGATCATGTAGAAAAGGTGACAGAGTCTGGAGCAGTTAACGTGCTTCTCATCTTCCACTCACCTTGAGGGCCTGTAATACTCCTTCTTGCCACGCTACGACTCCAACCTTGTAGCGGTCCAACGCGCCCAGGTCACACATAAAGTACTGCAACACTCCTCACCCTACGCTCGTCCATCAGAACACAGCACCAAACCGCGAGCCCTCCGCAATGCTCCACTCCTCCTCACTGCCCACGCACGCCGTTGTCCGTCATCGTCTTCACACGACGCGTTGCTGCCCTTCAGTAAAACGCCCCGTCCAAAAGCTCCACCTAGGCAAAATAATCGGAAAGATGCAGCTCAAGGCGCGTGGTTGTGAGAGGCTCATCGAAGGAAAGCGAATGACTACGTGTCTGCCAAATCAGGGGCAAACTGCCTTCCTACGTCGCCTACCTTCAAGTGATGACAAAACCTGTTCGTACCGACAGAACCTAGTTCAATCAGGAAGGTTGTCTTCAAATTCTTAGAGATTTGAAACAATAGAGTCTTTGCTTGTTCCTATAAGACTGCATGATTCTATACTTGCACGTAGAGTTACTCTAATATCCGCCTTGTGGAAAAGGCATCTTGTCTCAATTGTGATCGAACCACTTAGACTTCTGAGGCTCTGCGCAAAATTGACGTGACTCAGAAAGAGAACAGCCGCATTGGGAGTGTTCGGTGCCACTTCTGGAATGCGGACAATGAAAGAGGACTCGACACGAAGAAGCCGGAACTGCTGAAAAGACATGAATGAGACGCACTCTAGAGCCCCAGGCCACAAATGCGACTGCGTACCGAATCTCGGCCCTCGCAGACGCCTACCAAGACCGCGCTCGGCGATAGTGTCATGGAGCAGATACGCCTGTAACGCGAAGACCGATGTCGCACAGGGCCAGCCGTCAACGGGCGGGTTCGCGCACGTGGAAAGGTTGTTCGGGATGAAGGTTGAAGTAGACTTTGCGACGCACTAGTAAAACACATGCGAGTCGGACAGGGGAAAAGGATTTTAGGTTGAACAATGGGACGGCAAAGAAACGAAAGCGCGACGAAGTGACGAGAAGACGGGAAGGGTTGAATTGCATGACTTGGGGGTCTGGTGTGCCGGAATGAGAGGACGATGCGAGCAAAATTGATGAAGGCCGTCTTGGAATCATGCGTGAAGGGAGTGGACTGAGTAAGTTGAAGACGAAACTTTGCGACGCGCAACTAGTCGAAGTCTGGCTCAGTCAACGGGTGACTCATTGATGGTGGAAAGTCGAGTCGAGCATGGCGATGTCACGCAAAGGGGATCAACTCTGTCGGCTTGGGTGGAGGAGAGCGGTGGTGTTGCGGAACGGCAGCGGTCAGTGCAAGGTGTTCCAAACTCCGGAGCACCTCCGGCCAGCAACCACCTTCAACCCCACAACTTCGCCCACGACACACTCGCGACCCACGAACCTTAAGCTCGCTTTGCAGCATTGATCTCGGCCCACGCGTAGCTTCCCCTCCCATCCGAATACGCACCCCAGAACACCGCAAGACTCTGTCACCATGGATCCCTACTCCGCGGAAGGAGGTACGGCACTGAAACCTCCCCTCCTCGACCGCGGCAGCAGACCGACTGACGCCGCGCCCGTGTAGAGCTCGTCAACATCCACAGCGCCTTCCACCAAGGCCAATTCGGCGCCGTCGTCGACTTCGACACGAGCAGCCTCTCGTCCTCCAACGCCCTGCCCGCACGAATCCTCAAGCTCCGCGCGCGCCTCGCCCTAGGCCAGTATGACGCCGTCATCCAAGAAGCCAACGCCGAGCCGCGCGTGCCGGACCTGCAGGCCGCCAAGGCGCTGGCGCTGTACCTGCAGGACGCAGAAAGGAACGGGCAGGCGGCGGTAGCAGCCGCGCAAAAGCTGGCCGGGGAGGCGGGCGACAATCTGAGCGTGCAATTGCTGGCTGGGAGCGTGCTGGCGAACGCCGGGCTGACCGAGGAGGCGCTCGCGCTGCTTGCGAGACATCAGGGAAGTTTGGACGCGTAAGTCTCTCGGACTGCTGCAACTCCAGACGAGATTGGAGCAGGAGCGTCGTCGAGCAGTGTGAGCTGATTCGGACGGCTACAGGGTTGCTTTGATTGTGCAGATACACCTGCAGCAGAACAGATTGGACCTGGCAGTCAAGGAGACGCAGCAGGCACGCAAGTGGGCCCAAGACAGCCTGCTGGTCAACATTGCCGAGTCGTGGGTGGGATTGCGGGAGGTAGGTCAAACAGCCAACACCACATCCCCGTCGACCTTAGTCGACCTGCCCTGCCCTGCCCTGCCAGCCACCAAGCACCACCCTACAACCCTGTCCCATCAGACGTCGGGGAGCCGAACGACGGCGGCAGGAGTCGCAACAGTGCAGCAAAAATAGACACCCCCATCATCCTCCATCCGGAACGCGCTAACGAACCAACCTCGCAATCTCTAGGGCGGCGAAAAATACCAGCAAGCCTTCTACGTCTACGAGGAACTGGCCCAGGCGCCGGCCTCGCAGGCCGCCCAGTCGCTCGTCGGCCAGGCCGTGTCTGAGCTGCACCTGGGTCGCCTGCCCGAGGCCGAGGCCGCCCTCCAGCAGGCCCTGAGCCTCGAGCCCGCCAACCCCGACGCCCTCGCCAACACCGTCGTCCTCTACACCGTCCTCGGCAAGGATGCGCACGACGTCAAGGCCGAGCTGGCCAAGGTCGCCCCCAAGCACCCGTTCTTGACGGACGTGGCCGCGAAGAAGGATGCGTTTGCGGCCGCGCAGGCAAAGTATACGCCCAAGTTTGAGGTCTAGAGGGAAATGTGATACCAGGCAAGGGGTAGTAGTCATGAGCATGTTTTTCAGGGGCGGGCTCTAAAACGGGATACAATTTCAAACACGCAGAGATAGAGGTAAAAGGTTGTCAAGTTCAAACGCTATCATGACATTTTGACACGCTACACTGTTTGCGGTGCATCATCGACGGGTCCTTCCCGACGCCCACCGTCTTCCCTCGCGCCACGCGTGCGCCAATTCTCCTAGTCTCAAAATCTCAATTTTGGCATCACGAACATGACGACCAAGCACGCCAGCCATAGGCCGCCAATGAAGCCGTACAGCTGCACGCGCGCCCACCAGCCCTTGCCCTCGGTCATGCGCCGCAGCGTGCCCATGCGCTGGCCGGCGGCCTGCATGCCCTCGCTCCCGCGATCCAAGCCCTTGCCGGCGCGGTCGAGGACGTCCTTTTCGGCGTCTAGCGAGGAGCTGAAGCGCAGCGACGACTCGCGCAGCGACTGCGCCATGTTCAGCAGCGAGGCGGTGAGGGACTCTTGCTCGGAGCGGTGGTGGGAGAGGAGGGTTTCTGATTTCTCGAGGCGCGGGTCGGCGGGTTGGGAGGGTGCGGGCGTGAAGAGCGATGTTGATTTGGCCGTGTCGTGCGCTGTGCCGGTTGACTGTTGCGGGCGTCGCGAGCGCAGCGTCGAGTCGGCTTGTGTTGTGCTGGAGGGGGGCAGGTCAGAGGGAGCGCCCTCGTCTACTTCTTCTTCGTCGTCGTCATCGTCGTCGTCTTCGTCTTCGAGCTGGTTGAGCTCGTACAGACGCGTGTTTAGCCGCTTGATGAGCTCGCGCTTGGCCTGCAGGTCGTCCTGCTGGGCCTGGCGGCGCGAGCCGATCTTGATGGCAGCCGTGTCATGCTCGAGGCGGAGGAGTAGCGACCGCGCATGCTCGAGATTCTGTGCGGGTGTCAGAGAATAGCCGGGGCCCGTCGAAAGCCACGGTGTAGTTTACCTACAGCGCCGACTTTGGTGCGTGCGTGGCTCGAGGACCGGAGCTGGGGGTCGGCGTCGGCGGACAGCAGCGAGCGCTCCAGGCGGTCGAGCAGGCGTGCCAGGCTAATGGCGGTTGCGTCTGGCTGATGTGCGGGGAGAGCTTGCGTTCTGGCCATGGTATGGTCGTGGAGTGCCGGTGGAGTAGAGATGTCGTCGATGTGGTCCGTGGATTTAGGTGCGGCGGAGCGCGGTCCCGCAGCGGCGGAAACGCGGGCCGCTACTGCACGTGACGAGACGGGCGTGCCTGCCGACGGGCGACCTGTGTTACACGCAGCATTGTCGACGTCTCGTCTTCATTTCCATGCCCGCCATGCTTTCGCAACTCATTCCGAGCTTTGGTCTTTGCTCGCCACCCTCGCCAGCTGCATTACCTCTACTCGTACCGCCAGATTGATTGCGCAGCGACGGTCGTCTGCTCGTTCCTCGCTGCTGGACGGCAATTCCAGGGTTCCCGCTGCAATATGGCCGCGCTCTAAGGGCCGGCGCGCGTCGGGTTCATCAAACGCTGGTCCCGCTGCCACCAGCGGACTTTGCCAGCCTCCTCCCGCCAAGGGCCTCCATTCAAACTGAGACGATGTTTGCGCGGTTGCTAAACAGGGCCGAAGCGAGAGGGGACGGCCAAAAGGGTCCCCTGTGTTTGTTGACGCTTCGGTCCAGTGCTCGGCCAGGATGACTGACGTTGGGCAGCGACGTTGCCACCCCAGCGCCGGAGCACCATCCGGCTTGGCCTCTTCCCTTCTCCAGGTCGAGTCTGCCGGCAAACAAGGATGGCTCACGGTTTCATCTTATTTGAATGATTCAGCTCGACAGGACTATCCTCACGGCGGCAGATCTGCTGGTCGAGATTTCCGTCCTCCAGGGTTGTCCGTCCATGGTTGAGCCCTATGGATAATGTTTCCGTCGACGGACAAGTGGTGGTTGGCCCGGCGTCAAACCATCTTCGCGGAAGCGGCCCATCTGCCAGGATCAACGGCCCCGCGCCAGTCTTGTTGATGTTGGAGTGCAGCTCTGGTGGCTGGCTTTTGGTTGCCATTCCACGTGAAGGCGTCAGGAACAGTCGCAAAGGCTGCACGATGGCACTACCCGCCCTGAAAGCGGAGCTCGGGAAGGCAGTGGACCGCTCCCGAATGTGCGGACGCCCATGACACAATCTCCTTCTTCATGTTGATCGGCCATATGGCGAGCACGGGCTGGTGTGACAGTAACCAGCCACCATTCCCACCATCTCCTGTCGCTCGCTTCTTTTTTATTTTTGTCAAAACAGCTTGGGGGCTGCGAAGCGCTGCGTACCGGACAGCGAACGGCCATGCCGGGATATGAACTCGACACTAGTCGCTTGGTACCCGCCTCCCGCAGCAAATGCTACTGGGATGGCCGTTCCAAGTTCAGGGCACCGCACGGGACAACCGAGAAAGAAAAAAAGTTGTTCTTGTTTTTTCCACCGGCAGCGGGCAGATTGACGTCGTCGAGCTGTGCCACGTCGACGGGTAATGCGCGCACGCTGCGGTGTCACAGGGCAGGACGGGCGGTTGACTGGCCAGCTGCGCGCCCCTCGCAGCCGTCACAACTTACAGCGCATTATTTTGGCATTTTGGCGAGCGGGTAAGCAGGCGTCAGACGAGAACGAGGCCGGCCATGCGGATTGACATGAGTGTCGACGACGCACGGTCAATGCGAGAGCTCCAGGAGGGCCCGCCTGCGCCAGCTGAGACGCCCTTGGCCGCAGCTTGAGAAGAGCGTTGCTTTTCTCAGAGGGCGCAGCGACACGTCAATCATTGGTCGGGGCGCTGGTGTGACAGAGTTGTACGGCAATCTCTCGTCTGTCTGTTGCGGGCGGGTCGGTGAGGGTTTCTCCCGCTGGCCATTCTTAACAACACGCTCGCCGCCCCCGCCGGCTTTTTCCTGCATCATCCTTGCCAAAGCACACTGCTGGCTTGACGTCCTTCTCCACCGCCGCATGACCGACGCACCCTTCCCTGCTCCCGCCCGCCCTCCAGACCCCCCAGCCTCGCGGCCCCCAGCGCCTTTTTTACTCTCTTCCCCCCGCGTCACTTTCACGTCGTTTTACCCTTCTTCTCTTTGCTCGCGCAGATTCTTCGATTCCGAATCGCAATCACTGCTGACCTCTTCTTCCTCCACCGAGTATCATTGCTACACCTGCCGAAGAACGAGAGTGCTCTCAAGAAAATCTGGATCCCCCAGTGAGCAGGTCTCCGTTCTTCTCATAATGCAAAATCGCAGCCGCGAACGAGGAGCCCACACCAGGTACTTTCCAGATGGTCCCCTTTGTTTCTGTTTCCTTTCCACTGTTCAATTGTCTTTTGGCATGCAAAAATCTTTGATGTTTGGACGTTTTGTTTCATGCCAAAATAAGGTTTGTAGCCACATGGAGTCTCAGCCGGTGCGAAGCCTTGGAGTCCCTGGACCAAAATTTAGGACCCGGATTGTTTCCTTGTTGGCCACCACGGATGTTTATCAATTTCTCCACTGGAACAACACTGCCGGATCGTATCTTGTCGCCCTGTCTATGTGCGCTCTGGCTATCAGGCCGATCCGTCACATGGTTTTGACTTTCTCGACGGCATTTCGACAGGCTCGGGCGATGGCAGCCTAGACTTTTACGACGGATCGCCTTTTCCGTTGGTTTCCGGATTGTCGTTTGTGGATTTTCCAGGACTCGTAATTGTAGCGACCATGACCTCTAAGGTCACGATTGATGCTCTGCACAACGTAGAGTTCATCGAAAGACGTCGACGCGACCTACACCTCGGATGCAATGAATCGTCTGAGCGTGTAAGAGTACCTGCGCCCGCAGTGGATCATCACCCCACGGATTCCAGTCTGGATTTTTCTTGTTCACTTCATGGAAACCTCTCCCGTTTGTCAGGCCACAGCCACATGGATTCATTCCTTGGATTATATTTGGAAAGGTCGCCAGACCTCACTAGTACGTACCCGTTCGGCAGGTGGTGCCTCCAAGCTGCGCCACTTCTCTTGCTCGATCACGAACTGACTTGCCTTGTGTCGTAAAGCTTGCGTGATGTGTTTGTCACAAGTTGCCCAGTGTATCTGGAACCATTTCATGCCATTCCATTGGACTGCGCTGGTTTGCAACCATCTTGCTGCGCAATGGTGACACGGCCAAGTCGACTTTCGGAGCTCTGCCTGCTGGTGTTGACTTCTTTCCCTGGATCATCCTGCTTCCAACGCTCCACCACTGGTTTGTTTGACTTGTCCTGCCAACTCGATGTTGACTGACCACCCGCCAGGCTTCTTCTGTGCTTACTCCTGGCTGATTGACCTGGCGTTTTGTTTTGCTTTATCCAAGTGTTGTGTTTGTTTGACATCCGGTCATGTACTGACTCGACCATTACAGTGACTTTGCTGAGTGTGATTCTACGCCTGGAGACTTTTCCCTGACCGCCCCCGTGGACGTTGCGCTTTGGACTCAGTCCGTTTCGGGCACTCACTTTTCTGGAAGTGACCTTTTTTCCACGGGAAACCAGGAGGAGCTAAACACCATGGCTCGGAATTTCCTTCACTTTCCCAAAGACGACGAAGCCTCCATCTCGTCCAGCATGGACGACAGCGCATACATGAGCCAGCCCGACACGGGCAGAAAAAAGAGTGTCAAGGACAACAACTCGTTCCAACTGCCACAGGATGCCAGAACCCAGATTATGGAGCCATTCCAAGGATCCAACCTTTACTCCCCAACCCTGGGAGTGGACAACCGAGGAGCATTCCATGGAGGTCAACCAGACATGGGCAACATGATGTTGCCTGCCGCCGCCGGATCCGACAATGGAGACGGCAACTTTAGAATGTCGGACTTTGCTAACTTTGGCCACGGCCAGTCCGTCTCGCCGACTGACTACAACATGAGGACGCAAATGCCCAACGGCCAGGCCGGCTGGAGCAGCGCTGAGATGCCCAACTACAGTGCACCCTTTGCCGCTGGACCGGTCGAGGCGACTTTTGCGCCGCGTCACCAGTCGTACCACGGTCGCACTGTGTCTCAGCCCATCTTTTCCAGCTACTCCTCCTTTGGCATCGACAGCATGATTAGCGACTCGCACAACATGCCCGATCAAAGGCGAGCACGCTTCGAGCAGCCCACCACTGCGGCCCCTGCCGACATGCACCGACCCAGCCTTCAGCGGGCCGTGTCCGACACGAAGCGCTTCGAATCATCAGACGTTCTTTCCCCGTCGTCGACCGTTATGAGCACTCAGTTTTCCATGTTCCCAGCCGGCTCCGAGTTTGGAGAAGAGCCAGGCTTTGTGGGCATGGTCGGGTATGCTCCGAGTGGTGTGCACGGTGGTTTGCGCAGAGCTGATTTTGATGTCAGGAATGAGCACATGCTGGCGACGACGCCTCCAGACATGATTACTACTAACATTGCATCCGATGAGATGGGAAGCGATGACGGCGACTACAGCGGCAACAGGGCGAGTGAGGAGGCTGAGGTCAAGCTTGCTCGCACTCATCCTCTTTACCAAGCCGCTCCTCAGGCAGATGACATGTATCACTGCCCGTATGAAGGCCAGGCCAACTGCACCCACAAGCCGACCAAGCTCAAGTGCAACTACGACAAGTACGTCGACTCGCATTTGAAGCCTTTCCGCTGCAAGATTACTTCTTGCATCAACGTCGAGTTTTCGTCCACCGCATGCCTTTTGCGTCATGAGCGCGAGGCTCACGGCATGCATGGCCACGGCTCCAAGCCCCACCTCTGTGCGTACGCCGACTGCGAGCGGGCAATCCCAGGCAATGGATTTCCCCGTCGCTACAACCTATACGACCACATGAAGCGAGTCCACGACTACACGACGCCAACTCAGAGCGCGCCCGGGTCTCCGCGCGGGCAAGCCGCCAAGCGGCCCATCAGCCGCAAGCGCAAGTCGACCAACTCGATCGACATTTCCGACAAGCGAATCAAGAGCGCCGTCTTCAAGCAAAACAACACGGCGCGCCAGCGCGACCAGGAAAAGGAACGCCTGCGCAACGAGTGGGCTGAACGGCTGGCCGTCATGAACCAGCGCATGCGCACGCTCACGGAACCAAAGGATGCCGATAGCCACCAGCAGCTCATCGACGATGCCACTGCTCTCAAGCAGGTTGTCGCCCGTCTGACTGAGATGGGCTGAAGGCATCACATCGGACGTACGTCGACTGCTCATACTTCTAAATGACAGCGCTAACACGCAGACAGACGCTCTTTTCCGTAATGACTGAATGACACCAACCATGCGCTGCACGCTCTTCCTCGGACTCCCGGACATGACTCCCTGGACTGGACTGGACAACAAGCCAAGCGTCATGGCTTTCGTCCATGCGCTTGCTTCCCTTTCTTTTTACCCACCTACCCCACCCCACCCCTCACCCGTTCCTACCCCACCACGCCCACACATCAATTCACAATCTCAGGGGTTGCGCCAACTGCCATGGGCGGACGGCTGCCTGGTCCTCGTTGCTGCGTTGTCTCCCTTGGACTCTGGCTTGCCAACCGGCATCACGCAACCGGCCACGATGGAATCCCCCCTCAGGACCCGGGACCGGACGCACCTGGACCACCACCCCTGAGCCCATTGTTCGTAACGGCTGGCACGGCGCAACACAAAAGGCGCGTGCGCCTCCTGATGCGCCGCCAGCCCTGTACGGCTAGACGAGTCAGTCAAGCACGGCGGCATTGCTCGCAGGAGCTTGCTTGGACCGGCTGACTGGCCGCGGCCGCGGCACCCTTTGACCATGACGATGATGGCCCATTCGATCGTTCATATATTTGTCTAACCACCCGAGGCAGGCAGACGTGCGGTTGATCTGTTTGTCTTAGGAGTAAGACAGGAGACAGCTGTACTGGAAGAAGAGAGGAGCAGCAGGAAGACGGGAGGAGAAGAGGCGGTAATGTGCCTGAGTGAAGACGCTGCAGACGAAGAAGCATACATAGAAGCAGCGGCGTACGCTGGGTGACGAGGCGACTGGCTCCCCAGCGCGCGAGCAATACGGAGTGGCGCCGTTCACACCGCGTCGCTCGCTCGTTGCCGCGCCGCGACTCGTCGTGGCCGGCGAGGCGAGAGAGGGAAGAGGATTGGAGGACAGATTGAATTTTTCTTTGCTTCTGGGTTTGAGATTGTTTTTCGCGTCGCACTCGCATATACACATACACGTACACAGATTGGATGACCTTGTTCTTTTATTGGGAGGGTTTGGCTTAGAGTTGGTTAGAAATGGAGTATAGTTGGCTCTACACCATGCCCACTCGGAGACATGTGAGTGAACGATTCAGCAAACGAGCGCTCCAAGACGAAGGCAAAATGGGTGAACTGGCAGAAAGTAGACAGCAGAGGGCCGCCCGCCCAGCCCAAGTGCTCGTGCTCGCGCGCTCGCTGGCGGTTGAGGTTGAGGTTGAGGTTGGATTAGCGTTTTGGGCGTGCGTCAAGAAGGTTTCTCATTCTGCCTTGTCTCCTCACGTCAAACCGTCTCTCTGCCTCTCGCATCCGTCCTCCTCCTTCTGTGCGCTTGACGCTTTACACTTGTTGTTGCGCTACTGTGCCTACGGACCATTCGGTCGTTCGACCTGACTCTTCAGCATGCAAAGACGCCGATTCGCCGGCGGAGCACCGCGAGCCAGCCACACACGCCTCCGCGCCGCCGCCAACGGCCGAACGCACCGCACCGCGCGCGGCGTTGGGCACATCACTCTAACGGTCTTGCAGCTGCCCTTTCTGCTGTCTCTCCGGCATCACCCAAAGCTACGGGTAGAGTCGTACCACCAAGCAGAGCAGCCTCGACCTCGCGCCGCTGACTAAAGCACCCATCCATCCCGCTGAAGTGAACCCGACCTACGAACGCACCCACGCACCCACCCAGCGAACGGACGACGGGCCGATCGACAGCGCGAGTCGTCGGCCGCTCGGACCGGCGTCTGCATCGAGAACGAACGACCCGAGGGCATCCATCCCCAGGTTGGCCCGTTGATTGTGGTCACGGCGGCCACGAGACTTACGGACGAGTGAGAAGTGGGCTTTGTTGTTGTTGGCGGAGTGGGCGGAGTGGACGGGTCGGATCTGCCCTGCTTCCGTGCCAAACACGCACCCACCCAGACATCACCCACGAACGCGGTTAACCTCTCCACTCGTCGCGCGAACACCGGACAGGGCCAGAACGTTGGGATCACGGCATCTGTCGTCCACTCGATTCATTCGTCGACTACCAACGTGGGGTGCGGGAGGCATCAGTAATCGAGTTGCTGCGCTGCGCCACACCAAAACCGACCGTGTTCGATCGAAGACAGCCACGACGACAGACAGACACAGACAAGACGTCTCGCGAGCACCTGACCACGGCCATGATGATGGTGAAGAGAGCAGCAGCAGGGCGTTCGAAGCTACTGCCAGGAGGAGCAACAAGCTCGCTGCGGGCCGCGGCGGGCTTCAGCACGAGCAGCAGCAGCAGCGCTGACAAGCATCCAAGACGCAATTCGTCGGACGACACGACGGCACCATATCTCCAGACCAGGAGGGCAGGAGGCGACCGTAATAAAAAGACGACTGCCGGTGGTCCTGCTAGTCAGAGTCGTCATCATCACCATCGTTATTATCGCTGCTATCCAGGTTCAAGTTCCTCGGCTATTGCAGCGGCACGGACCAATCATCGACGGCTTGGACATCTGCTGCTGTTGCTGCGACCCGCCGCCACTACTGCTGCTGCTGCTGCTGCTGCGCCGACGCCGACGATTGTGCATCCTGATCCTGCTCCGAGTCGTCATCTTACAAGGAGCCTTGTTCCTGCGACTACACCCACCATTTTCTTCCCCTCCTCCACCTCTTCGCCTTCTACTCGCTCGACCTTCCATCTACGCCGCCACTCGTCGACACGACTTTTCCACGCTTCGTCCACCTCCGCCATGGCTTCTGCGACGAGCTTCTACGACTTTAAGCCGCTGGACAGTGAGTGCTTGCTCTCTTTCTTGTTTTTGCCACAGCGCTAGATTCCCTTGTCGTCTTCTCTGCTCGTAGTCCTTGCTGCTGCCGACCAAGACGCTCTGCTCTGCTCTGCTCCGCTCTGCCACGCGCAGCCAACGCTGACGCACGATGATGCCATCGCACGCCCACCACAATCACAACCACAACCACCACCACCACACCACGCCCCAACACACACAAACTAACACATCCCCCAGAGCGCGGCCAGCCCTTCGACCTCTCGCAGCTCAAAAACAAAGTCATCCTCATCGTCAACACGGCCTCCAAGTGCGGCTTCACGCCGCAATTCGCGTCGCTCGAGTCGCTCTACAAGACCGTGTCCTCGTCGCACCCGCGCGGCTCCGACTTCGTCGTCCTCGGCTTCCCCTGCAACCAGTTCGGCAACCAGGACCCGGGCTCCAACGACGACATCCAGTCCTTCTGCCAGGTCAACTACGGCGTCACGTTCCCCGTGCTCGCCAAGGTCGACGTGAACGGCGACAAGGCCGACCCGCTGTGGGAGTGGCTCAAGAAGGAGTACCCTGGCTTGATGGGCCTGAAGCGCGTCAAGTGGAATTTTGAGAAGTTTTTGGTCGGCAGGGACGGCCAGGTCAAGGGGCGCTGGGCTAGCACGACCAAGCCGGAGAGTCTCAAGGAGGTTGTGGAGGCCGAGCTGGCGAAGTGAGTGTGCTGTGGTGCGATGGGTGTGGGATGGAAGGAGGAGCGAGGCTCTTGATGCGATATCCGCGAAAGGACTGAGACTGTACGATGGAGTTTACTAGCAGAAGGGAACGCGTGTGAGCGGCATAGGGCGTGACATATAGCATCTGCATCGACGCTCTCTCGCCGACAACAATGGATTGTCTGCGTGTTTCATGAACGCTCGACTTCTTTTTTTCATTTCTGCTTCTGCGCCCCTAATCGAATGGCAGCCGCCGCAGCCCCCCTTGCGTGCCCATCCGCTTCTTCATCTCGCCCACGGCGCCCGCGCTGCTCGGCACGCGGATCCCGCAGCAGTCGCCCCAGCTGCTCGCTTGATGGACGTGTCTGACGCCGTCCTGGTCGTCGTGGACAACGACGCGGCCCTCGTCCGAGTCGGCGGCCTCGCCGCTGGCGACGCGCTCCTCGGCGGCGTCCTCGCCCTCGTCGCCAGCGCTCATGCCGTCGGCGGCGGGGACGAGCGAGCCGAACATGAAGTGCTGCATGACGGGCAGCTTGCCGAGGACCTCGTTGACAAACATCTTGCGCATGCCGGCCTCGATCTTGTCCCAGCTGCGGGCGGCCGAGATGTCGTCGAGCATGGGGCTGTGCCAGCGCAGGCCCTCGACGCTCTTGACGCTGTTGACAAAGGCCACCTGGTCGAGGTACAGGAAGTCGGGCGCGCCCTCCTCCAGCGCCAGCGCCGAGTGGATCGACTTGGGCCGGATGTAGGCGTGCGCCAGCAGCTGCGAGGCCCCGAAGAGGAACGGCAGGAATTGGTAGTCGTCCAGGCCCCACACGCCGTGCGAGCCCGCCGGCTCGAGGTAGTATGTCGTTTGGATCTTGCGCATGAGCCGGAGGTATGTGGGGAAGACGACGAGGACGAGGGACTGCGCTACGGCGGTGCCCTCGTCGGGCTCCTCGCTGCTGTCGTTCTTGCTCTCCTTGTTTGACGGCATCGGGAACAGGCCCAGTTGGTACAGACACAGCACCCACACCCAGAAGTTCAGCTCGTGTCCGCTGCCGTAGTCGATGCGCGCGCGGCTGCCAAATGCTTGCCGCAGGTACGCCGCGCACTCGGCCACGGCCGCCGGGTCCCTGACGCCCACGCGCCCATGCCACTCGCTCATGCGCGCCACGATGCCGTCGACGAAGCCGCGGAACGCCGGGTTGCCGAAGCGGCTGCCGCCGTTGTCGTCGGCCGGATGCGCCGCCAGCCCCTCATCTTCGATCGTCTCGAGCACGCTCAGTATGCCTGCGACCGCCGGGTGCAGTGCGCTACGCGGGCGCCCTGCCACCGCTCGCGTCCGCGTATGCGCCACCGACTCGGACAGTGAGAAAATGAAGGCGACCAGGAGGCTGTGCGTCGGCGAGGCTTGGAAGAGCGCGTGGTCGCGTGCCGACAGGATGCGCCTCGTGGGCGAGACAAAGCTGTGCGAGGGCCCTGGCCGCAGCGGGTTGGGCAGCGCTGGCGTTACGGGCGCGGGGATGGGCGAGGGGTTGGCGGTTGATGGGGCTGCGGCGTTGGAGATGCCATTGGGTTTCTTTGTTCGCGGCGTCAGGCGTGGAAGCTTGTCGGCGGCGCATCCGGGCGAGATTGCTGCTGAAGGCTGTTTCTCGGACACTGAGGGGGCCGCCGGCGTGGCGATGGAGTTGGGGTTGCTATTCGGATCGGACAGTGGGGAGGGCATTTTGTCTGAGGTTGGTGGAGGTTGGAGGTAGGGATGAGATGGAGTTGGAGAAGTGGTGGAGGGGCAGCTTGGGCCGGGCTTTCGGCGTTAAGCGCCACTTATGTAAGGCACCGCGACCAAACAGGGTCTACGGCTTGGGCTGAACCGTCTCCAGCCATCAACAATGGAATCCATCGCCCTCGATTGCGACGCTTCGGATTCGACGATTCAAGGCTCCCATGCTATTGCAGATGTAGCGACCATCAGCGCTCGGGAACCTTACAGAGACATTGTGCAAATCATCTGGACTGCTCGCGGGCACCACTTTTCAGCGCATTCGATTGAGGATGGATTGTTTTTGATCTCTCTTCATTATTTGGATCTGTGGTACTCAACCCGTCCAGTCAAGCTCCAGATGTTTATCAGTCTCCAGCTCGGGCGTATCCGCCGTTGCCGTTGCCCGTCCCTCCACTTCTCCCCACGCACTAGCCTATCAAACCTCCCCCGCCTTTATCAAGGCCACACGTGATGCGGCTTATGGCTGCATTGCCTCAAGTCCAGCGGCTTCATGCTTCTGATGAAGAAACTGAAGAAGCTGAAGAATCTTGAAAGGTCGTGACAGGCTTGACTTGACACTCAATCGACATGGAGATTCTAGGTGATTTCTCACACTGGCCACGGTTTTCGCCTACTCAGTGCTTGTTTGTTGCTAGTGTCGTCATTGTAGTGGGCTACGTCTTTTACAAGGTTCGTTGCAAGTAATCGATTTAGAGCTCTGCTGACTGGTCTGCAGGTTGCAATATATACAGATATACCACACATCAAGGGAATACCAGAGATTCCTGGAGCGCTGCCCGTAGTTGGCCACCTCTTCGACCTGGGAGAAGATCATGCTACAATATGCGAAAAATGGTGGAGACGGTAAGTATCCCTATCTTCGGGAACCACTGATGCTAATCGTTGTGTACAGATACCGGTGGCCCGTTTTTCAAATCCGTCTTGGAAACAAACGAGCGGTAGTGTTCAACTCATTCGAAGACTGCCGCAACATTCTCATCAAACATCAAAATGCCGTCATCGACCGACCGACACTCTACACGTTCCACGGCGTCATCTCCTCGACCCAGGGTTTCACGATAGGCTCGTCGCCCTGGGATGACAGCTGCAAAAACAAGCGAAAAGCTGCCGGAACTGCTCTGAGTCGGCCTGCATTGCGAAATTACTACCCCATGTTCGACCTGGAAAGCTTTTGCATTGTGCGGGATATGCACAAAGACAGCAAGGCCGATCAAGTCGAAATCAGCGTTCGGCCCTACATCCAACGCTACGCTCTCAACACGACTCTTACTCTTTGCTATGGGATCCGCATGGACGAGGTGTATGACGACCTTTTGCGCGAGATCTTGCACGTGGGATCGGCCATTTCTCTCCTGCGCAGTGCGTCGGAAAACTACCAAGACTACATCCCGGCTCTGCGCTACCTGCCAAACAATGAGAAGAATGCCCGTTCCAAGGAGCTACGGGCTAGCCGTGACGCCTATCTGAACCAGCTTCTCGACAAGGTTCGGCAAATGATAAAAAATGGCACTGACAAGCCGTGCATCTCCGCGGCGATCCTCAAAGACGAGGAGACCAAGCTCAGCGGCGTCGAAGTCAGCTCCATCTGTCTGTCGCTAGTATCGGGCGGCTTCGAGACCATCCCCGGCACCTTAACGTCCTGTCTGGGTTCTCTTTCGACTCCCGAAGGGCAGATTTTCCAAGACAGAGCATATGCGGATATCAAGAGACACTACCCAAACATCCAAGACGCGTGGAAGGAGAGCTACCGAGAGGAAAAGGTGCCCTACCTCAAAGCCATTGTGCAGGAAGCAGGCCGCTACTACACGGTGAGCGCCATGAGCCTGCCGCGCAAGACAGTCACGGAGGTCAACTACAACGGCGCCGTCATCCCGCCCAAAACCATGATTCTGATCAACGCGCAAGCAGCCAACCACGGCAAGTCTGCAAAACTTCAAACCCCCCTTTTCTCGCTGACTGTTTCTTAGACGTCGACCACTTTGGCCCCACGGCCAACAAATTCGACCCCGAGCGCTGGCTCGATCCCATCACGCCGTCCAACGCCACGGGCCCCTTTTCCGAGAAGCCCGTCTCCCCGGGCCCGGCGCACCACTCGTTCGGCGCCGGCGCGCGCGCCTGCTCGGGCCAGTTCATCGCGTCGCGGCTGCTGTACACTGCGCTGCTGCGCATCCTCAGCGCGTACCGCATCGTGGCCAGCGAGGCGGCGCCGCCGACGACCGACTACGTCGAGTACAACCAGTTCAAGACGGCGCTGGTGGCCATTCCGCGCGACTTCAAGGTCCGGCTGGTGCCGAGGGAGCGCGAGGCGACGGAGGAGTGCTTGCGCGAGGCGTTTGAGCGGACGAAGCGGCATTATCGGGAGGATGTTGGGGGGTTCGAGGGGGTGGATGTGTAGGGCGGGGAGAAGAGAGATTGTGATATGTTCAGTCACACGCGAATAACACTCCAAGCGGTAGCAAGTCAGTCACCAGATCAACTAACCAGATTACCGAAGCGTCAAGCCCAGTCCCTTTACATGGTGGTGGTGTCTTGAGGCCTAAGTGAACGCGGGCAGGCAGGCAGGCAGGCAGGCAGGCAGTCGATCCCCTTTCCCCCCTTTGACGCACTTCTCGTCTCCTGTTCAAGGACAACGCGCCACCGTCTGTCTGTCCATCCGTCCGGCCGTCCAGCGTCGCGATGCCCACCACCGCCCGCCGCCCGCTGCTGGCGTTAGTCGGTCGGTCGGTCGGCCGTGCCTATCCACGGTCACTGCCTTCGCCAGACCGACCGCGAAGAGGAGCGCAGTCGGGCGGGCGTCGGTCGCGCAACAAAACGTCGTTTTAGATACCGACGCCGATGCAGATGCAGATGCAGCGACGCATGTGAGCGCGTTATGCCGCCTGCTTGCCTGCCTGCCTGCCTGTCGCGCGACGTGGGACGTGGGACGTGGGACGATATTGATCAGCTGCGGCCGCCGGATCCTGCGTGTTTGTGTGTTTGTTTTTCCGGCCGCTTTGTGTGTGTGTGCGTGCGTGCGGAGCTGACGACAAGAGGTGTGTGTGGTGTTGAGCTCGCTGGCTGGCTTGCGCTGGTTTGGTGTGGTGTGGTGTAGGCATGTAGAAGAAGAGACGTAGAAGTAGTAGCGATGAGATGGACTCAGATCGACGTGGCTGCTCTCTGGGCTGGGGCAGGGAGCGGGGCCGGAGATGGTGCGATGATATAATCGTAGGAGTGGTGGGGTGGTGCTGGTGGTGGGGGAGCAGGTGATGCGGTTGGACGGTCGGGTACTGTAGGATGGATAGATAGGTAGGGGAGGTGAGATAGATCTGAGGTAACACGGCACCAATAATCTGTACGCCTACCTCTCTGTCTGTACGTTATAGGGAGACGGTTAGTCTAGCAGCGGGCAGGTTCATATACACTGACTTACCGACCCAGCAACCCAGACGACTTGAAAGAAAGTAGTGACGCAGTAAACCGCAGTTAGCAAACACAAGGACGAGTAACAGACGCCAAGGTCAACACATATACTCCCTTCCAGTCACGCAGCCGCAGTGATTCTATCATCATCCTCGTCACCATCACTTCTTTCCTCATCGTCGGCAGCAGCAGCAGCAGCAGCAGCAGGAACATCGACTTTCAACCCCTCCTTGCCGGCTGGCTGGTTGGTTGGCTGCTCGTCCACATGATGCGCTGCTTCCCATGTCGGTAGGTGGGTGTGTAGACGAACGGCTGCGTCTCATCTCGTCCGGTCCGGCGATGACGTGCATACATCTCATCCTTCTCCTCTTCCTCCTCCTCC
Organism: Phyllosticta citribraziliensis; assembly: GCF_038025025.1. Classification (NCBI taxonomy): domain Eukaryota; kingdom Fungi; phylum Ascomycota; class Dothideomycetes; order Botryosphaeriales; family Phyllostictaceae; genus Phyllosticta; species Phyllosticta citribraziliensis. The sequence continues at coordinate 520,051 of NW_027117353.1, read as the reverse complement.
TACTCCTTCCTTTCCTTTCTCTTTTCTTTTCTTTCTCTTCCAACCGCCGAGCTGTCAGAGTCAAGCAAACCGAAAGCGCATGCGCGATACATCGGCTCGCTCGGATCCGACTCTTCAGTCAGTCAGTCAGTAGTTTAAGCGCAGGACTACCGAACTGTGCTGTGCAGAAGTCGACAGACAGCCAGACAAACCGGCCGACAGAGACAGGGGCAAGCCAAGGGGTAGCCAAGGGGGTGTAGTGGTTCTGGCACCATTGCACATGCACATGCACATACTGTATCTATATCTGATGCAGACAGCAATGCAGACGAACGGATGAGAGGAGAGCAGCAGCCGCAAACGCCCCGCGTCGACTGGACTGGACTGGACTGGACGTAACCGACCGCCTACATTTCCGGCCGCTTGTCAGACTCGCATGCATGCGTGCGTGCGTGCGTGCGTGCATCCTGCGTGAGGCAGGCAAGGTGTGCAGGAACTCACTCCTACATAGGGAGGGAGGCAGATCCAGCTGGCATCGGACCAGGCCAACGGTCGGAGCGCAGTCTGAGATAAGCGCAAGGCAGCCTTGGCGACTATAGCTGACTCTGTTTCTTTTGCTCCTGGTGTTGGTGTTGGTGTCGGCTGCTAGGAAAAGGGAGCGGAGTGAGTAGAAAAGACTAAGTAAGAGACTGTGAGTGAGAGACTGAGTGAGAGAAGAACTAGACTGAGAGTTGAGAGAGATGAGGAGACGCGGGGCCTGTCAGCATCTTAGCAGCTACTACCCACCTCATCGCATGCAAGATGGTTTGTTTGTGAGCAGCTTCCAGCTTCCAGCTTCCAGCGCAGTCTGCACACGGAGGCCGGCCGGACTGCAGTGATGCATGCCATCATCGTCTTGTTGTCCGCCTAGCAGGTCCCCCACCGACTCCCGACCCGTCCGTCAGTCAGGCGTACAGATCTTGCTTTCACGCAGTGGTTGATTGATTGATTGATTGATTGAAAATAAACCAAAACGCCCGCCACGCACCCACCTCCCTAATCCAACATCCAAGCGGCAACAGCGTGCCAGCCACACTGCCGCCCCCCCTCGCCCCCCCTTGCCGGCCAGCAGCGTGCGTGCGTGCGTGCGTGCGTGCGCGCTCGTCCCTACTCACTCCTCCTACTCCTACCCCCGGCCCACCGGATCGCAGGGCTCGTTGTACACGGCGTGGACAGACAAGCGAGCGCAGAGCACAGGCGCTCGATGCGCACGACGCCGGTGGAGCGGGTCAGATGGGCGGAGATCGAGCGGGCGTGGTTGGCTGGTGCGTGGCTCGTGGAAGGCGGTGGCGTGCGTAGGAGAAGGGGGACGAGGGCACAGGAAGGGGTGGGCGTGCGGCGCGTCAGTCGTAGTCCTATACGAGGTCAGATCCAGTGTTTGTTTCCGTCGTCTCGTCTCATCTCATCGAGGGAGGAGGCAGTAGTAGTCACCAAGGTATTGAGATACCTAGGTGATCCATACAAGTAGAGGGCTGGCCGCCTGTCTCAACACCAACACCAACAGCAGCGGTCCATGTTAGTAATTGCAGGCGTACGTAGTGTGTAGCACGCACACACAGAAACAAAAGCTTCCTTTCCTTCGACGTGAGTATGAATAGGAACAAGGAGGAGGCGGCGGTGTGTCGACAGACGAAGGGCAGCGGAGTTTTGACCCGGTCTACCAGGCAGTACGGTACACGCTCGCATGCGCGCATAATGGCCAGATATGCTTATCGAGAAAAACGTCGGGCCTTCCGTCGACCACATATGCACACATGGCTTGCTTGTCCGCAAAACGCCTAGTTGGCGACATGTATGCATGCCCGCCGCTTTGGTGTAGCCGGTTGGCAGCTGGCAAGGCTGCCTTGCCTTGCCCTGCCGCTGCGCACTCGCGTATGCTTCTTCTTGAGCATGTATGTAAGTACGTAGATGGGTGGGTGGGTGGATGTGGGTGTGGACGTATGTAGATGCCTCGGCGGCTGCGTCCGGGCAAGGCAGATCAGATCCAGTCAGGGTCAGGGTCGGGATCAGGATCAGGATCAACATCGTGTTGTTGGTGGCGGCGCAGGCAGGCAGCGGGCAGCGGGAAAAACGGCTGTCTGTCTGTCTGACTTGTGCGAGCGTGCATGCGTGCATCGGCTGTCCTTTTGCGAAGATGTGGCTGCTGCTGTGACAGTACATGGACGAGAAGAGATCGTCTCGTTCCGTTGGTGCGGTGCGGTGGTGAGAATAATCGACGCATGTCTGTCTGTGCCGCCGTCAATCATCCAACTGCTGTGCCCCAGGCAAGCCAGCGCTGACCATTCCATCCATCCGTCGCCATCCGCAACCAACACTGTGAGACTGAGACACACACAGAGAGAGAGGTTCCGAGCCCCGAACTCCTCCTCCTCTTTCCCCCTGGAAACCTTTTTTCGTCACCTCCCCTGCTGCCTCTCTCTCTGCCAGCAAACATACAACAAGGCATGTCCATGGCCAAAATGTGCCTTTCCCAGGATGTCGCCCGTCCGCGGTCGTTTCGTTTCACCGTGTTTCAAGATTTCCGGAGCCTCTCTCACTCTCTCTCTCTCTCTCTCTCTCTCTCTGCCCCCAAAAGCCGCAACCCGACAAGCCGGACCACGACGACGATCAAAAGCAGAGCAAAACAGCGAAAAGGAAAGTGGAAAGAGGACTGCCGAAGTAGCAGCGCCAGCCAATGTCGGGCAACCCGGAGAAGCTTCCTACGCTACGCTACCCTACGCTACCCTACCCTACGGCGCAGATCATGCCACGCCCTGTCATGAGCCTACTTTTACTGCTCTTATGCTCTTACGTACAGTACCTTTGCCACGGATCTGCCTCATGCCTCGTCCTCGCTCGTTCGTCTCCTCAGTGTGGAGGTGGTGTGGTTGTTTTCTTTATTGTGGCAACCAGGCCCGGGCGGTTGGGCGGTTGGTCGGTCGGCGGCTTGTCGCGTTTCGTCTCATCACGTCTCATCTCATCGCATCTGGGCGGCCATCGGCAGCCCCTCAAGTACCGTAATCTGCAGGGCCGCGTGCCTACCCACCCACCTTGCCCACACCACCCGCACGCACGCACGCACGCACGCACTGCATGGCGGCCGATCCGCTCAGTCCACTGTCAGGCGCGTGAGCGAGACGAGCGAGCGGGCAGGCGGGCAGGCAGGTGGTCGGCATGTGCCGCCGCTCGTCCAGCGAGCGGGTCTTCTCACGGGGTCCAGCCCAGCCAGAAAAGGTGAGGTGAGGTGGTACGACATGGCATGGCATGGGCGAGTCGAATAGTGGGCGTTTGGCACGCAGCAGCAGTAGGCGACGGGAGCGAGCGAGCGAGCGAGCGAACGAGGTGGTAGCCCCCCAGATCTCTGCGGGTTGGCTCTGGACGCGCGCGCGGCCAGGGTGCAGTGTGTGTGTGTGTGCGCGCGCGGGTATTCTTTTCCAGCCAATGCGAAGCTAAGGACTGTAAGTCATCTGGATGTAGCAGTCGTCCAGTCGGTACCTCAGAGAGCCCAAAAGACAGGCGATGCAAACACTGCGGCGCGTGCTTTGGGGGTTCCAGAGCGGACAGCGGACAAGAGGTAGCCTCAACCTGGCCGGGTCGGAGCGCAGATGGCTGTCATCGTCGTGTGGTGCCGTGGTGCAGTACACAAGCTCCTTGATTAAAAAAAAAAGTCTCCAACGGTCGAAGCAGAGAGGTCGTCCCTCTGGTGTAATGAGATGGGTGGGGGCCGAGACGACCGAACGGTCGGTAGCGAAGCATGACGTCGACGAGGCGACTGGAAGGGGAGGGGTAGGCGAGCAGAGGAAAAACTGGAGAAACAAAGGGCCAGACAGACAGACAGAGAGAGATGAGATGAGATGCGCGATATGCCGATGCGGTGGTGCCACAAATGCAATGCGATGCGATGCGATGCGATGCAGCCGGGGCGGGCAGCAGCGGGGAAAGATGGATTAGGAATGTGTTGGTGGGGCGCGCGCTGGACGCTGTGAGTGGATGATGCAGGTGAGGTGGCAGTCAGTCAGATACGCGAGTTTGTCGTGTGGTCCCTTTTTTTTGTTCTGTTCTCTTTTATTTTTATCCACGTCTCCATCCAGTCAAGTGTTGACTGCCCTTGTTTTTTTGTCGCAGGCCGTCTAAATATCTGCCTCGTGTGTCGCAGAGCGCCAGAAGCAAAAGCACGACGGGGAAGCCATGACGTGAACTATTCTTCGCTGCTCAAGGTAGCTTAGCCCTCTTCCCCTTTTCTTCTCCTCTTCCTCCTCGAGTGATTCTCGCTTTTTGCTTTTTCCGCAAATACTTTGGCACAGTCCAGTCCAATTCGTATCGAGCCCCAGTCAAGGGTTCTCTGCTAGCTCGTCGTATCGCATCGTGTCGTGTCACTCTAACCTCTCCCTCCCTAGCGCCAGCCTGGCCAGCCCAGCCCAGCAGTCTAGGGGGGGTCCTGTCCTGTTCCACGCCGCCCTGCCCCCCCCCCCCCCCCCCCCCACAGCTAGTAGTTAGCTCATCAACCAGTTGGTGCCACCAGATTGCATCTCCCCTCGACGATTTGGCAACGAACCTTACGAACCAAGATTCATGCACCCCAGCGATCCGCAACCCAGATCTGAACCATGCCAAAAGCGGCAAACTTAGGCGAGACAGCGTCGAGCTACCCACGGGCACTGGACGCAGGGAGAGGGACGGAGGGACGCACACGCACGCCGCCTCTTGGTTAGCGCGTGGTGGCATGTGGCATGGTAGGGCAGTTGGATGGAGAGTATGCTTCCATCCATCCATCCATTCCTTTCGTTCTTCGCCAGTCAGTGTTGTTGCGGCCATGGCCATGGCGTGGCGTGGTGTCGCCCTCGTGCTCCCATCCGTCCGTCAGCTTGTTGGCATCAGCATCGGCATCAGCACTGCCATCCTGCATTCATTCATGCAAAAAAAGAGTAGGCATAGTAGGTGTGCATTGCCTACAGTACCTACCAAGGCTTCCTTCCATGGTAGTGAGGCAAGGTACCTACTTTGGTTCCTAACACGGGCCGATCCCGCCGCCGCTGCTGCCGCCGTTAGTGCCCGGCCCGTCACCGTCGTTCCGTCCGCCGCTCCCAACCCACGTGTCGCAGCCCAAGGTGCGGTGGGTTCCGTATCCAAGTACGATAGGGCTAGGCTAGATTATATACAGGCCGGGGCTTTAATACTCTCATCGTCTACCTGTCTCACCCGACTAGTTCCCTGCTTCGCAATAGGGTTGGAAGTATAGAGGAAGACGAGGTAAATTAACCACGAGTTCCCACACGTTGACATGCAAACATAACAAGATTTGTCTACATCATGTACATACATACAGATATACATACGAGCCAACAGCTGGCTAGCTGGGTAGCTAGATAAACGAGGGGGGGTATCTACGATAAAGACGCAGTGCAGTACGCACGCTGCGCATCAAGTCAGGTTGGATGGAAAGAAAAGAGAAAAAGGTTGCTTGCGCGCGCGATTCGCAGACAACCAACAGAACGGCCCAGTCCTCGAATGATAGGGCGGCAGGCGCTAAACAAGCAAACTGCTTGCCAGTATTACCCTTTCAAAATGCCCCTCCCAAACTCCCGCGATCCCATGTCATGGCTCTTCACTTCCCCATTTGAATTTCGACAACTTTTGGAACAGAAAGAAGGTAGGTTTGTGATGGCAAAAGTACCGCGAAGCTTTTCGATTCACTTTCGCTTCGCTTTCGCGCTCGGCCCCGACCGAATCTGGGGATCTTGGTCACGCTTGGCGCGAGTCGTCGCTCTGTGCGCGAAACGGCCAAGCGGCGGCTGCACTTAGCAGCGGCAGCAAAGATATCGCGCAACCCTGCGAAGAGGCAGGTCGAAAGACAACCAACACCATGCAGGGGAGGCGTGCCGGCGAGCTACTTGCAAAAATAGCCGCGCACGCTGCTTCGAGTGCTACCGGCCATGCTGGTGGTTTTGCAACCCATGACGCACAATCGCTTGCTCGCCTCATCTGCACCCGAAGCGGCCATCTGCAGGGCAGTTCCGTTTTGGAACCGCTAGCGTGGTGGAGACAGAGGGCCGGGGTGCGACAAGATTTGGTGCAACGGCGCAATCTCGTCAAGGGCTACGCTCTTGGGAACCGGCAGCGTCAGTCGCGCGTGCGCAAGCGACGAGGGTTCCCGGCGCAAAATGGCTCTCCCGCCAGTGGGGGGAAAAAGCAAATTTGGGCTTCCGTGCTGCTGGATCCGCGGCCTCGCCTCCGAAAGCATTTCCCGTCCTGGCGAGAGAACGGCCAAGGCTTGCTCTATGCTGGGGGCGATCCAGGTCCAAGCGATTTCGGTCGCAGGTTGGAGCTGCCAATGGGCGCCTTGTTGGCGTTGGCTCCCATTTTGCGTGTGAGTTTGGCGTAGTCTGCCGGGCGTGAGTTTCTGTCGTCATTTGGCTTGATGGGGACACTTACGCAGGCCGCAGGCGTTGCACAAGGTGCGTGCGCCATCTGGACCCCTCCGCCACTCTGGGGTTTCCGCTCGATTACAGCTGTGACATCGGCCTGGGGGCGCAGCTCGCTGCAAGACAAGTCAGCGTCGACCCACGACATTATTCCGGTTTCAGAAAAACGTACGCCTCTGCGTTTCTTGGAATCGCCGCCCGCAAAGCCCCCTGCGCCCTTGGTGTCCTCCCCGTACTGACTGGACTCTTCAGCGTCAAAGCCGTTTGTCGCCTTGAACCGCGGGTCCTGTGGTTGCTCTGGGACCTGGTTCTGTTGTGTCGTAAGCACCACCTCGCGGATGCGTACCAACGAGTCGACGATGCGGTGGCCTTGCTTCATCATGTCGTCGACCTCCTGGATTGGAGGCGTCGATCCAGGGACAGGCCCTGTACGCTGGGCCTGGTGAGCGCGCTGACCGTAAACTCTGAGAAACTCGTTTAGACGTCCGGTGCCCTCGGCAATCTACGTCTGTTAGCTTGTTTTACTCTGTGGCGCTGCAAAACCTACTTCATTTAAAGATGCCTCAAAGTCAAAGTTGTCCAAGTGCCGCTTGACCGACTCGCCAAACATGGCCGGCCCAGCATTACGTCCTGCTCTTTTGCTTTCCTCTGCTCGCCTCACTTCGGCACCGTCAGATCTCCAGGTTGGGGGGTAGGGGCGAGGAGTCGCATAGCCAGGGCCTGGAGCGGGGTACGGAGGTGCGCCGTGATTCGAAGGCGGTGGAGGCGGTGGAGGGGCTGAGTAGGGATGTGACGCTGGATACGTTGTATAGCCAAAAGGTTGTTGTTGCTGCTGCTGCTGCGACTGCGGCGGCGGACCAGAGGTTGGTGGGTTTTGATCGTACGGGGCGAGGGACTGGTAGTGGTGGTTTGCCGGCGGTCGCGAGCCATTCACTGGTGAGGGTTCCGTACGTAGCGGGTGGAGGGTGGACAGGCTTGGGTTTTGTGAAATCAAGGCGGGCCGCGGTGGTTCCTGGTAAGGTGCCGAATATGGCGGTTGCGGAGGCTTCACAAACGGGCTTCGTGGTGGGGGTGGTGGGGGCGGAGCAGCAAAGTGAGCGGGAGATTCTTGAAAAGGTCGTCGTCCAGGATCGTGGTGGGAGGTGACCGAGGGCGGAGGTGGAGGAGGATAAAAGTGAGAAGCAGGCGGCGGGGCCGAGGTGTGCGGGTAGACCATGGGCTGGTCAGAACCCAAGGCCTCGTGGATGGAGGGCAGAGACTGCCTCACGGGAGCGGGCTTTTGTTCCTGCTCGTCGCCAGAGGTGCGGCGCGAATCGGGAGGCGAGACGAGGCCGGCCAGGCTGGGTGGAGGAGCCGTGGCATTCGGAGGGTGGCGAGCGTAGGGCGGCGGCGGCGGGTGTGTGTATGGCGACGACGGGCTGACCATGGCGGCAACCGAGTGTTTTCGATGAAAGTCGGCCTCATCGCGCCGGGCCTTTTCGCTGTCCATTTGAGCAATCGAGGGCAAGAGGCCGCTGCAGGCTGGTTAGAGGCGTGTCAGGCGGGGTGCAAACATTAGACGTACGTCTTGCGGGCGGTTGTGTCCATTGGCTTGGTCGGCGTCGTGCACCAAGGCTAGCTGTCGCGACCCGCAGAGTGCAACCAGGCCAGACGGCGACGATGAGGCGCTGATGTAGTGCCCGCGCTGCCTGGGCGGGGGCAGCGGGCAAGGGAGGCAAGGCGAGGCAAGGCGAGGCAAGGCGAGGCAAGGCGACGGCGCGGGCGAGGACGATGGCAAGGGCGAGGGCGAGGGCGCAGAGGAAGACGGCCGTGGTGAAGGAGTGGTCGTGAGATGGAGGAGCGAGATGGCGTGGGTGAAGTCGAGTCGAGCGAGTCCCGTGATCAGAGGCCAGATTTGGGAGCGGGTGGACGCAAAGCAATTTTTATCTGAGCAGGTGGAGGGGACGGGGATAATTAGGTCAAGGTGCCTCGATGAGATGAGCGGCGATAGATGGGATCGGGAGATGGCAGCGGACCAAGTGGCAGGGCTGGAGTGGAGGGAGGGAGATGTGATGGCATGCCCGCAGCCTCAGGTCCGCTCCCAGTTCTCCCACAAGACACCCAAGACACCCAAGACACCCACCCGACCACAGCCAGACAGACAGACCGGCCAATGTGCTTCATCTTTGAAGCGACACGTGTGTCTTGAAGGAATGCGGGAGTGCATATGTCTGCACAGGGCACATGGCATGGCCGTTGGATCTGACACTTTCTAGCTGTCCTTCATCACCTCGACTCACCTCGACTCACCTCGACTCGGTCCACTTCTCCTTTGGTCGTCCCTCCGGCTTGCTCAGCATTACCCACCACCACCACAACCTTATTCTCTCCCAGAATGGCCATTGCGTTTCAGATTGCCCTCCCATGCTTTGCCGGCCCTGGCTGACAAGCGAAATAGATCCAACGCGATCCGCCGTATCCGCAACACCACGCCCCCGGCCACCGCCCGTTTTCCTTTCCTCTGCCACCAGGCCCGCCTATCGTGTTTCTCGGAATGGAGAACGCCAGCACAGAACAGCCCCCCAGACCCGCCCCCGACGTCATCTGTTTCTGGTGTCGAAAATCCCGGGAAAAATTTAAACTCGCGCCGCCCGACCAGGCACATGCTTGCCCTGCTCCCCACCGCCAATCTTGATTGCAACTTGATCCGATTTCCGATCACGTCCAAGCGCCCTCTGACATCCGGCATCATCCCATCTTCTCCCACCAAAAGAGTCCCGTCCGCCTCCCAATCAGGAAGCGACCACCACGCCTGTCCGGGACCAGGGGCTCCCCCAAGGCACACTCCCACCCCTTCAGACCCGTCGTCGTCGGGGTAATCCACTCGAGAGTACCACCGCCAGTCGACGCCCATGACGCTCCTCCTCGCCGCCGGCTGGTTCGCCGCGAGACCAGAGTTCAGGCACGCCGCGAGCTTGCTCACTGCTCATCCCATGCTCGCCCTACCCTGCGTCTGGTCGTTGCCAACCCGTCCCCTCTGTCCAGACGCGTCATGCCAATCATGGATCCTGAAAGTCTGTGCCTGGCAGACATGCCAACGAGTCGGATCCTAGCCTGTTACCAGGCCATGGGTAGACTTTTTGTCCGGCGGGCGTTGACACATGGCGTGCGTGCTCCAACGCTCTTTTTCCATCCCGTCCGTCTGCTGCAGGACAACGAATGGCGGGACGGACGTGTCGGTACGAACGACAACGTAACGAACGGCGCAACGCCGGCCGCTGAGCAGGATTCACGCACGACTGTAGATCGTGGGGCGCAGCGAGTCAATCGGCCTGCTGGCACCAAGTCAGTCAAGTCATCAGCGCACCCAGCCAGCCAGCGAGCCAGCCAGCGAGCGTGAGCCAGTTTCTCACAAATCCGCTCGTCCGTCCGTCCGCCCATCATCACCCATCTCTGTGGCCGCAAATCTCTCCATCAGCAAGCAAATGCATCAGAGGTTCAGTAATCATGGCGGTGTCGAAGCAGACCCAACGCGCCGGCACCACTCCCAAAACGCGGCCAACCACTTTCCCCTTCCGGCCATCGTGTTTTTCTTTTGTTGTTCCTGCTGCGTCAGGGGCACAGGGGTAATTTTGTTTTCGCTTTCGCCCTCTTCTTCTGCCGCTGCAGGGCACAGCAGGAAGAAGGGTCGTGCCCGCCCTGCCCTGCCATGGCCTGTCCCTCCCGGCGCGATGCGCCCTCGTCTTGACCGGCGCCTCAGATCGGGCGCCCGGGCGGCCATCGCATCGCCCAGGTACGCAAATCCGGGGACGGTGGTGGCGGCGGTGAAGCCATCACCAACATCACCGTTGTTGGCCTCCCAACTTCGCCGAATCGGCTTGACGCCGTGGGAGGAGGAGCACGGTTGAGCGATCTGCGCGGCGTAGCAGACGGAAAAGTCTCCGGTCACAACCATCCAAACCTAACATCGTGTGTTGCCGTTGCCCCTCCACCCCCTCGCAGACAGGAGGAGGCGTGGGCGTGTTACCCCTTGACCCCCTGGCGTGCCGAGAGCATGCTCCTTTCTTCTTCCATCCCTTCATCCTTCCTTCCTCCACTCCCCTCGTGCATGGCATGGCTTGGCGTGGTGGCTGCCTCGGCCCTCTCAACGCCGTCAGGCCATTTGGCGCGTCTGGAGGTAAGTCTATGACATGCTCGACGCAACCGCGCCGTGTGACTCGGCTCAGTCACAGACGCTACGTCCGTCGAGACGGCTCTAGCTGTTGTTTACGACCGCCGCCGCCGCCGTCTACCATCGTGTCTCTGACTCGGGCGTCACGCGCCGCGGCTCAGAGATTTTCGCTACGTCCGTTGGGCGGCGACTGAAGGCGTGTTGTGCTAAGTGGTTTTTTGAGGCATATACGACTCGGCGCTGAACTGCTGCTTTGCCGCTTCGTGGAGAGAGTGGAGTGAGTGGAGTGAGTGTCTAATGATGGTGCCGCGGATCCTTTCTCTGGCGCTCTTGTCCGGTCGTCGTCGGGGTTGTCATTGTCGTTGTAGTTCAGGAGAACGAGAAGCGATTGGAGTCGACGGGAGCGGAGCGGCGGCGTTGAAGGAATGAAGGCGAGAGCACTGGGCGTGGTCAACAGACGAGAAGGACAGCCCTCCACTCGGTCATCAGATCGGCCGTTCGACAAGGCTGCGCTGCTTCTCGGTGCGAGACTGCGTTTTTGCTGCTCTTCGCGCTTTCTCCCCTGTTGGTCTTTTGTTGCTGCTCGTGTCTTGCACCTGATTTTTCCCTCTGTGTCCCGTCTCTTTCTCTCCTTCTCTTTGAGTGCTACACTACGACATGGATAGTGCCTCTCACCTCACCTCGTCCTAACACGTCAACGCAACCAAGGACCAAGAACAAGGACCACCACCCACCAGCGCTGCTAGAAGGACACCTACGCGCAGTAGTACACAACACTAACCCTCACCATAAAACCCATCCTCCTCCCTCAGGCCCTTCACTCTCCGCTCCTACCCCAAACAAACGCAAGTCAGACCGATGCGCCGAATAATCTAGCGCAACCGAACAAGAGCAGCTTCGATTTGCAGCGCATCGTGAACAGGATATGTAGACAGACGAGGTAGTCCACTAGCTTTACCAATTCATCCATGGCAGCATCCGCGTCCGCGTCCGCGTCCGCGCCTGCGCCTCGTCCTACCCATCTACCATCCAGCACGCCAAACACCTGACTGACACTGATGTCTCACGTCTAACGTCTACGGACGCATGCCCCTTCCTTGCTTGCATCCTCCACTCCCCGCTGGCCATCAACGCCTTACTCCCTGTAGCGCGCCCCGTGAGCTGAACGCCGTCGGTGTGTGAGCTCGCGCGCGCTTTCTACGGAAGAATCGATGGGGGGGCATGGACGGGGGTGAGGGGTGGGTATACAGATCCTATTCGTTCGTTCATCAGTTTAGTCGTTCGTTGCTGCCGCCCTTCTAGCGTCGGCGCGAACGTACGTATAGGGAAGATGAGACAAGGAGGGATGGGATGGGATGAGATGGGGTGGAATAGGATAGGATGCTGCTACTGCTGCTGCTTGTAAGAACTATAGATATACATATCTTTATATATGTAGATGGATAGACAGATGCATGTGGTAACATGGTAGAGATATGGCCATACATGAGTAGTAAAAAGGTACATAAGCAGCACGCGCTGTATCTCCTAAGTCCCTTTCCCGCTCTCGCTCACTCCGCCGCCCTCCCTTCATAAAACGGACACGCGATGAAGAAGGACACGTTACCTTACCTTGCCTACCTCAGTAGATGAGCAGCGATGACGCAAGCAGCCTAACCACACGCACACTCACTTCAATTCAGTCTAAACACTAAACTCAGGACGAGGCGGCTTTCTCGCGCACCGAGACGGGATGTCAGTGACGTTACACACACATCCCTGAATAGGGATGTAGACACAGACGACACAGGTAGGTAGGTAGGTATGAAGCAAGCGAGCGAGTAGTTGTTTCGTTCAATATGCATTGACTGACTGACTGGCTAGCAGGCGTGTATATACGTGCGATTGTGCTGCTACTGCTGCTGCTGCCGTGGAGCTTTCTTACTGTTGCTAATGTTGCGGATTTCCTTGAGGACCAAGGAGGGGAAACGGATTGATGCACTTTCTCTCGACTAGACACGCAAGCAAGCAGGCAGGCATAAACCACACAACTCACCTACCGTTCAGCTTTCCTACAGCGCGCCTGTCTGCCTGTCTGCCTGTCTGCCCCAGCACCGTCTTCTCACTGCCCCATCATGCCCCAACTTACCCCTGGGCAACCTACCTCTACCCGCTGGCGCAGGCTGCCCGCCCAACTGGATGGAACCTACCTGCCCATGTCCATGCCCATGCCCACTCGGTCACTCAGAACTCACCACCGCCGAACGCCATGCCATGCCATGCCCGACCGACCACCCCTTGCCTCTGGTTCTCGCTCATCCGTCGCCCTGCTTCTCGTCCGCCCTCCCACCCCGCCAGCGCGGACCCGCCCGCCCATCCGCCCCGCTCGACGCCCCGCCTGCCTGCATGCATGCACGCGTGTGCGGGAAGGGGAAGGGGCCAGCCGCCGGGGGAAGCGGGACGCCACGGGACGCCGCTCCCGCAGTGCCGCGTCGGGACCGGACAGGGGATAGAGAGAGAGAACAAGTAAGCCAGCAGGCTAGACCGCGCGGACGGCCGAGGCGGCGGGGAGGAGGCAGAAGGACCGAGGGTTGGTTCCGGCAGAGTGGGTGAGGTGGGTGGGCGAGCGCGAGGCGGTGGCGGCCGGTCCGTTTCGCCGCCGGTGGGACGAGAGAGGGAGATGTGAGACGAGACGACCTACTAGGTTGGCAGTCTTGTTTTCTTGCTAGGTGGTGCGGATGGGGGCAGTGAGGTGCGTGGTTGGAGGGAGCGCGAGTCGACCGATGGGCCTACTGGGCTGTTGGACTGACTGCATGCCTTCGGGGTGAGCAGTCATATCGTGGATTTCCTCCTTTTGTCCGGCGTCTGTCGCCTCTTACTGAATCGATCTGTTTGTCGCAGATGCTGCCCAGACGCGTGCCCTTCTGAAAACGCAGCCTCTTCCCACCACCCAAACCTGTCTTCGTTCACACGGCCGAGACTCAATGCAATCTTTTCCATCCCAACGTCCGACCCAACTCCGTTGCCCTGCGGCAGTCGAAATGATGGCGTCGTCCCAAACGTGCGGTCCAGTCCGTGCTGACGCGGCGGTTGATTGGTCGAAGCAGGACATCGAGATGATGTTCGCTTCGAGAGTAGTCGGCATGGCCGGCGCGCAACAAAGGGTAGGATTGGGCCAATTTGCTTGCGCTTTGCGGTACGTCATATGGCAGGAGATGTAATTCTGCATCGGCCGATGAGAGTCGTCTTGTCTCGTCGTCATTGGAGGAAAATTTGCTTTCGACCGTTTCTATGGATTCAGAAATGGGTTTCGAGTGTTGATTGGATCCCGTTGGACTGGATGCGAAAGTCACTGGTGGTTCATAGCCGCTGGAGCAGTGCGAGACGGTCCGCGGAGGCGTGCCCGCCAATCAATCGGCCGTTGGTAGTCCTAGTTTCGTCTGGATGCTCGTGGTTGCGTTGGGAATTACGGGCGTAGTCTGAAGTTTCGGACTTGAGCTGCAGAGCCTCGTCAGCATGCGCGTTTATTTCCGAAAGACGGCCGGTTGATGGGCAGGGAGAATGAACTGGAGCCAGCCGAGCGGGTGCTTGTCCAACAGGTGGCAGTGTCAAAGATGATGGCAGTTGGCGTGAAGGAGTTTCAGGGCACGTCCCACAAGCGGTCAACTGGAGGACATGTCGGATTGATCGTCCCGGTTCCCCGTGAGATCTCGATGTCGCAGAGGGTGTTTGCCAGATTGACCGGCTCGCTTACAGCCCCGTCGTACGATGGTTCAGCCTCAGCGACGAGCCATGTTTCATTACTCGAAGGCGTCCTTTGACGATGGAGACTCGAGGTCTCGCACAGGTCGCATCCGGCGGGGTCTAGTGCGCGGCAAGTGATTGGAGCGGAGTGAAGGGGAGTCGAGGTCTGGTGGTTGCTTGTTTCATTGATGGCGTCGAGGTCGGGGGGTGGAGTCGCGACGTGTTGGAGGACAGTCAGTCGGTCGCCTCAGCTCAGCTCAGCGCAGCGGCAGCGGGCCGTGACGGCAACGGGCGGCGGAATTGTCGACCGGGAGAAGAGGTCGAAGGAAGAGAGACAGACGGCTGAGTCAAGAGCGCGGCCGGCAGTTGAAGGTGAGGTAGGGTGGGTGTTAGGGAAGGGAAGCTCGATCCGCGCGTGCAGCGGGCTGGCCTTGTCATCGTTTCCGTCCGTCGCCGTCGCCGTCGCCGTCGCCGTCGCCCACCCGCACCGCACTTGGACCAAACACCACCACCCATCGTCCACCAGACGACGTCGACCACCCCATCGTTGACCAGTCCGCTCCTCTCCGCCGTCCGTCTGCTTCCTTCGCTGCAGCGCCTCGCGTCGTCGCACACGGCCACACCATCTCACGCAGCACGGCGGCGCATCCCGCCAGCGTCGCCACCGAGCGCAGCAGTGGCCTGACCCGTCACATCAATCATACGACTTCTACTCTGTCCCGCTTCATCCCCTGCCCAAACCAGCGCTGCGACTCCGCCCGCGCAATTTTGCACCGCCAATCCTGGTGAGTGCGCTCCGCTGCGCCGCGTTCCTCTCACCACCCTTGCTGCACCCTCCTCGAACCGTATGACCGCCCGCTGACTCTGTGCCAGCGCTCCGACCCTCCGCATCGCATCACCGCTGCCGCCTGCCGTTTGTCATGCCGTGACCCTGATCTCGACTCTCTGGTAAGACCCTCCTCTCTTTGATTCCACTCCTTTCAGCCTCGACGCCTCGCCCCCTTCCCTTTCCCCCACCATCCCCGCAACGACTCCGACATGAAGGACCCTGCCGAGCCCAGCGGCGTCCTCGACGATGTCCTGGCTCTCGAGAATGTTGCCGTACGTTCCTGGCGCCCACGCGCCGGCCACGCTGCCGCGCGCCGTAAATCTGGACATGTGTGCGGGCGCCGCTAATTGCCGATCCGGCTTTGCAGGTTGGGCCCTATTGCGTATTCGACGACTTTCGCCCTGAAGACGACCCCGCCAACTCCGACTCCCCAATTGACTCTTCCAAGCTCGAGGACCCAATCATGTCCACCGAGTTCCCCTTTGGCACCGCCATGCGTGCTCCCTGGCTAGCCTCGACCCCCGACGACCTGTCGCTGCAGACTGCCGACGCCTTCCAGCAGGCCAACTGGGAGGAATGGATGCGATGGGATCCGCACTCGCAATCCCAATACCCCACCAAGGAACCCGAAGGCCCCATCCCACCCCAGTACCTCAAGGCCGAGGTCAAGACGCCCGCATTTGACCAGCAAGCCGATTCGCCCCAAATGCCTGCCGACCCTGCCCGTGGCCCCAACATCCACTTCACATTCGGACAGAGCATGGAGAATTCGCACGCATTCCAGTTCGACAACCAGAATAGATCGCCCATGTCCAACCAAGGACAACCGATCAACCCGCAATCATATGCGGAGAACCCGGTGTGGACCGAGAACGACCACCTCGAGCAAAATGAGGATGGCTTGTTTTCGCCGTTGCCGTTCGACCAGCAGCAAATGCAAATGAATGGCGCTCCTCCGCCACCTCAGTCGACCCCGAGCCTCCAGCACAGCCCGAGCTCCGTCACAGATCCCAAGACGAGCTCCTCGTCGAATCAATCATCGCCTGAACCCCTCTCTGGACCCACCAAGAAGCGCAAGTCCTCCACCGAGGACGAAAGCAGCGATCAGCAACAGAATGGAAAGCAGCCGCCAGTGAAGAAGGCTGCGCACAACATGATTGAAAAGCGATATCGCACCAACCTGAATGATAAGATTGCTGCCCTGCGTGATAGCGTGCCCAGCCTGCGAGTCATGTCGAGGACAAACAGTGCCGGGGACGAGGACGACGACCATGAGGATCTCGAAGGGTTGACGCCTGCACACAAGCTCAACAAGGCCACCGTCCTGTCCAAGGCCACGGAGTACATTCGCCACTTGGAGAAGCGAAATAAGCGCCTCGGAGAAGAGGTCGACGCCCTCAAGGCCCGCTTGGAGTCGTACGACAAATTCGCCATGAGCGGACCAATGGGCATGGCGCAAGCAGCGACGACTCCAGATGGAATGCGTTATCAGGAGGACCCTTTTACTGCTGCAGCTGCTCGTGGACAGCCCGTCACTCAGGCACAGGGCATGATTCCGGTGCCCGAAAGCATCACCAACCTACAGCAGGCCATGGCGGCTCAAAATCACTACGTCAGCCAAGCAAATGGTTTCCCAATGTACACCACCGCTCAAGGCCGCTCGGGTGCGAATCAACAGCAACCGATGGTCAACCGCCGCGGAAACCAAATGATGAACAAACTCATGGTTGGTTCCCTCGCCGGCCTCATGGTCGTCGAGGGATGGCGGGAACGGGAGTCGTCGGGAGAAAATCCCGAGGGCCGCTGTCTCTTTGCTCTGCCTGTCAATCTGCTCGGCCGCTACGGCGGAGCGCTGGTGCCAAGATTCGCCTCGTCGGGTCTTTCGGTTCTCTACAAGTCGTTGCCCCTGGTCAAGCTGTTTCTCGTTCTTGCTGCTTTTGTTTACCTAATTCTGCCGTTCTTGGACTTTAAGCCCAAGGCCAAGAAGAAGGCTGCCCTCATCAAGCTGAGCCCGGCGCCGTCGCCTGCTTCGCCCGTCGAGGTGCGCCGCAAGGCGTGGCTGACGGCGATCCAGACTGTTTGGGTCCCCCGTCACAACTTTTTCCTCGAGGCTGCTGCTGTCAGTTTGAAGGCACTGAAGCTCAGCCTGCGGAATATCGTCGGCTGGGACGGGTACGCATATCTCACAGGCACCACCAAAGACCACGAAGCTGCTCGTGTCAAGGCATGGGACATTGCCTTGGACGCCCAGCTCACCGGCGGCGACGCTGAGATTAACAAGGGTCGGTTGGTCCTGACCATTATGGCGTCGGGCACGCTTCCGGACACGCCGGCTCGCCTGATGCTCAAGGCCATGCACGTCCGGGTCCTGCTCTGGGAAGTTGCCAATGCAGGCTACGGATCGTGGTACATGTTTGATGAAATCAGCGCCAAGATTGCCCGCAGCTGCTGGACCAAGGCTCAAAATCTCCAAAACTCGTGGTCTGCCAAGGGCGAGCCCACGGAGAAGCTTCCGGACCATCTTGCTGCCCTGTTGGAGCTCCAGTGCGATGATGTCATGGTCGACAAGATTGTGCAGAGAGCCTACAACCTGGCGTGGAACAAGCCAAGTGCGCAGAACACCGACCCCGATGAAGCCATGGACAGCGTCGTCGAGGATTTTGCCATTTCCTCGCCATTAGATGCTCTTGCGGCCTGGTTCTCTAGCTTCGTGCTTAACCGCGCACTCGCGCAGTATCTCGAGTCCAACAATGCTGCCCCGAGCAAATCAGTCACGGCGGACCTCGACCTTGCGATTCGCACCGCTCCATCAAACTCCTTCTCCCACGTCCGGGCACTCGTTGCCCGCGCCATCCTCATATCCAAGGACCGCAACGCCAGCATCATTGCGGCGTTTGATGCCCTTCCTTCGCAACCGCACATTCCCGCTCTCAAAGACCGCCTCTCCCCACGCGCCATGCTCATGAACGTGGCCGACGAGGATCCCATGTCCGCCGACGTGCGCAAGTCGCTGACGCTCGTCAAGTGCCTCGCGCTGGCCAAGGAGTACATGCTCTCGGGGTCAGACGAAGCGCGCATGCGCTCGACCTTTGTCGTCAACAACACGTTCCTCCCCGAGGCACGTCTGACGCTCCTCTCCTTCGTCGCCGCCTACAAGGTGCTCGTCGCCTTCTCGGACGATTCGGCGCTGCTGGCCGAGTCGCGCCAGGGCCTCGAGCGCGTGGCGGGCTCGGTGCGCGTCTGGATCGGCCGCGAAGCCGGCCGCCGCAGCGGACTCTCCACCAGGACCAAGGGCCGAATCGTGCAGACGTGCGTCACGGTCAGCAAGACGCTCGTTGGCATGCACGAGACGGTCACGAGTGATGAGGGCGACGCTGGATACGTTAGTCAGAGCGACGGCGAGCCCGAGGGCGCCAAGATCTTTGCGTGATTGATTGTACTCTTTTTTTCACCCTTGCTTCTCCTCTGTAATTTCATGACTACGGAAGAAAGACAAGTGTCTCTTGTCGAGCCATTGATTCTGCCATCGTCGTCGAAATGACGGCGGCGGCGAAGGTCGTGGTTGTGTCGAACAAAACAAACGAACGTACCAAAGGGACTGCCTGGAAATGGACTCGGAACGGTATTGATGTGTGCTCCTTTGGTCGCTTGGTCGCTTGGTGTTTGATGGCGTTGAGGTTTCGAATTTCTTTTCTTTCGTTTTTCTTCTCTACTACTACTGGCCTGCAATCGAAATGTAGGACATACGATCATGGGAATGGGAATGGCAATAGGATGGGACGGGAATCACGCGCACGCGATGGGTATAGCTACGTTATATAGGTAGCAGCTACAAAGTACTGTACTGTAGGCTACAGACAGACAAACAGACGGACGACGAGTGTAGTGCGAAGGTATAAGAGGAATTGGATCGGGCAACCTGACTTCGCTCTCTCTTTTCATTTCATTTACATATGTACGCCGTGTGGCTTTTGCTGTTCTGGTTCTTCTTTGTTCTGGGCCGCTGTCTCCTGCTTGCTGCTGCTGCTGTTGTTTCTCAGCTGTTTTGACTTGGGAGCCGCGGAAAAGCTTAGATGGAATGCGTGATTCTTCTCTTCCATCAAGTCCTCCTCCGCACGTGCAGTTCACTTCTGAAGCGCCTCCCAACATCCCACAGCAAGCATCGGCGGGTTGATGTGGTGTCTGCCTGGTCAACCTCTCCTACACGACACCTTTCACAAACGCGTCGTCCTCATCCCCATCCCCATCCTCACCGTCCCACAGCCCCCTCCGCCTCCCCGTCCTCCTCTCGCCCCTCTTCCGCCACCGCTCCCTCAGCGCAAAACTCCACTCGGCCCACAACCGCCACAGCAGCAGCACCAGCAGCACGACGGCGATCAGGGCGACGAGCGCCAGGCTGGCGACGCTGAACCAGCGACACAGGTGCCAGAAGGCGACCCACAGCGCCGCGTTGCCACTGTCGTCGTCGCCGCCGGCAAACAGGCCCTCGGCCGCCGTCTCGACCTGCATGGCGCCCAGCGCGACGCTCAGCACGCCGAAGACGAACAGCACCGGCGCGTAGAACTGCGCAAAGTAGGTGCCGTACTGCGGCCACAGGCGGAAGTAGTACCAGCGGCGCAGGAAGAGCTTGGCGTACACGTTGAGCCGCGACAGGCGCAGCTCGCCGTACGCGTAGCGCGGCGACACGGCGCTGTCCGGGATGCGCGAGAGGTGCGCTGCGAAGTCGGAGAAGGAAGTGTAGGTGATGGTCGACGGGAGCAGCGCGTGCGAGTGCGCGATGGTGAGGTCGGATGGGTGCTGGATGAGGTGCGTGTAGGTGCGCAGGAAACCGAGCGCGGCGCGCGTGATGCGCTGCTGCTGCTGCCTTCGCCGGCGGCGGCGGCGGCGGCGGGCTTGATCGACTTTGCTGGTGTTGTTGGAGGCGGGTGGGTGTGCTGCTGGCGATGACGACGCACCGTTATGCTGCCCCTGCTCCTCCTCTTCGCCCTCCTCGCCCTCCCACGGCCCCGGCGCCACCAACACCTTCTCCCAAAACGCCGCGCTGAGCAGATACGGCGGCAGCGGCTTGACGAAGATGCGCTCGTCGTGCCACACCAGGTGCAGGCGCGGGTCCTCGGTCAGCACAATGTCGCGCCGCTTGACGCGCTGCCGGTGCAGCGGCGAGATGTTGGCCGACGACTGCGTCGACATGAGCCACAGGTGCGGCGCCAGCTGCTCGAGCGGCGCGGCGACGAACTCGGCCTCCAGGTACGCCCACAGCGCTGGCGCGGGCGCGAGCCGGATGCGCGGTTGGCTGGGTAGGCGGACGTCTTTCCATGAGTCGGGCGCGGTGGTGAGGAGGACGTCGAGGTCGGGCGTTAGTTGGTCTTGTCTTGGGAAGGGGAGGCTCGTCGTGGCGGAGGAGGAGGTGGTGGTGTTGATGTCTTGGCTCATGACGGAGCTTTTCTGTTGCTGTTTGAATCGCACGATGCTGTTTCTGTGCTACCTGAAAATGGATCCAGACGGCAAACAACGGCGGGGAGAGCTGAAAAGTATTCAGTCTTAAACAATTCGTGAGCGTTGCGCTGGTGCGAGGCTGCAGAGCAGAAGATCAGCCTTGCAACGCAAAGCCTCTGTGGCTGCGGCAGCATGCAGCTCACTTACTGGGGCTCCACAAGGACAAGGCTGAGACCGCCCACCCCACTTTTGAATGGATGTGTAGTCAACCTCCAGGTACGCTGCGAAAATAGAAAGTCATCTGCGTGGGAGAATCATTTCAATTAAGAGTCAATCCATTTACCTGCTATTGGCTACCTAACGGACAGTTCTAACCTCTATCCATGTCCGTCACTAATGTGCAGCAGGGACTAGTCTCCAAGCTACCAGTTTGGCGGCGAAAGTTTCGGACGAGAGTTCCATTGACGAAGTAAGATGAGAGAACTGAGGACTCCATTCGAGGCTACTTTGAGAGCTGTCAATATACTGCTGAAACTGCTGCTTAGCCGCCAGGGAGAGCAGTATCCGGTGCCAACTGCCGATGAGTCCTGAACTTATTGAGACGCGCGCCTTGACTGAAGCGGCGAGACGTCGTCCAGGCGAAGTGTAGCTGAGACGACGCGACGGGAGACTGCTTGGTGTTGTTACACAAGAAAACCGACTTCCATACCGGTCAGGTTCTGCCTGATACTCTCTCCATTGCGGAGAGACCAAATCCGTGAGAGAGACGCAAAAGTCGTAAAAGCACTAGAGCTGAAAGAAAATCGTGAAGAAGGAGCATTAAGGAATTTCGATCCGAGGTGGTTGACTGCCGGGCCATAGACGAGTCGTCTTTGTTGTATTGAGTGGCAGTCTCCGTGACGGAGAGGGCTTGTGCTAAGAAAGGACCGTGAATAATTGAAGAGCTACCAGAAAAGCAAATGGGATCTGGACGGGCTCGGGGTGTAAATTGGAGAAGACCATTAGAGAAGATGCCTGGCCGCCTCCAAGGAAATTGATGCTGGGTCAGGACGAACGTCACGAGGTCTTGGCCATGACTGCCCGTCTTGCCTCGCAGTACGGGACGTGTCGATTCGACAGGCGGACAGGCAAAGCAAAGTGTTCATCGTCGTCCCACAGCAGTCTTCGAAGCTGTTCCTTTCTCGCTCCGGCAGTTTCGCCTGTCAGAGAGCGTGGACCACGGGAAAGAGAAGATGAAAATCGTCGAGTTTGAGACCTGGGACAGTCCTTGGAATCGAGCGGTGGGTGTCGTAGTCATGGTGACGGGTGTTCCATGTCACACCGGCAATTTTGCCTGTCAGTGAGCGCCCACGACAGAGGCAAATCGGTGAAGCTCAATCAGTGTGATTGATGAAGCTGGCGAGATAAGAGGAAAGTCCGTCCATTTCCTAACCCTGTCCGCAAAGTGGAGATTGTCCGTCATGAACTGTTCACTGAGGACGCTGTGCTCGGCGAGCACTGCCAGGATCAACGGTGAAATACCGCGCGCGACGCCATTCGCCGCTATCATATCGTACTGAGTGTCGGTGCTGGGGTCCCGGCGAGGCATGTTGGTGGCGCCCTGGGTGGGCTGGTCTTGCATTGTCGGTGGTCTTGTGTAACAACACCAAGCAGTCTCCTCGCGTCGTTTCAGCTGCAGCTCGCCTGGACGACTGCAGCTTATCCGGACGACGACTTACTGCTTCAGTCGAGGCGCGCTTGTCTGTCGGCTTCGCGCCATCTTACTTCATCATGCATCAATCCATCATGGACCTGGGGAGGAGCAGGATCAGGCGCAGACGTCGCTTCTGGCACGACCCTCTCGTCACCACTGGCAGTCTTGCCGCCCTGGTCGATTGTAGCCTCTTCGTCCTGCTTGGACTTGGTGGTCTTGGCTGGGTCCTGCTTGGACATAGTTGGCTCGGTTGGGGCGGGGACTGGCTTCTGAGAGCTCTATTCCTTGTTGTCCTCGTTGGTGAGCATGGACTGAGAGAAGCGAGGCACATTGGTGGCGCCCTCGTTGGTGAGCATGGACCGAGAGGAGCGAGGCACATTGGTGGCGCCCGACTTCAAGCCGGAGACGGCAAATCTGGACGAAGTACGCGGAGGTATTGGGGGGCGCTGCTTCATCGCGCTGCCATCGGGCAGCGTGTCGGTTAGCTTTTGATGGAGAGCACCGAGCGCAGTCCGGCCTTCTTCAAAAGCGTCCGTCTTATCTTGGGGATGGCTGTCGCCGCCTGATCTGTTCTGGCCTTTTCGTTCATATCAGCCTCCTTCTTGGCGAGACCCGCCAGGAATGACGACGAGGCATGGCTATCAAACAGACTCCGAGTCTTTCTTGGACCTGACGAGGGCTGGGCGACATCTCCCACCATGGACGACGCAGACGCCGATGGTGTTTTGCTCGTTTTGAAAAGGCGCCGCCGTGAGCTCCATAGCGCGGGCCGCTCCAATTCGGGAGCTCGGTCCTCCTGCTGTTCCGCAGCGGTCGGCTTTGCAACGTCATTGGGCTTTGTGGGGGTGTTGACGGCAGTCTTTGTGGTTTCCACGGTGGACAGGTCAAGCCCTAGGGGGTTGCCACCAGGGTGGGTTGTGGGAAACTGACGCTGCTCCATATTGGATGCTTCAGGCTTGACGGGGCCGGGCATGGTGGTCTTCGCCTCGACGTGCTTAGGGATATACGCGTTAGATACTTCAGGCTTGACGGGGCCGGGCATGGTGGTCTTCGCCTCGACGTGCTTAGGGATATACGCGTTAGATACTTCAGGCTTGACGGGGCCGGGCATGGTAGTCTTCGCCTTGACGTGCTTGGGGACATACGCGTTAAATGGCTTAGGCTTGACGGGGGCGGGTGGCTTCATGGGGGTGGTCTTCGCTTCAGCTGCGTTGGACGGGTTGGGTCCTGGCGGTTTGCCTCGAGGATGGGCTGGATCCGAAGTCGACACATAAGGGTTCTTGGGCATGGTTAAGGAAAGCCTGGTCCTTTTCCGTACCTTCGCCGTGGACAGGAGCTGGGTTGGAGAAGTGCAAATCCGCTTGGCTTGCTGTCCCGTGTGGTCGTCCTTGTTGGAGGGCTCAGGGCTGAGGGACACATCGCGGCGGCGCTTGTCAGAGATCCTCGCATTCTTGTAGAAGTCTTGGGCCATCATCAAACTGTAGACGGGCCTTCCATCATGGTATGCCATACGCATCGGGGCGAGCTTATCCTTGAAGGGCGCGTGCATGTACGAGATGACGGCGTCGAGCTGTGCCATCTTCCCCTCTCCCCTGGCAGTCACGTCCTCCCAGCTGGACCATTCAGCGCTGCGCAATTGTTGCGCCAGGAAGAGCTCCTGCCCTTGAACGGCCGAAGCCTGCAACGCGCACGAGGCGCCGGCGTCCTTGCTGTCGGAAAGCTTTAAAACACCCTGCTCCTCACGGAGCCTTCTGAAGTAATGGTAGAGCATTTCCGGGGCGGCGTGGATGCGGAGGGCCAATACCAGTCCATTGAGGTTGGCATTTTGCTCTGTCAGGTACTGACGGGCGGGAGTGGATGCGTAAAGGATGACACTTTTGGGGACGGTCACACCCTTGTAGGGCGTGATGGGGTACTCCGAAACGGTCTGCTTGTCGATGACCCAGGAACATATGGCGTTCGGGTCCTCGTCGGAGGCATTGAGGTTGCAGCAGCGTTCGTAGAAAAAATCGCCGCCGAGGATGATGGTGCCGTCCAGAAGCCCAAGGCAGACCTCTCCATCCTGGTCGAGGATCAAGAAAGGTGAGCCCATGGGGCGGTAGCGGTACTTGACGCTCCCGTCCTCGTTGGCGAACGGCGCCCACAAACAGAGACGCTCGGGGTGGAAGGCGACCCGGCGGCCCTCCTTCCTCGACTCCACCACAATAAATCCAATGAGGAGGCTGGAGTGGTGGGCTCCGCACGCGGGCCTGCAATTGGTAACATTCATTGGGCAAAAAAGTCGTCTATCGGCAGGTTCGTCGTGTTGGCCAGCTTGGTGCCGCGCACCCATGGTGAAGCCCACACGGCGCGGTAGTCCAGTGGGCGGGAAGGAAGGTGTCGTCCATCTCTGGCGCGGACGTGCGGGCAAAGCCGGCCCTCATGTGCTCGAGGTGGGGGCTGCGGTTCGCCATCTTTTCGTAAAGCTGCGACGAGGGAGGTGAGGGGAGCGCTCCGACATGTACCTCTCGGTAGTGGTGGCGGCGTGTCGGCTCGCGGCAGACAATGGTGGGGTCGTGATGGGAGGCGTTTCTGGCCTGGCCGGATTGCCGTCAGGCTGCCGAGGTGAGCTCAAGAGCTTCCAGGGCGGAACAAGCAGAGGTGAGAGGCGTGGGAATGGAGATGTGGGTCGGAGGCCGCAGAGGTGAGCGTTTGAGCGTTTGAGCTTCCGAGGTGGAACAAGAGGTGTGGGTGGGAAATGGAGAGTCGGTGGTGTTGAGGTCGACAGCTTGGTGCCGGGCTTCCATGGCGAAACCCACACGGCGCGGTAGTCCAGTTGGCGGGGCTGACATTGCGCGGGAAGGAAGGTGTCGTCCATCTCTGGCGGCCCTCATGCGCTCGAGGTGAGAGTTGCGCGTCGCCATCTTCTCGAAAAGCTGCGACGAGGGAGGTGAGGGTGCCGTGGCTTTGATATGGTGTGTGGCGAGGTTCCACGGCGGGGCGGCCGACGCGCGCAAGCTCATCACCGCCATGGAGCGGACGGTGCTGGTTTTGTTCTTGAAGTCTGGAGTGTCAAAGACGGTACGCATTTTGGCCTGTTTGTTCCTTGCGTCGGGAGAGGGGTTGGCGTCTGGAGGAGGGAGGAGGAGGGAGGAGGAGGGAGGTTGTTGGGTTGGAGGTGGAAAAACAGGACCGGGACCACTCTGGATTGACTGGAAGAAGCCACCACCACTGAGCTGGTTCTGTTCTTGGGAAGAACCTCAGGCCGTCCATGGGCGCACCTCCGCGCAGCGCCCACTTGGTTCCATCGCGAACCTCAAACCTCCACCATCCCTCCACACTGGACGCAAAACTCGCGCTTCCCGCACCTCTGCCATCCGCATTGCCCAAGCCAAAAGCTCAAACCTCTACCGTCCCTCCACCCCGGACGCAACCTCGCTCTTGTCGCTAAAGGACGCGTGAGTCTACAGCAAAGCTGGCAACGCGTTGGAAGCTCTCATCTCACACAAGTCCAGTTACACGTACCCTACACAACGCGACCACCACCACGCCCTGCTCGGTAAGTCATCACAAAGCACACCGTCCGCGTTGGAAGCTCTCTTCTCACACGAGTCCAGTTCCACATACCCTACCACGCTCTGCTTGGTAAGTCGTCACAAAGCTCACCATCCGCGTTGGAGGGTCTCATCTCACATGACTTCAGTGCCGCCCATACTACACAACACAATCCCCTTCGCGCTGCCCGGTGAGTCATACCAAAGTCCACCGTCCGCGTTGGAAGTTCCTGTCTCACGTCAATTTTAGATTTGACAGCCCGTTATGGAATCTTGGATGAATGACCGCATCATCAAGGAGCCTACGGGCAAACCCCTAGGCCCCGAGTCCCCGACTTACAGCATCGTCTGGGAAGGGGAAGAGGAGGAGGACGAACTCCCGCCTGGACCAGCTCCCCCAAGCATGCCTCCTCCGACCACTATCCCCTCCGATGTGGTCCTGAAGCAGCCTGAGGGCAAACCCGTAGGCCTTGACGCCCCGACTTCCAACGCGTACAGCAAGGGCAGCGCTGCCTCCGCTACTCCTCAGGCCATCCCTGCCGCTCCAGCTCCCCCAGGCTCGCCTCCTCCAGCAAGTATCCCCCGGGACGACTTCAGCCTCCCCGACCCATTCGACAACCCGCAAGGAAGGTTCATCGAGGGCATCCTTGACGGCTACGGTGAATCCTGGCCGAATGCCGACTCCGACGAGGAGGACGACCCTGATGCGGCTCGTGTTTTCACCAGGGCGGAGTGGACTGACTTTGTGAGCGAAGCCCTCGCGGAGCAACAATGGGGCGACCGCTCGGGACCTCTGACTGCCCCGCTCGCGTCGGAGGAGAAAGAGTTTATCAGGTCCATCTGCCCTGACTCGCTCCGCGGCGAAGCCTGCCGGCTTGGACAGGAGATGCCCTCGCGGATTCCAGGACGGCCCCGAGTCGGAGTAGACGACCGCACCAACTGCGACAAGCTCCACGTTTGCAGGCAGTGGCGCAAGGGAAACTGCTCCCAGCCGAAGCAACACGGTGTGCTCGTCCATGTCCTCCCTACGTGCCGCAACGTCCGCAAAGGAATACTCTCGACCGACAAGTGCAATCTGGGCCCGGCCTGCGCCGAGAAGTGGGGACACGATGAGCCCGAGGTGAGGTTCGCCGTGGAGACGTTGCGCAGGGTCATCAGCAGCCAACGTGCTGCCGTCGCGGAGTCCAAGCGGGGGGAGAGGGTGGACAACTCTCTGCCAACTGGCCACCACGAATTCTTCTGAGCGCTGTTGCTTGCCTCCAGGCCGGACTCAGGGACCCCGCTGTCATCGATACTGGTTTTGGCGAGCCGGAGCGAACGGGTTGCAGTAAAGGTTGATTACAAGTAGAATACAACTTGAATTTTGATAATCCCGCCCTTATATTTTTTTCCCCCCTTTGCTCTCACTTCCAGGCGGTCATTCCACTCCAAAATTCTTGTTTTGAGACCCGAATTCAATGGTCCACGACTTTCTGCTGCTCAGCAATTAATCTCTTCACGTGTCGGGTCTTATAATGTGCGTGAAAAAATCAAACCAACTCCACTCGTGCCTTAGTTTTCCTTCCATATCCTCAGCCAGGACAGCCTGCCGCATGTGGGGCCGAGAAGGAGTAGTCCAGGTGGGCAGCGTGCTTTCCTAATGGTCGAATCTCCTTCCAGCTCTTGATTTCAAACCAAGTCGATCCTGCAGCTCTTGCCTCCGATCCGGGCCAAGGAAGTCGTGATGGAGGATGGAGTCTCCAGTAGGCAGTAGAGTCGTCAGACAGCCGAAGCGCTAGTGCATAGATAGTCTAGCGTGGTGCTGCGGGCGTCGCTCAGGGCGATATCTCAGTCCCGCACTCACCTACTCAATACACTACACCTTGATTCGCACCTTCGGCGGACCTGTGCTCCTTCAAGTCGCCCCATCCCCTAGGTTCAAACAGCATGATACGTCCTCTCATCCGTCGTCTCTCAGCCACCTCGGCACGGATCCACCATGACTTCGTATGCTCTGCAGTCGACCCTCTTCCATTTCCATGTGCTGACTCCTCTCAGTCCATATTGGAAGTTCCTCGAAGGCATACACATCGGAAATGATATCCAGGCAGTCAAGGAAGCTCTGAGGACGCATTGGCCCGAGTACCAGAATCTGAATAGGAAAGACAGGGGCGCCATTGCATATCGCGTGCTGAAAAGACGGAGAGAACATAGCGGAACTAGATCCAATGTGAGTTCGCCTTCTCCGTCCACAATGATTATTCTAATGACGGAGATAGCGCCCGATTCCACCAGTCGATGCCCAACATCATCCAAGGAATGATTCTCAGCCGAACTCTGGCACAACAGCTGCTGGCCATGGTCTCGAATCTGGATCTGGTCTCCGCGCAGACGATAGTCATCCACGCGACAGAGCCCTGAACACACACGCTGAGCCGGTTAGCCATGCGCTCCAATATACAACCGCTTCCGACAAAAATAACACCCATCAACGCGATGGACAAGCCCCGAACCCCCATACCGAGCCAGCTGGCAAAACAGTTGACAAATCAGAGCCGCTCCCTACGCAGACACCACTCGTCTACGCAGCATTCAAGTCGCGAGTGCCCATGCTGAGCCAGCTGACTTGAAGGATGCAATCATGCGGACTGAAGCGCCATCCAAAAGTCTCGAGTGGCTCCGCGAGGCAATGTGCAGCCCGGACAGGACGACGTGGATTGTGGATTGCGAGTACCATCAGCCCCCCAACTACTCCTATCACGACGTTGTACCATACCAGCTTGCTGTCGTGGAGCTCCGCACCAGAAAAGTCCTAATCTCAACTTTGATCGACTATGGAACCAAGACCTCCGAGCAACTATGGCAGGAGCTATATGGAGACGTGCCGTACTTCGACACAATGACACGCAAAGGATTTTCGTCCACGTTTCGGAAACGATACCGCGGCAACACGACACGGGGCTCCAAGCCTAGTGATATTAAGACTCGGATGAAAGACCTGGGCTTCTCAAAAAAAATCCCACCAACTTGTATCATACAACAAATCAAGTTGTGACATGGCGATCATGGCAAGGCTCTTAAGGGGCCAAGACCAAGTTGAAATACCACCGCTCAAGTCCCAGAACTTGCTACCGCTCTTCCAACCGGTAGATATTCAGGATATGGTCAAGAAAACCTGCTCTGGCACGGACAACAGGCTCCAGTCAGTCTTTGGTAGACTGTTCGTGTACGATGGGTCTCTTACGTTCCATGATGCAGAGGTGGATGCGCGAGCGTTGAGAGATGTCGTGGTCGTCATGTATGAGGAGCGATGTCGTTGGTTGGAGACCTGTGCAGGAGGATGGAGTCAATGAAGGCGGGGCGGTGTTGCGACAACGCTGCTGGCGTTCTTGAAGTGGCCATTGGCTTGCTGTGACGGCGGACGTCCCTTGGCGACACATTGGGAGCGTTCATGATGGCAGGAAGGCAGGCGGCACATTGGGAGCATTCACGGCGGCAGAAAGTCAGGCGGCACATTGGGAGCATCCATGAAGGCAGGCAGTCAGGCGGCACAGATTGATTGATGGAACAGGAAAAGCTACAATGCAACGCAACGACCCAATGCAAGGCAATGCTTGAAATGCAACACGACGCTGATTGACACGCTCAAATGGGTAGGATACATTGACACATGCAACTACAAAGAATGTACAACGAAATAAGACCAAAAGCAAAAGAAAAGGGTTTTGAGATTGGACGAGAATATTAACATCAAAAAGAAACTATGCATTCAACAAAGCCGCTGGAGGCGGGCCGCAGCCCATTCCAGCCCAAGTGAGAGGTTATTGACAAGATGTCGTCGTCCCGCTTGTCCCTTGAACGACCCGCTTTGCTTACGAAGAGAAGTTGTCGCCGACGTCGTGGGTGGACGACGAGCTGACGGTGACGCTGTTGGCGGTGACCTTGAGGCCAGTCGTCGAGGTGATGCGGACGTCGACGTTGGCCTGGCCAAAGCCAGTCTCGTACTCGAAGTAGTTGTACTGGGTGCGGGTGGTGTTGGTCCAGGTCTTGCCGCCGTCGGTCGAGACCTCGAGAGACTCGATGGGCAGGTTGCTGTTCTGGACTTGCATGGCGAACCAGTACTCCGAGGCGCCGTCCTTGTTGAGCAGCGAGATGCCGCTGGTGATGCCGCACGAAACAAACTCCCAGTCGACGTTGATGCGGCCGGCGGAAAGCGAGTCGAGCTCGGTGAAGGCGTCCTGGAACAGGTCGAGGTGGTGGTCGCCGCAGCCGGGGCACTGGTCGACAACCATGGCGACGATCGAGTTCTGCTGGGGACCGGTGACCTTGATACAGGAACCGCAGTGGGCGGCAGAGGCCCAGTCAGAGTCCGTCAGCGCAGTGCCGAAGATGGACGCAGGCAGAGTGTAGCCGGAGAACGAGCAAGTTCCCTGCGAAAGGTCCGTGCCGTAGGTGTAGTACGTGGCGGTACCAGTGACGGCCTCGCCAATCACCTCAACCGCGTCAGACGCAGCCGAACCGGCGGAGTTGGTCAGGTCGCCGACAAGGCCAGCAGAGCTCGAGGCCGCGGGGCTAGAGGCAGCCGCAGCGGGCGTGCTCACAGCAGCAGGGGTCGAAACGACGGCAGGGGAAGAAGCGACAGGGGCAGGAGTGGAGGCACCACCAGCGGCGGCATCGGAAATGACGGGCGTGGCGGCAGGCGACGAAGCAGCGGGGGTGTAACCGCGGGCGACGGGCGAGCTAGAGACACCAGCAACGGCCGAGTCGACGGAAGGCGTAGCAACGGGCGTAGAAACGCCGGCAGCGGGCGAGGTCACATCGGCAGCGTTGACGCCAGCGGGGCTGGAGGTAGAAGTGACGGTGACAGTAACCGGCTCAGGGTCAACGGTGGTCGTGCTGGTGGTCGTGCAGTCGCAGGTCGACGAGGCGCCAGCAACGGAAGACTCGGTGGCCGTGACGGGGCAGACCGTGGTGCTGTGGGGAACAGTGACGGTAACAACACCGCCAGTGGCGTCCGTCGACGTAGAAGTGTGGTACAAGGTCGAAGTCGTCCACTGAGTAATTCCAGTCACTTCAGGAGTCGAGGCAGGAGCCTCAGGAGTCGAGGCCGGGGTCTCGGTGGCCGTCACGGGGCAGATCTATTGAAATTAGAAATGAGGTTTGGTACCCAGATGAAATTTGGCTTACAGTGGTGCTGTGGGGAACGGTCACGGTAACGACGCCGCCAGTAGCATCGGTCTGAGTTTCCGTACGGTACAGAGTGGAAGTGCTGTACTGCGTAACGGGGGTGACTTGAGGGGTGGAAGTGACAGCGGCAGGGGTCGAGCTGACAGACTCAGGAGTCGAGGCAGGGGCCTCAGGGGTCGAAGTGGCAGCCTCGGGGGTAGAAGTAGCAGCCTCAGGGGTAGAAGTAGCAGCCTCAGGAGTCGAAACAACAGACTCAGGAGTCGAGGCAGGGGCCTGGGGCGTCGAAGCCGGGGTCTCGCTGGCAGTCACAGGGCAGATCTACTCAAATCAGAAAGAATTCGTAGCAGTGGAATAAAATTGCTTACCGTGGTGCTGTGGGGGACAGTGACCGTCGTAAGACCGCCAGTAGCGTCCGTGGAAGTCTCCGTGCGGTACAGAGTGGAAGTGCTGTACTGCGTGATGGGAGTCACGATGACAGAAGTCTCCACCGAAGTCTCCGGCGTGGGAGCGGGGCTCTGGGGAACGGGAGTCTCCGAAGTAACAATGGAAGACTCGGGCGTGGGAGCAGGGCTCTGGGGAACGGGAGTTTCCGAAGTAACAACGGAAGACTCGGGCGTGGGGGCCGGCGACTCAACAGAGGGAACTGGGGTTCCAGAGCCAGCAGCAGGGGTCGAGGACGTCTCCGGGCAGATCTGGGCAAGTTAGATGGATTCTAGACAATTGAAGACCAGGCTTACCGTCGTAGTCTCCGGAACGGTGACGAGAGTGGTGCCACCATTGGAGTCGACCTGGGAAGTCGTCTTGTAAAAGGTCGAAGTGAAAGACGAAGTGGAGCTGATGGTGGGAAGAGGAGTAGAGCTCAAAGTCAAAACGCTGTCGACCTCGACGGGAGACGACGAGGGAGGAGCGACGCTGGAGGAAGACGCGGGGGCGCTGCTCTCAGGGGTAGCCGGAGACGAAGGAACCGGCGAGGGCGTGTAGGCCGGGGACGACGGAACCGGCGAAGGCGTGTAGGCCGGAGACGAGGGGACAGCCGGGGCCGAGTAGGATGGCGTGTAGGCAGGCGACTGGGGAGGCGCGCTGCCGCCGCCAACGGAGCTGCTGGAGGCCACGGGCTGGGGGCTCGACGCCACAGGAACAGGAGTGCTGGCCTGAGGGACGGGAATGGGCGAGGAGCGCGCAGACATGGTGACATATTCGGTGGTCCAGATGGTCTGGCGGTCGCTGCAGTACGGGTCCTGCTGGGCAGCAGCCAAGCTGGCGCCAGCGACGATGGCACCGCCAACGGCGGCGGAGTTGATGAAACGCATTTTCTGATGTAAAAGAGTGACAGCAGCCCGATATGAGCTCGGACGGAAAGAATGGACCTCTGAAAAGTCAGAGAAGCGAAGGGCTGCAGAGCGAAAGGGTGCCGAGAGGGTGGGAAGCAGATGGAGAGCGAGTGACGAGGGCTTTGTAGGTGTTGGCCATGTTGAAACGGGCCATGATTAGGGAGGATCGCCGCATCTGCCGAGATTTGTCCCTGTCTCGTCTGGTTGCCTGCTTCGCGTTAGCCCCGGGGTGTGCTTCCATCAGTGCGCGGGCTGTACAAACACGAGCCGAGCAGAACGAGGGCCGTGGCGATGACGCTGATGCTGATGGACAGGAGGAGAGCGCATGCAAGACACGAGAGCAGATGGCGGCTTGCGGTCCAGCACGGCATGGCAAAGCGGAGGAAGGAGCTGCTGCAGTGCCAGGTCTGCTGCCGTGTCCGCTGTCAAGAACGTCCTGCGTTTGCTTGGCGTGGTGTTGACGTTGGACGAGCGCTGCTGATTGGCCAATGGCTCAGGCAGCCAGGCATTCTGCAGCTGACGTGCCTGGCTAGACCTAAACGGGACGCGACTCCAGCTCTTTCTCAGGCACCGCAGTCTCGAACCACACCCAACCCTCTCCCTCTCCCTCTCCCTCTCCCTCTCTTTTCCATCCATCGTCACTTCATCATTCAAACGCCACCCGCTTGGCTTGCTCTTTCCATGCCCCCTCCCGCCGCCTGCCGCTCGTGGCTTTCCCCTGCTTTCACCGCTCCACGAATGCCGCTGCGCCCGGACCGTGCTGCGCCGACTGCCGTTCCTCATTTCCGCATTGTGTGGGGTGAAGGCGTGGGACTCCGGTTGCGCTGTTCGCGAATCTCAATTCCCTCTCCCTCGCTTCATTCGTCGTCCCTCCTCGTGGAAAGGACACCTCGTGTTGCCTACCACCATGCGCGCCACGTCTCAGCCTTGCACAACGCAACGGCTCACAAAGTCCGCAGCCAAGCCCGCACGACATGATCAGAGACATTTGATTTCAACCTGCCTCCTTTTCACCTCGCCCAAGCCTCTTTCTCCAGGAATCAACTAGCTCAACGGCGGAACGCCCGTGCGGCCCGGCGCGCTTTATTTACCCCTTCACCATCCGCCTCCATCCGTGGACCGTGGCCCCGTGGCCCCGTCGCCGAGAGGCTGACAGCTCGGATGCCAATCAAAAATGGACCAACACTGCCACCAGTCGATCACAACTAGAGCTTCCATGCTCACTGCCTCCTCCGAACCAACAGCCTCGTGTGATAAAATCACATCATCACGTCACTGACAGCTTCGAGGCCTTGTTCAAATCACCTCTCACTTCGTCCGAAACTGTCGAATGACGATGCTCATGATTGCGCTCTATGGTTTGCCTATGCTATGCCGTTCAGTGGACTAAATTTACATTTCCTCAGCCGTCATTCACAATTTCTCCGTTACAAAACCCTTATGCTACAGAGCTCAAACCCAACTTCTTCACATTCTGCTGAATTGCCTTGAGGTGGCGCCTATCCAGCGAGTCTTCCGAAAGGGACCATGCCATGACGCCCTTGATCCCCAGACCCTGGACAATCTGCGCGAACTTGGCGTCAATGTGGACAGGCTCGTCCCAAGTCCAGAACAAATTGGCGGAGGCGTCCCAGAAATAGTGACCTCCAGCCTGGCTGTCGACCTTGGGAGCTGCAATCGCCTTTGCCCACGACTGAACCGCACTCGCTCCGGCACAAGTACCATAACCGGGAATACAAGCAAGACCACAGTATGCGTCCGTGGTGCCGCAGTAACCACCGGAGCTGCAGCAGTTTGGCGCAGCGCAGCTCTTCTTCACAGTTGCTCCGCAGGTGCCGTCATATGACGTTGGAAGGTTGCCAGGACCTGGCTGGTTAGACGGCTCAAATGTCAACGCACCAGACTTGCCGTTGTCTGATCCGTCGGCGTTTTCAAGAGGCACCGTCTTGCAGTTCGGTCCGAGGGGAGTGGTGGCGCAGCCCGAGGCCGGATCAGTCGTAAAGTACTTGGCGTAAAAGGCGAAACCCATGGTTGCCTTCTCCTTGGGGAGACCCATGTCCAGGTACTTCTTGACGGCGTTGTAGGAACCCACTACATCCGCGTGATGCTTGGTGTAGTTGTCGCGGCGGTTCATGAGATCGTACGACATGATGTTGAAAGAGTCGACCTGCGCAGCAATCTTGGGCGTCGTCGTGGGGTTGAAGGCAAGCATGTCGCGCTCCAGGCCCGGAACAGCAACAGACAAAAACTTGTCCTTGCCAATGGCATTGCGCACCGCCTGCAAGAATGGAGGAAAGGCATCAATCTCCCACACCTTTTGCGAATTGGGGACCGTTTTGTAATCGACGCCGTTGCCACCGACGTACTCAAAGTCGAGATCTGTAGGTACGGTAAGTGGACATTCCAAGACCAAAAAGAGCCGACGTACCAAGGCCATCCAGACCGTACTTGTCAATGACCAGCTTGCAGTTCTTCGCAAAGGTCTGCACATTGGCGGTCTGCAGCGCCTGGGAGTAGTCGGTGTCTCCCCAACCGCCAATAGCAGCCATGACCTTGACTCCGGCTGGGAAGCGAGCCCGAAACGTTTCGACAGGCTCAAATAGCTTAAACTCGCCGCCTCCCTGGGTCAAAAAGTCCTTGACGGGCAAAAAGGCCATGATGGCATGGTCAATGCCACTGTTGAGGGTCGGATTGCCCAGGTCCGCAGTGTGGTACTGGTCGGCGTACATCATGAACCATGCTGACGTTGTGCTGGGCAGCAGTGCTGCCGCGGCCATGAGGCCGTATCTCAGAATTTGGACCATGGTGTGGTGTCTGAGGTCGACACTGGAGGCCGAGGAATGATGGGTGGTCTTCTCAACAAAAAGGAGGCAAGGAATGGATGGTCAAAGAGGGACGCGCAGCACCTGATATATGTCCTCGTCTGCTCAGGTGCGTACACCCAACCACTCACGTCCTCCAAGGCGCGCTCTACTTTAATAGCCATCTTGGCCACTTGTCTCAGTGACCTGGAATGGCGCGACCCTTTGGTTGTCGAGTCATGAACGTCATCCCGGTTTTGGTGTCATGGCCGCGTAGGAGCAACCATGACCAATGGCACCCTACTTCGAAACCCCAGCTTCTATAGGCTAGGGCCATGAACCCGGCGATACCAAGCCGCGACAAAAACCTTATTTCTGCCGTATTCATCTCTACACGGCGTCCCTGAACCCACAGGCTATCAAGGCCGCCCAGTGCTGTAAGCGACGACGCTGAATACCTTCGGCCCTGCTTTGGTTGGCGCAAAGTCAGCTATTTTCGAAGCGTTCCTGGAAGTCAAAATACGCAGCTCCAGTTGATGGAGCGACTACCGATGCAGTTATCCCAGCCATCCCTGGCAACAGCCCTCACGCACTGTTTCATTTGCGACGACGGCCTCCTTAAACTCCTTCAGCTTCCCAATCGCATGCAAAAGAAACGCCTCTCCGCTTTCATCCGGTCGAGGCACGGTTTTGCCACAAACTGCTCAACAGATTCGCGCGCTAAGTGGGAAATTTGACGTATGCGCATGGCGTGTCGTGCATAAGCGTGGGGATAAGGTTGGCCCGAAACTGAAACACAAGGCTTCGACTTTGTGCCAAATTGCGCCACACCTTTAAGAAACGGCTACTAAACAAGAGGATCTCCTGTCACGATGGGGTGGCATTTTGGGTCATGAGCTTCCATGTCTTTCCCATCGGCAAGCGTCGGCAGACGATGGCCGTCGACGCAACTTATGCAGGGTGGCGGACCGGCACGTTGCAGCTTAGTTGAGACTGGTCTGCCGACCACGCCCTTACAGTCTATCCAAAAACGGTAGGTGTGCGACAAGACGTTGACGAGTGGACGAGGCAGTCTTGTCGTGCAGAGTCTATCTCACGACTGACGCATGACGAACTGACCGAATAGGTAGGTCGCGACATTTGGTTGGTCGTCGCTATCCGTCGCCAATTTCTTGACAGACGGGAACCGGCTCGGTCATGACGCTCCAGGCGCGGCACCGGCCTTTGACTTTTCTGGGCGCGTGCTGCTACAACATGACAACGGCTACCACCCAATCGCGACTTTTCAATCATCTTGACATTTGAAAGATACAACCAGAGACGGCATGAAGTACGATTGTGGATGGAATTTCGATAATGCGACCCCGTTCAGAGCTATCGAATTCCTCTTTGCTATCTCTCTTTCTATTCGCTCACGTCCGGATGCAGCAAAAAATGTTGGACCTCAAAAAAAAGCTCCCCATCGCAACCATTTTCGCCGCCAACGCCGCAAGAGCTAGGAAATGTATGCCCGGAATGATCACGCCGGTGAAGATGCTTGATTAGGTAGGACAGGACAAGAAGGAGAAGAAACGATAACACCAACACATGACCTCCCGTCAACACAACGCTCCGTCGTCACGTGGCGCACTGCCGACTACCTCACGCGGTCGTTGATCGGGCGGGCGCGGATGTCGCGCTTGGACGACGTGCCTTGAGGGAGGGCGCTGGTGCAATCGACGAAGCCAGCGACGGTCTCTGCCGGGATGCCGAGGACGCTGAGGCGGGCCGCAGGGTCGACAAACGCCGCCGCCCACTTGCCGTGTGCGCCCACAAATGTTTGAAAGACGGATCCGACGCTGGTGTTCCTCTGCGACAGGTTGATGTCCGAGTCAAAGCGGTACACGCCCGGGGGTGGGTTGTACGTCTCCGAGTAGTACTTGACGTCGAGCTGGCCGGGTGTCGAGTCCTGCGGGCCACCAACTGGAATGCCATTTCGCTCCTGCGCAAAGGCTCTGCTGGCGCTGTGGGCGCCGATCAAGGCTGCCAGGTCCGCCGCACTGAATCCCTTGTCCACAAACAGATTGAGCAGAGAGTCGTGGTCGCTGCCGGGTCCGAAGCCTGGAGGCAGCAGGCCCTCTGGCGGTGCTTGATCCGTGTCCGTCCGTCCTACGCGCACCTTGATAGCTGGTCCACCGGGGCACGTCACGGTGGCATGCGCGCCCGCAAACTGGATGAGGTCGGCCGCGCTCACTTGGTCCGAGTACTTGGGGTAGAAGCCAGACAGCCAGTCGTGGTAGGGGCCGAGACCGCCATTCTCGCGCCGGTTGATCTCGTCGGGGTTCAGGAGTAGAGATCCGTCTGCGCCACCAGCTGCCGGCGGGTAGTAGGGGAGCGACTGCGAAAATGTGCCCGCATCGTGGAAGGCGAATCGGATGGCGCCTCGGGCAAGGTCGTTGCACTGGCCATCAGTGAGGAAATTGCTCGTCAGATCGCTCGAGATGGTGGTCCAGATGGCAGGGCAGCCGGAGTTGGAAGAGTCGTCAGACGAATCGCCTGAGCCGTAGGAAGATTCACCCGTCGAGTTGACATCTTGTCGACGCGTGAGGGACGTTCCCTTGAGTGATGGGAAAGAAAAGGCCGTGCTGCCACAGGCCGAGGCGAGCAAAACGGCCGCGGAGAGAGACTTTTGATGCATGTTGGTGGGAAGAAAAGTGGAGAAGCCAAGGAGAAGTCAGTGGGTAAGCAAAGAAGAAATCTCTTGCACTTCTTGTCAAGGCCGTTTGGATAAGCAAGTGGAAGCGGTGGATGGTTCGTTAACAAAAACTGCATCCGTTTCCAGGTTCGTCAAGGCATCTTATACAAAAAAGTCTCCGTCAGCCAGTCAGACCCCGGCCGGTGTTTGGGTCTCGCAACATGCTCACGCACTCTGACTTACACAGACGACCTTTTTTTGGCATCATAATCCTTTCTTATTTTTTGTTTCCTCCGCAGCAGCCACAATTTCTTGTTCCTTGCTGTGTGGCGCATTTTCTTCTCGTCAGCACAATAGGAATCCACCGCCTTGGTGTCGCGCGCCCGCCCAACTAACTCTAACCATCCTTTCGCTAGGGAGGAGGTCCGTCGGCCGACCACCGCACCCCGACAACAACACCCTCACCTCACCGCCACCCACCCACCACCACCCCAGTCTGCCAACCAGCAGGTACGGGTTCGCGGCGCATACAGCCGGAATCGCTCCATCAGCAAGCAGCAGTAGAAGCATCGTAATCATCTTCTTTTCCACTGTTCTCCTGCATGCTGCTGCTAGCTGCATACGAGGCGCACGCATAGGCATGTACACACGCACCCCGGTCCCCCGCCTCCGCCTACAGTACACCTCGCCGCCGCCGAACGCCACGCATGGCCAGCCAGCATCT
The DNA here is from genome assembly GCF_038025025.1 of Phyllosticta citribraziliensis. Taxonomy (NCBI): domain Eukaryota; kingdom Fungi; phylum Ascomycota; class Dothideomycetes; order Botryosphaeriales; family Phyllostictaceae; genus Phyllosticta; species Phyllosticta citribraziliensis. The sequence continues at coordinate 481,572 of NW_027117353.1, read as the reverse complement.
CACCGTATCGGGCGCCGGAACTTGCTGTATGTGCGTATGTGGGGGAGGAAAGGATATCGACTCTTGCGCAACGGAGCTCGGTTGGCTTCTTGCACGAGCTGTCTGTCCCTCTGCTTCGAGCCTCGCTTTTCGAGCCTCTCGTTGTCGTCGCATACATGTCCGAAATTGCGACTCGTACAGACTGACTGCCCGCTGCGCGTCGAGCGACGCCGTGCCTGGCGCGCACGCACTTCTCACGCGCGTGGGTGTGGTTCAGCTCGCAGGAGTCTCTCGCTGCTCGCTCCTCGCGCGGTTGGCTCGGTCGGACGAGCTCGAGCTCGAGCTCGAGCTCCAGGGCGTGAGCGAGCGAGTGTCCGACGTGTTGGTTGGACGGATGATTCTGGTGCTACTGCAAAGCACAGCCTTACTGCTGCGCGCTGTGCTGTGCTGTGTGTTTTTCCAATCGACACGGTGAGCCGGCCGGCCAGCCGGCCTCAACACACACAGCCTAGAACACATCATAATGGCTAGTGGTATGAGTGAGCAGTATGTGAGCAGCAGCAATAGCAACAGGATCCAACACCCCCAACGTACGTGAGCAGTTCATTCGTTCGCTCGCTCGCTCGCTGCGGCCTTGTGCGATCTTGCTTCTTTCTTCTTGCAGCATCAGGTGTATGTGGGTAATCAAGCCTGCTGGCCCTACTGCCCTGCGCCGCCGCTCACAGCAGGAGTAGAAGCAGTAGAAGCAGGCAGCCAGCCACCGACGGACGGACGGACAGATGGATGGATGCAATCGAATCGGCACTCTGCTTGCCTTCCCGTATCTCGCTACCTGGGTACTTCCATCCAGCCAGCAGCCCAACCCACACAATCACCGAACGATTTGCATTACACATTATCATCTGCAGCCATGTCTGCACGTTGTCGACCGACGACGGACGCGAGAACCGGGCCATCTGACGCGATTGCTGATGAATACCTAGGAACAAGCCGACGCCGAAGCCGACGCCGAAAAAAACGTTGGTCAGGTAGGTTGGGTTGACAAGGGAAAAAATATGGTGGCAAGGGTACATTGTACGGTGGCGGTACCCCTGTCGTTTGTTGCTTGTCGGGCCCGGCGCTCGGCTGCGCTAAAGGTAGGCAAGGAAGCTAGCTCCTGCGGCTGGCTGGCTGGATAGATGGATGAGGTGAATGGATGGATGGATGGATGGATGCCGGCGAAGGAAACGAGTCAGAAAGAGGGCATTACCAATGTTGGTCAGCCAAGCGCTCCGGATGGGGCAAGAGGTGTCTGTCGTGTGCTATATGGCTTGTGCATCTTACAGGCACCCATGGATGGTGGAGTGGAGGGATGCGATTCGTTGCGCATTCGCTTCTGTTGTTGACGTACTGTACATACAATCTCGTGTTGTTTGTAGATAGGTATGTACAGTACACCGCCAGAAGGAACCTATCTGCCGACCTATGTATCGCAGTCAGTCAGTCAATCAGTCATCGAAGGCCAGTCGCCGCACCATCGCTGGACCATCTCAGTCAAGCAAAACAAGCAAACACCAAGAAAGCTGACAGAGGGCCAGGAACCCGCCAAGTCGGACAAGCAGCAGTAGTAGCAACAGGCTACACAAGCAGGTGGGTGCCGTACTAGTCGGTACAGGTACCTTAGACAGCTGTCTCGTGTTGTCTAGCCCTATTGCCGCCAAGCGCTCCCGCACCACCGCTTCCCACGCTTCCTCTTCCTTTTCTTGCCTAATGCGGAACACTCAGCCCTGCAGCATGTACTTTCTTGACAAAGTAGCTGCCCACCTGCTTGCACTGCCGGCTCGCCCCATTCTAACCATCCATTGAACACTGGATTGAGCAAGCTTGGAGCTCTTGACTGTGACCGACAAAAGTTCGGCGATAGGGAACCAGCGCGCGCGCAAATGCGTTGGATGGCAGTATGCATGTGGCGTGTGTCGTGCATGGATGGGCGGGCGCGGTAGGTGGGTGGATGGTGGTGGCGTCCCCGCCGCCGCCGGATCTCCGCTCCCAAGCCCGACGCACCGCACCACCTAGCTACCTCATGACTGGATTCGACTGGATGCACTGGATGCACTGGATGCACGACACTGACGCGACTCGATGACAACGCATGACGGGCGGACGGACGGACAGAGTCTGGTCGTTGGCATGTGGGTGGATATTTGGTTGGTTGGCTGGTTGGCTGCTGGTTGACTGCGCAGAATGACTGCAATTGCGTCCATGACTGTTGCGACGGCGACGGCGACGAGAGCTCTCATCCATCAATCCAACTGCCAGTCGGGGTGTTTCCGTATAGTAAGCAGCGCTGCGGATTGGCTGGGAGCGTCCAAGTCGTTGACGGCAAGGCCGAGAGCGGGCGCAGCGTTTGTAGCAGACGCTAGAGAGAGAGACTACGGTGCTCATTCTAGCGTTGTTGGCTGGACGGAGGCGGAAACATCCGGATGGGACCACAATACCAGACCGATTACCACCCAACCACGATCCCACGATACCTGATGACATGTCCTTCCGGTCAGGTGAAAGGTGGGCAAGGTAGCCCAGCAACACATGATGCAAACCAATGCAACGCGCCTGCGAAAGATAAGGCGCACATCAGCGACCATTAGCAATGGTACATGCCGCCATCAGACAGGTAGACAGAAAAGTTTTGTCTTCTCTTTCCCAGTCGGCCAGCGGAAATTTGAGACTTGCGTGCGGAAAAGCTGTAGTGCAGGCATACCATGCAATGGCAAAGGTATGTGTATGTCGAGGCATCATCTTCTTCCCGCCGGTTCATCCGCTCGCTCACCTGCTCTGCCCCTTCTCCTTCATCCTTCGTTCTTGATCTACGCATCCTCCCGTCCGCAGAAATAGATGAACGCGGCCAGAATAGCAGCGTTCAGCTGCGCTTCACTGCGCAAAAGTCGGAAATTGCTCTCGTCTCACGACACGCGAGGTACGGTGCAGTGCGTTGCTGCGGATGATTCCGCTGCGTGCGTCGCGCCATAGTAGAAGAGTAGGGTCCACAGCAGCATCAGCATCGTCTCCTGCCGAGAAGCTGTATGTTTCTGCCTCGATGCCTGCCGGTGATAGTGAGCAATTGCCCGAAGCGGGCGTGCGAGTCAAGCCACGCGACTGATGTGGATGTGGAGCAGAGGGGGGCCTATGCAGCCCTACGACACAGCAGAAGTCGCCAGCGGTGGGACCAGTTGCTGCGAGCTGGGTGCTGATGCATGCATGCATGCATGCATGGGTGCGTAGGTGGTGGATGCAATTAGGCGGACTTGACGCCACGCCACCTTTCTTTTTCATCTCTGGAGCGGGAGACATGTGGAGTAAGAATGAGATGGAGACAGAATAGAAGACGAGAAAGCACAGGGCCTGCACAGAAAAGAAATGAAGATCGAGAGTGAACGAGAAGGTCTCTCCCAGAGTGAAATCTGGACAAACAAGAGCGTAGCAGCCAAAACAGTGCGAGTTGCCGGACCTGAGGAATCGCCCAGCACCGCTAAGTCTGTACCAAGAGCGGCAGTCAGATAGATGCCAGTCTGGCATGTCATGGCATGGCTTCGCTTCGGCCCCCTGCTCACCTGTATTTGCCCTACCTTGCCTTCTTGAGCTTACCCTGGCCCCATAGACGCGGACATGGATGCGGTGAGATGACACGAGCTACGCCCGCTACCAAGCAAGTGGATCGGGGACGCTACCTGCCTGCCTCCAGCGCATGGATGCGTGCGACGGACTAATTGACTGACTGAGCGAGGGAACATCGAATTCGGGATTTGGAGCACATTGGCTTGTGCTTGTGTCGTGTCCTGCCATGCCATGCGCCATGCCGTTCTGCAAGTCTGTCCCGCGATCGTCCCTGTCTCTGATTAGTTTGGCTGCGCAACGGTTAGTTCATCCACATATCCAGTATCTACCTGCCTACATCTGGGCTGCTGACAGCCCTTCAGCCAGAGCGTAACGGGTGCTGCAAAGGCCGAAGAGCTCATGTGGCCCCGGACCAAACGGAAGCGCAGCCTCCACGAGCCAACAGCCACGGAAGGAAAAAACGGCATTCCCTTTTTCCGTCCATATGTAGTTTTGACATTGGTCTGACCGGGGAAGATTTGAACCACCATCACCTGATGGACAGTTGAAAGGTAGGCAGGTGGGCCAGACGGACACGTGAGGGCTGGTAATCGGAAGGACAAGTGCTGGCTCGGTCCCGAGTTTCTCGAGTCGTTCCGCACCCGCCTACTCGCATGATACGCTGCCTTGCAGCAGTACTGCTGTGCTGTTGTGCGATCGACTTGGTAAAGAGAATGCTATCCCTCCCGAAGAGTGATGCGTTGTCCCTGTTTTCCTTTTTCGTCGCGTTGGCCTTGCATATTCTTCGCCGCTTGTGGTGACTGTCGGCGTTTCCGTCTGTTGCACGTCGTCCTTGGATTGTATCTTCCGCTCCGCTGCATCTCGTTACCTATCCTTCTGCCTGCGCATGGTGCCTTCACCAAGCGTCCATTTTGTGTAAGCCATACACGTGCGTTTTCCATGTCCTCATCTGTCAAAGGCAAGCAGCATGGTACGCTAACGACGGCAGGTGTTGAATCTAACGCAGGTAGGTAGGTAGGGAGATGAGCCGGTTGCAAGCGGAGCGGCCCAGCGTGGTGGCGCGGAGCGGTCCAGGTTGTAGAGCCACAGCTGAAGCTTGTGACAGGCAAAGCCAACAGCCAACGAAAGATTAAGAGACACTTCCAGATTAGGAGAATGTGTCGGTCTTCTTTCTCTCTTGTCGAGATGACCGGCGTGCCGTGCTGACATCAGGTGCACTCTAAAGACGGATTGATGCCGAGGTAGGCAATGAGGTCGTATTTGCGTTGTCTGTGTTGCGTTTTACAAGTTGCTAGGCGGCTACGGTGTGATGCAGTGCCGTTGCTTGATCAGCGAAGGGCTTTCTTAGGCCCTGACGTGGTAGTATAACCCTGAAGATGGAACTACTAGTGTATGCGCCGGACCGGTAGACAATGAAATATGGTCAAATGTTGAGGAAAGGCAACAGCCAATTCAACTGGTGAGTGTAGGCTGTCTGTTTGGACAGATTGTAAAGCTCATCTGGAGCCTTTCGTTTGCCGTTGCATTCGACGTTGACAGCAAAAGGCCGCGTGTTGGCGGGCATTTCTGAAGAGTATGAGCTGGATCGGGTTTCTCATCTCCATGATACAATCTAACGGCGTTGGTTTGAATCCCAATCTATAGCCCGGAACATGTGCTAAAGTATTGGGAGGACGGAAGTGGCTAGCGATTTGGGTTGACGCGAGGATTTTCATCCAGAAGCTGCTTCGATGTACCAAGTGGTCCGTAGGCTCGGCTCAGCTCTGCCGGTTTTGTAACGTTGCATGCTCTTGTTCGAAGTAGTCAACCTCCAACATTGGAATCGGTTGCTCGAGTGTGTTCGCCTTGTCCTTCCCAATATCAGCTTGTCAATGGCTCCATATCCTCCGATCTTGCCCTCATGCGAATTGGAAGTTCCCAGTGGTTTTGCGTAGCTCAGACGTCAGTGGAAGAGGCAGAGGTCCGACAGCGGGCTGGGCCAAGCTGCGTACGCGTGGCAGACGCAAGAGGTAGTATGGAAGGTTGCGAGGATCAAAGGCAAGAAATCTTCGATGACGCTGGGATCGTAGGTCGTTTTTGTGCAAGTTGGTAGACGTCGAGTTGTGGTCGACGCGCCGCCCGCGGTTGCAGCATCGCATCCGGGTAAGCCTCGGCGCGAATCCCGCTCCGCTTTCCGGCGGATTTTGTCCGTTTCCATTGTCCGAACCCGACCTTCCGCAAAACATCGAACCTCAGGCTTCCTTATTCAGCTTCTGGAACGCTCGTGCTAGCGCCTTACCTTGCGACTGGTTATGATACTCATCATTTCTTCGAGACATACGAGATCGACACCCGCCATCCTGACAACGTTCACCGCCCAAGCGTCGAACAAGCCCAAGAGCCAACGCGCTGAATTCCTCCCATGCCCACCACGATCCAGGGGCAGTAGCCACTTGAAAAACTGCCACAAATCACGTTTATATGGCCCAGCATAGTCGGAATAAGATGTGGACCTAGCGGATTTATCTGGAGGCGAAGGAAACGGCGCTCAAGCGTCTGGTGCAAGCTGATGTCCGCAGGGGGACCACATTCTTAAGAGCGGCGGTAGGAGTACTACTGCAGGGGAAGCGGAGGTAGCGGCGGGAACGGCCATCGCCCTGACCACGACTGGGCGCCGGCGCCGTCTTCGGAGCATGGCGCAGTCCAAGCATCTAGCAACACGCCAAACACCTGTTCGGAAGGAGCGTCGAAAGATATGCGCGCTTTGTAAGTGCTGTGGTGTGCTTCCTAATGACTGAATCGCCTGCCATGTTGAGATTAGCTTTGTAAGGTGGGTCGAAATGGCGACAGATGCCGCCTCTTCCATGCGAGGACTTGAACAACATACGCCATTGGCGGCTGAACTTGAGAGGTGAAGAGTATCGCCTTTCCACCAACAAGGACTCGACCCCAATTCAGAGCATCTTCGCTGTTTGCATCAGAGCCAGGAACGAAATCTTCCCTCAAGATGGCTTTGCGGGAGTGCGACATCGCTTCCGAGGCGTGAGTCGCGACTTGAAGCATCGATCAGGCAGTCGAATGGTCCAAGCTTCAAACACCAGTACCGCGCTGGAGCCACAGCGCCTGTTCTGCGCATGTCATGCACAGGGGCTGTCGGTGAAGGTGTTCAAGGGGAGATACCTACCGTAGTGCCAAGGTCATTTCACGTTGCAAGGCAACGCTTCGCATACACCAGGCTGGGCTCGAGATGATGAAATACGAGGGGACCATTTGGAAACTGCCCAGGTCCTTCGACCAACACCAAGGATGTCCAAGACTAAAAGCGACGAGTCGCAAGCGAGCGCTGGTTTGAGACGCAGGGTCCTATGATTCTGGCAGCTGTTGGTCCGGAACACTCCCTTTCTGGTGGTGATCGGTAGGTTGGCAGTCGGATCAAGATAGATGTGAAGCCCAATCTCGACCCTTGATTCGTTTTCACCCAGTGCAGAATCCGTCATGGCCAGGCATCCGCAGCACGTCTTGGAAACCTAACTATGAGCTCAGTGGCGCTGACCACACTATGGCGCAAGAGCTGGGAGCTTTGGAATTGAAGCAAGCATATCGCTAACTTGAATGCAAGCCGTCAACACCTTCCAAAATACTGCGTCTATCAGACTCGGTCTAGGAAGGTCTGAGGCAATCTTATCAATCACACGGAAGGTGTTCAATGTGGAAGGTAGGGCTGCATTGATTGGACCAACCCAAGTCAAGCCCGTGAATTAAAGTCAAGAAGAGGTGGAGCCTCATCTGCAAGCCCGGTGCAGATCCTGGAACCTTCGCACTCGGCCCGACACTTGCGAGAAATTTTCAAGCACCGCCATGTCGTCAACTTCGAGAGGCAAACCGAAAGCGAGCCATTTTGAGCCATGTCGATATCGGACCGTTCCCGTCCTCTTCAGCGGTGGTGAACGACAAAGTATAGCTACACAGAGCTCTCAAGACGCAACCAGAATTGTATCATCGTCGTCGAAACTGAGACTGTGGCTTGGAGATCCGACAGCCACAAGCGATAGGCGAAGTGACTGTCAGTCTGTCACACATTCAGGAGCTACAGCTCGGCACGAGCCGGCCGTTAGGAATCGAGCCGAAAGTTCCAGGCTCCATCAGCCCATCGGAAGAATCCCTGGTGCCCTAAACCGACTTCTGAGGCCTGCCAGTGCGCCATCACTGTGGAAATTGATCAGCATTACCAAGCGCACCAGTGCCAGAAATACAGCGGAAAGCTTCCCTCGTAGATTCCATAAGCAACAATTGTGTCATGGCCAAGTCCGAAGGTGAAAAGCAAGGACGGTGGCCTTGATATAAGGACGATGCAACTGCCACAGTCGGATAGGTTTCAGTAAAGACAATCCTTCGATCCCGGATCACCTTATACAATGTACTCCCGCCTCCTCACTGCGGCACCGCTGCTTGCAGCTTCCGCCCTTGCCCTCCCCCACGGCCATGAACAGCGTTTCGACTACATCATCGTCGGTGGTGGTACATCGGGTCTGGTCGTTGCAAACCGCCTTTCCGAGCTGAAGAACGTCTCGGTGGCTGTCGTTGAGGCTGGTGGTTCAGTCTACAACAACGTCAACGTCACCAACCCGAATGGCTACGGACTGGCCTTTGGCTCGGAGATTGACTGGGCCTACGAGACTGTCAACCAGACCTTTGCTGGTGGCAAGAAGCAGACCCTCCGCGCCGGCAAGGCTCTTGGCGGAACCTCGACCATCAACGGTACGGAAGTTAAGCATGACGAACTGGCAACAACTAACACTGCCCAGGTCTGGCATACACCCGCGCTCAGGACGCCCAGATCGACGCTTGGGAGCAGGTCGGCAACAAGGGTTGGAACTGGAACGAGCTCTTCAAGTACTACCTGAAGAGCGAGGGCCTCGAGAAGCCCACTGAGCAGCAGATTGCTGATGGCGTCACCTACAACCCCGAATTCCACGGCACCACTGGTCCTCTCAAGGTTGGCTGGAAGAATGAGCTCGTCAACTCTACCGTCACTTCCCTTGTCAACGAGACTTGGACCAATGTCGGCGTGCAATTTAACGCCGACATTGCTGGTGGTGACATGACCGGCTTCAACGTGTTCCCCTCGACTCTCGACACTCAGCTCAACGTCCGTGAGGATGCTGCTCGTGCCTACTACTTCCCCTACCAGAACAGAACCAACTACAACGTGTTCTTGAACACCGAAGCCCAGAAGCTCGTCTGGACTGAGGACGATGCTGGCGAGGCCACTGCCTCTGGCGTTGTTGTTTCGACCAACGGCCAGACCCGCACCATCCACGCCAACAAGGAGGTCATTCTCTCTGCTGGTGCTCTGAAGTCTTCGGTCCTCCTTGAGCTCTCTGGTGTCGGAAACCCCGAGATTCTGAAGGCTGCTGGCGTTCCTGTCAAGGTTGAGCTGCCTGCTGTTGGCGAGAACCTACAGGACCAGACGAACAACGAGTACACTGGCACCGCGACCAAGTCTTTCGATGGGACTGCGGTCTTTGTCGCCTACCCCACCGTTGACGACATCCTCAAGAACAACACTGCTGCAGTTGCCCTTGACGTCAAGAGGAAGCTCGCCCAGTACGCCCAGACCACTTCCCAGGAAAGCAGCAACGACGTCGTCTCTACCGACCTGCTCAGGAGCGCCTTTGATGTTCAGTACGACCTGATTTTCAACGCCAAGGTTCCCCTCGCTGAGGTCCTTGTTACCCCCTCCGCCGACACTTTCACCACTGAGTTCTGGTCTCTTCTTCCCTTCTCCCGTGGTAACATCCACATCACCAGCGCCAACAGCTCCGTTGCCAAGATCAACCCCAACTACTACCAGCTCGACTGGGACACGACTGAGCAGGTCGGCACTGCCAAGCTTGTCCGCGAGTTGTTCCAGACTGCTCCTCTCAACCAGTACTTTGGTGGAGAGACTTCTCCTGGCTACGACCTTGTTCCCAAGAACGCTACGGACGCTCAGTGGGCCGACTGGGTCAAGGGCAACTGTGAGTATCTTCTTGCTTCTGGCAAATCACATGCTAACATTAAATTAGACCGCTCCAACTTCCACCCCGTCGCTACCACTTCCATGCTACCCAAGGAGAAGGGTGGTGTTGTTGACACCAACCTCAAGGTGTACGGCACCAAGAACGTCCGCGTTGTCGACGCTGGTGTGCTGCCCTTCCAGGTCTGTGGTCACCTGGTCTCGACCCTCTACGCCGTCGCGGAGAAGGCCTCCGACATCATCAAGGCTTCCGCTTAAGCGGTGGCTTACTCTCACGACGAGACGGGAGATTTCTCTTCTTCTCATGCACATTTCTCTTCTCAAGACATATTTTAGACGGAACCGCGGCAGATACCCTAGACGCCACATTTTTTGACGGATTAGTAAACTGAAGACTTTTCGGGTGCTTCAAACACTGCCGTGCCTCGTATATTCTGAATCGCGGAAAACGGATGAAACGTGGTGAACGATGATGATGTTTTGCTTCATGGATGCCAAAAGAAATCGGGAGACGGGCGGCCGGGAACTGCTGCAAGTAATCTTAACCGTTGATCCTGGCAACACTTCGTCGATCGCAATCGTGAGCGAGTCGGTCACTTCCACACCTTTACAAGCCCAACGCGATCAAGACTGAACGGACAAATGTAAGGCTAGCGGGAGCTGCTGAGCTTGGTCTTGAGCTTAATCACTTCCCAGTCTGTTATGACAAGGCCACAGGGACACCCGCGCGAGTGGACATGACATCGGCATGCTGAAATGCGGGCAACCCGAACAGGTCGGACCCGGAACAAACAAGTGTCCCGCTCATATAAACTTCAGGGCCAGCGGACACGGCAAGCCGATTGGTGGGTTCTCCCGTCCATCACAAAGCGACGAGTTTACTGGGCCAGCGACGCGGCGACGCCGGCGAGTGATGCTCTCCTGCCGCCTCGCCGTTGAGCTTCCCACCGCGAATCCAGTCATAAGGTACTGTATGGCCGCGCGTTCCCCTGCGAGGAGGTAGTCTACTTCTGCCTCTCCACTCTTTTCGATTGTGCGTCTCACTCGTTCCTACGGATCGCCGAAACATGCTGTCGATTGCCAGGCTCTGCGCCATATTATTGGCCTTGACGAGTGTTCCAGGGGTTGAATCGCAGGCGAAGTTGGGAGTCGAATTCGATCAATCAGTCTCCAAGGACCTGCCCGTCTTGAATCTGCCGTACGCTCGTGTTGTTGCGAAAAGCTACGATCGAGTAAACAGAGTAAGCTACAAATCTCCTCGTATCATTGGGAAGCTTCTGAACAGGGGCAGCTGTATGTCTTCAAAAACATTCCGTTCGCTGCTCCTCCGACGGAGCAGTTGCGCTGGAGACCGCCACAGCCTCCGGTCCAGAATTCCACCGTGATTGACGGTTCCCACGGCCCGAGGTGCGTACAGACGGGCATTGGGAACCCGACGAACATTCAGGACGTAGGGGGAGGCACCCAGTCGGAAGATTGCCTGTACCTCGACGTCTACGTCCCTGGTCCGGCCATCAAAGATCCCAACAGCATGATTCCAGTAATACACTACTTTTATGGCGGCGGCTACGTGTTTGGGGAGAAGAACATCTACGGTGGCGCAAACTTCATTGAGACGGGAGGGGTGGTGTACGTAGTGTCCAACTACCGCACCGGCGCCTATGGCTTCCTTGCGGGAAGTACCATGGAAAAAGAGGGTCTCCCGAATGCTGGTTTCTGGGACCAGCGTGCGGCGTTGAACTGGACGAACCAGTACATCAACCTTTTGGGCGGAGATCGCGACCAGGTCACGGCCATGGGCGAATCGGCCGGCGCCGGGGGAGTCTTTCATCAAATCACGGCCTTTGGAGGGACGCAGGATCCACTGTTCCGGCGAGCCATTCTGCAAAGCCCTGCGTTCGATCTGAGGTGGGACAGGAGGGGCGCGTTGGAGGTGCAGTTCCAAAACTTTGCCAAAAACGCCGGCTGCGAGGGTAAAGGACTCGACTGTCTGCGACGCGCCAGCCCCGAAGCCTTGAAGCGAGCCAACGACGCCGGCGCCTCCACCCCGTACAAGGAGCGCAGCGCATACCAGCCGTCAGCCGACGGCGGGTTCGTCAGGCAGATGGCGGCGTTGGAGCTCGAGAGCGGCAACTACTGGAAGGGCATCGAGTCCATCATCATCTCGCACTGCTTGGACGAAGCTGCCGACTACGTCGATCCGCGCGTCCAGACGAACGAGGACTTTGACCAATACGTGCGCTACTACTTCCCCGTCGAAGGCGTCCCCGAAGCCATCGCCACGCAGTATCCGCCCCTCAACGCCACGACCAAGCCGGCGCAGTTCGACACGCAGTCCGCTCGGCTGAAGACCATGATCGCGGACCACCGGTTCCATTGCAACGTGGTCGACATGGCGGAGGCGCTCAGCAAGACTGGCCGCACCAAGGTCTACAACATGGTGTACGCGGCGCCGCCGTACAAGCACGGCGCCGACGTGCTGCCCACCTTCTTCTTCCCGGAGCTCATCCCCAACGGCACCAGCACCTTCGTCGAGGCGTACCGCAGCCTGTTCACCTCGCTGGCGCTCACCGGCGACCCCAACGCGCGCCGCCAGAACGCCTCGGGCCTGCAGGCGCCGCCCTCGTGGCCCACGGTCGACACCAGCGGCTCGAATCTCGCCAACGTCCTCAACATCACGCTGGCAAAGTTTGAGCTCATTCAGGATCCGCAGGCGTTCAAGCCTACCTGCGACTTTTGGACCAAGGTCGCTGCGGCTGTGACGAATACGGAAGGATATGCGCCGCCCGGCGGCGAGGTCAGGCAGGACTTGTTGCCGCAGCCGCAGGACAGCAATGTGTCGTCGAACTTTTGTGAGTATCGTACCACATCCAGCGTCCCGTCATCTTGAAATGGGAGCTTGGCTAACTTTGCGCAGCTGGGACCAATGCTACTGGCCGCCAGTCGTCGGCTGGCGCGAGCCAACTTCACGCGCCGAGCCCTTGGATCAGGTGGGAAACCCCTCCTAATATTTCCGACCAACTAGTACTGATACGCTCGATAGCTACCCCCTTTCTGTTTTCCTTTTCTCTCTTGCCTTTCTCTTTTAGCGACGTGACGCGAGCCTCCGCAGGCCTTTTCGGAGAGAAGTTGGTCGCAGTCGACGTTCGTTTCTTGATGTTGCTGCATTTAAAGTCGAGTCGTTTGAAGGTGGTTCCCCGGCGGATTCGTTGCCCAACGGGCATGGCGGTCTTTTCAGACTGAGATGTGGACAAGCCAACTGAGAGTACGGGATAGTTGAGCGGATCTACTGTATCGTGGGCGAAGATACGATCTAATTTCTCTGAAGGAAGCAGCTAGCTACCCTGCCTGATCTAGTTAAATGTTTAACTTCTGGAGAAGCAGAAGTGCCCTTTGTCCCTCTCCTTGCGGCTTCGATTGGTGATGAGACAATCCATCAGTGTGACCAATCAAGTAACTCAAGTCCGTCCACGTCTAGATTCCATGCAACAGTCCTGAGCAAAGGAACGAAAAGATGGAGAGCAGACCAGTCAGACACTCAAGCATGTACCAGAAAGATTAACAACAACATCATGAACAATTGCATGAGCGAAATGCTGCAATCTATGAATCGTAAACAAAAAGATAGAAGCAGGTAGTGCATCACCTTCACTTCCACCCCAGCAACGCATCCTCATGATAGGCAAGATGAGCAAAATCAGCAGAAAGACAGAAAAGAGAGGTAGCCACGCCACGTGAGCAGCATCAAAAATGTACATTAGCAACCAGCCAGACCACCAGACCACCCCCAACGGCCATGTCCGGAAAAGTCTCGCCAGTAATGCCTGCCCACACTCCCAGTCCGACCAGGAACCTGACCCAGGTGACCGCCCATAGCCAGCAGACCCGAAAACGCTGCACGCACACGCGCGCGCCGAGAAGAACCGCTTCTCTGTCAACTCCTGCCGCAGCCCCAAAAGGGGATTCTGTTTGCAAGCAAAGCAAAGCAAAGCAAAGCAAGCAAGCTCCAGCCAGACGCAAATCTCAACCCAGCAGAAAACAAAAAAAGGAAAGCATAGCAGAGAGCAAGAAAAAAGGCATGCATCATCATCTCATCAATCATTAAGCCCCATCAGCGCCTCCAACTCCTCCGGACTAAGCGTACTCTTGCGTCTCCTCGCGCGGCCCTTGACGCCCGTCTTCTTCGGCGTCTTCTTCGCGACGCCAGCCGCAGATGCGGAGCCCGAGCTATTACTACCTGCGATGTTGCCACCTTCGGCCTGCGTCTTTAAATGTGCTTTTGCTGCCTTTTCTTCTTCTTCTGCCATCTTGGCTGCGGCGATGGCGGCAGCCGTCGATGCCGCTTCTTCTGCTTCTCGCGCGGCGATGGCGAGTTTTTCTTGCACGGTGAGTTTGGAGGGGGAGGAGAGGTTCTCGTAGTCTTCTTCGTCGGACGGCGGCATCTCGCTCGATTTACGCTTCTTACGTGTCTGTTTCGAAAGAGGAAGACTGTCAGTTTTGATGTTCTGTGCGATGACTCGACTAAAGAAAAAGGCTGTCAAGGTTGAGGATTTGGGCTTCGGTCGACTTGTTGGAACAAGTCGAGGCGCCTGCTGAGTAAATGTCGAGAGTTGATGTGGGGCTTTCCTGCTGTTCAGAGAATGAAAGAGATTTGCGTACACTTCGAGGGATGCCCGACGTTTCCCGCCCGATTGTGGAAGGCTTGCTGCGGAGCGTGGAAGAGGGGTGAGAGCCTGTCGAGGTGGGAAGTCGGCTCGCGGAGACGGTCTTTTGGTTCGTAGACGACGGTTTGGAGATAGGTTGGGACATCATGTCGACGTCGGGTGCGTTTTCGTCGGGGTTCTGTGGATGCGGTGTGTTATTGTTGGAAGGGGCAAAGACAACCTTGCGCGGCGACTTTTTGTTGCCATCAGACTCATGGAGAGCGTAGGAGGTAGGTCGAAGCTTAATGTCAAAGAGGTCCGTCTTGTCTTTTGGCGTTGGCTTGCCGGGCGAAGGGATCGGTGGTTCGTCGATTTCTTCGTCATCCTCCGCATATTCGTCGTCGCTCTCCATCTCATGACCTTCTTCATCTTCCTCTGCCACAGGCGCCAGACCTTCTCCTGATACTAGACCCAGTTGCAGCTCGTCAAGAGTGATGGTGTCTCCGCCGTCCATCATCCGCCTTCTCCATCCTTGCATCAGACTCACAGCTTCTCTCCACCTCTGCTGCATCTTCTCCCAGCCTTCGCGCAATCTGATGATTTCCTCTTCCCTCGATTCGACTTCGTGAATGGAGACAAAGTTGGGGTTGGTGAGCAAACCACGCAAGTGATCCAGCACATGGTCCATGTCGGTTGCAAGTGCATCGTATGACGTCGGCAACGCATGCATCAAGCCAGAATCTGAATCCTCGCCTTCGCCGTGAACCCCCGCTTCGTGGTCGTGTTGGCCGAGCTCCGGCATGCCCTGCAGTTCTCTAAGCGTCGCGAGCGTGCTCCGGACCAATCCGATGAGATTGTCATTTTCATCGCTCAAGCTTTGGCTCAGCTGGGTCAAGAATTCCGTCGTCTCCTGCTTAAGGCTGTATTCTGGGTCTTCGAGATTGGCCGGCTCCTCTTCGCGGCTGGCGCTGTTGGCTCCGGTCTGGCCGGGTGTGATGGTGATGCTCGCTCCGACCAATCCCGTCTTGTTTCCGCGTTGTTGTGCCAGGAGATGAGCCTTGAGGCGCTGGATCTGTAGGTCGCGCTTCCGAACATCGTTCGCACAAGATGCGCGCACCTGCTGGACCGTCGTCTTCAAGCGGCCCATTTCTTCCCGTAACGACCGCTCCGACCTTTCGGCAGCGCGGACCGCATTTTTGGCGGACCTCTCGGAGGATTGTGCGAGCGACAGTTGGCGCTTGAGGTCGTCGTTGCCGGTCTGGAGACGCTCCAGGGCGCTGTTGGCGCGTTGGTTGTCGACGCGGACATCGCGGAGGGTTTGCATCATCGACTCGCGCTGTTCCTGTTCGCGCTGAGGGAAGCATGTCAGCGTGCAGGAAAAAGCAAAGTCGTTGGCTCGCGCTCACGTCTCGCCTCAGAATCAGATCGTGGACCAGGTTGATAATCTGGGCCATTGTTGCTTCTTTCCCGCCCTCACCCTTGGAGGGGTGCGCGAATTCGATCGACTTGCCATTGCGCAGTAAGCCTCGTGCAAGCAGCAGATTGTTAAGGTAAGTTGAGGCGCCCCTCAGGCTCTGAGGGTCCATTGTCGCCGAGGCTCGTGATGTGCCGCAGAGGTGGTCGGTGGAGCTTTGTCCAAAAAGGCCGGCGCGTGGATTGTCTGTACTGTAAACAAGCGTTGCCAGGGTCGGAGAATAACTCGTTGCCGCTCTCTAGCGCGGTGGCCGGAGGCGCGGCGTCGGCCCAGCGTAGCGCCGCACGTGATCTCGACCATCAGTTTTTCACACAGCTTCATCAACCTCAAAGCTGGACCACTATCTCATTTTCACTTTACAAGAGCAGACGGGCATCTGGTTTGAGAGTTTTTTTGCTCTATTGTCGTCGCGCGGCTCTACCCGTCGCGTCTCCTAGCGCTCTACCACTCATCACCTCTACCACCACCACCTGTACCTCTCCTCATCAATTCGACGTCTTTTCAAAAAATGTCCGACCAACACACGTCTCAACCACCAACGGCAGCCGCCGTGGCAGACGCCCACCAAAACGCCCTCAACGGTCCAGAGCTCGCACCGGCCACGGCCTCAGCAGAAGATTTGGCCGCAAACAAGGCCGAGAAGGTAGAGCGACACGGCCTACCCGATGCATCCTCACCCGGGGCCAACGGCGACTCAGCAACGTCTCCATCAAAGCGACGCCGACTGGACACAGGTAAGTGATGACGAGCGCGCTGCGGATCGAACGATCGAATCCGAGTGTGCGTATCGACAGAGTCGGAAGCTGACGGTGCCCCCCCTCCCAGACGGTGAGACAAGCGCGGACATTAAGGTTGACGAGTCTCGACGGGAGAGACAAAAGGGCGTAGCGCCGATCAAGCCTGAGTAAGTGGTGATGGTGATGATGACGGTGATGATGATGATGGCCGGGCGACGGCGTGGTGTTTTTGTTTGCCCATCATTTGCAACGTGCCTGACAAGTTGGCTGGCAGGTATCTTGTAGATCCCAAGGAATTGAGGCAAGCCCGGCTCGTATCGAGAGACGAGCCGGACGACGATGCCGCAGAGGCGTCCAAGCATGCAGATGCGAATGACGGCACGCAGCAGCAGCAGCAGCAGCAGGCCGCCGGCAAGAAAGGCAACAAGAAGAAAGAGCGTGGCCAGAACAAGGCCCGGGAATATGGAACACACCGGGACGCGATTCAACTCTGCTCATCCGTTGCCTTTTGCAACGAGTTTGCGGCCGCCCCCTGCAAGTTTGCCAACAAGTGCAGGTTCGAGCACGACCTGCGCAAGTATCTCAAGGAGGGCAAACGCGAGGACCTGGCGACGTTTGAAAAGTGCCCCATCTGGGAGCTTCGAGGCTGGTGCAACGCGGGCTGGAAATGTCGATTCGCAAAGACGCACTCGGAAGAGAAGACGCATGCCGATGGGCGAAAGGAACTGGTGCTGATCGAGGACTCGGAACGCAAAGCGGCAGCCGAGGCGACCAGGACGGGCGATAGGGACGACATTGGTCACGTCAACGTCGTGTCTACGGAAGCGAAGCACAATCTCAACCGCAAGAGGACCAAGATGCCCAAGTCTGACGTATACCTCGAATATCTGGCCAAGTCGGAAGAGGAGGGCAGGTCCAGGCAAAAGGTCCCCGCAGAGGCGGCTCAGGCCGACACCGAGATGAGCGAAGCCAAGCTCGACAACAGAGCTGCGTACAGGGAACCTCCTTTGCTCGCATCAGAGAAGCGCCGGATCTACTATGGGCCGGAAACCCCAGTGCTTGCGCCTCTGACGACACAGGGCAACCTCCCGTTCCGGCGGCTCTGCGTGCAGCTCGGGGCGCAGGTGACATGGTCGGAGATGGCCATGGGACTGCCTCTGATCCAAGGCGAGAAGAGTGAGTGGGCGCTGGTCAAGGCCCACGAGTCAGAGGCGACGCCGCCGCGCTTCGAGCGTCGCAACTGGGCTAGCCAGAGCTACGACAACGGGCGGGACCTCAAATTCGGCGCGCAGATTGCGGGGAACAAGCCTTGGATCGCCCTCAAGACGACGGAGATCCTTACCGCTTTGTGCCCCAGCCTGCGAGCCATTGACCTCAACTGTGGATGTCCCATCGACCTCGTGTATCGCCAGGGCGCGGGATCAGCGCTGCTCGACGCGCCGGGCAGGCTGGAAAAGATGCTGCGCGGCATGAACGCCGTGTCCGAGGCAATCCCCATCACGGTCAAGATTCGCATGGGCGTCAAAGATAGCGAGCCCACGGCGCAGAAGCTCGTCAACCGGCTGGTGCTGGGCGGGCAGGAGGCGCGCGCCGCCGACCAAGGCCCCTGCGGCGTCGCCGCCATCACGCTGCACGGCCGCAGCCGCCAGCAGCGCTACACCAGGTCGGCCGACTGGGGCTACATCTCGCAGACGGCCGCCCTGATCAAGCGGCTCAACGAGGAGCAGGGCCGGCTGCTCGACACGGCCGGCGAGCCGGACGCGCGCAACCTGCCCAACGGCGGCCGCGTGTACTTTGTCGGCAACGGCGACTGCTACTCGCACCACGACTACTACCGCGCCATGGAAGAAGACAAAGTGGACTCAGTCATGGTAGCCCGCGGCGCGCTCATCAAACCGTGGATCTTCGAAGAAATCAGCAGCGCACAGTACCTCGACAAGACCTCGTCCGAGCGGCTGCGCTACATCGAGACGTTTGTGAAAAACGGGCTCGAAACATGGGGCTCGGACGAGATGGGCGTGGGCACGACGCGGCGGTTCCTGCTCGAGTGGCTCAGCTTCAGCTGCCGGTACACGCCCATCGGGCTGCTGGAGCGGCTGCCGCCGGCCATCAACGACCGCGCGCCGGCGTTCCGCGGCCGCGACGACCTCGAGACGCTGCTCGCGTCGGACAATTACAGGGATTGGATCAAGATTAGCGAAATGTTCCTCGGCAAGGCGCCCGATACGTTCCGCTTCGTGCCAAAGCACAAGAGCAATGCGTATGAGATTGAGGCCGAGGGTTGAGGCCGAGGGTTGGGGCCGGGGCGTGAGGCCAAAGCTTGGTCAGGGTCGAGAGTAGAAAGGGGGGCAGGCGTGCCAGGGGTAGAACACAAAAAAAAAAGGGTAGCCCAATCTGCAGGGGTACGGGACGGTAGGGTAGCGTGGCACAATGCACAGATGACGACGGACGGACGGACGGATGGACGTCATGTCTCGGCAGGGCCAGAGCACACACACACACGTGGCGGCAAGGACCTTTTTCTTTTTCTTTTTCTTTGGTTTCCCGTCCCTGCAGCAAGCAGCAAGGGGGGTTCCGCTGCGCTCGGTCAGGGGGGGGTGTTTACTAGGGAGGGTGGGTCCGCATGCTTGGATGCTTGTTTGCGGCTGCGGCTTGTGATGCTGCTCTCGCTTGGACATGGCATTGTTACTACTCTATTGGTCCATCCATCCATCCATCCATCACTAAGCATGCGTGCATGGGCGATTGCGAAAGGTTCGTTTTAGAATATGTACTGTCGTCGTCGTCGTTGGCGCTTCGAGACGTCTTTCGCCGTTTGCCGCCTCGTTCGACTACTGAGACAGACCGACAGAGGCACCGACCGGCTGCTGCATACATGAGTGCTCTGCCCCTGGCTGCGTGGTACAGTACAGACATACAAGACGGTCGGTCTACAAAGGGCTGTCTCGCGCCTGATATCAACGGACAGGACAGACAGGCGATTGGGGAGGGAACGACACTATGCTTGGAGAGCGACGAGAGCGGCGTCAAGTACACCGGCTGCTGTACAAGACGGTGGGATGTCTGTGTGCTTGTGGAATTTTGTGTGTGTAGGAGATGCGCATGAGGTGTACGCGGGGTTAGAAAGGTGGAAACAAACAGACAGACAAATAGTAGACAGCAGTCTCAGACAGGTCAGTGATTAGTTAAACGGGGACTCCTTCTCGTGTCCCATTTCAAACCCGCACAGTCAAGTCAGTCAGGCAATCAGTCACTCGATGATGGACAATGCCTGGGGCTCATCAGGGATCGAGGCCATGTGCGTGCGTGCGTGCGTGCGTGCGTACCTACTTGCGTGCGGAGCCAGAAGTGGTTCTTGCTCTGCCTCGCATTGCGACGAGGACGCAAGCACGAATGCGGTGGTGGGGTTCAGGGTCTTCCTCTCCTCCTCCTACTCCAAGGAAAAACCACGGTACCTACCTTGAGACTAGGCTGGATGCCGCGCCTGGTTGCGTGGCCATCCGCGCGTATGTGTGGTCGTCAGGACGGGGCTAGACTAGCACCACCAGCGGCGAGGGCAGGCAGGTGGAAGCGCCAGCACGCATGCATGGATAGATACATGCTCCAGCAGAAGTGAAGTGCCTGTCTGTCCCTCTCCCTCGACACCCAGGGTTCCATGCGGTGCGGTGCGGTCCAGTCGGACGGGACGGATTATCTTCGGTCAGGTCGGTGCGGTGAGCCGAGCCCACGGCAGCCCAGCCACCCAGGCGCGCTCGCTCGGTCGCACGCAGGGAGCAGGGCGTCGCCAAAATTACTGCGTCGGGCAAGACTGCCGCCGGCCTGCCTGTCAGCGCGACGGGAGAGAGAGAGAGGGAACAGAGCCGTGGGGTTGCTTACACATATAATCCGTACGTGATTATTATGATGATTGGTGTGAAGAACAGAAGCGAGCTTTGCGCGACTCGTACGTACGGTTGGGGTGTGAAATGGGGCCATTGACCAATGAGGAGAGAGAGGAAGAAAGAAAGAGCTGGAAGGAAGGAAGCAATGATGGGTGGAAGTGAAGTGACATGTCGCTTGCTCGCCTGCTTGCTCGCTCGCCTCCGTGTTAGATGGATGATGGGATGGATATACGTGCTTAGGCTTGTACCGAGAGACAGCCGGCCGGGCTGTTGCCCCTCCGCCACCACCACCACCACGCAGTGTCGGTCAGTCCGTCAGGCACGCTCAGGCACCGAGGCCAGTGGCGACGTCGATTCGATGGCGATGGCGATGGCGATGGCGATGGCAATGGCGGAGACAGCCAAGGCGCCGATGATGATTGACGGTCACCATCCATGACCTGAGGTACGCGGCAGGCAGGGCAGGTCTTGGACCTGTACACGTGCTGCAGTTTGCTAGAAATCCAATCGAGGCTGGAGAGCACTGAGCAAGAGACGTAGCGTAGGTAGCACACACGCTGGCTCTTCTTCAATTGGTGAAGACAGGCGGGACGTGCACCAGGTCGATTGCACGATGGAGGAGGGAGACATCCGACGGTGGACGCGCCTTTCTACCCAGCTACCAACCTTACCTACCTACCTACCTACCTTACCCTAGCGGCTCGGAGCGGCGGCAGCCGACGGCGCCTGCGGCATCCGAATCCCAGGGCAGGTTAACCTAGGTACCGTACCTACGGACGTCAACCCAAGTCGTCAGCTCCCGCGGCCTCGAAATCTCCAGGGCGGGCGCGCGGCGGAGGGCCTGTTTTGGCACGCACATCAGTTTCAAAGCCAACGGCCCCCTCGACCTGAGCAATGTCCTCTGGAGAGGCTGTGCCCGGTGCAGTGCCGAGTGCGTGTTTCTCGTTCAATTATTGTGCATGAAGCGGTTTCAGATGATGCATGGGACGGGCGAGCTCAAGCACCCACACAGCGGCGGCGGAGCATTGTTGGTTGACGGGCGGGTGGAGCAACTGCTTCTTGAGGAAATGTGTGTGTGTGACTTGGTAGCTGCGGATTTGCTGGGGCACTGGGCTGGCTGAGACTCGAGAGTCGACTTCGTTGACGAGAGACAGAGACAGACAGAGAGGGCAGGGCAGGGCAGGGCGGAAAATTTTCCCCCACACGACGCTCGAGACGGAAAAGCTGAGGAGCCGCCTCGGTTGCCATGAGCTCTGTGTGTTTTTGTTTTTGTTGGAGCCTCATGGCCGCCAGGGACCAACGGGGACCCGCGGCCGGCGGTGAGCAGAGGGCGCGCGCATTGATTGGCGCCCACTCCACTGCGACGACGACGGACATTTCTGCGTCAAGTGCACGAGTAGATCATGTATAACCGGTTGTTGGGAGGGTCGGTGAAGCTTACGGTTGTAGAGCGCTGTGGTAGCAGAGGGTGGCGGTGCCAGGTCCAGGTCTAGGTCCGCCAGGGAAAGCTGAGCTGAGCTGGGCAAGGAAACGGAAGCTGAGAGCTGAGGCGCGGGGAAATGCAGCGGACCTGACGGAATTAGAGACGCGCAGACGAAATTGCATTGTTGCGTGTGGTTTTGGCTTCCTGGACGTGGAGAGAAGTCCGCATCGCACGCCCGGTGGCTTCGACGCGCGCGCGGGCCACGACGACAGGACTGCCCACCTGTTGATGACCGGCAGTTCCGCAGTGTGTGCAGCGAGAAGGTTATATGTGTGTGTGTGTGTGTGTGTGTGTGGGTGTATAAGCAATGGGCTCGTGTCGAGTACGCTGCCACATGGTCAAAAAGTCAATATACATACAGTACACAAGCGGTGCGGCTCCCGAGGCGGGCTTTGTTCGTTCTCGCGTCGTCGCGGAGCGCGTACGGGTAGGGTAGGCAGGGGCAGCAGCCGGCAGCGCTTCTCCGAGAAAAAGCCCCAAGTTGTAGTCAGGGTCCATCTGTGCGCCAGCCAGCGACCAAGTGAGACGAGAGACGAGAGACGACCTGAGAGACGACAGGCATGCCACAACGTCGTCCTGACGAGAAGCAACCACCGAACGGCACGGCCATGACGCTGGTCGTGATGATGAGATGGATGGATTGTCGCGGGCGCGAGTCGTGGAGGGTGATGGACATTAGGCTGGAACCAGCAGAGTCAGTAACTTGCAGGCCGGTGACCTCATGGCCAACGTAACGGGCGAAGCGAGGGCGTTCAGTTCCTCAGTCGCGGGAAGCCCGTTCCTTGTACCATGTACCATGCATGCAGCGAGTGCCAGTGCCAGTGCCATTGATCTGGCCAGACTCCATCCACCATCGACACGGTCAACAGCTTCAACTCTTGTTCATACATGTGTCTGCCGCACCGCACCGCACCGCACCGCAGTCGGTCCCCACATTGGCACGCGGCGCCGGTGGGGCGCTGCGCCCTTCTAGAAGACGTGACCAGACCAGACCAGCCAGACAGCCCGCCCACGACAGCAGCAGTCAAGGGATTCGGTTGTTGAATGTGTGTGTCTGTCTGTCTCTATACGCGCCCGTGGATCAAGCAAGCCACACGCGCTCGACGGCTCTGTAGGGCCGAAAACCTGTCAAGGATGGGCCTGCCATTGCGGGAGAGCGCTTACGGCTTGCCGCACTGCGCGCCGTTGGGTTGCTTTAATGCAGCCCTCCCTCGCCGCCAGCCCATGACGCCCACATCCATCTTCTGGCTTCAGTTCTGTCTCTTAGCATCTCATCCAATCCACATACCTACCTTGGCCCTCTGCACCGTCCGTCAACACCAGACATCCATTGGCCCGCCACACGCCGTGTGAGTCGACCCGACAGACAGACGCTACGCTCTACATTATCCGGCACACGCTAGACGACTCATCGTCGGCTGCCGACTTGTACCTACCTACCTTGCCCCAGAACCAGAACAACGCATCCGCCCCCAGCTCATCCGCCTCAACTACTTCTCCTCTGTCCCAAATATCCCCCAACACGGTGCTCTCCGCCTCCTTCTCCACCCTCTCGCTTCTGCGCTTCCAACGAGCCCACCTGAAGCCCGCCCGCGTTCCACCAGCTTGGACCGATCCGGCCCACCTGCTCGCTGACTCGAGCCGATCCCACTCGCTCCCATTGACATAAACCTCGTGCCCGCCGTCGAAAGTGGCTTCATCACAGACCCCTCCGCCTCTCTACAACTCCCTCAACCCTTCTTCTTCTCTCGACCGCGACCGCGAGAGCACCCTCGACCCGACCCCCGTCACCACTCCCACCTCGTCCACCACCTCGCCACATTTTGACCGCCAGCGCAAGGAGAAGGACCTCCTCTTCTCCTGGCATAAACACCCCCACCAGGGCCACGACGTGCAACCTCCGACCGACCTCGACGACCTCGACTCCGACATCCTCTTCGACGACGCCGGCGACTGCACCTTTCCCCTCTTCCCTGCCTCCCCTCCCGACGCTGAAATGGCCGCACCGGGCGCCCCGGTCGACATCTTCCTCTCTCGCCAGAGCTCCTCGAGCCCGCGAAACCAGACCTCGACCCTGAGCGCCGCCTTGCAAGGCGCGGGCGCGCAGCCAATCGCCACACCGACTTCGGCACCGCGGAGCGGCAACGAAGCCCGCTTGAGCATTGGCGGCAGACGGGACTCGACGAGTCATGTCGGCTCCTACTACGGCATGGGCGCAAAGCCCATCTCCTTCAAGGACCGCCCCAGGCGAGAAAGCACAACCGCGGGAAGCCTGCTGAACGGCATGAGCTGGGGAGGAGTTTCGGTTGGCAGCTGGATCAGAGACGAGTAAGTCTGTCCTGCTTCATTCCTACTGACTCGGCGCCCGGCGTCGTCACAATTGCCCAATTCCTCACCACCGACGTCATGTCGTCGACCTTTCCACGTTGCTGACCATCAATGCGCAGTGTAATCATGGCCGGCACATCCCCCTATACCTTTGGAAGATCGCCGTCCTTCCACTCGTCTTCGTACCTGCCCAAGATGGAAGCCAATTTCATGAAGGACTTTAATTGCTGTGGCTTGACGCTCGACTCGTTGCACGAACTCCTCCAACATTTTGAAGAATGCCACGCGAACCCTCCGGCCGTCCAGCGCTCGTCGCTGTCTGGCCAGGGTTTCAACAACGACCGGGGCCCGACCTCGGGGAGTATAAATCCACAGCAGACCGACAATTCGCAGTCCATGCAGCAAACGTACCGCCCGCAGCAGTTCCAAAACCATTCCTTCAACTCCAACCTCAACAATGGTTACAAGCAGAGCCAGCTGTCGTCCGCGCAGGACATGGACACGCTCGAGGACATGGAAATGGATGACCCGCAGACCCCGCTGGGAGGTTCCCAGCAGCAGTTCAACTCGCAACAACAGTTTGGTCAAAACAATGACCGGACGCCCCAGCTCAACATCAACCTCGCCAACACGGTCCAAAACTCTGGCTTCAGGACATCGACACCCACGACGCCAAACACGAGCAATCCAAACTTTTCCCTCCAAAACAACCCCACCGTGTCGTCCGTCAACACGCCGACCCTGGGCGGTGCCAACAGGAACACGACGCCAGACTCGTCGGTCCCTGGAACTCCTGGAGAGTTTGAGCAGGACCTCGGCAACTTTTTCGGCGGTTTGCCCATGCCGATGGGAGGATCCATGATGCAGGGCAACATGGATCTTGGCATGGGCCTAGGTGGCGGTTTCGACGGACTCGACGGAACGATCGACCAACCGGCCAAGCGGTTGTTCAGCAAGCAGGGTGGAGGTCTGACGCCACAGCAGTTGCAGTTTGCCCTGCGACAGGGCAAGCTGGGCCCCGACAGCGAGATTGCAAAGCTGCACGCCCAACGCCTTCTCGCCATGGGCGGCGGCCTCTTTCCGCCAGAGGAGAACAAGCCGTTCAAGTGCCCCGTCATTGGCTGCGAAAAGGCCTACAAGAACCAGAACGGTCTCAAGTACCACAAGCAGGTGAGTTTGCATGACACAGAAAAATATGGGTGGATCTCCGCTGCATATGCATGTGCTTTGAGCGCTGACCAATTCTCTTCTCTTCGTGCAGCACGGACACCAGAACCAACAGCTCAAAGAAAACGCCGATGGCACCTT
Organism: Phyllosticta citribraziliensis; assembly: GCF_038025025.1. Lineage (NCBI taxonomy): Eukaryota > Fungi > Ascomycota > Dothideomycetes > Botryosphaeriales > Phyllostictaceae > Phyllosticta > Phyllosticta citribraziliensis. Next base: position 456,147 of record NW_027117353.1, on the reverse strand, counting down.
TTCGATTGTCGATCCGGAGACCTCCGTGCCGTATCCTGGCACTGTCGGCATGGAGAAGGAGAAGCCATACCGCTGCGAGACGTGCGGCAAGCGCTACAAGAACCTCAACGGCCTCAAGTACCACCGCGCACACTCGCCGCCCTGCAACCCGGAGCTCAGGGTCAACGCCATGAACCTTGCCGGCCTGCAAGGGGTGCAAGGCATGAATGTCAACGTTGCTGGCGCGGGTCTGGCGGGCATGGGCGATGGAATGTTTTGATCATGGCCACATACATTGTTATTGCACGCACGCACGCGCCGCGCTAGCCAGCAATCCAGGGCCGCCGCGCCGCCGCCACCACCAGTGGGAACGTTCCACGTTCATCGTAATTGCAGAAAAGCACTGGTCACGTGGCGCTCCAACTCGCTTCGCTCTCGCCGCTCGCCGCCCGGCCGTCCCGTCGTCAAACGGCAACGGCAACGGCAACGACGACGACGCGTATTACGGACATGTCCCTTTTTTTTTCTTTCTCTCTCTCTCTCTCTTTCGTCTCGTCTTTGTTGTTGGGTCTTCCGTTTTCCGGCTTGCTTTTCCGTGGCTGGCGTGTTATGGGCAGTGGCGTTGTATCAAAAATTCGGCATAGACGGACGGACAGCGGCGGCTCGGGTCTCTTCTCTCTCTTTTCCTCTCTCGCTTTAACAACGCCTACCTACCTACCTACCTACCTACCTACCTACCTACCTTACCTCTGCTTTGCTTCTTCTACTCACGAGATGTGCGCTAAGGTTCTTTCTTTGTACACAATAGACAGACAGCTTTTCCCCCCCGTTTTTGCCCAAGCTAGCCCCTCCCCTCCCACCCTCGTGCCTTTTTTATTTCTCTGCTCTGGGGATTGGATTGGATTTTTGTGCTTTGATTTGGATGGGTGTCGTCTTTTTTTTTTTTTTGGCTATTTTTTTTTTTTTTTCGTCCTTTGCCTTTCCGTGAAGGTACGACGGGCGGCGGCGACGACACGGGGAAAAAGACGTGAGCGAGAAAGAAAAGATGGATGGATGGATGGAATGGAATGGAATGGAAAGAAAGCAAAATATGAGCAAGTCAGCAAGCAAGCGTGCGTCTTTTGTGTTTGATTATTCGAGCCTCGTCTTTGCAGCGCGCGCGCGCGAGAGAGAGAGAGATTGAGCGTTTGTTTAGGTATTCCCCTGGCTAAAATGGAGAGAGGCAGTAGGGCAGGTAGGCAGACAGACAAGTAAGTAAGGTGATGGTGGTGGTGGTGGTGGTGGTGGTGGTGGTGGTGGTGGTGGCATTTAATGTCGAAGTAATTCTATTCTTCCCTTTCCCTTTCCCTTTTTTTTTTTTTTTTTCTTTCCTTTTTTGGTCTCGTGCATGGTTGATTTTGGTTGATTGGTGGGTGGGTCCCTACTTGTGCCTTTCACGTCTCCCGTTTCTCTGCGGTTTGGGTTTTGGGTTTTGGGTTTGGCTTTGCTTCTGCGGAGTCGAGTCGAGTCGATTCTCCCGCCACGGACTGCATTGGTGTGCTCTTGCTGCTCTGCTCCTCCTCCTCCCCTCCTCCTCCCCTCCGCCTGCCCTCCGCCTGCCCTGTTTTTGCTCTTGACTGATGAGGTGAGGTGAGATGGGATCGGATGAGCGGCAAATGATGACACACCGTACGCACTCGTCGAGAGAGACGAGGGGGCTGCTACCTTTCTCTCTTCCTTCTTCCTTCTTCTTTCCATCTTTCTCTCTTTCGACGCCTCTGCCGCCGCCGCCGCCGCTGCTGAGAGACACGACTCCCTCGAAAAGATGAAAGGGCGGGTAGAGAGAGAGAGAGAGAAAGAGCGAGGAGCCGAAGACAGGACGGCAGGCAGCGCCCTCATGACACAACAAAACAACCAACGCAACATTGACGCTGACGCTGTCGCTGCTGTGGCGAGAGCGAAAGCGAGAATCGGAATCGGAATATGCAGCTCTTCTCATCTCAGGCCGACCAATCGATTAATACACACACTGTGCTGTCTGAATTGTTGGACGCTTCTTTCTTTCTTTCTTTCTTTCGTTCATGCTTAAAGGGGCGGATGGATGGGCGGATGGATGGATGGATGGAAGGCATGATAACACGAACGACGGCCGCATAGCATGCAAAGGGGTCAGGCTGGGTCAGGGGACTCGTTGCCTTTTCTACTTCTTGTTGTCTTTTTGATACGTCTGCTCGTTCGTTCGCTTGCTTGACGGATTGATGACGATGACGACGACGACGACGACGACGATGACGCAGGCGAGTTGAGTCACGTTGGGCGTTGAGAGGGAGGGAATTTTGAATCGAGTCGAAGTGAGACAGTGCTTTTCTTCCATCTGTGCTTCTTCTGTCATGGTGTATGTCGTCTAACAACAAATGTGCTTACAGTCGTGCTGTTGTACATCTCTAACGCCCTTGCCCTTACGCCTTCCGCTTCCCTCCCCCCCCCCCCCCCCCCCCCCAAAGAAAAAAGAAAATTCAAACCAAACGCCACCCTCTCCCCCCTCCCCCATCATCACAACCATCACCGCGTCCCCCCACACGCCTCGGGATGCTCCAGCGCAAAACGAAACCGATCCACACGCAACAAGCGGTCCAGCGCCAGCGTGCGCACGCGGACGACCGTCTCGCGGCAGAACGTCTGCGAGCGCCAGTCGTACGAGCACAGCACGCCGCGCAGCATGCCGCCCTCGCGGCCGCAGACGACGACGGCCGAGGGGGGCCGCGCGGCGGTGAAGGCCGTGGCCGTCATGTTGAAGGTGTCGATGAGCGTGAAGACGCGGGTGTGGTTGGGGTTAGGGGTAGAGGTAAGGTGGGGGTTGGGCGCGTCAGGGACGCACTCCCCATGGCGCAGGTGGTGCCGCGAGTGCACGCTACCCGCGGCGCTCCACTGCAGGCGGCCGTGGTTGTATCCAAAGAGCAGCGTCTCGCACTCGCCAATGTCGGCCGGGATGCCCTCGACCCCGATGAACGACGCCTGCGTCGACCAGAACTTGCCGCGGTACACCTTGCGCAGCATCCAGGGCCCGCACAGCGCGACCAGCACGGCCGGCACGAGGAACGACAGGCTGAGCGCGAACAGGAACGCGACGAAGGCGTGCGACACGTACTTGCGCTCGTCGCGGTACGCGATGGAGAGGTTGGCGACCCACAGGAGCGAGAGGACGAGGTACGCTGGGCTCCCGCGGAGGAGCACTTTCATGACTTTGCGCATGAGCGTTTGCTTGACGATGTAGGCGTGCGGCTTCATGCTCTTCCAGGTGATGGAGGCGCCGTATGCCCCGTCGAGCAGCACCTTGTCTTTTTCGACGATGCCCGCCACCTGCGTGAGCGGCTCAATGTCCCACAGCCGCACGCCCCACGCGTCGCGGACGTGATGCCACTGGGCCGCGTGCGCGCCGTCGTGCGTGGCCGCGGGCAGCATGCAGATGAGGCGCTCCAGCAGCTCGTCGCTGTCGTTGGCCAGCGACAGGCGCGCAAACGCCTCGAAGCTCGAGTCGCTGCGGTCGACCCGCGGCCGCCGCCGCAGCAGCCCCATCAGCGCGTACGCCATGTCGCCGCCGCTGCGCTGCTCCGTGGTGCGCGTCTCGAAGCACTCGAGCGCGATGCTGACCAGCTCCAGCGGCGTCAGGTGGATCGAGCCCTCGTAGTGGTCGATCAGCTGCCGCACCGTCTTCGCGTCCGACCACGCCCGCGACGCAAAGTTGCGCTTGGCCAGCTGCTCGGGCGTCTGCGGTCCGCCTGCCGTGTAGATGGCGATGCGGTGCTCGGGCGGGCAGAGCAGGATCTCCGGGAGCGTCCACAGCCTCGTCCCCCATTCGTGGAACCAGTAGTCCTTTGCGGCGGCGGAGAACGGCTCCTCCGGGTTGCTGAAGGACGGACCCAGCGCGATGATCATCGAGTGCGCGGCGCGGACAATATCGCAGATGCGCCAGACGTCGTCGTTGTCGGTGACGACGCTCGAGTGCGAGCATCCCAGACACTCAAAGTCCAGCCAGAATGCAGGCACGCCGGCCGCCCGAGCAGATTTGGCGCCATATTCCTTGAGCAATTGCCTGTGCTCTGGCCCCAGACGCGTGCGGAGGCGCCTTTCTTCCTCTGGGATGCTCCAGCTCTTCAACTCGTCTTCCGTGGCAACGGTGAACTGCTTTCGCGTGTACGACACGAAGACGTACTCGGGGTTGGTGACATTGTCCTGCTCCCTCACCCAGTCGGACACTAGTCGTGTTGTGCTGCCGCCCTCGGGGGTCAAAAAGCACAAGTATCGGGGGCGAAAATGGCGGCCTGGCATATCGTCGTATCTGGCATCCATCAATGAATCAGAGTCGCTGACGGCGCTCGTCCAACTGGGTATCCTCCTGTGATCCAGACACGGCCGCGAAGGCTGGAGACTCTGCTCTTGCAAAAGCGTCGCGCTTTCGTCGTCTTCGTGCTCTTGATGTGACCGACTGGGTCGATTCTCGGCGGGATTCCGCGCGACCTTGGTGTATCCCCAGTCCCGATATCTGATGGGGTCATAAAATCCCTTGTTCCTCTCTTCGCCTTCGAGATTCTGCGGTATCAGAAGCTGGAAAAGTCAGCACGGTGCCAGTGACGTTCTGCGGGGCCACTTACCATGAACATCATCAAGATGCAAGAGGGAAGCCACTTGAGCGCGACAATCAGCGCCCGCTGGTATTTTTGCACCCACGTCGTGCGTGAAATTGGAGAATAGTAGTCTTGAAGCATGGTTTTCCGGACGGAAGAAAACGTCCAGTTGGAAAGTCGAATGAGCGCGGGCGTCTTGTTCTTGGGCTTTCCTATCCGGTTCCAGGGGACACGATCCCTTCCGACGTCGCCAAAGCTTTGCACCTAAGTTCGAGTACTCAGTAAAGGAAACAGAATATACTCTTGGCGGTGACTTACCTCCATGAGCTCCAGCTTTCCATCATCAGGCCTGATGCGGTACTCTCGGTCGTCATCCTCGTCAATCTTGACGATTCTCCCAAACGCATCTCTGTGGGTGAGTTTGGCCTTTTTCTCGCCATGCAGGTGCATCCATTGCCACTTGTGTTTGCTCTCTTGTTCAACCTGCTTCTTTTCATCCACGTCGTGAAGGTCCACTTCTGACAAAGGCTTGGTCTCGCTGTCGTAGGCTAAATTTGCGGCCTCGATATCTGGTTCTGACGGTGAGCGACCCCCGAATAGTCGTGGCAACGGATTCGACTGCAAGCAAGTCAGCAAGCCGCATCGCCGTATCTTGTTCACCACGTACCGGCGCCATGGTCAAGCAAGTCAATATACTTGATCGGTGATTAGTGGAGACCTGGACCGTGCGGTAGCTCCCGTCAACTCGAAACCTCTACAACTGTTGAGAGCGCTCTGAAAATTGGAGTTTGTCGAGTAATGGAAATCGTCCTTTTCTATAGACAAGACAAGGAAACCCTGCCACAATGGATGCATGATGCAAAATTCCACGTGGGAGTGCAGTCACTCGCCTATCACCTACCCACTTTGGGGGCTACATCTAATTTGGGGGCTTTTGCATGGGACGACGGGTTATGTATAGCTCTGCCGATCCGCAGCAACTCCTCGAATTGGCAAATTAGTAGCTGGATGGAACTAGCGAGTTGGCCCAGGTTTCCACGTTGGTGTAGCCTTTGCCTTCGACGTCTTTCATGCTGTCGTCCGTGGACGAGTCCGTGCCCAGCTTCTCCTCAGCCTCATCCGGAATACCGTCACCATCAGTGTCGGTGCGCTTCGTCCCAGGGTTGAGGTAGCCTGGCCCGTTGACGGGGCTTGCCGTCTCGTCTGATATGAGGTCTCCCTCCTTGCCCCAAGAGTTGAGCTCGCTGACAAGGTATGCATCGACGGAATCGCGCACCAGGCTCGCTCCGGCATGGTTGGCGACATAGTCGACAGCGGCGGTAGCATTCATGATGGTGGACGGAGCCGGGTAGTCGTACTTGGTCTCGACGAGATTCATACCGCCATAGTTGGAAGATGCGACGCCGAGCTCTGACCCATTGAGTTCCCCATCCTTGTCAGAGTCATAAAAGTTTCCCTCCACATATGCGTAGAAGTTGTCGTTTCCTCGCGTAAAAGCGGTCTTCGAGGTGCTGGGGCCCGAAATGAAGTAGTTGCCTACGACATTGACATATGACTTTCCATCGGATCCTCCAGCGATGTAGCCCCCACCTGAGCCCCAGTTGTAAACGACATTGTTGGTAAAGTCGTTGACACCCTTGACCTTGGGATTGCGCGTCTTGTTGTCGATGTAAAGATTCCGGAGGAGCGAGACGCCCCCTTCGCTCTGCATGAGACCGCCGCAAGAGTGGGTTTCCAGGCCTTGGCCAATGATGCTGTTTTGGATGGTAATGTTGGATACCTCTCCGTTGATTGAAAAGGTCTCGTCGCGGCCCCAAGAGACGGAGATGTGGTCAAAGATCATGTTTTCTCCGTCAGCAATGGTGATGGCGTCTTTGCCCTTGTCTCCACCCTTGCCCATGCGGATGCGAATGTAGCGTACAATCGCGTCGTTGGCGTTGGAAAAAGACCAGCCATTACCGTAGGTGGCAACTTTGACATGTTAGAATCTTCGTGGCGAGAGCTGATTTAATCTGCTTACTTCCATCACCCGGAGCAGTCTGTCCTAGAATCGATACCCTTTTGCTGACCACCATGCGATCGGTAATGTTGATGGTGCCGCCGACGGCAAAGACGATGATGCGGTCTGATTCAGACACAGCATCTCTCAGGGAGCCCTTGCCGCTGTCGTCCAGGTTCATGACGACGTAGACACTTCCATCTCTTCCACCTGTGGCATATCGCCCAAAACCTTCTGCCCCTGGAAATGCGAGTTGCTCGGAAACGACCGGCCAAGCCAGGGCCACAAATAAAAGTAGGAGAGAGAGAATTCGCAGGCCCATGATTTGAAAGAATTTAAGCGCGTACGATGTGCTGCATTGCGAAACTGTCAACTAGATATACTCCTGCCAAGAATGGTGCGTGTGATCGACGCGAACTTGAAGAACGATGTTTGGAGCAACAGATGTATATAGCGAAGCGAACATTCTGTAACACAATGCTTCTGGGGCAGCATTGGTGAATCGCGTTCCGAGGGTTCGTTTGAAACGATCTTGGTGGGTCTACATCCGCTCGCCTATTTGTACGACCGTCCGTGGCTTCGGTCCTGTGCGTCGTGAGGCGCCTACCTGGAGCTCGTGTATGTTGAGAAGGACAAAATGGTCGGCTCGAAATGCTTCTCTGCACGTGAGCTTCCTCGGCTTGAAATTCGGTGCTCTAGGAGTGTCCATTGACGCAAATGGCTCCAATGACGAGGTGGTAAATTGTGCGCCTTCACCAAAGTCTCGACAAAGCTTCAAGATGACTTGCTGTTTGTACCTGGACGCATTGCTGTGTCATGGACTCGGGACGAAATGGAAGAACGGTCAGAAAGCTAATGAAATCAGCCAAGGCCGCATGCGCCCACGACATAGCTGCTTCGAGCTACATGACAGCGCTGTCATGACGCCAAATTTGCATGCATCATTGGCTTCGTGGATCAGATAAGACCCGGACCAACTGCTCCATCTCATACCGGACGATCGCTTTTACAATACTGCCGAGCAAAGTTCCAACCGCCCTAAAAGGCGTCTGCAAGGGGCAACAACACGTCGTATGTAGTGCCGGAAATTGCCCAGACGGCAGAGAGAGAAATATTTCTCAAGGTGGGCCATGGACCAAAGGCATCGCATCGAGGCTTTACCTCTGTCCGTAGCAAGACGCGTCGATGCAAGCAGCGGTCAGGGATTCGTCAAGACTCCATGAGTCGTTCGTCCAGATGGTGATCAAAGACGGACAGCGGCTCCGCAGAGCAACCTGGTCGCATCGTCTGCGAAGCGAACTGGAGATGATGCGTTGAAGCTGGGAGCCGATAGAGATGAAGAAGATGTTGAGTTCAAGAGACGGACGCGCTGGGAGTGAGGGTTGTGTTGGAGAGAAATGGCGGTGTTTCAAAATCCCCCGCGTTGTGCAGCATCCATCCCAGAGGGCCCGATTACGTCACGCCCTGCCCCACGTCGCTGCCGACGAAACCTTAAAGACAGCTGTACTCCATACTACTCCCTCTCTTCAACTCTCTCGCTTTGGAACGGACCATTTTCAATTCGTCCATCTCACCAATTACCCATCAACTTTTGAAATCTTTCCAATTGAATTGTTTGAAGCAATGGCCGCTCCGCTGTCCCAGACGTATCCCCGCCCCGACTTTGAGCGCAGCACCTTGCGCTGGAAGTCTCTCAACGGCCCATGGGACTTTTTGTTCGACGATGACGATGCGGGATTGACCGAGCGCTGGCAGCACAAGGGTCTTCCTGCCCAAGTCGAGGTAAAGGGCACTGGCTCAGGCAAGCCCGTCGCCGCCTCTGACAGTGAGAGCCTCACGTACAAGATGGTTGCTGGCACACAAGAGCTCTTGAAGGGCAACCTCGACATCCGCGGTGCCGTTGCTACCAAGAATGAAAAGCGTCACATCCAGGTCCCCTTTGTATTTCAAAGCCCGGCCTCTGGAATCAATGAGCGAGGCGACCACGAAGTCTTGTGGTACGAGCGCAGCATTGAAGATATCCGCACGCCGGACGAGAAAGAGCGAGGAGATAGGGTGCTTCTGCGCTTTGGTGCCGTCGACTACGATGCAAAAGTCTGGCTTGGTGGGCAGTATGTTGGTGGGCACCGCGGCGGCCACGTCCCCTTTGACCTCGACATTAGCGATGCTCTCGAGTCAAACCCCAGCGGCCCTGTCCGGTTGACTCTTCGCGTATACGACTCGGCCTACGACTTGACCCAGCCGCGTGGAAAGCAGTACTGGGGCGCAAAGCCCGAGAGCATTTTCTACACACCCTCTGGCGGAATCTGGCAGTCAGTTTGGCTTGAGACTGTTCCGGCCGCCAGGATTGCCGATAGCAGCAACGGCACATTTTTACACTCCAACGATGTTGACAGCGGGAACCTCCGGGGCCAAATCGCCGTGTCTGGCAGGAAGGCTGGACACGCGTACAGCGTGGAGCTTGAGGCGAGCCTTGGTGGCTTCCCAGTCTCAAAAACTTCGAGGCTTGATCTTCCCAAGGACGCTGACTTTGCCCGCGTCGAGCTTCCCTTGCGTCTATCCCAAGAGCAGAGGGAAAATCTGCCGGCAGAGTTCCTCCAGCGTGCGCCGCTGGACAATGAGCGTTGCTGGAACAATGGCGTTGCCCTCTGGTCCCCAGACTTCCCGTTGCTCTACGACCTGACTTTGCGTCTTTTTGACTCGACGAGCCAGCTGGTGGACGAAACAAAGACAACTACGGGCATGCGCTCGATCGATTGGACCACTGGAAAGGGTGCACTGAAGCTGAATGGCCGGCCAATCTTCCAAGCGCTGTTTCTGGACCAGGGCTACTGGCCTGACACTTTCATGACGCCTCCGTCTTCCGATGCTCTCAAGGCTGATATTGAGATGGCCAAGAACATGGGATTCAACGGATGCCGCAAGCACCAAAAGGTCGAAGACCCCGTCTTTTTGTACTGGGCCGACCGTCTTGGATTCCTCGTGTGGGGCGAAATGGCAAACGCCTACCAGTTCAGCCACGACTACATCGAAAGATTCAACCAAGAGTGGACTGAGGCGGTTAAGCGGGACATTAACCACCCATCCATCATCACCTGGACGCCTGTCAACGAGAGCTGGGCGTACCCCTCTCTCCACGACAATGTCGACCAGCGCAACCACATTCGCGCCCTTTACTACTTGACCAAGTGAGTAGAATTGCTTGCACAGGAAAATGAGATACTAACAGTGTCCAGGACTCTCGACCCAACCAGGCCCATCAACGACAACTGCGGCTGGCAGCACGTGCTGACCGACCTCACCACCTTCCACGACTACAGCGACGCCCCAGCCTTGGCCGAGACGTGCGCATCGCTCGAAGGCATCCTCAGCCCCAAGGCCGGCCGAGGCCTGTTCGTCGAGCCGATCCCTGGCATCGACCCCGGCTCCGCACACAAGCCGGGCGCTGTCGTCTTGAACACCGAGTTTGGCGGCGTCAACATTGCGCCTGCCGCCGCCGATGGTGCGGAGCGCGAGTGGGGCTACACGACGGCGAGCGATCCCCAAGACTTGCTCCAGAGGATCGAGCGCCTGATGAAGGCCGTTGTGCAAAACGGCCAGTGCAGCGGTTTCGTCTACACGCAGCTGTGAGTATCATTCAGACGCTCCGCCTTGACTACGGCTAACGCGAGCGACAGTGCCGACATTGAGCAGGAGACGAACGGCCTCCTGTCATTCGACCGCAAGGAGAAGCTTCCCTCGGCGCAGATCAAGGCCGTCGTGGACGAAGTCTTGGCCATGTTTTACCGCCAGCGTGGTTTGTAAACACAGGTGCGCGGCAACAGTGACGAGGACAAGTATTGAACAGAAACCTCACAGAGCCTGACGCGCGAGACCGGCCTCGACGAAACCAAACTCGCGGGTCTACTTCGACGTCACGCAGATCCAGGATACTGGCGTCGTTGGCGGCCAAGAGAAATCAATTGGTCGGTTTACTTCACACGTAGGGTTGAACAGAAAGTCGTCGTACCAGCAATGAAGCAAATGGCAACGCAGCGAATCAAGAAGAAGCAATCGATCAAATCCAGCAACGTCCTTTCCATGCGCCTTTTCCAAAAGTCCGTGCGTTGCAAACATGAAGTCCCATTTCCAGCATTCGTCGTCACCGTCATCCCATTTTTTTTCTTTTCAAGTCTTGCCACGCCGTAATCAGTTGCCCTTCTTCGGAGTGACGACGGTCGCGTTGCTGACGGGGATGGTCAACTGGCTCTGCGAGCAAGTGCCGCCGCCAACCTGGTTGGTCTTGCAGTTGGAGCCGCCGTACAGGGAGAGAGGAGCGCTGCCGTTGACGCGGATGCTGGCGCCGTTGTAGACGAACAGCTGCGAGATGCTGACGGCTGTGATCAAGGAAACATTTCAATCAGCGTCCAATTCTCCCGAAAGCGGACGCCAAAGCGGCAGCACGCATTTGACATCAACAGAAAAAGTATCAAGCGAAAGGGGCCAGGGGAAGAGGAGCAGAACTCACAGCTAATGCCCAAGTTCGACGTAAAAGTGACGGCAGCATTGTCGCACGGCTGGTACACGCCGCCAAAGTTGCCGTTGGCGCCGTAGCCGGAGGCGCAGTGCGTCGTGTTGGTCTGCGCGCTAAACGCCACGGTGAAGTCGAGCGAGCGGTAGTTGCCCGACGGCGTGTAGCTCGAGGTGATGGATGTCAGGTTCCAGTTGAACTTCTTGAGGGCGCTCGTGTCGAGGGCCAGAGCAGCGGCGGGGGCAGGGGCAGGGGCGGCCGATGCGGCGACGGCGAAGAGGGCCATGGCCGACGTGATGGTGTTGGCGAGCATGGTGACTGCTGTGGTGGGGAGGGAAGTTGGTTTGGCGGTTGGACGGTTGGACGAAGTGGGTTGGATGGTTGCTGGATGGAAGGACGGCTTCAAATGGAAGAAGATGAAGAGGTCGTGAAAGAAGTTGTTCTCTTAAGGGAGCGAAATGATGGTCGGTGGGTGGGTACGAAGAACGCGCAAATGTCGTACGAGAACCAAGCGAGTGTTCGTGTTCGCTGCGTGCCGATTTCCTATTCTTGCTGATGGGGAGACAGGAAAAACACAGCTGCAGGAACTCGCTTATATACAGACGCGAGTTCTCCACCTACCCTCTGGACGGTTGCATTTCTGGGGTCGTAGTTGAGGTCCAGGTCCCACCGCCCCCAATAATACGAGAGCTAGCTACCCCAGGGTCCATGTTCAGGTCCGGTTCCCATATTGGGGCTGCCCGGGCGCCCCTGCGGCGCCATATGTGCGCCACTTACCGCAGACTGGACGCGTTTTCTTTCGCTTCCAAGTGCCGTCGTCCTCGACCTACGCGCCGCCACGCCTGCTAGCTGCCCGTACAGCCCACTGCCGAACCACACCAACACATACGACGTCCCTCTGCTGCTAGCTAGGGGTGGAGCGGCCGCGTGCCATTCTGCTCGGAGACTTCGAAGTCCGCCTTGAATTGGGTCGTCCATCGGAGACTGGTATCGTGGCGATTTGCGCTGTTCGGTCGGCGCCGGCGATGCGGCTACGTTGGGCTAGGCGTGTCCGGTAGGGCGTTGCTTTCGCTCATGGTGTGCTGTAGAGCACAGCGTGTACGGTGCTCGCTCGTATTGTCCCAAGCAGCAATGGCAGCCGCTCATTCTGCTCCTCGTCTTCCGCACACACGGTCTTGTGGGGTAAGGTAGCACCGCCTCTTGCGAGGGAGCAGTCGCCGCGGGAGCATCGTGTTGCGGTACGCAGCCGAGAAGGGCTGGAGAGGATCAAACGAGGCGTGGCTGGCGTGGCGTGGTACAAGCGAGCGCGGGCTAGCCATAAACGGCATTTCGCCTGGTCTGGAGTACCCAAGTCGTGTCCGAGGTCCGTCCAAAAGCCTTCTTTGCCCAGGGCGCCGACGGATGGGGAAAGAGCACGATGCTCTTGCGAGATGGACAATGGGAATCGTGGGAAAATACCATGCCGCTCCTTGATTGCGAGTCCTCGTGGCGGAATGGAAGAGCAGGTTCCAGGTGCGGTCGTTGTGACCAGGCGCTCGCTGACAGACTTCGGCTAGAGCGATTGTTGTGAACTTGAGTGGTTGTGATCTCGCTGTCTCTTCTCTGGAGCTCCTCATTCCTTGGTTTACGCTGACTGCGCGTCTCCATAGCCATGGTGACTCAGAAGGGGACGGAGAGATGTGTGTGCGTGTTTGAGGGATTCCAGAAGGCTCTCGCGTCTTTTAAACCGAATCGCGTCACCCGAGCAGCATGGTGGATCCATCAAGGGTCGAAAGTGAGGGACAGGGAATCAATTCAAATTCGCCGCCAGCAGCGAGCGGATTGGACTCGCTGTTCGGTTCTTTCCGAGTAGCTTGCTGTTTTTGCTGAGGTTAGCTAGAGTGCTCCAAGTCCCGGTGTTGCTAAGGGACATTCATCATCTATACCTTCCAAGAGCATGGATGCACTTCATCCGTATGTCCTCGATCAGCAAGCCAACGGCCACTTCTTTTCCGAAAACACCCACAGCATCCTTACGATTCATCGATGCCTTGTCTGGTAGCTGCTGTTGTCCCATGCTGACAGACGAGATGCTGGCTTTTGCGGTGGAAGGGGCGAGGCTTTCCGTCGCGGACGGCAGGACTTTGAAAATGCGTATGCATGTTAGAGGGTCGTGGTTGAGGTACGCGATGGGCATTGGCGGTGCTGCAAGGATGCGCGATTGCTCTTTCCAAGGAAGAGCACATCTGGCCGGTGGCCTCCTTCCCTCCAGTCTCGCTTCCAAGTTGGTCCTCTTCCCCCAGCTCTACAATCCGTCCTCCATCTCCATCCTCCTCCAATCCACTTCCATCCATCTTCAATCCATCGTCCATCGACTTCCAACCCGCTCCAAACCGTATGACACCCATGGATAAAAGTCTCAACGAAGACGTTCCAATGTGGACCAGAGGAATGACATGCCATGCTCAACCCACTAGCTTGGAGCTCACCATAATATGTAGATGTCGAGGCTCTTTGGTCCGGGAGAGCCGCCGCACTGGTGTCGAAGCCTCGCTGGAATTGATGAAAGTAGCACCTCGCATTTTTCCTTCCTTCATGGAGGCCCTCGTATGGCTGGAGGCAGAACTCCCAGCCGATTACATCGCTCCGCAATACAAGAACAAGACTCGCCCCCAAATCTTCGAACTTGTCATCCGCAACGCCCTCCTAATCGTGAAGGAGAGCGCCCTCATCAATTGGGACGGCGACACACCCTTCGTGCCGGCCATGACCATCACAGGATTTCTCCAAGACGTGCTGCTCCCCGACAATGAGGAGACTACGGTTTCAAAGATGGCTGCAATCAGGACCGCGGCATACAATCAAGGGCTTGCAGAAGGCCGCACGGCAGCGCATGCAGACCTCCTCTACGCCAAGGGCTTCCAGCGCGGTTTCGAAAAAAGTTACAACGATGGCATGATGGTTTACAGGACGGCGCAGTCCACGTCGGATAGAGAGCCAACAGGCGTTGAGATCCCTCAGCAATTAACCGGACCGGACCAGACCGACTCCGAGGGAGAAAAGGTCAATCAGCCAGTGATTGAGATCAATTCTACGGCGGACGACGAGGTGCCTCAGCCAAAAAAATTCCGCCTTGTCGACTACTCGGACTCGGACTCAGATGCCGTCCTTGAGGCGGATCAGCCACGGGGCAAACCCCGTGACGCAGGCTCAGACCTCGCGCAATCAGCTTCAGTCACATCGGGCCCATCTCTTCCAGGCGCTCAACAGACCAGTGAGCATGGCAAACACCCTCGAGAGGCAATCCGGTCCAGCTCGGAAAGTCATTCGTCGGGACCAAGTCGAAAAAGACCTCGACTTCCTTCCACTACAGCCATCCGCACTCCTTCAGCACGCTCCAGCGATCCCGTGTCGGGCTCCGAATACAGTGACGAGAAGCAGTCAGGAGACTCAGGCATTGGCAGCGGTTTGGATTTGCTGTCCACCACAGACGAAGCAATGCCGAAGAACCGCGGAGACCCTGTTGAGTTTCAAACTAGTCATTAAGTCGTCCTTCCGGCTCGGAGGCAAAACTTCGAGCCATCAGGATCTCTGTGTCCCCTAACTTAGACGGCGGTCTTTTACTTGTGCCGGTCCATTTCAGACCATCGCTTCTACGAGATCAGTACTGTCGATACGCTTTGGTTGGGTTTTCACCGTCGGTTTGACCCACTCTCGTTTGCTTCTATTTTCCTCTCCTTTCTTTCACTGATCTTGTTTCTTTCCCCATCCAATTCGGATCATGTCTTGTCGTGGCACGATGGTTGATGAAGGAATATGCGATAAGTTGAGATGGCTCCAGCCTGTAGTGGCTTTATGCTTGTACATTCGGTTTCGTTCACATTTTCTTTCCGTGTTACATTGTTAAAGAAGGACGGCGAGATACGAGTTCAGTTTCCTTTTTTAGTATTTTCAACCTTGTTTGCTATTTTTTCCTTCTCATAAAGGGTAGCATAGTCAATCAAAGCGTTTAATTTTTTTTTTTTTTTAAAAAAAAAGAAGATTGGGGAGAACAAAACCGAAACAGCCCATATAGCTAGCTGGGTATAGTCTCCAATCGAACCCTTTGAACGATCCGAGTTGAAAATGCGCAGACGCGCGGTGTACGACGCCTGGAGCCGGCTCTGGCAGCGCAGAGATGTTTTTCGGGCTGTCAAAAGTTTCGAGGTCGTCCTCCAGTTTGGATCCGAAGAATTTCCCGTGCGAAAGCTCGATCGATGTCTCCTCACACTTTTTGTCTCATCCGCGCAATATTCTAAATCAGAGCGAGCCTGAAAGCCAGCTTCAACCGAGATTTGCAACGGGGACGTGTCGTTAGAGGCAGTCAAGGTAGGTGAGACCAATGGGTCGAGGTCGGAGTGTAGTTCTCTGATTCGCCAGCCATTGAAGAGTTGTTCCTCTTGTTCAGCCCTGCAAGCCGTCCCACCCTACCCCACCCACGCACGACTGCGAGCCTCGGCTCCGCGTCGGCAACCCAACCACCACAACTCTACCTTACCTCGACCCCAGATGCGCCGCTATCCCGCGATGCACAACGACAGAACGAAGCCCATGGCTGGTGCGTTTCTGACGACAAGGACGATTCCGTGAACGCCACACCAGCCCTTCGGCCCGCCCGCCAATTCCTCCCACCATGCCACCCTCAACCAAAGCCCTGCTCTTCGACATCGGCGGCGTCGTCGTCCTCTCCCCCCTCGCCGCCATCAGCGCCTACGAGCGAGCCCTCGCCCTCCCGCCCGGCTACATCAACAGCGCCATCGGCGCCGCCGCGCCGCACGGGGCCTTTCAGCGGCTCGAACGGAGCGAGATGGCGCTCGACGAGCGCTTCTTCGACGAGTTTGGCCGCGACGTCAGGAATAGGGATGTGTGGGAGCGCATTACGCGCACGAACAACACCAACACCACCACCAGCAGCAACAAGGTCCCGGCAGTAGGGACGCAGCAAAAGCAGGACGATTTTGAAATAGCGACGGCCCGCATCGACGCCCGCGCCCTCTTCTGGACCATGATGCGCGCCGCGCGCCACCCGGACCCTCACGTCTACCCTGCGCTGCGGAAACTGGTGGCCGTGGGCCGCGCGCGCGCCGCCTCGGCCGACCCGGCTGCGTTCGTCGTCGGCGCGCTCAGCAACGCCGTCGTCTTCCCGGCGGGCGTGCGCGACGAGCGCGGCGAGCCGTTCGACGCCGGCGCCGTGCTGAACAGCAGCAGCAGCAGCAGCAGCAGCAGCAGCAGCAGCAGCAGTGGCAGCGGAGCGCGTGAAACCAGCGGCAACGAGACCACAACCGCGCCCATCGCCCCGCTCTTCGACACCTTCCTGCACTCGGCGCACATCGGGCTGCGCAAGCCCGATCCGCGCGTCTACGCGCTCGCGCTGCGGCGTCTGGAGGCGGTGCTGCGCGAGCGCGGCTGCCTCGCCCCGGACGCGGCGCTGCGGCCCGAGGAGGTGCTTTTCTTGGACGACATTGGCGGCAATTTGAAGGCGGCGCGGGCTTTTGGGTTTCGGACGTGCAAGGTGGAGATCGGGCGGACGAGGGAGGCGGTGCGGGTTTTGGAGGGGGCGGTGGGGGCGAGGTTGTTGGATGAGGCGGACGCGGGGGGATCGAAGTTGTAGGAGGAGGAGGAAGGGGGTATTTTCTGTCTGTTGGCGTTGGTTGGCGTTGGTTGGCGTTTGGATCTGGGATGCGCTATGGTGATTGATGTGGAGTAGACGTGTAGAGAGAGAAAAGCGAGTGAATCGAGTCAAATGAAACAGCTCCCTTCAAGTGGATGACATATCACGCCAGACATCCATCAAACCTGCCTGCCTGCCAGTGGAATCTGAGCTGACTTGAGCGAATGCAATGCCCTCGGTCTAAGACAGCCAGTATACTAGGTACTCCCCTTATTCTCTGTCTACCTTGGTCTTCCTTTTCTCGTCCCTTAGCCATGCGGAGAGTGTCGCTAATTGTATCATGCAATGCCTTTCACAATTGCTGCATGGCGCGAATTAGAAGCCCGCCGTCAATGCTTTCCTGGCCGAATGCCGTGCCTGGCGAGAGCGAGACGAGCGAGACGAGCAAGAGGACAACAGGTAGGGTTTACAGCATCACGCCGGCCAGCCAGCTTCCAGCCCTGGCAGTCGACCAACCCAACTCGACCATCTCAACCATCTCAACCAACCATACTCCTCTTGCGGCCCCTCAACCGCACCTCATCCAACCTCTTGAGCACCGCCGTCGCCGCCTTCCCGCCCGCATCGCGATACGCGCGCAGCACCTCGTGGAACAGCGGCTCCGCCGCCGGGTGCGTGCTGCCAAAGGCGCGCTCCAGCACGTACAGGTCGACGGCCTTGTCTTCGTCCTGGATGGTTTGCGACGCGAGGCCGAAGTCGATTATGGTGACGGTGCCGGCGAGGACTTGTGTGGATGCGGCGGCGTCGGGTGATTGTTGATGGTGGTGGTTTTGGGTGGTGGATGAGGGGGGTGAGGAGGAGGGAGAGGACGAAGGCGTCCTCAGCATCAGGTTGCTCGTCGTCAGGTCGCCGTGCACGACGCCGACGGCGTGCATGCGGCCGACGGCGCGGCCCACGCGCGCCATGAGGTCCCACAGCTCGGGGACGCGCGACTTGTCCAGCGCGCCGTCGCCGTCGCCGTCATTGGCCTGCCCTTGGTGGCCTTGCTCTTCCTCCTGCTTTTGTTCTCCGTCTTCCGGCACGGCGGCCAGTGCGGCAGGTCGGGGGCGCGCGGCGAGCGCGTCGTGCAGGTAGCGGTCTAGACAGGCGCGGATCGTGTGGCCAGGAATCCACTCGAGGAGAAGCCAGCCGGCTAGCATTCGCAAAAAGAAGAAGCGTCAGCCTAGCCGCTCAATCCGATGGAGAAATAACCTCGCCCGCCGCGACTCAAAAAGACCGAGGGAGGTAGGGAGCGCGAGGCACATTGAAGAAGCAGTATCCCTTGCTGCCAACCAACGCATAGATAATGTACATACCATCCCAATCGCAGCCCCAAACAGCCGGCACCGTGACGCCCTCGCGCCGCAAGCGCACCAGCACGCGCGCCTCGGCCAGGATGCGCTGCCGCGTCAGGCGGCGGTCGAGCAGCGCGTGGCGGTACGGCTTGGAGGGGCGGAACTTGAGCGCCGCGGCGCGCGACGCCGTCAGGAAGCTTGTCTTGTAGACGAGCGCTTCGGCGCCTTGGGTGATGAGCGTCGCGGGAGGCGTCGTCGAGGTGGCGGACGGAGAAGAGAAGAGGGAGGGGAGTTGCAGGCTTGCGGGCGGTGGGGGGGTGGTTGTGGGGAGCGCCATGGTGGTGGTGGAGGTGGTGGTGTCGTTGCGCTCGCCGGGCAGTGTTGTGGCGGTGGTGTTGTGTAGAGTCGTTGTCGTCGTGAGTCCCGGTCAATCGTCAATTGCGTCGTCGTGGTCGTCGTCGGTGGTGGTGGTGGTGGTTGCAGAGAAACCAAATTCACCAGGACCCAGCGACGGCGGAAAAAGGCGGGGTGGGGTTAGTTTGGCCCGCGTTTTTTGACTGCCCTGCCCTGCCCTAGGTGACGTCCGCCTGCCCCACGCGCGTACCGCACCCAAGGAAGCGCGCGTGCCTGCAGACGACTTGCTCCCTGATCTAGCGCCGCCCTACGCCCTGTCCTGACAGCTCTGCCCTATACACGCCCCAGCCCTACATGTGTACATTGTACCAGGAAAACCCCACTATGTGATCTACTCATCAACCAACCACAGTACTGTACCAACTCACCAAAAGCCCACCCCCTTGTATCCCCTGTGTTCTCTTGAAAAGGGAGAAGGGAGAGTTTAGCTCGAGGGAGTACCTGAATTAGTGTAGGTACTACAGATGACAGGATGGACCCAGACAAACAAACAAACAAACAGGAGGCCTTCCTCCTCTTCCTCTGCTTGTCTTGCAATGCCATGCTAAGCTACCCATGAAACGGAGGCTAAACGAGACGACGCGACCAACTTTGGCAGTTGATAGGTAGGCCGTTGACAGCTGGCTCAAGCGGCCGGCCGTTGGATCGCATCGTCTTGCGTCTTGTCTTCGGTCGTCCCAGCTGCCCCGCATTGAGACCCTGTGTGCCCGACTGCCTGGACCCTCCCTCCGACGCACGCAATGCGCGGATGGGCCGGTAAGGTAAGACTGCAAGAGATGGGAAGGGTGCACGCACTGTGCGTGCGCGCGTGGCCTGAACGCTGTCTCATCCGTCTGCCTACAGTAGTACGGCGTGTGTGTATGTTGCGGACAAGGTCCCAGCCAGACGACCCTTAATTTAACTGACGGAGCGCGTCAGGCAGGCCGACGGTGGGTGGTGCGTGTTCCAGAATGTCTGGGATGGAGGGATGGAGGGATGGAGGGATGCGTGGGGCGGAGCTGGGGTTCTGGGGCTCGGGGCTAAGGCGAGGTAGGGTGCATAGGGTAGGGATGCTATCAGGTACGTCCGTACCGTCACTCCGGCCTTTTCTTTTCTTCCCTTTTGTTTTCCCTTTCTGTGGACGGGGGAGAGAAGGAGGAGGAGGAGGAGAGAGAGAGACGGACATGAGAATGGAGAAAGAGATGAGGGATTGTTGCCTGCCCTACAGCATCTTCGCCTGCTCTACCCGCAGAGAGTACGATAGGTGCTGGATGCCATTTTCAAGGCGCAACACGAAGCGACAGGCCCACGGCACTGCACCAAGCGAAAAAGGGCGACAGGCACCAGTGGTGAGTGTACAGGTAAGGTACATGTAGTGCATGGACGGCCTGATCGGGTAAGTGCCTAGGTAGTGTAGCGGTTCGATCGATCCTCGCCGTTCTCTTTTACTGCTTTTGCTGGCCCTGCTGCTACGTACCTAGGTACTGGCTGCTTTTACGAGGTGTTAGGTTAGTGGGAGGCTCGAGTGTTGAGGAGGGGGGTGAAGCGCTCGCAAACAGCACATCATAAACGATGACTCCACAACAGTGATTCGTTTATGAACCGGCAGCAGCCGGCTGCACACCGACGTCGCCCTACCGCCCCCACGCTTCACACGGACGGCAAGGAGACAGACAGATAGACAGGCACAGACAGACAGGCAGATAGCAGCCACGGCACCGATTCCTATCAGAGTGCTTGCGCAACCTAGCTAGCAGCGTGCAAATATACCTAAGACCAGCCAAAAAAAAGGGCTGTTTTCTCCTCCCCGCACAAGGGAGGCAGATCTCTCAAAGAGGACGAAATAAAGCGGACACAACGAGTTCAGAAGCGAATGGAAGAAGAAGAGAAAAAAGTGAACGTGATGTTGGTGCCCGGTTGAAAAGAAGACACGCTTTCTCCTCTGCCGCTCAATCATGGCTCAGCCAAAACCGGAAGCAAGAAAAGCGTTTCAAGGGCGCCGTCAATCTCCCCACGATGACGACCCGACGAGATTTACGCAGTAAAGAAGCAAAAAGAAACGCCCGAGACCGCGTATTTCCATTCCTACTGCTCCGGACAAGAAGAAGGGAAGCAAAAAACGCCGCAAAGGAGCGTGCCAAGCGAATGTGAGGCAAAGAAGGCCATTGGGAGGAGGGGCTTCAGCGAAAGGAACTCCATAGCAATCCTAGGCAAAATTCAAAAAAGTCCACATGCAGTAATCGTCATCGTAATTTTCCCGCCAACTCGCCATAGCCGGCCAAACCCCCGTCAGAACATGGAGCTCTTGCGCTTCTCGGCGCTCGTGAGCACGAGCATGGGCATCCTCCTGCGCTCGCCCGAGCCAGACCTGGAATGCTCATCGCTGCTCTTCCTCTCCATGGACCGCTCCTTGAGCGTCTTGCGCTCCGAACCAATGGCGCCGCTGGCGGCTGCACGCAGACTGCCAATGCTGGGCTTGGCCGACAGACTGCCGCTGCGCACGCTGTCAGAGTCATTGTCCGACGAGGGAAAGCTCGTCTCAATCTCGCTGACTGGCGTTCCGCTGCCGCTGCTGCGCACTCCGCGACGCTCGATGCCCGCGCGAACGAGGTTGCGCACAGCCGAACGGCGCTGACGAGTCGCAAAGTTCTTGCTACCCTCGTGCTTGGCAGTCGGGGCAGCTTGGAGTTCCTCAAGAGGTGGCGGTCCGCGGGGCTGGCGGGTCGGATGCTCACCAGCACGGGCCTGACCGGGGCCAAAAGTGCCCGTCATTGGCGTAGAAGGAAAACCGACAGGACGGACAAAGGCAGACTTGGGACCGTCGGCGACGGCGTCGGTACCGCTCAAGTTGAGAGACGAGATGTTCTTGCGGTGACCGCGGCGAAACGCATTTGCGGATGGCGGCGGGAGCGGCGCAATGTCGGCCGGAGGAGTTCTAGCCTTGGGCGGAGTGGAGCTGCGAGAGTCAAAGGGGTTGGCGCTGACGTCGCTCGGGGGAGAGACCTGGGCGCGAAACGCGGGAGTGGCCGACTTGGGGGGAGAGTTGGTAAAGCTGGGCGTGGGAGGAGGCGGCGAATCCGAGAGTTGCGGCGGCTGCACGTCCTGATTCAAGACGTATTGGTATTGGCCAGTCAGGGGGTTGTAGCCCACGGACACGGACGCGGACAAGTCCTGGGCGGCCTGCATCTGCTGACCGTAGAATCCGGCCTGCGGCGTCATGGGCGTGATGGGGAATTGCTGGCGGGCGTTGGCGCCGTTGAGGCTCATTCCAGCAAGCTGGAGACTGAGCAGCTGCTGCTGGAGTTGCTGCTGGCGCTGCTGCAGGTACATTTCAGTGGCCAGCAGCTGAGCGGCAATGCTGGGGTCTATTTCTCCATCGTCGTGCGTGTCAAGCTTGACCTGGGGAGGCGCAAGGACGTGCTCCGGCAGGGCGTAGTACTGCTGACCGGCGTTGTAGCCAAACTGAGACTGCTGGTTCACGGGAAAGCCAGAAGCAATGGCGGTCTGCGGAACGGCGGGGTTCCGGCCGTTGTTGGGGACGAATCTTTGAGCGCCAAAGCTGTTGTTGTTGTAGGGAGCAGACTGGGGGACAGGGCTCGAGCTGTTGTTGCGTGGAGCGGTGCGAAGACCAGCGAGCAGGTGCGAGCGGCTGGTTCTCGGGGTGGGGTTTTCGTTGGCGGGATGCTCGCTGATGGAGTCGACCTTGGGCGGAGCGGCGGCGCTGAGGCGCTTGAGGTGATTGCCTTTGCCACGAGAAGAAAAGCTGGAGGCGGGAGCGCCCAGGCCTCCGCCAGAGGCAAACGAGTTGTTTTTGTTGAAGGACATTTGAGCAAGACCGCCTGCGTCCATGCTCATTACGACGAACAGACTAGGTAGGTAGGTGGTTGGTGGAGAGAAATCGAAGAGTGGAAGCGGATGCGACCGGACAGAATTAGGGATTACAATGGTCGAAGTAGTCGGGGTGTCGAGTGGTGGATTGGGCGGATGGGTCGCGGGGAGGCGGAAGCAAGCAAGCAAGCGATGCTCAAGGCGAATACCGTACAGCGAAGATGTGAAGTGGAAGTCGGGCGAAGAGAATGAAAAAGCGGTGGTCTAAAGGCCTGGGTATCTGGCGGGCGGGCGGGCGGAAGCAGAGGACTCGAATGGGTGCTGGTTGCTCTGCAAAGAAGCACGAGGGAGCGACGTGGAGAGGCTGACTGGTGTGGAGTCTCGGAGACGTGACTGGAGCGACGACGCGGCTAAGTATGATGATGATGTGCGAGGCAAGAGCCCAAGGCGGCAAATGTGTGTAAAGAAGCAGAAGGCACACAGGGTCGAAGAGAAAGGAGGAGGAGAGAATTGGAGGCGGAGCGGAGGAGAGGTTTGTGGAGGCGGAGGTGGAGGTGGAGGTAGAGGAAGAGACGGAGGGTGAGAAGAGGGACAGGAGCAAAGAGAAGGTGGGCGGGCGTGGGCGTGGGCGTGGGTGGATGGCGGCGGGCTGATGAAAGAGAGCGAGAGCGAGAGGAACCAAGGTATTATTGGCAGACAGGGGCCCCGGTGCGCTCAGTGGTCCGTGCTCCCACGATGGTCAGGTCGACCGAACAACTCAGGGCGAAGGCAGATCAGATATACGACGGCTGCTCTCTACCTTGGTACGCCTCTGCCATCTAACCTCTTGACACTCTTGACACCTTTGACCCTTTGGCCCTTTGACGCATTCAGAACACCCCTCCCAGTCTCGGCCTCGCCAGACCCAACGCCAGGCCAGACTCCCCTCAGCGCCTACAACGAGCCAATCCTGACTCGGCGGCACAAAGCGAAAGCCTCCCATTGTGCTCGACGGCTATTGATTCGCCACCGTGACCTGGATCTGCATCTGCACTGCTCGCTTGTCGCAAGCAAAGAAGAAAAAAAAGACGGACAAAAGGACCCCTGAGCGGCCAGAGCGCGCAATCAGCCCGGCCGGGACTGAACTGCCTTTTCGCTGTCGCCAACGCGCCGTTTCACCCTTTGACTCTCTGTTCCCAGCTCAGGGCAACGCCCAGCCAACACTCGAGCAAATCTAGAACACACATGACGACGCGCTCTCCTCCACGCGTCCGAATGCCTACCCATCATCTGCACTGAACCGTTGAAACTGGCCGACTCCGACCCGCTGCGGAGCCCGTGCCGCATCTGTCTGCCGGTGTACATGCCTGGCCGATTTATCAGCATCTACCACCTACAAAATTATCGTCACGCTGCAATTCGTCAGAGCCTCTCATCTCTCGGCTGGCGGTTCGGCGCGTCCCTGCCCTGCCTTGCCGCTCAAGCTCCAGCTTCACATCAATCCTCTCTCCTGCTCATCTCCTTTGCATCCCTTCGCTTCCCCCACCAGCCACACCGACACCCCACAGCCCACGTTGCTCCTCATCTCCGACCCTCTGACGTCGGACAAGCATGGGCTTGCTGTATGACCCCAACGCCAACACCACCTTGCCCGCCGGCCCCAACTGACCCTGACTTGAAAAGAGCCCTGGGCACCCCGCTCGACTGGCCCGAAGCCAAAAAGGTCGCTGGCCAGGTCCGACAATGGGGCATCGAAGTATTGCATCTCTCTCTCGCCGCAATTCGTGCTGCTAACCAACCAACCGCAGCAACTGCTCGCCATATGGCGCCGCGCAAAGGCCAAGGAGCGCGACGCCATGCTGTGGGGTGACGAGGTAGGGTGCCCGCGTCGCACATCTCCCGCCGTGCAGCGCTGAAGCTCGTGTCGTGTATGTAGATCGAGTACCTCGTCGTCGCCTACGATCAAGACCACAACAAGGTCCGCCTTTCGCTGCGCCAGGCAGACATCCTCGACGCCCTGGCCCACGATGAGAAGCTGCTCAACCAGGGCGGCGGCGTGCCCGACGTCCAGCGCGGCGACCCCAAGTACCACCACCCACCTCACCGAGGCACGCCACGTCCAATGCTGACCCTGGCCGCAGGAAGAGCGAAATCGCTGCGCCAGTGTTCCACCCCGAGTTCGGCCGCTTCATGCTCGAAGCTACGCCCGGCAAGCCCTGGGGCATTGGTTTCAAGGACTTGCTCGACGTTGAGCAAAACATGAAATGGAGGTCCGTTGTCGTCATGGCCGTGTCATGCAACCGCCCGAAGAAGCTGAAACCCGCAGGCGCGTCATTGCAAAGGAGCACATGGCCCCAAACGAATTCCCCATCACCATGACGACCTTTCCGCGGCTCGGATCCCCCGACTGCATCTCGCCTCCCTACCCTCCCTCGGGCCCCAAGCTGCGCTCCCAGTTCCTGCCAGACGAGATTGCTAACCCGCACATCCGATTCCCCACCCTTGCAGCAAACATTCGCGCCAGAAGAGGCCGCAAGGTCGAGATCAACGTGCCCGTCTTCCGCGACGAGCGCACCCCGTGGCCCTTCAAAGACCCCACCGTCGACTACGACTTGCACAACTGGCCCGAGGACGACGACGTGCGCAATGGCGCCGCCAAGGACAATCACATCTACATGGACGCCATGGCATTCGGCATGGGCAGCTGCTGCGTGCAAATCACGTTTCAGGCCAAAAACATTGAAGAGGGCCGCAAAATGTACGACCAGCTGAGCCCGCTGGCGCCAATCATGCTGGCCCTGACGGCCGCGACACCCATCTATAAGGGCTTCCTTGCGGACACGGATGCGCGGTGGAATCAGATAAGCCGGTCGGTCGACGATAGGACGCCAGAGGAGCTTGGAGAAAAAGTAGGCGCAACGTCGGAGATTGCAGAAATTAGACTTGGGCTAACCTATCGGCGTGTGTAGCCGCTCGAGAACGACCGTTGGCGCATCCCAAAGTCACGTTATGCGTCCAACTCGACGTACATTTCGCAGGACGCGCGCTTGCGCAAGGAGTACCTGGATCCGGAGCTAGTGTTTGACCCTGCGCTCAAGGCGCGTCTGATGGAGGGGGGCATGGACGACCTGCTGGCGACGCACTTTGCGCACCTGTTCATCCGCGACCCCATCGTCGTCTTCGCCGAGGACCTGCAGGAGCTCGACCTGACCAAGGTCGACCACTTTGAGAACCTGCAGAGCACCAACTGGCAGCACATGCGGTTCAAGCCGCCGCCGCCGGGCAACGACACGGGGTGGCGCGTCGAGTTCCGCCCCATGGAGATCCAGATGACGGACTTTGAGAACGCCGCCTTTTGCATCTTCATCGTGCTCATCACGCGCGCCATCCTGTCGTTCGACCTCAACCTGTACATTCCGATTGCGCGCGTCGCCGACAACATGGAGACGGCGCACGCCCGCGACGCCGTCAACACGCAGAAGTTCTGGTTCCGCAAGGACCCGTTTTCGCCGCGGCCCGCAACGACAGCGGCCGCCAGCAACGGGCGCAACACGCCGGCGACGCGCGAAACGACGCCGCCACCGCCGCCGCCGCTGGGCCCGGTCGAGGACGAATACGCGGCCATGAGCGTCGACGAGATCATCAACGGGTCGGCGTCGACGGCGGGCTTCCCGGGGCTGATCCCGCTGGTCGAGTCGTACCTGGACAGCATGAACGTCGACGTCGAGACGCGCTGCGAGCTGGCGCGCTACCTCGACCTGATCCGGCGCCGCGCCGACGGGTCGCTGTGGACGGCGGCGCGCTGGATCCGGCACTTTGTCCAGCGCCACCCGGCGTACGAGAAGGACAGCGTCGTTGGCGACGACGTGCAGTGGGACTTGGTCAAGGCGGTCGAGGGCATCACGACGAGCGATGGCCGCGATCCGGTGGCGAAGGATATGTTTGGGGAGAGGAGGTAGGAGGACGACGCATCGGAACGGTTGTGAGCAAGCGCTACGGCGAAGGTACATGTAGTGGGAGCATTGCATGCATTATTGCGTACCAGCGAAGCAGCAGATGGGCGAGGTTGGATCCAATAGATAGACGGATGGGCAGGCGGGCGGCCACTTCAGCTCTGACAGAAATTCAACATGAGAACAGTACCTGCATAGTCAGGTGTCAACAGACATCCAATAAGGTAGCTAGCACAAGGTGCATGGCCCAGCGTAGCGTATGTAGCATGGCAGAGCACAGCATTACCTTCAACTGTCTGTTGTTTATCGGCTCGTTCCTCGCATGAGAAGCTTGAAGCCACTTCAATGTGCACATCGGCGTCTCAGGCCAGGCCACTCTATCCACACGTCCACACCACCGCCATAGTAGGAAGACAACGAGACGAGGCGTGCTCAGAGAGAGACACTAGTAGGTACCTAGGTAGGCAGATTGGCAGAGGCACGCAACAGAGCTCAAAGCATGCATTCACTCATCTCTCTCCTGGCCCTCCCAGTCTAGCCCATCTCTCCACACATCTCTTCTCCCTGCGCAGCGCAACGCAGCCACCCAATCAATTGCTCCGCGTATACTCCTTCTCCCGCTTCAGCTCGTCCATCTTCGCAACCCGCTTCTTAAACTCGTCGTACTGGCACTTTTCATACGAGTGGCGTTCGTTCTGCGCGTGGGCACGGCGTTAGCGCGACCCTCCCTCTCCCCTCTCCCTCTCTCTCTCCACTGCCCCCCCAACCCCAACCCCAACCCCAAATTGTTACGCACCTCGCACTTCCATGGCAAGTAGTACTCGTCGACGCGGCAGCGGTTCAGCGGGATGAGCAGGTGCGCGCAGCCGTCGCGGTAGGCGAGCGGCAGCTTGGCGGCGGCCATGTCGTCGCGGGATGCGGGGCCTGTTGTCGTTCTTGTTAGCTGGCGTTCAGAGACGCGTGGTGTCGTTCGTGTGGTGAGGGATGGAGGGGGGAGAGGGGGAGAGGGCTGCCCAATTGGCATTGACGACGAATAGATGCGTAGATGTGTGGAGGTAGCGACAGAGAGATAGATGGCACAGGTGGACAGGCAGACAGGAGCATCGCTCCAACAACCCAGACAGACAGACTCACCGGCGGCGCCGCCCAGCCCAACCGCGTCCTTGATCTTCTCCGCAATCGTCATGCTGCTGCTCGTATCCAGCTAACAACGTGGTAGCTACAGTGTAGCGTTGTAGGTTGTCGGGCGACGAGGCGTGCGTAGTGTTAGAGGTGGTGGTCTGAGCGTGAGCTGGGTGCGGTGGTGGTGTTGATGCGGAGGTTCGGGTTCGGGGCGTTTGCGGTGTCAATCGGGTGCGGGCGTGGAGTAAAAGGTGGGTTGTCGAGGGAGGCAGCGGAGAGATGGAGCTGGAGTCCGTCCGTACACACACAGAGAGGGTGGGTGAGCGAATGGGGCGCGGCGGTGCGGTCGGGCGGTGAGGGCGAAGCCACCAGGGTGCCTGGCCGTCCGGTCGACAACCACGGGCGCCGGCCAATCGCGCGCGCCCATTAGAAACGACGTCTGCCAATGGTCTGCTGGCGGGGGATCCCCACGGCAGTCTGTCAGACCTACATGCACATGATATGTAAATGGGACGACGACCACGACGTTGTGTTCTTGACCATTCATTATATACAGCAAGAGCCTCGAGAAACGAGACAAGCATCCTCCCATCCCGTCCCATCCTAGCCCGCATCGCCTTCTCTTCACCTCACCTCCTCAACAACCCAGTGCACCTAAAGCAAGCCCATCCCCATCCCATCCTCCACACCCCCCTTCGCATCACCCACCCAGCAGGGCAACAGGGACGACACCATGACCACAAAGCGCATGAGCATGTCCAACGGCGCCTGGCAATCCCAGCTCCAAAAAAGGCTGATCAAGCAGGGTCCAAAGGATCCGTTTCACTGATTAAGCTGCACTTACAAGAGCAGATACTACAATTGATCTAAGCGGAGTTGCGAAGAGAGCGTGGAGAGGAGAGGAGATGGGGATTGCGGGCGGGGAGTGGGTTTATATAGGTCAGGAGGGAGGGAAGGAGACGCTGGGGCCATTATCGGTGGCAGACGTGGCAGCAACACGAGGTGAACTAGAAGCACTGCTCCGCTCAGAGTAGACCTCGACCATGGAGCGGCATCAACAGACTCATCACAAACACCGTCAACAGCAACGATGCTCTCGGCCAGTCGCAATCCACACCATCAGAATCAACAACGATAATCTGAACTTTTTTGGCCATTCAAACGAGAAATAAAGAGTCTTGGGCTGCGGCCTCGAGCTCGAATTCGAGGTTCGAGGCCATATTAACCCGCCCCTTCAAATATCCGTCCATCCTGTCCGGCCGTCCACCCATCCTTCCATCCATCCGTTGACCAGAAACCTAAGCGCTCAAAACGCCCAAAGAAATTAGACGAAAGAACAAAAGACAACGCCAAACAGACGACGACGACGAGCCGTGAGAGAAATCAGCATACGAGAGGAAAGAATAAAACCCCCCATTCTCCTTCCCTTCCTGACGCCCACCCTACTGACGAACCGACCGACGAGACGAGAGTCGTGAAAGAGAAAAGAATAAAACAGAGACCTTGTGGGTTGTTGAGAAGCAAGGCCGTCATCGACAGCCGGGGAAGAGGATGACAGCTGTAGCCTGCATGCGTCATCCCAAGAGCAGGATGGAAACCCAACCCAACAACCCAGCCCGATTTGGACAGCACCAGTAGCCAAGTGTACAAAGCAGCCCCCCTAGAGACACCCAGCAAATAGCCATCCATCCCATCAAAAACATCCTCAACTGCCCGACATGGCCCCAAAACATCATGCCATGTAGCCTAGCCCTCCACAGGCAGTCGTCGTCAATCATCCTTTGCGTGACGCAACAAAGCAGGATTCAAAACGAGAACGCTCATCGAAAGCTGGATCGCTGCGATAGCAACCCCATGCGAGAAGAAGAAACAGAACGGCGACGATAAACAGGACGATGAAGAAAAGGACCGCTGTCGTAAAAGTCGTGGTTTTGGTGCCGTTGATGACGCTGCTGCTGCTGCTGCTGTGGTCGTGCTGTACAAAGACATAAACAACCTTCCGGGCGGTGGTCATGACGGCGGGACGAAGATCCGTAAAAAGTAGAAGAGGAACCGAACTGCAACTCGCCACCCTTGGATCTCCAAACCCACGATCGTCGCAAACGCCAACGTCTGAAGCGCAATGGTCTCTAGATGACGAGCTCTGGTCAATAAGAATTCTCGTCTCCAAGACGCCATTGCGGATCAGACATTTTTGGCCCTTGTGCTCGCGCTGCCCACGCTCCCGACCCTGCCGCTAGTCTTCCTCACGCCGCTCGTCTTGCCATCAGTGCTTCGTCTGGTGGGGCTTCCCCTGGTCTTGGAGACGCTGATTGCGCCAGCACCGCTGCCAGTTTTGCCCAAGGGCGTCTTGGGTTTTCCGACGCGGTTCTCAACATCACTCTCGCCTCCATTCCACGTCGTAGTCGTCGTGGACATGGTGGTTGTCGTGCAGCTAACGGCTCGCCTCTTGCTGTTGCTCGTTGGGGTCTTGGAGTTGGGGGAGCGGGAGGCAGCACGCTTGGCCAGCATGCGAAGCTGATATTCCTCGTCCGACTCAGGCTCGACGGCAGACGCGCGGCGCACGTTGATGACTTCAGAGTCTGGCATTATGTACGGCTCATTCTCATGCCCGCGACACGGCGACTGGTGACGGCTTGCAGGCCCGTAAATCTTGCTAGTCTTGCGGGGCTGCCCAGGAGTAGGCGCAGGGAGATTGTCGTCATGAACTGTGGTTCCCAGGGATGCAGACGTTACGCGGTGATCGTTGGTATTGATTTCGCCAAGCGCCGCGCGCTTCTGGCTGCCGTTGGGAGGCGTAAAGGTTTGTCCGTTGCTGGCCAAGCGCTGTCTATACGACTTGGTGGGCGTCGCCGGTTGAAGCGCCATCTTCTCCTTCCAACTGTCCTCGAACCACCACTCCCTGAAAGTGCCCTGGTTGAGATGGAGCCAGTGTTGTTGAGGGCCAACGACCATTCCGGGCCTCATGAATCGCATAAAGGCAATGATTTCGTTGGCAGTGAACCCATGCCTGTAGATCAGGTAGGCACCAATCAGACATCCCGTGCGCCCCAGGCCAGCCTTGCAGTGCACCGCGATGCCCTTCTTCCGCACCGTAATCATCTCGTGGGCCAAGTTGACAAAGTTGCGGACAAGGTTGAGAGGAGGGCAAGTTCCGTCATCAAAAATCATGTCCAGGTGCTGAATGCCCAGCGCCGTAAAGTATGTTGGCGAGTAGAGCTCCGAGTTGAGGCGGACAACCAGCCCTATGTTGCGCGTCGAAAAGTGCGCCAGGACGTTCTTGAACGGAGTGGGAATGTCGGCCTTTTCAAGTTCTGCAATCGTCTTTGGCACCTGGGCGTAAAGCGGGTCCGAGGTGGGAATCACCTTGGCTGGAAGGTGCTGGGGCGATGCAAAGGCGAGAAAGTTGGGCGACACCCAGTTGAAGTCGCCCATGTCCACGCGCTCAAACTTTTCATACTCCTCGAGGCTGAAATCCCGCAGGCTGCAGATACCTTCCTCCTTCGCTTTCCACACGCCGTAGACGACGTCCTGAATGTTGATAATGTAGTCGGCCTGGCTGTATCCGGCATCTCTGAATGGCATGCACGGCGGATCCATCTGGGCAATTGGCGCAAGGGCAAGGTGTGGCGGCCAGTTTTGGATGAGCACCATGTAGCAAGCAAGCAAGCAAGCGGCATTTGCGCGGCCTAAGAAGGTCAGTGACGATGCTAGGGGAGCGGGGTTGCTGCATACTCCTCGAGTCGGCATGGCACCAGAATACGACGGGCCTGTCTTCGTTCTTGGGGGCCGCAAGCACCTCGTGGAGCAGCACGGCGAAGCGGTAGAGGTGGCCTATGTGGAGTGGGCCAAAGTCGGCGTGGAAGGCATTGTAGAGCAGGCGGCGGTCGACGGAAAAGTAGACGGGAGGAGGGGAGCTGGGCTTGGAGGCAGCGGTGCTCTGTTGGGCTCGCGAGGAGCGCTTGCTGGGAGACTTGCGCTCCTTGGACACCGGGTAGGGAAACGGCGTGTGCGCGTTGGGCGGGTGGGTATACGAAGCTAGGTACAGACGGTCCTGGATGTACTCGATAACCTGGCCGATGCTCTGGGCGCCGTTGCGATGATCCTCCTCAATTGAGGCGTTCGAAGGCATGGCGGGCGATGCGCGCGGTCAGGCGGATGGATCGCGGCAGAGGGGAAGGGGCGGCGCGGTGATGGGACGGAAGAAGACGGCGGAGCGCGTGTGGGTGGGCGTGAGGTGGTAAAATAGTGGTGGAGAGCAGCTGGTGCTGTAGCGATGGCGAGTGGGAGTCCAATGTTTTGGCGTCGTCCGAATTGGGCATGGCCTGGTTTGCGGTTGCCCGGGCAAGAATCGCTCGCTTAGTCAATTGTTATGAGCGCCACGGCGGCGTGACGGCGCATTGCCACTGGCCAGAGCTCCCGTTACGGCGGTAAATGCGCCGATCCCCGCAGATGCCGTGCACGGGCGCCGACATTGTTTTCCACAACAACCGCCAACACTTCCCCGTCGCTACGCCAGTCAACCTCCATCACCGTCATCGTCCCGCGTCATTCGTCCCCATCTCAGCCCCGTGTCCCTCTGGCTCGTGCCACCTTTCGCCTCTCTACTGTCGTGTCAGCCTGTGCCACCGCGCTGCTGTACCGCCGACACGCCTTTCAATTTTCACCGCTGGCCGGTCATTTCCCAATCAGGCAATCTCGCTTGCTTTGGTTCCTGTCAAGCAGCCATGTTGATCCGCCGTGGCAGACAAGAGGGCTGGCTCACCCTCCCCATCACCGCGCTGAAGCCATGGGCTGACCTAAACGGCCTGGCTTTCAACAACGTGTCTGTTGGCCCTCTGCCTGGGCTCGAGCATCGAGGCTCCGCTGTTGTGGCCGAGCGGGACTTGCTCGGAGACAACAACGACCCGCTCATGGCCATTCCGCGCGATCTTGTCCTCTCTCTCGAGGGGGTGCGCTTGCACGCAAAGTCGGATAAACACTTGCGCCAGCTGCTCGAGGTTTTGGGCGACTTTGGCATGGTAA
Source organism: Phyllosticta citribraziliensis (assembly GCF_038025025.1). NCBI lineage: Eukaryota > Fungi > Ascomycota > Dothideomycetes > Botryosphaeriales > Phyllostictaceae > Phyllosticta > Phyllosticta citribraziliensis. The sequence goes on along the minus strand of NW_027117353.1, from coordinate 423,792 downwards.
GCTTCACCAATCGTCGTTGAAGATGCGTCTGGGCGGCTATCGCCTTGCCATCCTGCCCTTGTTACGCGAGATGAATCAGACGTCTTTCGGCGCGGCGCTGCAAGGACCCGCATGTCTTGTTAGAGTGCAGCTTGTCGATTCGATATCATATCCCAGAGCGTCGAACTTTGCAGAAAAGACCCAACGCAACAGCTTGGTGTATGTGTTGCCATCTCATCGTGCCCACTGAAGATGTTGCCGCTGAGACGGCGGTTGTCGTGTGAGATGTCGGACACTGAGAGGTTGAGGACAGCACAAACTTTTCATTCCACGCAGTCCATTGTCTTCTCACAGAATAGGTGGGGCACCTAATTCTTGATCCGACGTCAACATGTCCCAGTCGCTGGCAGGCGTCTGACTTCGTCTCGCGTAACAGACGGCAAATTTATTTGGGCTTTGAGATAGTCTTGCGGGGTTGCAGATAGCATTCAAGCTCACGTTTCCAGACTGCCAGGATTTCCATTCTTGTCTTTCTTCTCTATCAGTCTTCGATCTCGCGTCCAGACAACAAGATTGGCGTCAAAAATCCAATGACAGAGTATGAGGGATCAAACAGACCATGTTCAGAGGTACTGACATTTCCAGATATGTCAAATTTCTCCCTCAAGAGCTCCTCCCTACCTTTTGGACCGAGGAGGAACGCACCTTGTTGATTGGGACGACGCTCAAACCAGCGGTTGAAGCCAAGTTGAAGAGCTTGAACAAGGAGTATGAGAAGCTTCACAAGTTGACTGAGAGCATTGCCTGGTGCAATGATGACTGGTGGTACGACGACACTTATGGTCTCACCTTTGACGACTGGCTCCAAGTCGATGCCATGTATCGATCCCGTGCGCTCGAGTTTCCAGGAATTGGAGACAGCATGGTCCCGGGGATTGACATGGCCAACCACGCCAGTGGAGATGAGACGGCCGCTCTATACGAAGTGGACTCAAAGGGAAATGCTGTCCTCCTTTTGAGAGAGGGCAAGACGGTGAACGAGGGAGAGGAGGTTACAATCACGTACGGACATTTACATTCTGTCCGCGAACCATGCTAACATTTTCTAGCTACGGCGACAAGAAAGGAGCTTGTGAGATGCTCTTCTCCTATGGTTTTATCGAGGACAGCATGAACTCGGCTACGGAGCTATTCCTCGATCTGGAAATCCCCCAAGATGATCCACTAAAGGTTGCCAAGATGCACATCAACAAAGCGGCACCAGGCTTCAAAATCTTTGACAGTGAGGAGCCCAATGTCTCAAGCGAGGGCACTGGCTGGATGAGCGACTTCATTTGGCTTGTAATTGTCAACGAAGAAGACGGGCTGGAGTTTCAAATCTTGCAGACCAACGACGGTGGCAGAGAGCTACAAGTCTTTTGGAAAGAGGAGAAGCTCGAGGAGCCACACAAACTCAAAGAGCTACTCGAAGCCAATCTGTTGTGGCCAGTCTTTCAGCTCCGGGCCGTGGCATTGATACAAGACAGAGTTGAGTCACAGCTTCGTGTTTTGCACAGCTCTGAGAACGATGTCAGGGGTGTAGATAAAGACGGAGAGTTGGTAAGACAAGGAGTCTGGAATCTCGCCATGAGGTTCAGGGATCTGGAAAGAGATCTGCTGGAGCGGTCGTACGGGGATCTCGAGGAAGAAAAGGAAAAGCTTCTGGCCACGGAGACGGTGCAGCGGTACCTTGCTTTGCAAGAAGAAGAGGACTTCTCGTGAGCGTTCAACATTTTTACGGCCGATTGACAGCATTCAACACCTTCGCTTGTACAAATTTGACGACAGAGCGCCGAATCAAAGAATTCTTCTCGAAGTGAAGCCAACACATTCCGCATAGTGCCAAGGTATCCAAGCAGCCCAAGCTCGTTCCCCACGCACAACCTTACCGTCGATCACCCCGGCAGAGTCTCTTTGCGTGGTCCAGCTTTCCCCAGAATCGCGATCCGGAAGCGAGGTCATGTCAGCCAAAAGACATGCTCCGGCTGTTTCCGAGCACAGCACTTGATGCATTGTACGAGTCAACGACGCTGCCAGCCGTCCGGAAAAGAAGACCCGAATGTTGGGAATATCAGACGACACCAGGTCAAGACTGAAGTTCAATGTCCAGCAAAGGCCCTCTATGCTGACAATTCAATGGTGTTGAGCGGGCGCCACTGGGGTCTAGTTCTCTGTCGTCCAACATTGCGGTACGAGGGTACCACGGTTGAGATTATGGCTGAGCGCCATTGCCGGCTAGTCAGGCCATTTCTCGAGTGCATGTCCACCCGTCAGCTAAAAAATAGCTCTTGCATGTCGCGTGTCTGGCGTACGTGACGCCCGAGAAAAGCCAGAGCAAAAGCCTAGGGAGCGTTGCTTTTGCTCTTGGATGCATGCATGATGTGCGAGTCAGCCCTGGGGTATCCCGTCCGGCAGCTTGCAAGTTTCCAGGCACGCAGGTCTAACATCATACCATTCCCCGCGTGACCCTCTCTGGGGTGCAGAGTGGGTGCTGGCGGCGACGCAGGGCACACTCAGAGGGCCGTAGCAGCATGGTCGGTGTTGAGGCCGAGCGAGCAGCACCAATTCTCCGTGTAACGACCGCCCATGATGCCACGCCTGCTGATCGTGCCGCCTGAGATGGGACGAATAAGTAAGTGATAGCTTCTGGATGGCTTGTTGAAACGAAAAGAGCCCGGGAGGCCTCGAGCAAACACGCAGGGGTTGATTGGCTTGCGCGCGACTCCTCCCCGCAATCCCCCAGACTTCTTGCGCGGCGTTATTCTTCTTTGCCCCCGACACGTCTTCTACCACTCAACTCCAACCCGTACAATTCCATCCCCTCCCGACCCCTCACGCCCGACATCCTTCTTATCGACCAGCCTCCGCTGCGTGCCGCCCGCTCCAGTCGTCGTTCCTGCAAGCCTGCGACTCCGCCGTATGCCTGTCCGCTTTTCGCCCAAGACCGCCGACTCACGACCGCTTCGCCATATATGACAGGGCTTGCGCGCCCTCCCCCGCCCCCGTCATGCCTGGAATACTCCCCATGAAGGTCATCAAGGTCGGAACCACCTCTCAGGCCCGCATAGCCCAGGCCTGTGATCGCTGTCGGAGCAAAAAGATACGCTGCGATGGCGTGCGTCCCAGCTGCACCCAATGCCTCAACGTTGGCTTCGAGTGCCGCACCAGTGACAAATTGAGCCGCCGAGCTTTTCCCCGTGGATACACCGAGTCGCTCGAGGAGCGCGTGCGCCAGCTCGAGTGTGAAGTGAGGGAGTTGAAGGATCTGCTTGACGAAAAGGATGAGAAGATTGATGTGCTTTCGCGGATACACTCAAAATCGCCTCATGGCGCCAATAGGAGACCGGCTCCATCGGTCACTCCCCAAGCCAGGTCGCCGAGTGAGGAATCCATGGACAAGGACGATCTTTTCAAAGTCACGCAGTCGCCGCTGCTGCTCGATGAGGGCTCCGCCAACTCGTACTTTGTTGGTTCTTCTAGTGGAAGAACGTTGATCGGTATGCAGGCGCAATCCGAGTCACAGACGTCGTCTGACCTTTGCAGATGCCTTCAACCGCCGTGTGCAGGAGACTGGAAAACCGTTCCGGGTTGTCTCCCCTGAGTCTCTTCTCGAAGCTGAAAGTAGGCCCGCAACAGAAAATGGAGCGACAGATACCCCAAAGGCTCCCCCTCGAATGGTCTCTGACAAGGCCATCACCTGTTTCTTCCAAGAATTCGCTCCCATCTTCCCCGTTCTCCACAGGCCGACATTCCTCAGCTTGTACGAGGAGTTTGTGAATGACCCCGAAGCCATGACTGACAAAAAGGCCCTTGCTCAACTCAATCTCGTATTCGGTATTGCAACACTGGCTGGCGAGGTCTGACACCCTTCCCCAACCCCTTGTCGCGTACCTTTCTGACAAGCTTCAAGTCTCTGGACAAGGCGCTCGTGGACTCGTTCGAAACCCAGTGGCAGACAGCTCTTGACGCTGTCTTACACGACGCTTCGATATCTACCCTCCAGTGCCTCGTCCTTGCCCAACTTTACTGCATCCAGAGGGCAGACTACTCTCGTCTCCTCAAGTACAAGGGGATCGCCATTAGTCTTTCACACCGCCTTGGACTGCACCAGTCCCAGAAGCGCTTTGCGCTAGGTGCCCTGACTGGGGAGACGCGGAAGAAGGTCTTTTGGACGCTCTACACTCTTGATTGGTAAGTCTTGTCACTGTCTCAAGTTTCATCCAGCTGACTGGCCAAGTTTCACTGCTGCTCAACTAGGTCTGCCGAAGCACTTTAGGGAGGAGGACATTCACTGCGAATACCCAGTAGACGCCGACGATGAGTACATTACCGAAAAAGGCTTCTTGCCCTCACTCCCCGGCGAATTCACCAAAGTGTCGAGTGCCCTGGCTCTGTTCAGGGCTGTCCGGATCCTTGGCAGAATCCTTGAGGAGAATTACCCCACCTCTCCGTCTCATGATTTATCCTTTCGCAAGATGACGGCACAGTCAGACGAGCTCGATCAGTGGTCCAGCAACCTTCCTTCGCATCTCAAACTGCAATTCGCTCAGGACAAACCGAGCACAAACATGACGAGCAGCCGATCCCCAATACTGGTAAGTTCTTCCCGCAGTGGACCACGTGCAGTGCTGATGGCGTTGGCAGTCCCTGTTTTACAACTACATTCGCATACTCATTTGGCGGCCTGTGCTGTGTGCTGATCCGGGCAGCCGGGCCTCTGCTGCCGTCCTTGCCGTTGCAGGTTCGTGCAAGCATGTTGTGCAAGTTGTCCAGCTGCTCGAAGAGAGGAATTTGAGCTTCTCGCTCTGTCTCAACAAGAATGATTTGCTCGTGTCGTCTGGCTTTGGTCTATTATTCCAAGCTGCTGAGCTTGACCAGGACTCGAAGCTGTTCAAAGAAAACTTGAGATTGACAGCCGTTATTGCTGATCACCTCGACCGATCGCTCTCGCCCGCAGCAGCCTCTTTTGGAAATATCGTCAATTCCATGGCCGGCTTGCGGATTGAGCCAAAAGAGCCGGCGCAGCTCTCACCAGTAGACTCCATCCATGAGGCTTCTTCCTCACCGGATCCTCTCCGTGCCACTCATAGGCACCTTAAAGCGATTGCTTCACGACTATCTCCAAGCAGGCTCTCCCACACCGAGAACCCCGATCGCCGTGCCACGGTGCCAAACATCAGCATCAACGGAATTGGTCAACACACCAACCCCAGCGTCCAAAGCCTCAACTCGATTCATTCTGTCGCTTCTGAGCCTGCCCACGTACAACAAGCCCGTTCCGAGCCGACCATGTCGCCGCTCACCCACCGCGCTTCGTTTGGTACCACACCAAACCCCCGACTTCGCCGCACGAACACAAATCTTAATGCGCCAGCAGCCGCGCGCTGTTCTTCCACCAATCTCGACTTTCTCTCTTTTGGTAACGACCCGTCTGCTCATGCCTATTCCGCGTCCTCGCACGCAAAACCAGACATTCAAGCCTCCGACGAATGGGAACGTCTTCTGGGCGGCTTAGACAACGGCGCTACCAACATATACGACAGCATCTACGGCGGTGCTCCAATCGATGCGCTTTCCGACATTCCGCCCTCGCTGCCCAACACATCTGCTGCCATCGCAGACACGGGTCTCGTCTGGTCGCCGGGCATGTGGCACGTGGGTCTGTCGGATCACGAGCCCCAAGCACCGCCACCCCAGAGCGTCCTAAGCTTTTCAGACGAGAGTTTGACAAGCGGCAGTGACGCGTTTGACGTAGACTTTGGAAGCGCGTCGGCATCGACGGGGTCCGCCGGACCCGGCCCGGCTTCCGGCGCTGCTGGCAGCAGGCTGGAGGCACCACCTCCATCGTCAGAACCCGGCGCCTCACCCGGCCGTCGTCAGTTTCTCTACAGTGGAGGTGGAAGCGGCGGTGCCGGTGGCTCTTCGTCGTACCGCGGCTTGGTGATTCCGTCGGATTATAACGCGCATGGACACGGCGAGTGTGAGCCCTTGACCGTCATCGACGGCGGCAATTTCGGCTTGTGATGGAGCCCAGCTCGGCGGAGACGTCCTTGTAAACAGGGCGATGGCGCTGCTTTGTAAATGGAAGAGCTGAGAAGGTATTGGGACTGCTTGTTTGGTGTTTGGAGCCCAGATGGCGGCATCGGGCTGGTATTCTGTCTTGCTTGGTTCTTTTGTTCTCTGGGTGGATTGAAGTCTTTCTGTCATTGGCGAAGGTACGTTTTTTTCAAAGGCTGGCTGGTTGATTTGATTTGATTTGATTGCTTCTTTTTGTCTCTCTGTACATGCTGTCTGCGAAGCGCATTCGTTTTCTATGTGTTCACCTCACTGTGGTCATGCTTGGCGGCTGCCTTCCTCGTTCGTTCTACGCATCTCTGTACATGTAGTTAGCGAATAGCAATGGCTTTTACTGCATGCTTTTGCTCCCTGAATTTCTGTTCTTGCACTTTTTTTTTAGCTTCGCGTTGACGCTGTGGCTCCAAAGTTCCAAGTTTGTGACCCGCATCTCTTTGCGTACATCTGGCTGCCTGTTTATTGTGCAAGCACAGGTTAGCGAGCGCGTTGTCGTCGTCGTCTTAGCGAACTCCTTACGGTGAGACGTGTCGGGCATGGGACATGTGCTTTGCTGTGATTGATCTGCTTGGTTTAGTGGAGAGCTTCTGTCTGCCTATCTTTTCTGCATGGTATTCCGAAATGGATGTGAGGTTCTTCCTCTTTCCTTGGTGGTCCGTGAAATGCACGCTGTGCCAACTCCTATTATGTGAAACCTCTTCCTCATTGCCAACAATCCGCGCTTCCAATTTTCAACTTACCTTATTTCTAATAACGTAGTGACTTTGCCAGTCTCCGCCCAGAGACACGTCGAAAAGTCGGGCGGTTGTACGAAGGTCACGCTGAGCTAGAGACTGACCGAAACTTCCTGACGAGAAAACTTGTCGAACGAAGCAACTGCGACATGACTGTACAAGGAAGGCATGTGCTGTTGCTGCCTGCGTCCACCATCCTCCCTCCAGCTTCCTTCACTTTCTCTCTCCCTCAACTCCATCGATCTGTGTGCTTCCATTGCGTTTCTCCACACGTTTGTTCCTTGCACTGCTGCTCGACTCTGCTCCCCAAGCTCACATCGACGCCTGTCCTCATAACATGGCCGACGCTGTGGAAAACGACGGCGGCAACCACACCTGTGGCAATTGTTCCAAGACCTCCACCAGCCTTAAGCGTTGCTCCAAGTGTCAAACCGAACGATACTGCAATCGAGACTGCCAGAAGGCTCACTGGAAGACGCACAAGAAGGTCTGCGCGTCTCTTGCCAACGCAGCAGCGGGAGCCGGTAGCTCGACTTCCTCCAGCTCTACCTCAGCGAGCAGCAACCCTGCCGAGCCTGCCTCTTTCCCCGACAACGTTCTTGATGTTCCAGTCCCGAATCCTTTCACCCGCCTTGACAATGGCACCTGGTTGCATGGCCGGTCCGAGCGCGACACCTACAGGCTTCTGATTGATACGTACCGTATCCGTACAATGGATGAGTACAAATTGCTGGGAAAAGTCTCCTCGGACAGCGTTCTCAGCAAGCAAGTATCCAGCAGTATCGATGGCTTCAAAAAGTTCATGGACAAGGTCGAAAGGGAACACCGTCATCTGTTGCCAAAGTGGTGGAGCGATGAAAAGAGGAGGGAGTGCGAGAAGAGAGGTTTGGACGACAATGCCTGGGAAAGCCTGCGCCGTGCACCAGAAAAGGCCGACTTCGTCTCTCACTACGGCCAGCCAAGGATGCCTATGCAGCTTCGCATGTTTGCTGAGTTCATGTGTGGCCAGTGGAGCGGCCAGGATGGTAAAGGCATGAGGGAGCTCATGATGAAGATCGAGGATGGTTCGCTTCCGTGGAATTTTCACATCGACAGAAGCCAGGCCATTCCGGTCGTCCACATCTAGGGATCGTCTTGAATTGGTCTTTCCTGGGGACCGAGAACGACTCTGCCGATCAGGTTGACGGGAGTTTCTGGTGTGGTCTGCCTGTACTTGCTCCGCTTTGCTGTTGTATCTTACTGGTTACGAGATTCGAGGCGCAACGTTCGGCACTTCGAGACGAGGCAGGCTGTCTCTGTACGACCGGAACACTTTTAAATGAAGTCAGGAATAGGAGGCAGGGAAATCATCGAAAACTGGTTGACGAAGGCACAGTTTTCGAAATCCAATAGGGCAGAAAGGAGATGGAGGAGATGGAAGGCTTACTTCTAGCCATCTGAAATGGCTTTGATTCTGTCGGTAACACTTCTTACAGACCCGCGCGTAGCATCTAATGATTGCATTCCGCATGCTGTATTATCGAATAGTAACCACAAACTTTAAACGTCAAAGTTTACTCATGGGATTTTCAATACTGTGCCTAAGTCGGCCTGCTTGCATCGTGAACCAAACATTACTACAACGTCTCCGCAGCTAGCCTTTACAGCTCAAAGGACACGATGAAACCTCAAGCCCCATCACAGCCATTGTCAATCCGGAATGGACCACGTCCAGACCTGGGTACTTCAGACGAGGTTTGACGCCTTCTCGGCCCACCTAGAACCGAATGGCCCTCGTCGTAAGCTGCCAGATCGCCACTCCAGTTCCTGCGCTCGAATCACACCAACTGTTGGGTCGTGCGTGTGCGCGCGCTTGCAGCGAACAACCCAAATGCAAGATGGCATGCCCCGCAGAGAGCAGTAGTGGAGACGGGCAACTGTAGGCAAGCAGACAAGCATTCGAGAGCGTCTGGACGGCCAGGCGGACACGGCTCGGGCCAGTGCCCAGATGGGGGAACTACCCGCGTCTGGATCCCAAGGGGCCAGCAGTCAAACGTGATTGGCGAGCAGAGAGGGCCAACCACTTCGCCTGCCCGTGGTACCGTGACCGCGCTCCATTGCCGTCTATTGCCGCGTCGTTCCTGGAGCGCACTGTTGGCCCGGCGCCATCTGAGATGGCGTGGTGTGGCATGGCATGGCGAGGCTGGATGGCCTTGGCGTCGTCGGATGTCTGGCTGGCGGCCCGGGGATACGGCGGATGGATTGGATGGATTGGCGGATGAGTGGTGATGTGATATGCGGTTGTGCGGTTTATTGGAAGAAACCATCTGCCCGGATGCGGGCGTCGTGGGGTTTGGTGGATGGCCGGATGCTGGACGAAGCATTACTCCTCGGCCCAGGCCGCAGCCAGGCAACATGCGCCCAGACATTTTCGTGGAGGCGCGGGATGGATGTCATGGGATGACATGATTCGGCCGGTCTTCAAGGCTTCGTGAATGAAGTCGTCGCGCTGATGGGCCAATGAGGATGGAGATGAGGATAGGCCTCACACGTCTCCTCCCATGGACTGGCATGGCGACTTGGACGGCGTACTGAAAGAGAGCGGCAAGATCTCATGGCGATTAGCGGGACAATGCCAGGAAAACCTAGCCATAGAGACTGGAGTTGTATGAGCCACAGCTTTTCGCGCCGATCTCCTGCTGGCTGACCGAATGGCTGACTGCTCACCCTGCCCTGCTTTGCTCTGCCATGTCCAAGTCCGTGGCGTGCAGATGGAGCGCGGACATGGACATGTAAACAAACGGTTCTGCAGTTGCGGGCGTCAGGGGGTAGTAAAAACACCCCCTCCCCTTCCGGTCCCCACACAATCCTGCGGCGTATGCAAATCATAGTCCGGGGACGGCACATCGCCTCAGGCTCTCCACTCCATGTGGGTCCCATGTCTGGCCCCTCCAACCGCCGCCGCCGCCACACCACCATCACTGTCCGCCGTCATCATCCTGGCTGCTCGTCAGACCGCGCGGTCTTCGTGCCCCTTTGAGGACTCTTGCATTGCCATTGACGGTGACCCTTGCTCGTCTCCACGACTCCAGCCACGTCACCGCGATCTGCTTTGCGCTCTGAGACACACTTATTCCCGATGCTGGCCGCCAGTCATTCTGCCGTGCGAGGCCGTCCGCAATCAACATTCCTGGAAATTATACGAAGGAGAATAAACCAGATTTGGTGAGTTCTGGACGAAGCCCGATGTCTGTGCAAATGGCGCTTGTGGCTTGTTGATGCTGTCCAAGTGTGCCGAAGGGTCTTCTGCACTCATGCCGAAACGTGGTTGACGGTGGCTGGACGAATGCTGCGTTGCACGCTCTGCTTCTGGGCAATACCAAACAATACAGCCAGACGTGGTGCATGCTACATGCCGGGTGATATTTCTCAATGCCCTTTGCAGCACGAGGACTTTTACTTTTGCTGAGGCAACAAAGAGGTAATCGATTGGTCAAACAATGAGACTGAGCCATAAGTAGAAACCAACTTACTCATGTCAAAATGTTTTCTCGCTTGCAAGGAACGGTCGTTTTTGTGGAAGGTTGCCATTGAGTTTGGTCTTGATCGAGACGGAGACATTGTTGGTAGATGACCAGGAATGCGCGATTCAGCTGGCAAGTTGAATTTCGATCAGCATGAAAGCCGCTTCGCTTGTCTAGAAACTCATCCAGTAGAGTCTGTTGTATTTCTTAGTCCCGGGCCGTCCTTGATGTCTATGACGGCTTGCACGGCAAGTCGCGTCTTGACAAAGCAGCTGCGTCTGGCTGATTGGCCAAATAAAAAAGACTTGTGCCAATGACTCTGATCAATTTACAGAAACATTGGCACCATGGCTTGAATGAGATGGCTCGGGTTGTGGAATTGATCTTTCGAGAAAACCATGCTTGCAGAGACAAGGTGCCCGAGCCGTTTCCAGGTCACCCAAGACCTGAGGAGGCAGGTGGTGAGTCAAGTTGGAACTCATTTTGACCGCCATTCACTTGGGATGATGACCAGACTTGACGATGAAAATATGATGGGAAAATGGTGTTGAGGTTCACCTGCAACGACTCGGCTAAAGGGGGACGTCCTTGGCAGGATCGGCATCACGTGTTGGGAGCTCCAACAGCACGCGGCGCCAGAGCTTCCCAAGCAACGACCAACCATCAACGAAACCTCAGACATCATGGCAGACGTCGACGACAAGGAAAAAGCCGAGAAGCTCGCTGCCGCTAAGAAGCGCGTAGGTCGCTTCCTTTGGAGCCGCATTCTGCAAGGACAGGACAGCTGTTCTTTGCAAGCTAGCAATCGGACTTGCAAGCTAACAGCACGCCCAGTTTGAGCAATTGAAGAAGGAAAAAAAGGGCAAAAAGGGTGGAGGCAAGAAGAAGAAGGAAGAAGCACTGCCTGAAGCCGAAGCCGAATCATCGAGCCCGCCAGCAACCGATCAGCAGCCCGCCGAAGAAGCCTCAACTACCGCCGCCGGCGAAGACGTCAACCCAGCCGATGACGACACCCAAGAAGCTGTCACGGAGTCGCCATCAGCCGATAATGACAAGGAGGGCAAGAAATCGGATGAATCTGAAAAGACTGTCGAGGAGGCGGACCAGAACGCCCACGCTCGCGAGCCATCCTTATCTGTCCAATCCAAGCTGAGATCGGACTCGTTCCGGCGGAGCTCCTCAGCGGCAAATACAGGGTCGCCGACAACGAGCGTCAAGTCGCCAACGGCAAACCTGGGGGACGACGTGCAAGACATTTACCGCAAGCAGGTACAGCGCATCGAGGAGCTGGAAAAGGAGAACAAGCGGCTGCAGAGCGAGTCGAAGGATACCGAGGCGCGGTGGAAGAAGACCGAGCAAGAGCTGGACGAGCTTCGCGAGTCTAACAACGAGGTCGCCGAACTCAAGTCCAAAGCCGACCAGGCAGAGGCAAAGGCAGCCGAATCAGAGAAGCTTGTATGCCGCACATCCCCGGTGTCAATAGGTCGGGGCTAACAACTTCACAGAGGACCGAACTTGCCAGTCTCCAGCGCCAAAACTCGCAGCTCCAAAGCCAGACGGCCAAGCACAATCGCCGCATCTCCAATGCTTCGCCGTCACAAGATGACCTCGCCGCGCAACTGGCCTCTAAATCCGCCACGATTCAATCCCTCGAGCTCGACATTTCCAATCTGCACACTCAAATTTCACAAGCAAACACCGCTTCGTCTTCGCAAAGCGATCAAATAACAGCTCTGACTGATAAGCTTGCGCAATCCGACGCTGCCGCTCAGTCGGCCGCGCAGGAGCTCGCCGACCTCAAGCAGAATCTCGAGAAAGCCAGCGAGTCTGCGGCGGCAGAAGGCACGTCACGGTCATCGGCGGAGACGCGGATCGCCCAACTGGAAGCGGAGCTCAGCACAGCTCAACGGGCCTTGGCCGACGCGACCAAGCGGGCCGAGACGCTTGAGAAGAAGGTCGAGACTTTGACGACGCTGCACCGGGAGTCTGACGCGCGGACGCAGGCTCGCATGCGGGAGGCTGAAAAGGTAGAGCGCGAAGCCCGCGAGCTGCGCAGCCGCGTGACGGCGCTCAGCAATGAAAACGCGCGACTGAAGGAAGAGTCGGAGCGGCGGAGCCGGGCGAGCGCGGGAGCCGACGGCGACGACGCGGACGACGCAGGATTGGAAGAGATTGAGGACGAGGAGCGACGACGGCTGCGGGCGAGGATCCAGGCGCTCGAGGAAGAAAACACCGACCTGCGCCGTGGCATATGGCGCGAGTCGCGGGCGGCAATGCAGCCGCACATGGACACGGGGGCTGCTGCCAGCGGCTTCGACGAGGTCGATCTTTCGACTGGCACGCCCGTCTCCCCTTCGCGCCGGGCGACGGGAGCCAGTAGTCATCAACAACAGCACAGCAGCCTGACGGACGTCATCCAAAGCGGCATCAGCGCCTTTACGGGCAGTGATCGCCCTCGGCGTCCCTCATCCAATCTTCATCAAGGCGCCCGCAAGCAGAGCCTTGCAGGCGGAAGCAGCCTGTTGGGAGACGACGACTTTGAATTCGATGAGGACGCGTTCCGTGCGGCGCAGGAGGAGGAGGGACGTAAGCGTATCGAGCGCGTCAAGGAGATCAAGCGTGGGCTCGAGGGATGGCGCGGATGGAGGGTTGATGTCGTTGACGTGAGGGTGGGCATAGGCGGTGTGTTGGATGTGTGAGCAAGAAAGTAAAGAGTGGAAGGGGAGGATGAGAAGCGGATGGAAATTAATCACTGGCTGGTTGAACACGCAAGCAAACTAGAGGTAAAGAAGTTTTTCAAGTCTGCTCCCTTTTCACCGTGCGCTGTGTAGTCTACCATACCTTTACACGTCAATTGAATGCCTCGCGATGTCTGTTTGGCTGACTCTGAGAGAAACATATTCTGTACTACTCCTTTTCACGCCATCAGGAAAGGAAGAGGAGAAGACGAGCACGTAGTCGCTAAAATCATTCCTACCTACCCACGTACCTTGACCGAAAGCCTTCAGGCCGAATACCGATTCGTCTACATGTAGATAAATAAAACCCACGCCGCATTTTTATCCGCCGTTCTCTGCTCTAGCAAAGCTCCATGTCAACCACCACCTCTCGCAATGTCTCTCCCATCCTCGCTTCAACACACCAGCCTACTATTAATGACCGACCAACCAACCAATCGACCAATGAACTCCCTCCCCACAGCTCCCACAGTCCTCTCATCATCGCCATCTTATTCAGCCGCAAGGACATCGCCACGGTCTAGTACCACCATCCCCTACTCTCTCCACTCCTTCTCCCGCTCGCTTCACCAGCCCAGCCACCTCGTTTCTTTGTCCTCCACCTTCCGTCAGTCGTCCCGTCCGCCGCCCGTCCTGTCCGTCCAGCGCATCTCGCGCGCGCGCGCGCGTAGGGTAGAGCGGGAAAACAAACGAACGACCGAATGAGCGGGCTAGCCCGTCTGCCGTCGCCGTTGCGTTGCATGTGATGCACACGATGCGATGTGGTGCGATGTGTGCATGGCATGTAATATACAATGTTGCGTTGCGTTGCGGTCAAGACGGGTAGCATTGGCATTGGTATGTCAGACGGAGGGCGGGACGGACGCGGACGGACAGACAGGCGGGCGGGCGGGTGGGCGGAATGATGGACGGAACCAAGGAAGGAGATGGCGAGGGCGAAGGCAAAGACGGGAAGGAAAAGAAAGGGGGAAGAGTTTGTGGTGCTGTACTGCGTTATGCAGAGTTGAGAAGTGAAGCCAAGGGTTGCGCGTGCAGGTAGGTGAGGTAGGTATGTAGGGAATATTATGACGCAAAAGAGGAAAAGAGAAAGAGAAGGAAAGAAGATGAAGCAAGCCGCGGGAAAGGGAGAGAGCAATAGGAGACGACTGGAGCAAAAGAAGCAATGCTGTGCCCGCAGCGAGCTGGTTTGGGCAGTTGGGCACACGACACTGGGGGTGAGTGTACGCAGTGCTAAAGAGACTTGGCTACCAATGCTATGGCTACAGCAAGCTACCTTACCTACATTACTCTAGTAAGTCGCCTCCATAATCAGAAAAGCAATCCTCGATGAGAACAGCGTGGTACACGACAGACAAGCACGCAAGCAAACAATGGTGCTGAAGTCACCCTTCATATTTCGAGGTCCCAGCGCCCCCTTCTTCTCCCTCCCACCCCCCTTTCCTCTAACGCGCACGCACCTCACTCACTCACTTGCCATTTGCCTGCTTACTTACCCGCCATATATTGCAATCTCAACTCAGCCATCGCCTTCTCTTGGGCTCTGCTGCCACCACCACTCAGGCCGTTGGGTACCGCACTCGCTGCACTCACTGCCCAAGCTACTACGCAGCGCAACAACATCGCGCAGTGCAGCGCAGCGCAAATCAATACCAGGCACGCATCCTCCATAACCCCGTCTACACCCTCCCACACAGCGTGCGTGCGTGCGTGCGTGCCCAGGCAGCCAGGCAAGCATCGGACGGACGGACAGACAGACAGACAGACAGACGGATGGGTCGACGGGCAAGCGGCGCGGCTGGGGTGACCCCCGTTTACCCCAGATTTCTGTCCCGCGGAGGCGCCGGGCTAGACCAGGCTCGGATGCGATCAGGGGCCAGGCTGGAAGGGAAAGGAAGGGAAGGGAATTACCCCAGATGATTCGTTTTTTAGTGCTCGAGACGTTTTGGGTTGGGTTGGGGTTGAGTATTTCCGCTGGCTGGCTGGTGGAGTAGAGAGGATCGGGGAGGGGAGATGGAGAGGTGAAGAGATAAATGGAGGGGAGGGGCGAGAGAGCGAGAGTCTGCGCGCCTGTCGCGAGGGGAATGAGGAGAGTGGAGAGTCGGTCAAGAGAGAGGGAGAGAGGAGTGGGTTTTGGCTGTGCGTCGTCCATGGCTTCGTCCAGGCACACACACATCTTCTCTCTGTCTTGCTGCTCCTCCTGTACATGGGCATGCGCGTCAGGAGGTGAATGCCACGCCACCACGCCCTCTCCCTCCTACAGCACTCCCATCTCCATAACACTTCCCCAAAAACCATCATCTTCATCAACTCATCAAACCATCGTCAAACCCACACCCACACCAACCCAAAGAATCATGGTGGCCAAGCGAGCAAGCGAGCGAGCGAGAGGCTCCACGCAGAAGGACGCCCCTAAGCCAGCCAACCAGCCAACCAGCCACATCCCCGTCACGGCGCCCGGGCGGCCCAGAAAGTATGTCTGGCGTATGGGGTAGGGTATGGGGTAAAGAGGGATGATGCCAGCGCAGCGAAAAGCCTCTTTGGCGTCTTGTTTCTGCCGTGCGTCTCGCTCCCGACAGAGCGAGCGAGTGAGTGGGTGCGTGGCTTACTGACGGGCGGAATAGGGATGAGGATGGGAATGGGAAAGGGAACGAGCCAAGGCGAGGCTTGAAGTGAAGAGGTGAAGATGTGGTGGGGCGGATGGAGCAGGATGGAGAGATGGAGGGAGGGAGAGGCAGGAATGGCTTTCGTGGTGATGGCGCGCGTCTACCTAGTATGTATGCAACATAAGAGACAGTCAGCGTAGCTGGTACGAGAAGCGGATAAGGAAAAAGGAGTGGAAGAGCAGTGTGGAGAGAGGAAAGAAAGAAAGAAAGAGATTACGAAACCCACCCCCCGTTCCAATATCTACGTAAAGTCCTGCAGAGAGTCTAACGCAAAGCACCGCAAGCCCTTCAGCAACATCATGTACATACAGTACTACCGCACTCCCCCAAGCGTACGGTACAGGACAGGACAGTACACCAGCGCAGTACAGTGGAGGCGGGGCGGGGCGGGACAGCGGAGAGACCCCAGACGACCAAAATCCGGGGCGCCGCCGTAACTTAGCCAACAGCCAACCAACCAGCACGCTCCCGTGGCGAAGGCGTCATTCAGCGAGTAAGTCAGAGTAGCAGCCTTTGTCCATATTGATGGTGGCGCACTCTCTTTTACACTCATTGCATTCATTCGATTTGGGCGCAAGCCTCAGGACGGGAAGACACGCCTGCCCAGCCAGCCCAGACGGACAGGGGGAGGCGGAAAAGGGAATAGGAATGGGAAGGGCAAGGGATGGGTGTGTAGGGGTACCTTGACCAGCGAGGGGAAAATTTTTCCTGCGCTTGCTGGCTTGCGTGCATGTTAGCTATTCGCCTTCTGCTGCTGCTTTTCGTTGGTCTCGTCGTCTCGACGTTCAGAACTGCCAGAGCGTATGCTTGCTTGGGTCTGATTACACCCACCTCTTGCGCGCACACAGTGCTCGCCGGTCCTTCGCCACACCGCGCCCATTCATTGCATTCATTGTCGATACAGTGGCGCGGTCGGTGGTTAGGGTAGGCAGGTAGATGACCCGCGCCGTCTGCGCCGTCTGCGCCCTGCCGATACGCCATGCCATACCATGACGTCGCGCGCGCGCGCTCAATGCAGCCCGTCTGTGTGCCCGCCCGCACGCGCTACCCACTAACCTGCCTACCCTTGGCCTAGCGCCCTTCGATGTCCAGGTCTATAGACGCCAAGCATGCGACCACAGGCAGGCTGGAGCGAGACAGAGGTGTGGCGTAGTGCAGTGGTGAAGTGTCGACCAGACTGAACCAAAGAGCCGTCAGTGATGGGCTAGAGCAGGCGCTGCGCGAGTCCCAGTAAAAGTTGGCAGAGGAATGCTCGAGCATCAGATACGACAGAGAGGCTTCGTGCCAGCACGAAATCCACGATGAGATCCACAGCAGACAAGGTGTGGTCTCGACATCAAACCTCGGCCGGCCGGCCTTGCGCGCATGCCATGCTCTGTGGCTCATATTGCTTTTTTGGTGCCTCTGGCTCTCTTCTTTACTTTTGGTCGCTTGCTCCCGAACCCGAATCCGGATAGCGGGAGGGAGGGAGGGAGGGAGGGACGGAGTACATCAACGTGCGCGGCGCACGTGGAGAGCCCGCGCGTCAGACGGACATGGATGGACGACATCAGATCGGTTCGGCGAACAGCTGTCGTTCATGTGTCAACCGTCGACGGCCAGCGTGTCGCGAGAAGGACTTGAGGAAGATGAACAAATGGCGATTGTAGAATGGGCTGCGCAGAGCCTTGCGATTTGGTCATGCTTGACAAAACACATGTAACCTGCGCTGGCCGGGCGCTGTCCAAGACTGGCGAGTCGCTCGGATGACGGGGGAGATGAAATGAAGTGGATTGCGATGCTCGCGTTCAGTCGCTTGATCGGTAGAGCGTGCTGGTTATTCAGCCGTCGGTCGGTCGGCAGACGGGCAGGGCGGTCAAGGAGGCTGCGGCAGCCAAGTAGCGGGTTTCAAAAGTGACCTCGTGCCATGAAGAGCTGAAAAGAAACCGTCCATGGCGCGATGAAAAGACGCAGGACCTGAGTCCTGACCGATAGGCCCAACTGGTCCGCGGCATGGACCAGATCTGGGCCGCCAAACGTGCGATCCAGATCCGGACGGCCGGCCGGCTGGCTGGCTGGCCGGTTGAATTGAACTTTGGCGCTTTCGCAATGGAAAAGTGGCATTGCTTGTTGGGTTGTTGCTGTCGATGCTGGCTGGCTCATGTGGTGCGGTGCCGCGGGTGAGGTGTGTGGTTGTGGGCTGGGAAATTCCATTATGACGTCAGAGGTTGACCTCACAGCCTCCATCCCCATGCCACCGGCACGTCCAATGCGCATCGGACAAGGTCATTGGGTTCCAATGGGAAATGGAAAAGTGCACAAGTGGCAAACTACGTTGAAGGAGCCGCGCGCACGACCGTTGGTCATGCTCCAGCACAACGGAGGAGCCAGGAAACACGGCCGGGGGGCATGGCTCAGCTAGCACGCTTTTTGTCTGTTGGTCTCGAGGCTCCAGCTGGCCGGTTCAACCTCACAATCAAAGTCTCTTTGTTGCCTGTCCCTCGACGAGCGCAGCGCAGCGCAGCGCAGCGGCAGTCGTCCGCGTGAGGTGGCCTGAGAGCGGTCAAGACGGACGGATGGACGGACGGGCACCCAAGATCGTGGTCGCACGGCGTGTGCGAAAGCCATCCTCGTGGCGGGAGTCGTCTCGAACTGCTGACGTTTCGGAGCGGGCCCACTGGGCGGGAAGGGGATTGTACCACCATCAGCAGACAACCGATGTTGCTGCTGCTGTTGGTTTCCCATGATATTGGAGAGACGGAGTTTGGTATGGGAAGGCGCTTCCGTCGTGCCACCCTGAGCCCTTTTTGAGTAGTCCGGAGCACATAGCCGGAGCACCGTTGTCGTGGGAATTAAGGGAGTCGAGCTTCTATGTGTTGCCGGGTCGGAGCAGCTCAAGGTGCTGCATAGGTTCACGAATGCTTAGTGGGCAGTCGAGAGAGTTTGAACCTGCGAGCATCAAGTTCGCCCACCCAGACTGCCGAGGATAAACTTCAATATGCAGAGCTGTCAATTCAACGGTAGCCATTGTTGGCTCCGCCTTTTCGAAGGCCAATTTGGATGATGGCAGTGTTCACAAGATTGGTGGTTTGCCCACGCATCACTCGTGAAGGGCGTGGCGGATTTTGAGGAAACGCAACCACAACGTCTGTCGTACGCTTCGTGCGCAAAGCGCCTGTGGGCACACGGGTTGGAAGATTACGTAGAGTTGAGACATTGTCCGAAGCGACTTTTCCTAGCGCAGCAGACTATCCAGGTCGGTCTACAAGTCCAGATGAGGCGTTGCAATATCAGAATCGCTCGAGGCAGCCCAGGGCGGCAACGACTTTGTTGGATAAGCATGGGTAATAATGGCATTGCAGCGAACGCCCCGGTTCTCTTGTCGACAACAGGTCGACGGCGGGCTGAACTACTGGAAATCCATTTGAAAAAGCTGCCTCGTGATGCACGGCGCTTGAGGGCTCGAGTCTGATCGGCTGAAACCGGCTTACGCGCAGCAGCATACTCGCACAACTGAAGCATAGGAACGAAGACACGGCAGCAGCGCGCGAGCAGCGTTACAGGCGGCCAATCAGACGGGCCATGATTGATTTTTGGGAGTTTTTCCGACCTTTTCTTCGTCCTCCGCGAAATAGAGTTTTTGGGCGTGCAACAGAGGTTCGTAAACAATCAATTGCAAGTTTGCAGCGAGGCAACCGTGACGGCCGGCAGCACACGCCGTCCAGTGGCACCTGGGTGGCGGTCGGGATGTGATTTCCAGCGTGGCACTGGTTCCTGGCAAGGCGGCGCTGCAGTTGGGTGCAATTGGGATTTATATGTCGACAGGAGCTGGCCTGAGGCATTGAGTTGCGATTGGGCATTCCGACGATAGCGTTTGGAAACGAGGGAAGGTCGAAGCCGATGGCAGAGCGGCGAGGCCTGGTTGGACGTCGGGCCATCAGCGTCCAAAATGGACGTGACTCCGAGTACAGTGGAGCGGAAGAGGTTACCCAGGAGCGACGCGGCAGGCAGGGTGAGTGAGCATCTCGGCCTCTTGGGCTGACAAACGGCTTCTTCACAGAGGGCGAGTCGGCAACGATACGAGCGTCTCAAACGAGTAGGTGGGGCCTCGGAGAGGTTTCGTTGGTGTGTACGTACTGTATCCATAGCTATGTATGTATCGACCCTATCTGATGGACCCACAAGACAGACATGACGTGATGAGGCATGTTGGTTTCAGCACCCTGGCAACAGCTGCAATGACCTGACGTGCAGCAGAGCAGCAGCAGTTGAGAGCAGTTGATGATGCAGGCGAGGCTTGCAAGATGGAGAGGCTGCATCGAGGAGGTTCCCCGTTGTATCCTGATTTGAAGCGGGTCGAGCAGCAGCGCTACTGCACGACTGACTCTTTTCAAGAGGACGTCGACTGATGGCGGCAAACCCTGATCTGCGAGCTGCGCATGAACTGCCTGGCTCCAGGTCGACGTCAAGGCACGGCTAGGCCTATCGAGTAGAGCCGGGGCTTGGCCTACAGCGAGGCGGCTTATACCAGAGCAGAGAGTTGTGGGATGGACGCAGGGAGGCTGGCAAGACTGTACTGTAGTGGGCAAGCAAGGCGAGAGGCAGGGCAGTGCAGCGCAGCGCAGCGCAGCGCAGCAGAGCTCGTGCTAGACTAGGCCGGACTGGACTGGACTGGACTGGGTGGTCTCTTGAATGGATGCCATGGATGTCGGATCCTTGCGCCATTTTTCCGGCCGGCGGTCATGTGCGGCGTCGACATGCGTAATGACGGCCCACAGCAAAGGGGAACAAGAGAGGTGTTGAACTGCGAGCAGAACTGCCTCGGCCGTTTCTCCCGTGAAGCCCAGGTCAAGACGTGTCTCGAGGGCTTGGCGAGGCGCCGTTTCTGCAACGTCGCGACAGACTTCACGTCACGAATCAGGTCCTGTCCGTGTGGCGATGCGACGGTTGGTGTCAACACGTACGTCGTCAACACCAAATGTCGCTCACCTCACCTCACCTCGCAACGACCGGTCCCAGTTGCAGTTGCAGTCCGGTTCTAGTTCCCGTCCTCATGCCCCCGGCCGGTCCAGCTCAGCGCGCGCGCCACTTGGTGCGCCGGGCGGCCAATTCCGGGGTAAAGTCACGAGGGGCGGAGAGTGGCCAGTTGCAGCAAAAAACCCGGTCTCTGTATTTTTACCCCAGAATCCGCCATATTTGCCTCTCTCTCTCTGCGCCGTCGCCCGTCGGTCCCTTCAGCCTTCAGGCACATGGCCGCCCTCGCCCTCGCCCTCGCCCTCGCCCTCGCCGTCGGTGGCTTGCGCTCGCGGCCTGCTGAACGGGGAATCCACGCTCGACGTCGGAAAAGCTGATGGCTTCCCATGTCCGATGTAGACGGACGGCGAGGCTGCCATCGGCGGCGGCTTGGTCGTCGACTACCTCGATGCATGCTCGACGGGCGGGAAATAGCTTGCAGAGCTTTTGTGGACCTGGAGCCGGGGGCGAAGGCACAGGAACGGCTTGCCTCATGTCAGAAAGGTAGCAGCTCGTCGGCCAGCGCTCCCTGCAACTGGGGCACCACCGGCGAGCGCAAGCACCCGAGGGCGGATGGGCGTGCAGCGCAACCCTGTCGCGGGCTGGCATGATGCGTCTCCCGGTGCCAATTGACTAAGTAGACGTGCAGTCCGCCAGAGCGAGTGAGACGTCCATCCCATCGCTCTTCTCAGTCAGTCCCGCGCCAATATTTCGACCTGCCCTTCTGCTCAATCACTTAGCACGTCGGGCCTTGATTGGTGCCGAGCCCGTTCATTCCACCATCGACAACCTGCGCGGGTAGGCCGGAGGTTAAGTGCGAGCAAAAGTCTACCTACTACCTTGCCTTGCCTTACCTTACCTTACTCTAGCAGAGGCCCACCTGACTACCTTACTCTTACCTGCTTGGCTCAGACGGGTCGCGCGTACCCGTCCGTCAGGTCCACCACCACCACCACAACCACCACCTCTTCTCTGCTCTATACCATAACCACCCGACGACAACCACGTCCAACGAGTCCCTCCGCGCGCCCCCGCGCTGCCTTGCTCTGCTCTACCACTCCGCCGCCGCCGCCCATTGTCCGCCGCGCGCCACCAGCCTAGCTCCCAAGAGCCCCGCCGTCCCCATCGACTCGGCCTTGACAGCTGCTCGCTACCCTTAACTCCGCCTCGCTCGAGTCACGCCCGCCTCGACGTCGACCAGCTTCGACACCACCACGCTCCTCTGCAAAGGTACCCTCCGCCCTCGTTTCCCTCTGCATTGATCCTCCAACTGACTTGGTCGCCATGCCGCCAGTCGCAGCCATCCTGTTGGCCTCGCTCCACCCCACAGCCCTCGCTCCCGCCTGCGCGAGCCGCCCTCAGCCTGCTCGCTGCCTCGTACTCTTGCTTTCGCCGCCCACACTCTCTTTCAAGTCGACCTGGCCGCCCAAGGCACCTCTTGCGGCCTGCATTGCCATTGGATGCTCCCGGACGCACCGCTGGCGATTGACTCTTTGACTGGCCTGCTACACTCGTCTCCACAATAACCACACCAGTCCCTCTGAGCTACCCGAAAAATGGCAGCCCCTGGGACCATTGACGGTGCAAATGGTGCCGCCGATGTTCCTCTGGACTTGAAGGGTAAGCTCCGCTTGCGCGACGCTCTGCGTTTGACGTCTACTTTGCTGACCCGCCATTGTTCCTCGCCAGCTTCCACCCCACCAGTCAACCCCGAAGCCTCGCAGGCTCCTCCCACTGCGTCATTTCCCCCTCCCAAAACCGACAAGCCACGGCCTCATGTCTGCAACACCTGTGGTCGTTCATTTGCGAGACTGGAGCACCTCAAGCGTCACGAGCGTTCCCACACCAAGGAGAAACCATTCGAGTGCCCCCAGTGCTCGAGATGCTTTGCGAGACGGGATCTCCTCCTCAGGCACCAACAGAAATTGCACCAGGCTGGAGCGGCGTCGTCGAGGCCGAGAAACGGTCGTCGTGAGAGCACTACCGGGCTGCCCACACACGCCACGAACAACAAGGTGCGGAAAAGCTCCATTGCCAGCAATGCGAGCGTCGGCATTGGAGGTGCTCCTCCGGCGAGGCCGAGAGCCAACACCATCAGCCACGTTGATGGCTCTGCGCTGAACAGTTTCCTTGCGGCCCAAACTACCACCACTCCGGCTGCCAGAGGACCAGGCATGCCAATGGGCCACAGCCATCACCCAAGTCTCTCCGGTTTCCCAGGGTCCCACAACTTTGAGTTTGGGAGGATGCAGCCCCCGATGGAACAAAATGGACATACACCCCACGGATTGCCCAAGATTGACACCCACCTTGGAGTTGGCCTCGGCGGCGGCCTGCGGACCGCTCCGATCCCGGGGATAGACCACGTAATGGACTTGGACAAGCTGTTTGCGGGCTCCACCGTGAACCCGGCACAGCTCCACTTTAGTGGAGCTCTGGGTGCTCAAATGTCTCCCTTTTCTCAGTTCCACCCGCTGAGCGCCAACACTGGGTTTGAGGACGAGGAGTTTGACTGGATGGCTGGTCTCGAAAGTTCATTGAACCTCGACGCAGGCCCCAGCGAGGCTGCCGTGGACGAGTCTTCGCCGTCAGCAATCAGCACTGCTAGCCAGAGTGGGTTCAGCGAAATCATGGTCGACGGGTCTAACCGCGACGCTTCGACGTCCAGCGTGTGGGGGAACTCGCTCAACGCCAGCTCCATGATTGATACCAGTTCGGCCCAGATGGACGCCATGAACGCCGTGTTCCCCGAGTTCATGGACCCACTCCACACCGTCTCTCCCAAGCAACTCCAAGATCCAAACAATCAACGCGACGTTTATTTCTCGTCCCCACCGCCGATACATGCCATGAGTCCAACAACAGGCGCCATTCCGGGCATGTCCAATAATTACTTCCACGGGACGAAGACGTTCAATTCTGATAGCACAAGTATAGCTTCCTCCTCAGTTAACGGCAGTGCTCGACAAAGCTCGGTGACCTCCGTATCAACTGATTCAATCACTGATGCCACTCGCCAGTCCCTCCTCATGAGCCTTTCGCAGGCGATGAATTGCAGTCCCATTCAGCGTAAATACTCGCACCCGGCAATCAGTTCACCCTTGTCGCCTGGCGTCAGCTCCATGTCACAACTTCCCGCGCTACCAAGCACTGGCGATTTGCAACGTTTCGTCAATGCCTACATACAATACTTTCATCCGCACCTGCCGTTCCTGCACATTCCAACCCTGTCGTTCGATTCCCCTTTGCACTTGGGCAACGCTCGCGCGTCGACATTTGGTCAAGGAGGCACCATTGGTGGGGGAGAGTGCTTGATTTTGGCAATGGCTGCCATTGGTGCGCTGTACGAGTATGAGCCCGCGGCTGGAAAGGAGTTGTTCGAGGCTGCCAAAAAGATGATTCTTTTCTACCTCGAGGAGCGCCGACGAGCGGATCTCGCCGCTGCTGTCAACGGGCTCAATCCGATGCATGACGCATTCAGTCACACAACGCCACTATGGCTTGTGCAGTCGATGCTTCTCAACCTCATCTACGGGCACCAGTGTGGCGACAAACAAGCCAATGACGTTGCCTACACTCATTGCGCTGCCCTGGTCAGCCTCGCAAAGGCGGCCAACCTGGATCAACCCCTTGAAGATCCATTCACAGGCCTGTCGCCGCGTAACGACGGAAGTGGCGAGCACGATATTCACATGGGAGAGGACGGAATGCCGGTTGATGCGTGGATGAGTGGAGATGACCATGCCCACTGGATCCGATGGAAAACTCAGGAGGAGCGAAAACGGACCCTGTACGCCGTGTTTGTTTTGTCCAGTCTTACCGTCACAGCCTACAACCACGCGCCTCGAATCCTCAATTCAGAACTTCATCTCGACTTGCCGTGCGAAGAAAACTTGTGGGCTGCCGAAAGTGCTCAGTCTTGGGCCGGATTGGGGGGCCCGCAGATTGCGAGCCAAAAGGGCACAGCCTTTGCAGACGCACTTACCATCCTGCTCACAGCGAGCGACAGGCAGCGCAAATGGGGCGAGCGGGATGGCGTCCTGGAAAGCTTACTGAAGCCGAGCACGTTTGGCTGCTACGTTTTGATCAACGCCCTTCACGTCTACATTTGGGAAACTCGGCAAAGGCACAATGGAAGGCAATGGTCAACAGCGGAAACCGAGCAGATGCACAACCAGATCGAGCCTGCTCTCAAAGCATGGCAAAGTGCGTGGAGGGCGAACCCTCACCACAGTTTGGAACGCCCAAATCCTTACGGTCCGCTCCCCGCCGACAGCATCCCGCTCCTCGACCTGGCATATGTCCGCCTCTTTGTCAGCCTAGCGAGATCGAAAGAACGGTTCTGGGCGCGGGACTTTGATGCAATGGCCGAGGAGCTCGCTCGCGGCGACGAAATTATTCAGCACGCCGAGACTGATTCCGATGGTTCGTCAGACTCGAACGCCAATCCCAGTGTGCCACAAAGGGACTCGCCCGGAGAAATCATGGTCAACTTTGGCGAGCCGAACGACATGTCCAATGGTTTCTCTTCCGCCAAGTCAACCAAGCGGGAGCGTCATCTCCGCAAAGCTGCCTTCTACGCTGCAGACTCGCTGTCCATGTCTGATAAGCTGGGGGTAACATTTGCGGACTTTACGTCTCGGGAGCTCCCCATTCAGTCGGCCATGTGCACGTTTGACTGCGCCCAGGTTTTGGCGGAATGGGTCGCAACAGTTCAGGAGCGCGTCGGTCGGTACATGGGCATTCTGGGCAAGACGGAAATCGATCTCACCCAGGTGCCTGCGATCATGCTGTTAGAAGACGAGGATATTAAGCTGTTGCAAAAAATCGGCGACATTGTCAGCAACGCTGAGATCAAAATCACGCTGGATGGAAGGAATTTAGGATCCCCAACCATGCTCGGCATGCCGTCGTTGGCCAACTTTGGTTTTGGAAGCAAACTCTTGCTCGTGACGGCCTACATGATGGAGAGGTCCGCGGTTTGGCCAGGTTTGTTCTCCGTCCCGGGTACAATAAACAAGTCTAATGCGAAAACAGTGACCCACGTTATGGCTCGCGCCCTCGAGTCCCACGCCAACCATGTGCACCAAAGGGCGGAAGCTTCCATAGCGTCCTGATCTTTTGCGCCCTTTGAATTGAATGCGACAAACTACTCCCTTTGCTTGGCGAATACCGACCCAACAACGAAATGAGTGGCAAGGTTTCAGCTCGACACGTAACGGAATTTTAATGCGCCCCACGACGAACGACCAACGAAAACGCGGATCATGTATTGAGAAAGTGTGATACCCAACCAAGCTCGAGGCGAGGCGCGCGCCGTTGCAAACAGCAGAATAAAAAAGCCTCGAACAACCATTGCTTCATCATCATCATTTGATCGGACACGGAGAGAAAAGGAAAAAAAGTCCCGTCATCCACATCTCCCACCAAAGTGTGTACATGTCGTCGTCGTCGTCGTCGTCGTCGGCGGTCGCGTATGGGGAGGACGGAAAAAGAAGATGCTACCTACAGTTAGGTTTTCAGGAACGTGCCGCGGTTTCTACGATGGTACAGCAGGGCAGCCCAGATGCCGTATGTATCCACTGGGATTGATTGATTGATTGAGTGCTCGTTACAGGCGCCGCGGATGCTGTTTTTTTTTTTTTTTTTTTTTGTTCTTCGTTCCGTTCTTCGTTCTGATCTTCGTTCCCTCGGTCGTCGTCCTTGTCGTACAGTCAGCTCCGCGCGAACGAGCGAGCGAGCGAGCGAGCGAGCGCTCCGTCGGTCGCTCATCTTTTCCCTTTCTTTCGTTCTCTCTTTCTTTCTTTCCGGGAGGCTTCCTCTTTTCTTCCCACTTTCTTCTCATCCCCTTCTCCCTTTTTCTCCTTTGCGTTCGCCTTCTCTTCCTTGTTGCATATTTGAGGGATGAGGGGTGGGATGGATCATCCCCCTTTTCTTCTTGCGTGCGGGGGCTGGATCGGATCGGATCGGATCGTGGGTTCGTTTGTTGGCGTGGCGTGGCGTGGTAGGCGGGCGGAGTCTAGTCAGTCTGTCTGTCAGTCAGTTTGCCTGTCTGTCTGTCTCGTCCTGTTGGTTGGTTGGTTGGTTGGTTGGTCGTCATATATATATATGACTCGCACGTCGCCGCCGCCGCTGCTGCTGTAGCTCGCTCGCTCGCTCGCTTTATTTTTTCCTTTTACATATACACGTGTATAGCGAACGAGCGAACGAGCGAGTGGGTCGTGTAGGCGTGTAGGCGAAGGTGGAAATGAACGAAAAATGTTATGCATTATTCCGCCAGCCAGCTAGTGGCCCCCTGCATTGAAGTTTCAGGTTTTGGTGTGCGAGATACTACTCTGCTGCTGCTGCTGGTGTTGTTGTCGGGACGTGCTGGCGGGGAGCCGTGTGCGTGCGTATGAGTGTACCTTCCCTCCTACACTCCTACGCTCCAACACCCACCTCACCTTACCTTACCCCCTTGGTTGTTTCCGCCGTAAGTGGGTGGGTGGTCGACGCTGCGCAGTCGGTCATGTGTGTGCTACAACACAACACGACCACCACGCTTTCTTGCCTGCCTATACCTATAGTGCAGCGTGCGGGCGAGGGTTGTGGGTACGTCGTCATCATTCGTCCTGGTTTCCTCGTCTTATCTCTACCCCTCGTCCTTTGCATTTCCCCATCCCCTCTCCCGTTCTATCCTCTCACTGTCCTCTTTCTCCTCGTCCATGTCTTTCTTCGATGGTAGGCAGGGTAGGCTGCTCGTCTGGTTGAGCCGTGCTGGCGGATACATATGGACGGATGGACGGATGGAAAGGGGCTGGGCTGATCGTGGATGGTGATTTGTAGGCGTACGTACGTACGTCTTTCCTGTGTGGTATGGCTTGGTATGGCAAGAGAGAAAAGGGAGAGGAAGGGAGGGAGAGCGGGAGTGAGTTGTCAGCGCTTCATGACGGCTGGATGGCTGCGTGGGTACGCAGCGGTGGAGGTTACCGCGTCAAAAAGTTGGCGACTCTCATTTTTGCACAGACAGACTGGCAAATTGATTGACTGGCTGGTTGGCTTATGCGTAGGGAGGAGGCTGTTAGGGCGGAACAAGCACTTCTACTTTTCTTCTTCGTTTTGTCTCGTGGCGTCTGCCTGCTGCTGCTGTCTTCTACATTACTACCGTGTTGTGTCTTGCCGCATCATGGCATACCCGACTCCTAGATGCTGACCTAAGTTCTCCTTCTAGGAGGGTGCTCTGCTGGACAGGGGCAGTGGGGCAGTGGAGCAGACAAGTATGTGTGGTGGTTGTCCTGGAACTGATGA
The DNA here is from genome assembly GCF_038025025.1 of Phyllosticta citribraziliensis. Taxonomy (NCBI): domain Eukaryota; kingdom Fungi; phylum Ascomycota; class Dothideomycetes; order Botryosphaeriales; family Phyllostictaceae; genus Phyllosticta; species Phyllosticta citribraziliensis. The sequence goes on along the minus strand of NW_027117353.1, from coordinate 395,785 downwards.
TGTGTCGTCCGTTAGTGGTAGTTTTGTTATCGTTGTTGGTGGGATGATGACGGGTCTCTGAGAATTCCCCCAAACCGCCTAATTGTGCGTATCAGCAAAATCTAGAGAAGATGGTCGGCATCGTCGCCAGCACCGAGACGAACGCAACATCAAAACCCGCAGCCTCTCGACACGTCAAATCTTCAGGATTAAGCAGTCGGTCAGTCCTACAGCATCCACGCCAACGCAACTAGTTTGCAAAGCTCCACACAGACTCCCTCCCGCCCATCACAGCCGCGTTCCAGTCCCCGCAGCAACGGTGAGCCTACCCGACCGCTAGCCAGCTTCGCCCTTCATCGGGTCTGGGGTGGTCGCGTTCGAGGAAGAAGTGACCCCGCGCTGGAACAGGACGAGGAGGGAGATGGCGCGGGGTTGCCGACGGCACGGGACGAGTCGCGGGAAAGGAACAACGTCTGCTGCAGCTATCTTTCTAGCCGTTCGGTAAAGACGTACGTATATCAATGCAGCGCCGAGTCACCGTGACCTTTCTAGAAGAGTCGACTCGAATCGTTGACCCAGCCACATTCACGCCGCGTCTTTCCACTGAGCTGAAATCCGAGAGTAAAGGGCCATGGCAGAGCCAATTTCTACCCGCGCAATCGTGTGCCGCAAGCCGATTGGCGACGGTGAGGGCTGGCAGATGGAGACGGTGCGGCTGCGCGAGATAGAAGACGACGAGCTGGTGGTGAGGATCGTCGCGTCGGGCATCTGCCATACGGACGTGACGTTTGGGAGTCTGACCGTGGGCACGCCCTTCACTCACTATCCGTCAGTCAAGGGCCACGAAGGTGAGTGCCGACGCATGGGAGACGAGCAGCGGACGGCGACTAATGGCTTTTTTTTTTAAAAAAAAAAGGGTCTGGCTATGTCGAGCGTGTTGGCCCCAAGGTCACGGTGGCACAGCCCGGCGACCCGGTGCTGCTCTCGTACGCCTTCTGCGAGACGTGTGCAATCTGTAAGGCAGGCCATCCAGCGCACTGCGTCGTGTCGACTCCGATGAACTTTCTCGGGTACGACGCGTTCTTCTCAGAGGACAACGCGAGCGAGACGCCAGACCTGCGAGGCGGCTTCTTCTCGCAGTCGAGCTTTGCCAATTGGACCATTGTCAAGCAGCATTCGGTGGTCAATGTCAAGGGCACCGTGTCTGATGCCGACTTGCGGGTTCTGGCGCCGCTCGGATGCGGCATCCAGACAGGGAGCGCAAGCATCGTACATCTCACGCGCCCCGGGCCGAACGACTCTGTCCTGGTCCTGGGACTCGGCGGCGTAGGGCTGAGCGCAATCATGGTATGAAGATTTCTTGGGTTCCTATGTTTCTTTTGACCTGGAGCACGCACGTGGCTGAGAGACAACAGGGTGCAAAGTTGCAGGGATGCACGACGATCATCGGCGTCGACCGCCTGGATTCGCGTCTGCGCGTAGCGAGGGAGCTGGGCGCGACGCACACCATCGACACGTCCAATATGGACAATCTGGACGAGCTTGTCAAGCAAGTCCAAGCCCTGACGGACGGGTATGGCGCGGCCGTGACGATTGAGGCGACCGGTGCCATGGCCATCATCAGAAAAGGCCTCGCCATGACGCGTTTTGCAGGCAAGTACGTGCAGGTTGGCGTCGCGCCCTTTGGCGAAGAATTGAGCTTCGAAGTATTCCCCCACATGACGAGTGGCAGACACATTATTGGGACTGTCGAGGGAGATGCCACCCCTTCAGAGTTTGTGCCGAAGATGGTCGCGTGGTTCAAGGGGGGCAGGTTTCCGGTAGACAAGCTCGTTCGGTTGTACAGGGCGGAGGAGTGGCACGAGGCAGTCCGTGATATGGAGCTGGGCAAGACTGTCAAGGCGGTCATAACGTGGTAGCGTGGTTTGCGGTGGGCCTTGGCTAGCTGGTGAGTGGTGACAGCTGTTGTGAGTCGCGGTGGGGTCTGTATTTTGGTTCTGACCAAATTCAACCATGGTTCTCGTCGGAGGCTGGCGTCACAGTGAGATGAATTGGATGTTGTGATGACAGACAGCGGCTGGGAGACGCGTCTCAACGCGTCGAGGCACAGTACCGTAGCTAAGACTGGGTCCGGGGGTCGGATGTACGGAATGGGCACAGCGTCGATGCGTCAGGTCTGGCTCCGTGGTCGGGCGGTTGATGCCTGGGCGAGCGGCATCGCGGTGGTCAGGGCGGGCGGTTGAGGGCCTGTGAGTGGAGGGAGACTGTTTTGCTCCCCCGACGCGTTGTCGATGACGCTAGCGCGTCGCCAAGCGAGAATCTTCCCATAAAGCCGCCCGCGCTTCCTCTTCCTCTTTACCCATCCGCCATCCTCATCCAGCATCCTCATTCCACGTCAATTCACCCCTCTCTGCCTCGAATCTGCACCTTGCTTCACTCGCATCCAGACGTCTCGTCATGTCTGCTCAGGTCACCCCCTCCAAGAAGGTTCGCCGCCGCCCCTTCAGCCCCAAGACGCGTCCAATTCGACTCGATGCTAATGGCCATTTTGCAGGCTGCCGCTGCAGTCGAGGCTCTCAACATGAACGACTCGACCCCCAAGAAGCTCGACTTCTCTGAAGACTACGACGACTCGGTCGCCCGTCCCATCGTCGGCATCCCCGACCTCGAAGACCTGCCCGAGGACAATGAAGAACACCCCAGCGTGGCGCCCACAATCAAGAAGGACGAGGTCCACGAGCCTTTGCTCCAGGAGAACCCGCACCGTTTCGTGCTGTTCCCCATCAAGTACCACGAGGTTCGTGTTTCGACGCGTCGACGCGTAAAGTGGGACGCGAAAACTCGGGCTAACATCGCTACAGATCTGGCAAATGTACAAGAAGGCCGAGGCCTCGTTCTGGACCGCCGAGGAGATCGACCTGTCCAAGGACCTTCACGACTGGAACAAGCGTCTGAACGACGATGAGCGCTTCTTCATCTCCCACGTTCTCGCCTTCTTTGCCGCGTCTGACGGCATTGTCAACGAGAACTTGGTCGAGCGTTTCAGCTCCGAGGTGCAGATTCCCGAGGCTCGATGCTTCTACGGTTTCCAGATTATGATGGAGAACATCCACTCGGAAACCTACTCGCTCTTGATCGACACATACATTAGCGAGCCCAAGCAGCGCAACTACCTCTTCAACGCCATTGACAACAGTATGTGCCATCAATTGTACTGTCCTGCTCGTCTTACTGACGCGTCCTAGTTCCTTGCATCAAGAAGAAGGCCGACTGGGCTCTCCGCTGGATCTGTGACAAGAACTCAACCTTCGCATCCCGTCTGATTGCCTTTGCCGCCGTCGAGGGCATCTTCTTCAGCGGCTCCTTCGCGTCCATCTTCTGGCTCAAGAAGCGTGGCCTGATGCCTGGTCTCACCTTCTCCAACGAGCTCATCTCTCGCGACGAGGGAATGCACACCGACTTTGCTTGCTTGCTCTTCTCTCATATCAAGTCGAAGCCTTCGCCCGAGGCCGTTCAGAAGATCATCATCGAGGCCGTCGAGATTGAGCAAGAGTTCCTCACTGATGCTCTCCCCGTTGCCCTGCTCGGCATGAACTCCGGCCTCATGTGCCAGTACATTGAGTTTGTCGCCGACCGCCTGCTGGTGGCGCTTGGCAACAAGAAGTACTACAACTCGACCAACCCCTTCGACTTCATGGAGAACATTTCGCTCAACGGCAAGACCAACTTCTTCGAGAAGCGGGTTGGTGACTACCAAAAGGCCGGTGTCATGGAGAAGAGCAACAAGAAGCCCGAGACGTCGAACGGCGCTCCGGCCACCATGTCGGGTGACTTTGCCTTCGACGAGGACTTTTGAGCGACTCGCCATTCTCTTTCAACCAATGACGACGTATTGTACAGTAGGCGGCTTACTCTCCACTTGGATTGTGGCGTTTGTTTCCTTCTAGTGGGCAAGCGTAGCACATGATGCGCGCTGGAGCATTTGTTGTATTTCACGGACACGGCGTTTTCGGACTAGGGTGGGGAACACTGGACGGGCATGATCCATTGGAGTAACAGATTCCGGACGATGAGGCTATACGTAGATACCAATTGAGCAGACGTGACCACTACGAGACCACGTGCCGTGCGGATTGCAGCCTAGAGGTGGAATGGATGATGGGTGATGGATGATGGTGAGGTGTTCCCGTCGGATCGATCCTCCGTGCTGCCAAGCGACGGACGTCACCCGGCGCAACCGGACTCTGGACGTGTACGATCATCGCCCTCCGCAAGGCAACCTGGAATTAGCTTTCATTTAACACAAGACAGGAACCATCACCACCCTTGCCGCCTTTCCTCACGATCATACTCCAGATGATGCCACCGCTCCTCCTTCTCTCCACCTGTCCGCTGCACGCCGGTCTGCGCTCGCCCTACTGAAACATCCTCGGCGGTCAATTCGCTCGCGCATCATGACCCTGGGGCCCCGACGCTGCCCCTCAGAGCATCTCCCGAGACCACACAGGCCACGCCTTCAACATGTCCGACGCACTGCCCAAGATCCGTGTTACGGATACGCATAGTCGCGAATACGCCCCCTTGAGCGCCGCTCCGGCCGAGTCGCCGCTTGACAATGCTTTCGACGATGGGGGTCGCATTACACCGGCAAGCTCGAGTACGAGAGGGAGCTTGATTTTGGCTGAGAACCCAGACTAACTCGACCACTAGCCCGATCACTGTCGAGCGGAAACATGTCCCAGTCAAACACTTCCAAGGACCAAGTCTCCACAGGCACCCGCCCTTCGAAAGAGCAACCGCCGGCCGACAAGGACGAGGGAATCGCCATGGTTGAATCGCAGGCACCCATAGATCCTCTCTCGCAGGCATGTCGCCATCGCTACCCCACTCTTCAGCCTCCGTCCTCTAACCCGCTCCAATGCAGCAAATATTCAAGCGTACAAACACCCAGACCGACGTTCTGCAAAAGTTTCGCTCCGCGACTGAAGACGCGGCCAACGCGACGACCGACAACGCGGCTAGTCCCAAAACCTCGAGAGAAGTGAACAAGAGCGATGCCGCGTCTTTGGCTCCTTCGAAAAAGTAAGCTCGCATTGATCTCCCGCCGCTTATTTATAGCGCGTCTCTGTTCGGTTGGATCCACATTTAAGGCAGAGTCGGGAGTTGAAGCTTTGATTGTTCCCAATTACACTAGTCATGCAAACGTAAGCCGTACTGACGATCTGGTACCGACGCTGACGACTCCCTATTTGTCCAAGCAGGAAAGGAGTGTCATTTCTGAGTCGATTCATCGGCAATAAGAAGAAAGACGCTGCCTTCCAGATTGCCGACGATGACGCTTCGAGCGTATTCCGACCCGAAGGCATGGACGCTGAACTCTTCTCGCAACCCATCGACAACTTTGGATACAGCCCACGCCATCCGCAACCTCCACGTTATATCAAGATCCGGGCGAAGTTCAAGAAGGAAAAGGAGTTTGATCGTGTGTTCCTGGCGCAAGAACTACGCACAAAACCCCCTGGACAAGAGGATCAAAGACAAACCACGAGCGGAGGATCGGGAAGCGGCAACCCCCCGAGGCAGGCTTCGGACAACCCAGTGTGGGCTTTGGAATTTAGTAAGGATGGGAGATACCTCGCTGCGGGCGGACAGGACAAGGTTGTACGGGTATGGGCGGTAATTGCAAACCCAGAAGAGCGCGCAGCGCATGAGCAGGCCGAGGAGGTTGGCAACGGGTCTTTAGACGGCTCGGGATTGCATCTCAACGCACCTGTCTTCCAAAAGAAGACGTTTAGGGAATACAAGGGACACGAATCAACGATATTAGACTTGAGCTGGAGCAAGGTATGTGGGCCATGTTTTACGCATGCGACGGTTTTTTAACATTAGCAGAACAACTTCCTGCTCTCCTCTTCCATGGACAAGACAGTTCGCCTCTGGCACATCAGCAGGCCGGATTGCCTCTGTACGTTCAAGCACGCAGACTTTGTACCGTCGATCCAGTTTCACCCCAAGGACGACCGATTCTTCCTCGCCGGATCCCTGGACACGAAATTGAGGCTATGGAGTATCCCCGACAAGAGTGTGGCATTCTGGAACCAACTTCCAGAAATGATTACGGCGGTATCCTTCACGCCCGACGGCAAGACAGCTGTCGCCGGTACGCTCAACGGACTGTGCCTCTTTTACGACACGGACGGGTTGAAATATCAGACGCAATTACACGTCAAATCAAACCGCGGGAAGAATTCAAAAGGCAGCAAAATCACAGGCATCCAAGTAATGCAAACAACGCCAGGAGCAACAGCCGGGGAGGTCAAACTGCTAGTCTCGAGCAATGACTCCAGAATACGGCTATACAGTTTCCGGGACAAGGGACTGGAGATCAAATTTCGAGGTCAAGAAAACAACTACAGCCAAATACGAGCCTCGTTCAGTGATGACGCCAAGTACGTGATTTGTGGAAGTGAGGACCACAAAGCCTACATTTGGTCAACGGGCCCTACCGAAGGCGACAACAGAAACCAGAGACCCGTGGAAATGTTTGAAGCTCACAACTCAATCGCGACGTGCGCCATTATGGCCCCTACGAAGACGCGGCAACTCCTCAGTGGCTCCGAAGATCCCGTATACGACCTGTGTAATCCTCCGCCCGTGACTCTTGTCAGCCGCACCGAATCCGTATCTTCAAAGCCAAACTCGGAAAACGGAAGCGTCCAAGGAACCCCGAAAGCCAGCAATTTCAAACGAGCGCAGGAAACGCCAGCTTACATTGCGAGGTCGGCGCACACTGACGGTCAAATCATTGTGACTGCAGACTATACGGGATGCATCAAAGTGTTCCGCCAGGACTGCGCGTTCGTCAAGAGGAAAAATGCCCATGACAATTGGGACGCCGGCTCCGTCTTTTCTCGAAAGACTGTTGGGTCGGGCAAAAGCATGGGATTCAGCATCGGCGTACGCCGCAGCAACTCCACCAAGACACAGTCGAGTAATCGCAACAGGCGGGACTCGACAGCGACCACTGATACGCAACCTTCATCCGATCGCATACTTTCGTGGCGCCAGAATATAGCCGGCAGCGGCGCAAGCAGCATCAGGAATGGCAAGACGGGAGGCGGCCGAAGTGCGTCTCCCAACCGGTTCAGCATTGCTTCTGCGCGATCATCGCACGCTCGCATCGACAACGGCACTCCGCCGCCTCTGCCGAACCAGCACCATCACCACCACCTACACGAAAACGCCGCCGCCGCCCCCGCCAAGAAGCGCTCAGATTCCAACCTTCGTCCCCAAACTTCCGGCGGCGCTTTGGGTTCCCATTCGTCGCCGCAATCGCCTCAACCGTCACTGCCCGTCCCTCGATCGCAGCGATCGTCGACGAATCCGCACGGCGACGCCGTTCGCGAGGTCAACGGCAACCATCGGCAGGAAAACGTCCATCCCACGTGGAAGGGGCAGAAGCAGCAGCAGCAGCAGCAGCAGCAGCAGCAGCAGCAGCAGCAGCCGGCGCCGGCGCCGGCGCCGCATCCCAGCGCGAGCTTCGTCAGTCAGCTCAGCAGCGAGGCGGACAGCAGCGTCGAAGGCGAAGGCGACGCCGTTTTCTGTCGCGGCTGCGGCTGCAGGAAGTTCAACGCGAAGGCGTTGGATGCGGGGCATCGGCTCGTGTGCGCGCAGTGCGGCGCCGGGGCTACGTCAGCCTGAAGTATTGAGCTTGCGAAGGGCGGCGGCTGCGTCGAGGTGTCAGCAGCATAGGGGGAATGTCGGCTGCAGAGGGGAGAAAGGATTGCTGGAAAGCTGGCTTGACTCTGTTGGCCCGCTCAGGGCCTGCAGCGAAGCCACCACACGCAGAGCTACGCAGAACAGACGATAGTCGAGAAGCTAGATACCAGGCAAATACCTCTAAATCAACAATGCCTTCTCTCCTGCTGTTGCGATGACTCGGGTGCCTTGGAAATGCCGCCTGTGACATGTACTACCCGTGCGGATTTTGCACGCTGCTGCCGAAAAAAACTCATTAGGCTGGGCTTGTGTGTAGGGCTGTTGCTTGACGTGACGGGACCAGTCAGTCTGACAGACCGTCCGTCTGTCTGTTGTTCCTCTCGCCGGACGCTCAGCCCCTCCTGCTCAGAGCCAGAAAAGGAAAGGGAAAAATTGCAAAAAAGGGGGTGCAAGAGACCCAAACCCCACAGCTCCAGCGTACGAAAAAAGACGAAGCGAAAAACCCCAGCCAGGGCATTAACGCATAACGAAAAAGGGGATTCGTAAACAAAAACACCCCGTTCATTACCAACATGACACAGCTTGGAAAACAGGGGGGCATGCGAGCGGCGGACGGGGCTGGCTGGTCGTTGAGTGCTTTGAGAATGTGTGGAGGAGAGAGCTCGCGATGCGCACGCTGCCTCGTATAAGTGTAAACGGAGGGTGGTGTGGGTGGTGGAAATGATGCCTGGCGCGGCAGGCATGTGTGCATGCATGTGTCAGGGTGTGGTGGTGCTGGTGGTGGTGGTGCCTGACTAGAGCGCTTTGGGCTGGATAGGATGCGGTGTGATGTGATGGGATGGGATGGGATGGAGAGAAATTGGGCGAGTAACCCTGTACTATGGGATTATTGGTATAATGGGCGTTAGGAGATAGGGTAGGTGCTGGGGTATTATTGTGTAAGGAGGCTGTGGATATGCGTAGTTGAATTTAATGAAAGATGTAGAATGGGTGGTTACCGTGGTTAGTACGCTTTCTTTTCTGTAGGTGATATCCTCTATCGAGGTGTTTACCCCCCCCCTAGTTGACTACAGCATGGCCGTAAGCTATCATGCTACGCATAGCCTCTAGTTCATCGTGAAGATGGCATCACAACAACAAGTATAACGTGGATGCTGTCTGCTATCAAGCTTCAGTCTTCACATCCGCTGCTTTGCCCATATTCACGCCGCCCCTGACTGACTCCCACTCCAGCCCGACACAGCATGCGGCGGCCCTCGCCTTTTATCCTATCTACACCTTCACAGCATCCATATCGCGAGGACTTCAGCCAACTGAACTCACCCTCCATCACACATAGCCGCGAAGGTCTCGTTTCACATTTCCGTAGAGCTCGCTCCCGCAGCGACGGGCTGCGTGCCTGCGGCCAGGCTGCATCGCGACGTCCATCCCCTCGAGAGGTCCACTCTCATCGACTAGCCATGGCCTCGGTCAACCAGTTCACAAGGCTGAAGACCAACACACACGCCCTGCCAGCCGTCGCCGCAAATAGTTACAACATTGCGCAATCGCCGACCCTCGGTCCCAAAGAGAAGGGCGTCAGTTAGACTCAAAGACCGGCCCGCGAGCGCGAACCATAAAGCGCAAAGTAAGCGCGAAGGTGTGAGGGTGAGAAAGAGGACATGCTTATCGAAGCGTTGGTCACAGAGTCGAGTCGAGTCGCGGAGCCGCGGCGAAAGGCTGTACTCTGATGGTGCAGCAAGCCACCGAACTTGGTTACTGCAGCCACAGCACGCAACACACGCACAGACCAGACCAGACCGACCAGCTTGACTTGACTTTATGTGGGCTGACTGGCTGGCTGTCCCAAAAAGGAGAGAGAGCGAGGCAGATCAACACGAGTGGTGCGATTTAGTGTTCGAAACGTGTTTAGTCACGGCTCCGAGGCAGGCGGGAAGGGGGCCCAGGTAGCTAGCTAGCTCGCAAGCAAGCAAGCAATATGGATGGACAGGCACAGGGAGCTGGGCCGGGGACGCGGCTAAGTGCGCGTGTCCCGCTGTATCCTGGTGGGTTTGGGACCGGCCACCGGTCGAGAGCCGTGCAATAGGTGCTGCGTACTTGGATCAGGCAGGGGGTTTGCTGGTCAGTCGACTGTGCTGCGAGGTGGTGGCTGGCTGGCTGGCTGGGTGCTCGAGATGCTTGATGGGCTGGCTGGTGACTGGCTGGCGGGCGGCGAGCAGTGATTCGCGACGGTCCATGGCTGCGTTGAGAAGAGACTGTCGATTTTGCAGAGTGAAGTTACTGTAGTAAGGGTTGACTATTAGTGGTCTCGACGGACAGCCCGTCACTCTGGTAGTCGGCGATGAACCCAGTAAGCTGTACCTGCATACGGCGATCTAGAACGCACACCGCGAGCTCCAGCGAGACAGAAAGCTGGGTAAAGACGAAGAAAACACATGTGCAGCGTAAGGAGCGTGGTGAGTGTGCGGGTAAGGTGTGTTCAGTGCGCTGCGCCAGCTAACCTAGCTTGTCCCGGACCCCAATCCTAAATAGAACCCTTGCTTCTCCCGGTTCCAGCCCCTTCGCTGCAATGTGCTAGACATGGAGACCTAGTTGTCCAACATATTAATGTTCCACAAGTCAATATCCATTGTCGGGCTGGCCCTTGCTCGCATTTGCTTATCCATGCTTATGCTATCGTTGCTTTTGGAAGGCGGATGTGGTTGATGGGTGATGGGCTGTCTTGGTAGTTTTGCGGATGTGACAGGGCTGAAGTCTCGCTCGCCCGGCCGCGATCGCTATTGTTGAAAGCGATGCCAAGTGTGGCTCCGGTGTGAAAACGACTGCCAAGTTACCATTTTAAGGCGACAAGGCGTTGGAGAGAGTGCACCATGATGCTCTTTCGCTTTTGAGGAGGTCGGCAATCATTCAAGCTTATTGGACAGAAGACGATTGGAGAAGCCAGATAAGCAACTGCTTGGTAAAGTCAAAACGCCTTGCGCCATCAACGGCAGCGTAATCCCGCTCCGTGATATTGTTGCGTGAAGAAGGATCATGACGATGTGCGTGCGCGCTGATTTTCCAAAGTATCCGAAAATTCGTATCATGCCCTGCGCATTCTTCTTGCTTTGGAGGACCCACGAATCGAAAGAATTACGCAGAGTTTGTCGGCCAAGCAGAAAAGTGACGATTTGCGGGTTGCACCTGATGAGTACCCGAGTCAAGGACTGCGGTCTAGAACCAGGCGGAAAAGGACCAGGTGAGAGGCTCGAAAGGACGGGAGAGCGGGAGGGGCCGATCATTACGGTACGAGGTGCGGAGCAGCGGAGGTGTGACGGATGGACGGAGTCGCTAGGAGCCGTTGTCACTCTCGCTCTTGGAACCCTCTGATGGGCCCCCGCCTTGAATGGTAGACTCCAACGCGTCGAGTCGGCGAGACATGTCGTCCACTGCGGTGGCGAAGAAAGGTTGCGGTCAGCCAGGGTCTTAGTCATGGAGCAGGAGGAAATGAAGTCCACTGCTCTTTCACAAAATTGAAAGCGATGATTGTAGAATGGTGAAGCAGCAGACAAGATATAAACGGCATGCCATGAAAGTCCCAGAGTCCTAATTCAAATTGGATGCCCTCAATGGATGAGAGCTGCGGCAGGGGGGTGCGAAAGAAATATGCGCTCCGGCACTCACTCTTGTCAAGCAGCTCTTTCGATATGCCCTGGAACTTAGTCGATAACTGGTTCAGCAGATCATCAACAACGGCTGTCAGCTCAGCAGAGCCGCTTTCGGAGTCCTATAGTATCTTCTGTTAGCACACAATTCAAGTGATAGGACATGCCGCGTAGTACCGAGCTGCTAGGGGTGGTTGTCTCTACGCGGTCCGACATGTTGAGGATTTAGGAGCTTGCAAGCGGCAGAGTTCGAGGAATGATTTCTTAATCGCGATCGTTATCGTTTTCAGGGCAGCAATCTGGTAGACTGAGAGATGGACGAGGCCCTGATGGGTGAGAACAATGGAGCGCTGGAGTCGGGGGCTGATGTCCCCCAGGACAGCGCACGGCCCCACCGAGCTCGCCGAGGGCGGTGAGCGTCGGCCAAGACCTGTTGATCGCGTTTCTCCAAAAATTTCAGAATCGCAAAAACCAACTCCTGCCATCATCCCCACCCCACCAAGACCCTCAACCTTTGCAATCCGGATCTCCTCCGTATCCGATCACCATGGTCAAGCCGAGCGGTAGCAAACTCCTCAACGCCCTCCAGAAGGAAAAGGGTTTCGACTACAAACAGGAAAAGCAAAAGCGCATGCGCAAGGAAGCTGAGAAGAAGAAGAAGACCAAGAAGCAACCCGAGCAGGACGATGAGGATGATAGCAGCGAGGATATCGAAGCTGGAGGTGTTGGGGTAACTGGCGCCGCAAAAGAAGGCAAGACTTCGGAAGCGAAGGTCGCAAAAAAGAATGAACAATCCGAGTCTGAGGAGGAAAGCGACGACGAGGAGGACGCATCCAATGTAGGTCCTCCGCAACCTCACGTCTATACAGCTTGTTTATCTAACTCGCCTTCGTAGGTTGACCTCTCGAGGCTCGAAAATAGCGACTCGGATTCTAGCGGCGATGAGCTTGAGGAAATCGACGACGACGAAGACGACGAAGATGACGAGGACGTGCCTCTGTCTGACCTGGAGTCCGTGGCGTCGGACGAAAAGGGCGACATAATTCCTCACCAAAAACTCACCATCAACAATACCACCGCACTTATGGCCGCTGTCAAGCGAATCGAGATGAAGACCTCCAAGCTTTCGTTTTCCGAGCATCAATCCATTACAAGCGCTGAGCCTATAGAGGTCGAGGACACCAACGATGATCTGAACCGGGAACTGGCTTTTTACAAACAGGCGCTTGCGGCAGCGAAGGAGGCTCGTGGCCTTTTGAAGAAAGAAGGCGTGCCCTTCTCGCGCCCGAATGACTTCTTTGCTGAGATGGTCAAGAGTGATGAACACATGGGCAAAATCAAGCAAAAGCTGGTTGATGAGGCGGCGAGCAAGCAGGCGTCGACCGAGGCTCGCAAGCAACGCGACCTCAAGAAGTTTGGCAAGGCAGTTCAGGTTGCGAAGCAGCAGGAGCGCGACAAGGCCAAGCGTGAGACGCTGGAGAAGATTAACGTGTTGAAGCGAAGTAAGTCTCTTTGCTCAATCTGCAAAATTGTGGCTGACTCGGTTGAAACAGAGCGCCAGGGCGCGGACCTCGAAAACGAAAACGAAAACGACATGTTCGACGTCGCCCTTGAAGATGCTGCCGAGACGGAGAAGAAAGACAAAGCAGCCCGCCGCGCCAATGGTGTGGCTAATACTAAGAGGGCAAAGAAGGATGCCAAGTTCGGCTTCGGAGGCAAGAAGCGCTTTGCCAAAAGCAATGACGCGCAGAGCAGCACCGACATGAGAGGATTCTCGGTGAAGAAGATGAAGGGACAGGGAGCCGCAGCCAAGAAGAGGCCAGGGAAGGCTCGGAGACATGCTGGAAAATAAGTTCAACAGCACACAACATTCGCGGAGAAGGCGCTTGAGCATCGGACAGGCGGGAAAAAAGCATTCTAGGCGTTGTCGGCGTTGTTGCTCTCTAAACTGGGAAGGCAGATTCGGCTCGGTAGGTTGTATTGATCTGTTGGCTGTAAACAACTAGCTCTTTTGGGAAGTGCTCCCCAACTTGCCAATCGACAAGGATAAGGCGAGCTTCGAATTTCTTCCATGCTTGGGGTGGACTTCAACTGTGGAGACTTTTCATTTGACCACGCCAACTCGCCAGTTTGCAGATTGAAGTGGGCTAATCTTGTAGAGTAGTTATTCATTCCAACATTACGCCAAGGTAAACTCCTCGTTGTCGCTTCGTCATGAAAATGGCTCTTCTCGCCATGGTAAACCAACTCAAGTTCCGGCCTCGGCAACTGTACAAACCCAAGGCATCCATAATGTTGACCGCAAATATCGTACGAGGCATCCTTCCCTAATCTTTCTAAACCTCCAACCTAATTACGACTATGCACAAGGCATTAGAAGCCAGAATTTGAATCGCCTGATCAAAGGCGGCGCGGTACACATCTCGAATGTACTGGAGTCATTCAAGAAGAATCCCGCGGTGGTACGCGGAATTGACGTAGATCAAAGTCCTCGCGTTCCGACTTTCCGTCTCCCGGATTTGAAGGCGGAGAGGGGCTTCGACGTTCGACTTTGACGTGGCTGGTTCCAGTTCCTCCCAAGCTGGCGGCGAGCTTTGCAGCAACGTTGCTCGATTCGGCGGAACTGTCTTGCGTCGACCGATCTGATCCCTGATGAGTACTTCCGCTGAAGCGAACGTCACCCAAGGGTATTTCAGCACCTTTGGCCGCGAACTCTTCCAGTGTTTCTCGACTGGAGACCTCGCGCACTTTGACGTCCGGGTGGCGCGTCTTGCCTCCTCCCACGCGATCTGCAATGTTGCGTCCCAACGAGACGAACCAAAGCGGCTTGTCGCCCGCGTTGTACTTGCCGAAACTCCAGTACTCCCGGCGCTCTTCGTCAACGGGCCTAACGTGCCCGCAGGTAATGAGCCGAATTAGGTACAGCGGCCCGTTGATGGCGACATAAACCAACATGCCCGCAATAACTCCGTATGCGGTCGAGTATGACATGGGGATGAAGATGATGGTTACGAAAGCGGGTACGGCATCTCCGATATAGTTCCAGTTGACGGCGGTAACTTGGCGTACCATCATGGCTCCAACCAAAATGACCGTGGAACCCGTGGCCCATGGAGGTATCGACGCAAATACCGGTGCGAAAAACAGGGTGATGAAGAAGCAGAGCCCTGCCGTAATCGCGGTAATGCCAGTTCGACCCCCTTCGGCGATACCAGCACCGGATTCGATATACGCAGTTACTGGGGATACGCCAAGGAGGGACCCGAAAGCGATGCTCACGGCGTCGGTACAGTATGCGAGTGTGGAGCGCGGGAAATCCCCTGTCGAAGCATCCACAACACCGGAAAAGCGGGCCATACTGTACAACGTTGCGGTGCAGTCTATAATGTCGACATATAGAAAGGTAAACAGTGCCAGTACGAAGTGTCCAGGTGAGGCACTGACATCCCACTCGAGCGCATTGAGCGTGGTTCTCAGGGGATGGAAGGTGACTACCTGTTTGAAGAAATCGAACCTGACGTTGCCGTCCGGTGTGTGGGGAAAGTATGTGAATGACGTCGATCGCCTGGCGTTGCCAAGGGGTTAGACAACTGCTTGAAGAGACGACAATCGCAGCAACATTTACACTTACGGCCAAGAAATCGCGGACACCACAAGTATGCCAATAATCATGGCTGATTTGATCTTGTACGCCATAAGAACAGCAGTCAAGACACCACCACAGAAGATGGCAATCCAAAGCTAGACCTGGTCAGAACTCGACACTTGACTCGTGAACTCAAAGTGGTCTTACCGATGGGTTTTGCATCTTGTGGCTCTTACATTCGCCAAGTGCGTTGCGGTACTGCTGAGGACAACCGCCCAAGTCTAGCGGCGTCGACGTCGCGCCCGTTATTGCTCCAATCCCCGCATTATACGACAAACCAATCTCAGCCAGGAAGAGCCCGATACCACAAGCAGCGGCGACCTTTAACGAAGTTGGGAGCAACCGGACGAGCCACTGACGCATTCCGAGGAGAGACAGCAGGACGAAAATGAAGCCTTCCGTAAAAACCGCCGTGAGCGCCAGACCGTACGAGACGGAACCGGTGCCATGGTACCCAACCACTTGATACGCGAAATAGGCATTCAGACCCATTCCAGGGGCTAATGCGACAGGGAGGTTGGTGATCAAACCAAAGAAGAAAGATCCAAAGGCAGATACCGCAGTCGTTGCAGTAATCAGATCGCGGTTGAGGATGAGAAGACAATCCTGGTACTCCTTATTGTTTGCGCATGTCCTATCCCTTGGGTCGTTACACTTGCAAGCTCCACCGGAGTCGGTCAGGATGGCCGCGTTGACGGATATGACATAGGACATGGTGAAGAAGGTGGTCAAACCGGCCCGAATCTCTGACAAGAACCGCGTGTTCTTGACTTCTTTGCTCTACACCATCGGTTAGCAAATATGGGCCGAATGTTCCCATTGCAGGTTCAACTTACGTGGCCGGATCCATCCAAACGGAAGAAGCGACCAAAGCCCGACTCCGCTATACTCTTGTCCAGCTTCGCGCATTGTCGCCTGATTGACTCCATGACATTGAGGCTTCCAAAGGTTGCATGTGCAGAGTCGCAGAGGTCGACGTACAACGCATGACAAGAAAGCCACGGGTGACTAATAGCTGGACTAAACACCTCCTATTTCGTGCCCCAATACCTCGCGCTAGCAGAGAGGGCTGGGCTACCAGGAGCGGGAAGTAACAGTTAGACCGATCTACCTGAGCGCAAGGGAATCGACAATTCGAAGACCATGAGGGGCCGGCAGCGACGGGAAGCTATCCTTGCACATATCAGGGGCCGACAAGAGAGGCGCGAGATCAGAGCAAACCACCTATCTAGCCGGCCCGACGTGGTTTAACCCTGAGGGGTTGGGTTTTCTTGCAGGGACTGCGCCTGAGACGCCCCCAAGCACGACAGTGGCTTTGGCGGTTATCGCAACCTCAGCTACAGCGCGGAGGAGGTTTAACTCTTGCGGCCGGTCGGCTGCTTGAAGCATCTCGATCATTGTTGGCTTGTTGGCAACGCCCGGCGCAGTACGAAAGCCTCACTTGGCGTCAAGTTAGCAAGTATCGCAATCACGACCCCGAAAATTTATGCGCGTACCTGGCAGCAGCGCGAACTCAACGATACCAATGCGGCGCGGAACGTCCAAATGGCACAGTGGTATCGCTCTGGGAAGCGGATGAGAGCGGGCGTGTGAAACGGCCGCGGAGAGTTTGCAGGCCGCACTCATGGGACAGTCCTAGCCTTGTCAGGCTCCCACGGCAGCAAACCCCATGGCACCTCAAGCGACCCCCAGGTTTCTTTAAACTTTCCCATGCTCTCCATCCCCGCTTCGTGCCTGTGCACTCTGTGCCACGCGCACACAATCTCGGCCGCCCTGTGTCAGTGTCTCTAGCTTCGAAGCTTAGTTGCTAGCCGTCATGTGCGGGCGCCCGCGAATCTTCTCTCAGGCTTCGGTGCCTTGACTCGCCTGGCCTGCCGCGTTGGACTTGTCCCGCTCCGTTCTGTCTTAGAGCTGCACGTCAATCTGCTAGACCACACCCACTCTCGAACTACGCCGGATTGTTTCTCGTTCGTCGGGAGATTCTCCTCCATCCGCGAGGTCTGACCCATCCACATGGTAACTGCTACCTCAATGTTTTCCGCAGACCTTTCGTGGACGCATGAAACCGCCGAGACGGTGGGCCAGGCGCGAGAGAGGAAACTGAGGGACCGCGAAAAGAACACCTCTGCCCCGAGTCTTCAAATCGACAGTAGCGCCTCCTCCTGGTCCCTTCCAACTCGCAAAAAGTCCGTCAAGTCGGTCCAGCCGCGAAGATCCCCGAAGTTGTCCAAATCGTCGAATCGACTGGAGGCAGGGCATGCAAAGTCTGGATATAAGCTGTCAGGCAAGACTTCACTTGCGCCTCCTGGCGCGATCCCCGCGAATTCGAGCGAGAGCATACCCAAGTCGTGCTTTACGACTTCATCCGGTACGTCCGTCTGGTCACAATCAATGTGGATGGTCATGTTGAGATAAGCAGTGTCGACAGTCAAAGCCAATGGCCACGAGCCGGACGAAGAATCACACAAGGACAAGAAAGTCGTTGGCAAGGTTCAGGTGCATGAAGTACAGTCACTGAGCGAGAATTCATATGTGACGCGCACAACGACTCAAGAAGTACGCATCTTTCCGCATATCTTTCTACTATTTTTCTCACAATCTCATCCACAGGTCTGGTGTCCTTCCAATGGCGCGAGTACTGATGAGGAGCAGACATCTCCGTCGCTACACGGCCGGTGAGTGAAATGACACATGCGTCTAATGCGTTCTCGCGGGATGATATTTTTTGCCTTAGACCTCGCGTTTTACGACCCAGTCGCATAGGTAAATCCATCAAGTCGGTGATGGTTAACATTTCCAGGTCCACGAGTTCCATATCTCTGTCAGCTTCAGTTTCCTCCCACATCTACGCCGATAACGAAATCGACTCGTTTGTTGATCAGGGTGCCGCTGAGAAGGCCACCCCTGCGTGCAATTGGCAAGCGCCTTCGGATTGGGACATTGCCTCCAACAAGTCTCACGGAAGCCGAGTGTCCTCCGATGCTACGCCCACGTTTGACGACATGTTTGTCTGCGAGCCCGACGCCAAAACGCTGTCCGACTTTCAGCGCTTCATTCGCCGCATGGAGAAGGCCGGGCCTGAGATAATCCTGAGCCACTTGAACAGTGATGTAGCTCCCGAAGACTTTGACCATCCGGAAAGAGAGGGTGAAATTGAGGTTGAGCGACACTTGTGGGCTCTGACGGCACTCCAGCTGCAGAATATGGAGAACTCGTTGGTCCCGAACCAAGGCGTTGGTCCTTTGATGGGCCTTCCTACTCTCTTCCGACAACCCAAGCGCGCTCTCGAGTTGTACAGCAACCTAGGTCCGCATTCTACCTATTTTCTTACTACATGATCATACTGACATGTTTGCAGCCGAGGTTTATCAGCTGTCCGCCGTATATCCCAAGTCGCAAATCTCCTTCCTCACCACCAAAGCGCCTCTCACCTCCATACCTCTTCCTTCCAACGTGCAGCCCCTCACCGTTCCCTACGCCGGCCTCCTCCCCCTTCCCTACGTCGCTGCCTCCTTCAACCACATCCGCGCCGCCACGCTCCCCGCTCAGCTCCCCTCGTCGCAAATGAAAGCGCTCCTCCGCGACCTTTTCCGCATCCTCGCGCCCGGCGGCATTCTCGAGCTGCGCCTCGTCGAACCCACGCCCGTCAACAAAACGCTCGGTCCCCTCTTCCGCGACTGGCTCGAGGACCGGCTGCTTCCGGGACTCGAGCGCGGCACACGCTGCCACAAGCCGCTCACTGTGATACCGGAGTGGGTAGCAGACGCCGGGTTCAACATTCTCGAGGGCAACGAAGACATGGTGGCGCACAAACTACACCTGCCGGCGACGGCCATGTCGCAGATGATCGAAGGGTCGTGGTCGCCGTCATCGAAGCTGGACAAGGCCGAGTCCGGGTCGGGCAAGTCGAGCAGCGGCAGCAAGAGCAAGGAGACCAGCCCCGTCTCGCTGCGGCGCAAGGTGCGCCAGGAAGACATGCGAGGCGGCCGGCCGGGCGAGGGCAGCGGCGGCGGCGCTGAGAGCCACAGCAAGCGCTTCGGCATCATCGGCGGCGGCGGTCCCAAGCTGTCGGACAGGTCGCCCGGGTTGGAGCCGGTCGTGGAAGAGTCGCCCGCGGACGAGGAAACAGAGGACGCGGCTGCGAGGCTCAAAGGTGAGCTCGCCGCACTGGTCGCGCGCGGCCTTTGGAAGGATTCCTGGGGCTCGTTCGTCAGTGAGGGCACCTGGTGGTGGGACGAACTGGAAATTGTCAGAGAGTGTTGGGAGTTTGGGACGGAGTTTGAATGTGGGACTATGTTTGCGTTCAAGGAGTGATACTTCCCTTTTCCACCCTTTGCCCCCCACCCCTGATTCCGAGATTGCTCCTGCGTGTGTTTCCTGGGCGTTGTCGCTGGGACGTCGCATTATACCATTTGTTTTCTTGTCCGTCTCGATCTTGCCCCTCTGCGGTTTTCTTTTCTTTTTTTTTTTTTTTTCCTGTCGGCTCTCGTGTTTGCGAATTTTCCAGTTTACCAACGTCCCCCCAATGTTCTCCTGTGGGAATGGTGTTGTCTTTTTCCCTTTCCCTTTCAACTTCGATCTCATATTTGGACACGATGACTGATGGATGGATCGATTGATCGATGGACGCCGCGACGAAAGGAACATAATTCACGGCCTGTTTCTCTTCTTCAATTTTCTTTCTCCGAGGTTTAGCTTTTCACGGCGCTTGATATGTAGCTTGTTCTATTCAAAATGCGAAAAGGTTCTTCCAAAGCTGTTTTCCAATGCGAGCCTCGACTACAACATTCCGATATTTCTCACCTAACTGCCCACATCGCACGCTGCTATTCCCTCCCCTAGACGAGGTAGACAGACAGCCGCCACGTCTCCATCTACTCTGCCCAGCCACCGACCTCGCAGACCCCGGCGACCTTGATAGTCGCTCGCCAACCCAACCTCTTGCACGAACTATCCGAACATCCGAACAGTGGCATCTGTCCATCGCAGCAGGCAGGCAGGCAGGCCGGCAGCAAGCAGTCAAGCCAACAAGCCAGCACGCACACAAGTCACCACCACATGCGTCGGACACGCGCACATCTAAAACAAGAAGACGTCAAGACAAGCAGAACTCCAAGATCCGAAAACGGCATCTGATCAGTCGTCAGAAGCATGTGCGTGCATGCGGTCCGCCAACCCACCGCCAACAGCAACCGCAGCAGCAGCAGCCACACCGCCGCCTCCGCCGCTGCGACACTTGTTTCAACACTTCTGGCTTCTGGCTTCTAGCTTCTGGCTTCCGGCTTCTGGCTTCCGGCTTCTGGCGTCCGATTGGATTCAAACATGAAGCAAGCACAAGCGCACATGGGGGCCAAAGCGCCTTCGTTTGGATGAGAAAGAGAAACGAGGACCAGCAGCCACGGCCTCCGCCGCCGCCGCCGCAGCAGCAGCAGCAGAAAAGAGGCTGTGACTGACGGCTTACAGAGCAAGCAGCCAGTGCCAAGGGCCCGAAACAAGACGACGTGGTTGCGGGGGCGGACCTTGCGCGCGTGGCGCAGGGACTGGGGGGGGGGGGGGGGGCCGCGGGCGTTGGTGCTTGGCTGGTTGCGATGAACTACGATGGACTGGACTGGACTGCGGACGGAGGGGAGGGGCAGGGGGCGGGTTCTGGGGGAAGCAATGAATGGTTGCTGTTTGCTGTGTGTTTTCGCGGGGAATAATTGTGACTTATCTGAGTAGTGACTCCGTCAATCCATCTGCTACCCCAATCTGCCTTCACCTACCTCATTGCACCTCCAAAATTACGCCCTACAAAACTTGCCAAAGTGCCAGCCAAACAACCAGTCAAATCAACTTTAACAGCCAGCTCTCAGACATCAACGATAGGGCAGACTAAGTCGACGGCCAAGCAGCAGCCGAAGAAACCACAGCGCGTCATTGCGGCAAGAAGTCGAAAGGGATAGGAGCAACGCAACAGGGACTAGATCGATTCCGTAGAATGCTTATCCTCCAGAGCGTTTCAAAGCATTGTGTCCAAAGCGAATGGTATACCACATCAAAGGTTCACCAGAGCCATCATGCCACATCCAGTCCAAGAATTGCGCTTTTTGTGATTCAAGAAAACCTATGCTCGCCCCAACGACCCAATCCAATCAACAATAAATGCCAGTCAAGTGCCATCTACAACTCGCTCTTCTCATCATCTTGCTTCTTGAACAGGCGGAGGATGTTGGTCCTGCTGGTCAAGTCGTCGACCTTCTCAGGAGCCAGCGAGCCCTTCTTGAGCAGGCCCTCCAGACGAGCAAGCTCCTTGTCCACGTAGCCCTGGTTGGCCGACAGCTTCTCAAACACCTTGACGTAGTATTCCTTGTACTTGCCCTCGGCCTCGCCGGCGACCTTCTTGGCCGCCTCGATGCCCTCGGACCAGTTGTCCCTGGCCTTGTCGATGACGGTGTTGAAGGCCTCGATGGTGCCGCCGAGAGCGGTGAGGCCGCCGCCAGGCGCGCGCTGGGTGCCGGCCTTCTCGTTCAGGTAGTCGACGAGGTTCTCCTCGGAGCGGCCGCCAACATACTCAATAGCAATGGAGCTGCCCTTGGGGAAGAACTTGATGGTGGGGTAAGACTTGACACCAAACTCCTCAGGCAGGCTCTTGGATTTGGGGGACTCGACGTCGACCTTAGCGATGATGACCGAAGGCTCCGTCTTGAAGTCTTGAGCCACAGTCTCCCAGGTGGGCGCAAGGTTCTTGCAGTCTGTCTAAGGTCAGCCAACTTGATCTCGACAAATGATGGAATTGTGAAGGTACGTACGTCCACACCACGGCGCTGTGAAAGCAACAATGACGTGCTGCTCGCCACCAACCTGCTCCTTGAAGCTCGTGTCGTCCAACTCGACCACCTCCGACGGCGCCTTGCCCTTGACCTTGGGCTTGACGCCCGTCTTCTCCTGAATGAAGGCGCTCAAGCTCTCCAAGTCACGTCCCCCCTTGTAGTCCTCGGGTGTGTCGCTCTTGCCGTCGAACCACTTGAGCGTGGGGAAGCCCTGCACGCCGAACTTCTGGCCCAGCGAGCGGTGCGCGTCGGCGTCGACCTTGGCCACGCTGACCTTGTCCTTTGCGTACTCGAACACGCCGCCGAGCTCCTCGTACACGGGCGCCAGGTTCTTGCAGTGTCCGCACCACGGCGCGAAGAATTCGACGAGCGCCGGCTTGCCCGACTTGAGGACAATGTCGTCAAAGTTGTCCGGGACGAGGTCGAGGACGGCGGCGCTGGCAGACGCGCCGAGGAGGGCGAGGCCGCTGAGGAATGAGAGACGGACCATCGTGTGTGTGTTGACGGTCGTGGGTGGAATTGGTTGGTAGCGGGCGTGAAGAGGTGGTGTTTTTGAGCTTGGAGCTCAGAGCTTGGGGGCAGTGGAGAGGTGGCCAGGTGCCAGGTGCCAGGTTGTCAGCGCGTCCGCCGCCACCGTTCGATTAGTCAGGCGGCTCCGAAGAGGACAGCAAGCAACTTTCCCGTTTGGGAAGTTGGATCGGAGCTCCACTCGTTCTCACGTGCCTCGTCCCTGCGGCTCGATGGAATGTCTCATTCTTCGACCGTCGCGAAAGTGCTCCTCTAGAAAGATAAAAGAAATTTTTTTGCTCTCGTAACAACGGTTTCCCGTCGAAGCTCCGTCGTGATATCGAATGACCTCCAAACCCACATACCCTTTTAGTCCAGGCGCCTTCTAATTCTACTGGCAAGCGACGTCTTGTGCTCTTTACCGTCTTCCGCCTTGACTCCACCAGCCATGACCTCCTCATCATATCGTTCGCTCGCCCTATCCCCTTCAGCAAGGCTAATGTCATTAATTTCGTCGCCAACCTCCATCCACACGTCACTCGTCGCCGGTATAGGGCTGACTTTGCAAAGCAACCAGTAGACCACGCTGCTGACGATGAATCCAGTAAAGTAATTCAGGTTGTAGATGTACGTCGCTCCGGCCGGCACTTTACGACCGACGGCGCCGGCGAAGCCCACGACGTTGATGAGGATTCCGCAAATGTACGCCGCGTAGCCGCGCCAGTGGAAGCCTGCCGTGAAGAAGTAGGCTCCGGCCTCTCGGCTCGAGTAGAGCTGCTTGATGTCGAAGTAGCCCTTGCGAACAATGTAGTAGTCGCAAATCATGACGCCTGCGATTGACGACAGGAAGACCGAGTAGGCGGACAGGTACGTGGTAAAGTTGTTGCTGGTGTTGACCAAGTTCCATGGGCACATGCAGAGGCCAACGAGCGCGCAAACATAGCCTCCACGGCGGATGTTGATGTAGCGCGGAAGGAGAGCAGTCATGTCAGTTCCGGCTGACACAGAGTTGGCTGCGATGTTTGTGCCGAGCTGGGCGAGAGAGAACGCGGCAGCAATGACGAAGACGCCAAAGCGGTTGGCGTTCGTGTTCTCCCGATCCAGCACCATGGTCAAAAGATCAAGAGGATTCCACACCGGGTCGGAGTCGGGGTAAATAACTTTCGCCGAAGACGAGACAATGATGCCAATAAATGAGGTGATTCCAAATCCAATCGGAATGGTGAACAGCTGCGACCAAAGCGCGCTGCGCGGAGACTTTGCAAATCTCGAAAAATCCGGATCGTTGACGATGAGGGTGCTAAAGTTTGCAATGGAGCTCATGATGCCTTTGACAATTTCCCAGGCCAAGGCGCTGCCTTTGAGAGATGCCGGTTGGTGAACGATTGGTCCGATTCCGCCAGCTTTGACGATGAACCAAATGAAGAAGGCGATTGCCGCAACGGGGACGACGTAGGCCTTGACGGTGAAGAGGTGGCGGATCTTGTGGACCGGAAACCAAATGGCCGGAAGACTGAAAAGCCAAAAGAAGAAGAAGCTCACAAACATGACGGTCGACGTCCCAGAGCTTTCGATGCCATTGTGAACAGCGTTCTGTCCATGATAAGTGGGATTGGTCATAGACGTGGGTGAGCATGCTTACCTCTCGCCAGTTGTTCCAGATGGCTCGAATCATTAATTGCACGCACTCACCTCCGATCCACGCCTGGACGCCGTACCAGATGCAAGCCATGGCAGCGCGGTTAAAAACAGGCCACAGCGAGCCCCAGATGCCAAAAGAGGCTCTGTTGACGACTGGAAAGCCGATGTGGTAAGTGGCGCCAATCCGACCAGTCGCACAAACAAAACAGGCTGCAATGGCGTAACCAATCCAAACGCAGATCCATGCCTGCCACCAAGAGCAACCATTGGAGATTGTCGACGACGCAATCATCCAAGTGTTGATGTTGAACGAATCGGCTGTTGGGGCGTGTCAGCTCGCATCATGGTTGGGCGCGCCGGAAAGATACATACCAACCCAAAACCCCACAAAGTTCCAGGAGCGCCATTGACGACGTTCTTGCTCAACGGGCTTGAGGTCGTAATTTGTGAGCAACAATTGTGTGCTCGTGAGACCAGGTTCGCTCTCGACGGCAAGCTTGTCGAGATAGTAGGCAAGCTTGGAGCTCTTGACCTTCTCCATGACGGAAGCGAGCGATGGTTCGCTGTGAATTCCAAGAAGAGAATCAGTCGGCGACGAGCCAGCAGGCGACCGTGGCGGCGACTTGACAACGGCAGGTTGGGTACTGCCAGCCGCGGTCTGACGTGGAGGAGCACGTGGAGGGGACGAGGTAGATGACGAGGCGGGAGAGGCTATCAGAGGTTCCCTTTCTGGCTCGTCTGCTCCTTGGTCGGACGAGTTAATCGGGAGGTGTGAAAGCGAAATGGGAGCTGGAGGAGAGACTCGTCGTACCATGGCGGGAGAAGAGGCTAGTCATATAATACCGGCGCCCGCGCGACATTGTTGCCGTGGAGTAGATGGTCCCCCAAAGAGAGCAGAAGAAACGGCGGTCGGGTGCGTCCAAAGTGAGCTAGGGGCCGTCTGTGGCCGGGATGTTGACCACTGCGGGAGCAAGATCCTTATCGCTGCGCCGTTGCCGTGCGGTAATGTCCAAGACTCAGGGTTGAATATCTCCGCTGAGAATGGCGACCAAGGGCACTTCTTAATGTTTTATGCTGTGCTCGCCTGGACGCGCCAAAATCAGAGACAACGGTCGCGCGTGACGAAGTGCGTAGTAGGGAGCGGCCATCCCCCGAGGATACAGTGCTGCTCTGCCTTATCTTGAAACCATTATACGCTCAACGGCCAGGCTGAGCTAGAGGCGACCCTAGCAAGCATCCCTTTGCTGGCCCTGGGCGGGCGCGTGTGGGATGTACTGCACTCGGGCCTCCCTCGTCCATGGAAGCCATCTCTTGTCGGCGCCACTTGTGCATGCACACGGCTTTCCCAGGGCTGAGAAAAAATGCCCCAGAAGGATCGTCTGACGTCGCTTTATCGCTTGGCTGATAAGCTGCTGCCCTGGCCGTCGCTAGTTGACTCGATAGGATCTCGTCAGTGCTCACATACATCAACTCTTCGACATGTCTCCCGTATCGTCTTGCGGAGAAATACTGACGGTCCCGAGCTAAACTGGCGCGTCGGTGGGTTCGTGGGGAGATGATGGATCCATCAAGCCGACCGACGAGTCGTCCAATTTGACTTGGTCACGGGACCGCCACGGCCTTGACCAAAGAGGCAAGCGGAGACGCAGACGACAAAATTCTTTCTCTTCCTCAAAGCAAGTGTCTTTCCCTCTACAGTTCTTGCGCGGAATCAGTTCGTCCAGCCAAACTTGTCCTTCTCTGAGTCCACCTCCGCGGCCACCAGATCCAAGGGTGTTGGCTGATCGGAAACAACGCATCAAACAACTAAGACAACTCCAGCGCTACACAACGACTCATTCATCCCAGGACACGAATCAACCTCCCCTGAGAAATTCCTCTCCTGCTCCTACTCCTCCACCTCCTCGTTCAATTGAGCACAGCAGCTCAATCATCGAACGTCTACCCGATTGAAAGTACACATCAAAACCAAACCCCAGATCCCTGCCACCCACCCAACCACCCAGCCAACAACAGCACCTCCTTTCCAACCCAACCCAGGCATCCACAACCACCACCCCCCTGCCCCCACGCCCGCCAAGGTTCCAGAAATGAGCCAAAAAGCACCTGCCTACACCGCATCCGGCTAACTTGGTATCAAAAACACGCACTGGACATCTGTTCTCACTCCGCTCCTCTTCTCCGACGATGCATGCGCTGCTGCTAGTGTTAATTTGCGACGGCTATTCAATCGTGCCTGCGTGCGTGGCGTGCGTGACTGACGTCGCTGCGCAGGAAGAGAGGAGGCGCGTGGGCGTGCGGGTGGCGCGTGGAGGCAGGGCTGGTGGTGGTGGTCAGCAATGAGGGAATGGCGACGAGGCGATGGCACGGTGCGCGGGTGCGCGCAGCGCGTGTGATGTCATCCTACATCGAGTAGTAATTGCGCCTGCCATGCTCGCCTTGTGACGACGCCCGTCGTCCTGTGTCGGTTGCGGCTCCATAACGCTCAAGTCAGACGCGTGCTATGGCACGTAGGTAGACGGGAAGTATGCCACGTGCAGCGCGCCATGTGGAGTAAGCATCCATTGATTCACGACTCGATTTATAGGTTTCCCCTCGCGGCCGGGGAGAGACGACCCTGTACAAGAAAAATACAACCGAAACCATACTACAAAGTCCGCCTCGTGCTCTCTGTCCGCTGCCATGCTGCTTGCTGGCTATGCGTGATGGAGGCGGGACGATCCAAGAAAGAGACCCTGTGTACAGACAGACAGACAGACAGACAGACAGGCAGCAAAAAAAAAAAACGCCGATGTAGATGGGAAAGACGCCCGCGCTCATATGCAATTTTGACTAGGTGTCGTGGCTGAACTTTTGGACTTTTTGTACCGAGAAGCATGTGCATGGACAAACTCGGTACACTGCTGCTGGTGGAAGGTAGTTGACGAGAAAAAGACGAACAAGACGAACGGGAATAGAAATGCCAATTTGGTAGTCCAACAGCTGTGGAGCGTGAAACAGTGAGACTGGGGAGCAAAGATGTGGGAGGAGTTGCCATTCATGATGACAGAACTTTCCACCCGGAGCAAACCACCATCGCGGCGGGAGAGAGATATGGAGAAAGAGGGCAGACGATGCGCGGAGGGGAAGATACGAACATGTTTAGGAAAAGTCTTCATCTTCAGCTGACCACTTTGATGGATCAACGTCCTTCCCACCGCCCGAAGCGCCTCCAGTCGGCATACACACCCTTCCAAATGGCTCGCTCGGCCGCGCCCATGCCCGCGTTCATGGCCCGCATGCCCTCGACGCCAACGACGTCCGCACAGGCGTATAATGCAGGCATAAGCGCAGCCCTGCTTTCTGGCGAGATGCGTCCAGCGAGCTGAGCAGCACAGAATGTAGCGATAAGCGCAGTGACATACTGGCCAGCGTACTCGCGCGCCTTCTTCGTGTCGTCGACCAGCTCGGTGTGGCCGTTGGCAGGCCGCTTGCGGGCGCGGTGGAAGCCGCGAACGGCACTGACGGTGGGCGAGCAGAGCGTGGTGATGAGGCGAGCAAAGGACGCGGCTTGGGCAACATGCATGGGGCTGGAGTCCGAGCGGGTGGATAACCAAGGCGGGTGGAGACTGGCGCCCAGGTTCGTTTGGCGCATGTCGAATTTGAAAAGGCATCGAAGGAGTCTTTGCAGGAGTGGGATCAGAACGTGGAAACGACCACCGAGGCGCGTGCGGTGGAGGGCAATGATGAGCTGAGTCGTGTTGCAAATGCGAGTGTAGATGATGGATGCCTGGTCTTCGGGCAACTCAGGGCCGACTGGTGAAGAGAGACGAGAGAGAGATTCGATCAGGCTTTCAACAGCGTACTGTGATACGAGCCAGTGCTGGAAAGAGGTCAATATTTTGTGTCAGGGTTGTTCAAAGCCAGACAGGCTACCTTTTCCTTCAAAACCGTGTCGATGCAGTTGAGAGCCGCATGGAGGTCCCGCATATTCTCGACCGTCTCGAGGTATGTACTCAATCGAGCCACGAAACCATTCAGGCTTTGACCGGAGATTTCTTCCTTTCCAGGATTATCTGGGCGCGGTCAGTTTAATCTTGTCAGTGTTGAAATTTGTGACATACCTGGCAACGAAGATATCAGAATGTTCGCCAAAACCAGCCGAGCATGGGTGCTCTGATCCTCTTCCTCGACCAAGGACGAGAGCATGGCTGCTCTCAGATCCAGACCAAGTGAGCCCAGAGCTTTACGGCAAGCTTTCAGCAGCGCGTGGCGGTCGGTCGCAGAAAGATCTGATGCTTGTTAGCCGAATCCCAACCAGTGCGTCTGCAAAACTGACCAAGTTCCCACAAGTCGTAAATAATGGTGCTGACCGTTTGAGCCTCATCGGGGCTTGATATATTGGCCAAGGCCTCTGCAATAGAAACCCACGATGAGGCCTCCGATTGCAAAATGCTCGAGCTCGACTTGCTCTGCACTCGAGCAACCTTGAGTAGCTTCGATTCGATGCTCAAAAGATAACCTGCCACAAGTTAGCATGGTCCAAACGAATCCACGAATTGTACAATACCATCGCGTCCCAAGCTCGACGTGGGCAGATCCGACACGGCCTGCAAGACAGCTTTCAAAAACGCATCATCATCCTCTGCGCGCAAAGCCTTGGGGTCAGGCAAGACCTTGTCCAAGTCATCATCCAGAGTCCTGAGGTAGCGCTTCATTGTTTTGTAAGCCTCCTCTTCGTCGCCCAGGCAATCAGCTTTCTCCAAGATGCGAAGCGCAGACTTGAAGCATATGAGCTCAGCATTGTGGTCCTTGAAGGTGTTGCAACCTTTGACAAAGCGGCTCATAATGTCTTTGAATCCTTTAAGGTACTGCTGGCCGCGTGGTTGATCCTTGACCGAAATGGTATTTTCCAGAGTTGAGCAAACCAACTCGTCAAGTAGAATCAAGAGGTCCTTGTTCGTCGGGGTCGTCTTCTGGACAAGCCGGGCAATATTCCATAGGCTGTCGGTGTCCGTTGCAAGCTCTGAGGTTGCATTTGGAGCTCCCATGAGTTTGACTAGAACACTGAGATGCCTGAACAGTGCCTCGCTGCTAGGGCCCTTCTTTCCAGAACCGCAGCAGAGTTCGCAGAGGCGGTTGACGATTTGTTCGCGGTGCTTTCGACTAATGGCCGACAACGGCATGCGAAGGTATTGCAGCTCTGAGAAAGCAAGCAGCTGGTGGCGCACGTCCTTCGATTTCCCTTGCTTGCTCTCTGGCTCCAAGCCTTCGTAGAGCACGGTGAAGAGCACATCCCTAAGGTCGTGCGATGGCATGGAAAGGATGATGTCTGACATGGCCTCGAACACTAGGCCAAAGGACATGGGCTGCGAAGACTCGAAATGCCCCGCGAATTCGCCAAACGCGTGCCAGAACAAGAGCCTGAGGAGATCGCTTAGGGAATCAAGCGAAGGTAAATCCAGAAGACTGGGATACTGAGTGAGAACAGCCGCAGCATTGAGTGTGAAAGACTCCAAGCGGGAAGTCGCCACGGCGACAGAATCCTCGGTGCGGCGACGTTTGGCTCCTTCAGTAATGTTCTTCAAAACCTTGTCGTTGGAACGGAAGAGGACAGCAGCAGACTCGTTGAAAAGGTCCTTCGCGGGCGCCTTTAGGTCCAGTATCGCCATGAAGTCGCTGCAAAGCGTGGCAACAAGGTTGAACGCCTCCTGGCCTCTGGCAGCAATTTCGTCGTCGTCGGACTTTTCAGCAGCCTTGATGATTTCCACGACACTTTTGCCATCTTTTTTCAACACTCTTTCGGCAGCATTCTTGACCTCGTTAACTTCTTGATAAGGCCGAAGAAGTACATGTACTCTGGCAACAATGCGCAACGCCCTTGCAACAGTTGCAGGTTCTTTTGAAACGCCAGTGAAGAAAAAGAGGGTCCTTTGGATTGACCTCAACACTTCTTGCACCGAAGCAATGGTGTCGTCCGATTGCAAAGCGCTCACCAACGCGTCAAGGACGATGAGACTGGCCGAGGCCTCGTTCAGTTCCGCGCTCTTAGACATTGTGTCGCATGCTGACACCCGCTGCAAGTACTCGCTAAACATGTCAAACAACTGCCGAGCCGTTAATCTCGTCTCGAGAACCTCGCGCAGTCCGATGGAAAGCTCTTTCCGAGCCCAGATCGACTTTTCCATGGAGAAGGAAGAGATCCCGATGCTCTTGAGCTGGGCGAACCAGCGCGAAATGAATCCTTTCAAATCGCGAACTTGCGCGTAAGCTTTGAGCAGCGGGAGAACAACAGAGTCCATGAGCACGCCATCATTCTTCGTGATCAACTTGCTGGCATGCGTGACTGCATTGAAAATCGCATCAGCCAGAGATGCTTCGTCATCCTGGGAGCTACTGCTGGGCGAATTGACAAAGACGGTCGAGTCGTAGTCAATGATCCGCGCAAGAAGTCGATGATCAAACTTTTGTGGAAATTCATCCTCGCCCGCGAAAATGCCAGAATAGAACTTGACAACATTTGCCAAAACTTCGGACTCGAGGGTAGCTTTCCTTTTTGCCAAAGTGTCGATCATGCGGTCGAGCACCATTCTCCGGTCGCCGTCGATTTTCCCAGCGGAACCGTAAACAGGGGCGCCGATACAATCGCAGAGTCCAGTGAATGCGTTTTGGAGCCACGGTGCTTCGTCGAGCCTCTTCTTTGGCGTTGATCGCTGAGAGCAACGAATGCAGACGTCCATGAGGGAAGCAACAATTTCAAAGACCTTGCGCCTATCAGAGTCCAATGGGCCTGGGCTGTTTACGTTTGCGCTTCTGCCGTCCAAAGCCGCGCGTAAAGGGTTGAGGAGAAATGAGATGCTGCGGTCAAAGAGCTGAGCAGAAGTTGATTTGGACTTGAAGCGTCCCCCTTCAGCATCGGCGAAGAAGACGGCGCGAGCAGGTACAAAAATGTGCTTTGCCAAAAGAGTCTCCAGCACAGAGCTTATCTTTGATTCAATGGTCAGACTCCCATTGCTGGTGCCATCGTCACATGAAGATTTGGCGGTGACATCAGACAGGAGAACGACCGCAGGCACTAGGCAATGTTGCGAGAATTGTTCGGCTGAACTTTGCCCCTCGCCACCTTGGTCCGGCACACTTGCCTCCCAAATACGAAGTATCTGAGGGAGAATGCGAGCCAGCAAATCTGGTCGTTCCTCGAGCGATTCTTGTGCTATGAGCCTATGCGCAGACTGGAGCCAGAGTCCGAAGAGACGAGCGGCCTGCGCAATGTCTGCGCGTAATGCGGATTTGACGAATTCCGTGACAGACTTGTCCTGGCCATCGAGGTTGTCGAAGCCTAGGTCGACAACGGTAGAAGCTGCTTCGACGACTGCATCAAAAAGGGCCAGAGGGTCGTTGCGCTCTAGGGAGGACGAAAACGTCCCATCTCTTTTTCTCTTTTTAGACGGCTTGGTGGTCTTCGGTTTGGTGGACTCGAAATCTTCTTTTGGCGAGCGCTTGTCCACAAAGTTGTCTTGCAGCGTCTTCTCGAGGGTATGCAGAAAGGTGTGCACACTGAGAGCCTTTGCGGATACAGAGGGAGGTAGTCCGAGGATGGTTCTGGTCAAAAGTCGCCATGCGGTCCAGGAGGAGCGCGCGGCCGGGCCATCGCTGTCATCCAACTTGAGCTTGGTCAATAGCCATCGCAAAACCCATTCGGTCCTGGGGTTCCCTCTGTAGTAGAGTGACGGGGCCTGTCCATGTTGGCAGTCTCTGGCGCCGTCAGGGTCTCCCAAGACGGACTCGATTTGGTCGAGCTTCCCCTCGAAGGTCGGGAAGTCGTTATCAAGCGCGAGAAGCTTGCGCAGCGGGGGCGAATCTGGGGACTGTGGAATAAGACATGAGCGCATGTTCGGGTGCGACGAGGAAGAAGGATTTGGCAGAGTCGTACCTGAGCAACGGGCGCCATCTCCAACCACTCCGCGCGAGAGGAGATGCGTTGGCGCAAAAGGCCGGCGGCCAGCTCCAAGTTTCTGTAAGGCCCGCACCGCACCGGCACCACGCCACACCGCGTGTCGGCCTCACGAAACGCCAAGGCCGACGTCTCAAACCGGCAGCTCTGTGGCTAGCCTCGAAACACAGACTTCAGCTCCATCTACCGCATCAACACCCACGCCTCCATCCTCTCGCGCGATCCAGCCTGCCGAGCGGCTCCTCACTGCCCACCGCTACATCCGTTGAGGCCATTGCCCATTCGTCGCCGTCTCCCGCTCCACAATGGCCGACGACAAGACCCCCACGCCTCCCGCTGCGCCTGTCCGCTCCACCAGGCCCATGAGCGAGGCTCTGCTCAACGACAAGGTGCGTCTGCCCTGCAGAAACCTGGCGCAAGAACTCTGAGCTCTGCGGATCATGCGTGAGATGCACGCCGCTCCTTCCCGCTCGTCGCCCGTCATCCTGCAATCCACCCTTGGCTCCGTTCCTGGCTGACCTTGAGCGCAAACAACAGTGGGACCGCTGCCTCTCCTCCATGCTCATCCGCTCTGGCCTTGGTCTCTCCTTCGGCATCGTCTTCTCCGTCCTCTTGTTCAAACGCCGCGCGTGGCCGGCATTCGTGGGTCTTGGTTTTGGCGCTGGCCGCGCTTGGGAGGAGTGTGACAACGTGAGGACAACTGCGAGATGCGGCAACCATGTGGACACTTGCTGACAAGATTACGACAGTCCTTGAGGAACGCTGCTGCTTCAAGGGACGGTCTCCGCGTAGTCAGGTCGTGAAAAAGGGGATTTTAGATGCTACGGATCCAAGGCACATTCCACACCAACGAGAAGTGAAGCTGTACCATAGCCGGGAGTAGAACAAATTGCAGGCATCCTTGTAGAGGTCGACGTCCTGCAGCACCTGGCCCGGAGCCCAGCGCCGCCAGCATCAGTGGAGGTTGATACGAGCGGATGCGGCAGGAGACTGCAGAGGGATTTCTGAATTGATACAAATCCTCTTCTGGACATATTGTTCCGCGAATCGAGTTTCCTGGTCCAGAACTTGATCTTTGCAACCTGTGACTTCCAATATACCTGCTTGTCAAGCTGCACGGGATCATATCTTATCTCGCTCGCCAAAGGCTCCCCGGGAACCAAGGTCGCGATTACTCAACTGTGGGCAGACGTGATTTATACAGCAGATTCAGACGGGCCTGTGGTCTTGTCACATTTTCTGATGAGTCAAAAGTATACTCATAATGATCCATTGAGAAGAGCAGGTTCAAAATGGCAGACGGAGATTGGGTGCAAAGTCCACAGGGCAGGGCCTAGAGCGAGGGGAATACTGATCCCGGTGGAATGATGAGTAGGCGGACGAGGCCAGGGCTGACAAAGATGATTGAACGAGAAGCAGCAGAGACAGCCTGGTGCAGATGATGATCAAAGTCGGGCCATGTTCGGCTCTCACGGTCTTCAGAAGCGCGAGGACGAAGCCGAAAGCGGAGAGAAGACCTACCAGCACCGTTTGGCTCCTGGCTGCCACGTGTAGGTCGACAGTTGCGCTATGCATCGTACCTAGGCGTTGTAGACTAGTGTGTGTGGGAGACGATAATGATGAAGTGCAGCTCCTGTTGCTGCAGCCAAACGAACTATCGAGTCGAGCAGCAGACGGCGTTTGAAGCAGACTGGAAGCAATTCGACGGCGTCTGAGTCGCGGGCGGCATGCTCGGTCAGGCCGCGCGACGCGAGGGCAGGGCAGGCTCAGCAAAGTGCTCCAGCTGGTCCGATGAAGCCGCCGCCTATAGACATGGCCGCCGTTGTAGGCAGGCTAGTGCGGCTGCGGCGGCCAGGACTACAGCGTGCAGCTCCCGAGGGGCTGGCGCCCCACCAATTCTGCCGTCATCCCATGCACCCGTCTCAAACCCGCCCGCCGTTCTCTTTTTCTTCCGTCATTCCCCTCCATCCATTCCATCTCTCCCATCCTCCTCTCCCACCACTCTTTCTCCCCATCCTCGCATCAATCGTCCATCATGGCTTACGGAGAGATTGATCAGCTTGCCATCAACACCATCAGGACGCTGGCCGTACGTTGCCCAACCAAACCCGCCCCTGCCCCTCCCCCTCCCCCTCATCTTCACCTTGTACCCCGCCAAACTCTCAACAACGTCCTTTTCCATCGCCAGACCCTTCAATGCTGACCCAAATCCTGCCTACAGGTCGATGCCACCGCCAAGGCCAACTCGGGTCACCCGGGTGCGCCCATGGGCATGGCTCCCGTCTCCCACGTCCTGTTCAACAAGTTCATGAAGTTCAACCCCAAGAACCCCAAGTGGATCAACCGTGACAGATTCGTTCTCTCGTACGTCTCTCTAGCTCCACCGTGTGCACAGCTGCAAATTGAGCTCTTTTGCCCCAATCTTGTCTTTTGACGGCAAGATGGCCGTGGTGCTCCTCTAGCTGGGAGCTTCAATTTTCACCTGTGACGCAATGGCTTGGCGGAACTCTTCTCCGACTGAATCAGTCGCAATCTGCTATGGACCATCGCTGACAATCATCTAGCAACGGTCACGGCTGCATGCTCCAGTATGCTCTGCTCCACCTGTTCGGCTACGCCGTTTCCATGGACGACATCAAGGCTTTCCGCGTAAGTTCTTATCTTGCAACCATGATGATCAGACCCGCTAAACTCTTCAAAGCAAATCGACTCCATCACCCCCGGCCACCCCGAGTCCCACGACACCCCCGGTATTGAGGTCACTACTGGTCCTCTTGGCCAGGGTTTCTCCAACGCCGTTGGTCTTGCCATCGCCCAGGCCCACACTGCCGCTGTCTTCAACAAGCCCAACTACAACCTTGTTGACAACTATACCTACACCTTTTTCGGTGACGGCTGTGCCATGGAGGGTGTTGCCAGCGAGGCTGCTTCCACTGCTGGTCACTTGAAGCTCGGCAACCTGATTGCCATCTACGACGACAACCACATCTCCATTGGTGAGTAGACTCGAACGGTTGATCGAACTTTGTGCTAACAATAATTGCAGACGGTGACACCGCGTGCGCCTTCACTGAGGATGTTACCAAGAGGTTTGAGGCCTACGGCTGGCACACCGTCTGGGTCAAGGACGGTGACAACGACCTTGACGCCATTGAGAAGGCCATCAAGGAGTGCCAGGCCGTCAAGGACAAGCCCTCCATGATCCGTCTCACCACCACCATTGGCTTTGGCTCCAAGCTCCAGGGCACCGGTGGTGTCCACGGCAACCCCCTCAAGGCCGACGACATCAAGCAGGTCAAGGCCAAGTTCGGCTTCGACCCCGAGCAGTCCTTCGTCGTCCCCAAGGAGGTCTACGACCTGTATGGCAAGAAGGCCTCCGAGGGTGCTGCCCTCGAGGCTGAGTGGAACAAGCTCTTCGAGAAGTACGGCTCGGAGCACAAGGACCTCCACGCCGACCTTGCCCGCCGTCTTGCCGGCAAGCTTCCCGAGGGCTGGGAGAAGAAGCTCCCCACCTACAAGCCTACCGACGCTGCCATTGCTTCTCGCAAGCTGTCCGAGACTGTTCTCGAGTCCATTTACGACACCATCCCCGAGCTGCTCTCTGGTTCCGCCGACCTGACGGGCTCCAACAACACTCGCTGGAAGTCTGCCGTCGACTTCCAGCCCCCCGAGCTCGGCATCGGTGAGTGGTCTGGCCGCTACCTGCGCTACGGTGTGCGCGAGCACGGCATGGCTTCCATCATGAACGGTATCTCTGCCTACGGCACCCTCATCCCCGCTGGTGGTACTTTCCTCAACTTCGTCTCCTACGCCGCCGGTGCCGTCCGCCTCTCCTCCCTCGCTCACCAGCGCGTCATCTACATTGCCACCCACGACTCGATTGGTCTTGGTGAGGACGGCCCTACCCACCAGCCTATCGAGACTCTTGCCCACTTCCGTGCCCTGCCCAACATGATGGTCTGGCGCCCGGCTGACGGCAACGAGACCTCTGCTGCCTACTACATGGCCCTCACCTCCAAGGGCACTCCTTCCATCATTGCCCTTACCCGCCAGAACCTGCCCCAGCTCGAGGGCTCCACCATTGAGAACGGCATCAAGGGTGGCTACGTCGCTCTTGAGAACAAGAACGCCCAGGTCACCATTGTCTCGACCGGTTCCGAGGTCGGCATTGCCCTTGAGGCCGTCAAGACGCTCAAGGACAGCCACAACATCGAGGCCCGTGTCGTCTCGATGCCCTGCATGGAGGTCTTTGACGCCCAGTCCAAGGACTACAGGCTGTCGGTCATCCCCGACGGCATCCCTACCCTGTCGGTCGAGGTCATGTCGACCCTTGGCTGGGAGAAGTACTCGCACGAGCAGTTTGGTCTCAACCGCTTCGGTGCTTCGGGCCCCTACAAGGAGGTGTACGCCAAGTTCGAGTTCACCCCCGAGGGCATTGCCAAGCGCGCCGTCGCCACGGTCAACTTCTACAAGGACGTCAAGCCCCTCCGCTCGCCCGTCAACCGTGCCTTCACCAACCTCATCTAAGCGCCTGTTGGCGCAGACGGGGTCGTCTGAGGAGCTGTCGGAAAAGCAGAGTGGTAATGGATGCAGTACCCCAAAAGCAAGGACTTTGGGTGGGAGACTAATGGATCTTGTTAACCGCGAGGCCATTAGGGGGAGGAAGTTTCCTTTTGCTTATGATTGGCACAAATGCGTATAGAATGATAGGAACGAAATATCCACGATTTTGATTCATGCAGTTGATGTTGCTCCAATACTTGGTGATGAAGTGTGACACGACAGCATAGTCGTGGTGGGACATTTGCTTCGACTCATTGGTCTGAGGTCAAGCAGGAATGATCAAGCTTTGCCAAACAGCTAGCGAGTTCTGAGCCTGTCAAACAGGTTGACGGCAAGAACAAGGGAGTGTTTCAGTCAACAATGGGGTCAAGGGTCAGGGCTGTCAGGTTCAGCTTTAGCCGCCGGCGAACGGTCGCTAGTTTAATATATGCTTAAGCGGACTTCTTTTGGTCCGCAGCGTGCGGATTATTGAGTGTTGGCTTTTTGTTTTGATGTTGCAGGCGCCATGACTGCGAATGCCAAGGTAACGGGCAGAAGGATGCAGCAGGGCTGAGTCCGCGTTTTTACTTCCAAGATCAGATGACGGCCTTTTGCCATGTTTGGCTAAGCTCGCTGGTTGCCACAGGGCGTTTGCAGATGGCGAGCTCCAGAGAGCAGAGCTGATCGTCGATACAGCCACTGTAGAGACGGGCTGTGGCGCAGGAAAAAACTTGATTCGAACGGCAACAACGAAGCGAAAGCTGGCGCAGTCGAGGCTCATCAGTGTCTTGAGCAGTGCACAGCAAACGGGAGGCGTGGCGCCACAGCGGAGGAGGAAATGGATGGCTGACTGCCTGGGGCGTCGGGATGCGCGGATGGACATTGCGTTGGGTCCAGCCGGATGGAGTCCTCACAACCAAGGCTCAGCAGGCGCAGGCGTCACCGACCTCCAGCTCTTTGACAGGACCCGTACGTCATCGGCTCGTAGCCTAGGTCCGCCAATAAATACCACCACTCGGCCTCCTCTCCACCACGCTTCTCGTTCCTCCCATCACCTCTCACACAGACACACACACACACACACACACACACACATACACACTCAGTCTATACTCTCGACTACACACCGCCACCATGCCTTTCACCGGAAGGTGAGTCTTTGCTGCCCTGCGCCGCCCTCTGACCTCGATGGCCAGGTCGCGGCGCGCGCCCCTCGGCTTCCAGGCGCTGAGCTGACTTTTGGATTCCAGCGACATCATCAAGATCATCTTCGCCATTGTCCTCCCGCCTCTTGGTGTCTTCCTCGAGCGCGGCTGCAATGCCGACTTCCTCATCAACATCCTGTTGACGATTCTGGGTTACATTCCCGGTATCATCCACGCGCTGTACGTTTTCGCCCTGTTTTCGCGCTGCCACCACCAGAGCGCCCCAATACTGACTGCGCGCGCCCACAGGTACATCATCCTAAAGTTTTAGTCGCGTTGGAATGTCGATTGAATCATCCACACCTCGATACCCAAACTCGATTTCCTTTCTCTTCTTGGCCCATGCCATGCCTCTGCATTTGCAGCAGCGACTCACGGCTTAATCTGGACCACCATCCGGCGTTAGACGGCTCATGACATTGGGCTTGACGGGTTCTCTTGCAAGGTCATCGGCATGGCGGAAGCTGCTGGTTACGAGTGTCTTGTTTTTTCCTTTCTTGGCTTCGACTTTTTTTTCTCTTCTTACGTAGTGACGAATCACTAATGACTATCTTGCGACTCCCCCATTCTTCTTCGACTGTCGATACATGTTTTGTTGTTGTTGTGACGATTACCGCCGTTGTGGTTTCAAGAGCTTGGAATCAATGGGCGCGGCGCAGCGTCGAGGCAAGCGACAGCGACAGGCGAGACGCCATGACGCCTTTGCTGCAACACAAGGAGCACGACGACGAATGCGACAGGAGAGAGAAAAAATCTTCGCGATCCCGGGCGCATCATGGTATCGCATAGAGCGGCGGATACGAGTCCCTGTGGTGTCCAAGCTCTCCGCATTTTCCCGCCATCCGCCCAGCTCCAGCTCCAGCTCCAGCGGGCAGCGAAGAACGAAGAACGTGTAGGTACCGAGCGGACCGCGGCCTGCGCTCCGGCTCCGTCATCCGGGGGCCCGGCCAAGAAAGGGAGCTCCCGCGTGATGGGCTCGGCTGCTCGACCGCGTTACATTGACGGGCACTACGACCCGTCACATGTAATGCCATTCCTGCATGTCATCGTCTTGTTTTGTCTGATGCACTGCTCAGAGGACCATTTTTCTAGTGGACCACCCGCCTCTGCCAAGTGCGGGCTTCGTCACGCAGGCTATGCCCACTGCTGCCTGGACTCGGTCTCCTGTGTACCTCTCTGAGGACATGCCGCGGGCGCTAGAAAAGGCCGTCATCCTGTGTTGTTTCGTTGTTGGACAATGCCTCTTCTCTTGGTGCATTCTCTGACTTTAGACTGGCTGTTTGAACGGGCTGGAGCTCGCCTTGGCACGATCAACTTGCTCTAACTGTGCCGCCTCCCCGTGCCTTTACCATGTGGACTAGTCTTGTTGGGCTGGTTTCTGGACGTTGAGACGGACCAAACAGTGTTTACAGTGCTGAGCCACCTCGATTCCAATTGGGTGCACGTGACGTGAATCCTTGTCAGCCCTACCGCCGCTAACTCCGATGGGGCTCAGAGCTTAGCTTGGCTTGGCTCCCGTCGTCACTTCTACATCTTCTCAACAACCGGAGCGGACACTCTTTAAAGCTGCCTGCAGCGTCCTTCGCTGCCGCAGTCCATGCCTCGAGCAGCAGGCGCAGCGCATCTCTCAAGAGATGGCTACCTCGAGGCCAACTCCCGCGCCCGACGCGCTCTCCACCAACACCGCCATGCCGCCGCCCAGTCCCGAGTTCGTCAACTTCCTCGGCGAGCTTCTCGCACACGATAGAGACGCGCAATTTTTCCCTGCCATTCGCGATGCCGTGGCCAAGCGGAAGCTCCACCCGCTTTTGCAAGCTCTCTTTGAGCAACTGGACGCCACATCCTTGTTCGAAGTCACCGAGCCGCACCCAGAGTTCTTTTGCCAGAGCTTCGAACTGGTCTATGGCGTCTTCGCTACGGACGCGTCCCGGAAGCTATTCCTGGGGCTGGATCCTCCACCCCCTGGCATGAGCACCAAACCTACATATGCGACACCATTCGTCACGACGGTCAAGCTGATGCAGTCCATTGATGCGCTACCGCAGCAGGATTTTCTGTGTTTGTTCAGCCTCGCCGAGTATTCTTTGTGCAAGCACTAATTCAATTGTGATGACGCTCTAGTTCCATTGCAATGGTCTTCCATAGGACTTTTCCACACGCTTCATTGCCTCTATTATATATTCGAGCTGAACGCCGGCACGGCCATCGCCAACCACCCTGCGCTCACCCTCTGGGTCAAGTCGATGATTCAATACGAGCATTACCTAGACCTATATGTGCAATTTGACAAGAATGGCTATAGCCCCGCTCAGTTGAGGATGGACATCGCATACACGGTATCCAGGTACCTGGCATTGAACTTGGAGCTGTGCACGCCACTCGCAGACGCCCAAAACGGCTCCGGCAGGAGCTCCTGGAGCCCGAGCGAATTCCTCGGAGATTGGAATTTGGTCTACCCAAATGGCGCCCAAATCGTCACTTCCAAGGCCAAGTACTTTCTCGAAGTCTTGGATAGTCAGGGAGTGCATTTGAGGAGGCAGGTGCCAGACGTGGATTTCGAGCCAGTACAGAATATTCTTGCTCGCATCAGAGGGGGAAGAGCCAAAAGCAATGGTATCGGAGTCTCGCAGAACGGCGACATTACTGCCGCCGCAGAGTCGGACTCGACGTCTCTCGAATCCCCAGCGCAACCGCAGGACTCGATCAAACCTGCGCCCCTCCAAATCACACCCACCAACTTCGACGACATCCTGCCCCGCATGGACCGCGCCGACGCGCACCAGCTCCTCGTCAACCTGCCGCTCGACATCCAGTCCATGGAGACGCTCAACGCCGTCTTCGCGCGCCTCCAGCAGTCGTCCAAGCACCCCGACGCCGACGATGCCCTCGCTCCGCTCAACCTCGACCCCACCATCATCGCCTGCGGCTACATCCAGCACGGCCTCCGCCAGCTCGAACGCCAGCGCCCAGCCACGCGCGCGGCGCCGGGCTTGCACGACTTTGTGGTTGTACCTTCAGGCGGTGCTTCTTCGTCGTACGCTGGCTCTTCACCAGCAGCGTCAGCAACGGCGGGCACCACCACCACGGCCACCACCTCATCCTCGTCTACAGACAACGCCAACCACGTAGACTCTGCAGGTGTGGCGGCGGCATCAGCAACCGAGGACGCCGAACAAGAGGAGTACGCGCCGGCCGACGACGCGGCCGACACCAAACGCAAGATCACGCTCCTCCTGCTCTTCATGCGCAACCTCATCCGCAAGAACATTGTTGGCTGGCCGGCTCTGCAGTACGACATTCAGGAGATCTGTACGCGGTATAGCCCGTATAAGGAGGTTAGGGACTTTGGGCGGTGGATTGAGACGGGTGAGGAGGCGTAGAGGGGGGTGTGTGTGGGAGGGGGAGAGAGGCGGTAAAAGAATAAGGCGTTTTCTTCCTTCTTGTTGTTTTTCCTTTGGTCTAGTTTCCTACTCTTGTTTAACGGTTGGCATGGTATGGCATGGCATGGCCTCGGCGATTTTGTTTTTGGAAGGCCTGGGCTCGGAATGGATTGTGGTCTGGTTCTGGCTGCATTGCTTGCTTGCTTGCCTACTTACTGAGCTCTCGGCTTGCTGGGAAGCTTCATTGGGGATTGACCAAGGGTCGGTGGGCAAGCAGCGGGCGGCAGCAGATTGGACTGGCGTTTTTTCTCTTCTCTTCCTTTCTGGATTACAGGACGGGGCTTGCATGTCGTTGGCGTCGTGGGTTGGTTTTTGGTAGGATAGGGAAGGCATTGTTTAGGGACATGTATATATAGATAGTATTGGGTAAGGCTCTAGCATTATGGGCATGGGTTTGCAAATCGGACTGGGTGTTCTTGGTGTAACCAATGATATTTGTTGTACTATCATTATTTCTCCTCTTCTTCTTCTTCTTCTAGTACTGTCTCCTACCACTACCACTCCAAAACGCGGCCCAACTTCCGCCGCTCTCTTTCTTTCTCCGCCGTCTCGGACACCACCACGAGCCCATCCTCACCCTCTCCATCTCCCTTCTCCGCCCCCTTCTCCATCATCTTCCTCCCCGCACTCCCCTCCTCCCCCCCTTCCCTACGCGCCCCCACCCTCGCCGCAATCCTCACACTCAACGCTCTCAACCGTGCCATCTCCCCCGCCAACGCCCCATCCCTCGTCGCCAAATTGGGCTGCACGTTGCGCTCCGGCTGCGCCAGCGGCGCCAGCGCGGCGCGCAGCGCTTTGTAGCGAGTGAGTTGGCGGCGTATGGCGGCGCGGCGAGCGGACAGGGCGTGCAGGGTTGTGGCGTGCGTCGTGTAGGCTTGTGCGAGTTGGTTGTGGTGAGGTTGCTGTTTGGATGTGGTGGTTTGGGAGGAGGCGAGGAGGGAGCGCGCTTGGTCGTCGTCGACGTCGGACCAGGAGGGTGGCAGCGAGGCGATTGTTGCGGGGGAAGTGAGGTCGGCGGATGGGTGGAAGGGGTCTACGTCGACGGCGTTGGATGAGGATGGTGGTGCGTCGAGTGGTGCGGAGGAAGGTTTGGGCGCGCTGCGCTGCCAGTACAGATTGTCGATCGCCTCGGCCGTGTGGCGGATGGAGACGGACGGGTAGACGGTTTTGTTGTGGCGGACCAGTCGCCGGTTCACTGCGTGAGATTTGTATTAGATGGATGATGGCATGATGGCCTTGAGACAGTTTTATGGGATGGGATGAAGGCTTGCGATGGACAGCTAAGCTGGATTGATCATGATTTTGGGTTCGATCTTTTGATCGTTTACTAACCCTCGCGCATGGCGCTGCGGACGGTGGCGTCGGGGATGTTGCAGTCATCTTTCCATTGCTGCGGTGCTTGTAGCGGTTGCGACAGGATGCGCGTCTGGCGGCGGATAAAGGCCGACTTGAGGTCGATGACGGTGTTGGCGCCGGACATTGAGATAGAGAGCGGCAGTGGATGCGATGACTCAATTTAAAGGGCAGAGAAGAAAGGGCGTGGTCTCAATTTCGTAGGCTTGTCAATGCGGTGTTCGGTCGCGGGGAGACGCGTCTGGAGGAGCGGACGTCATGCTGCGGGTATTTCTAGCGGCGAATCAGACGGCGGCGCGAAGCTTGGACCGCCCGGGGCGGACAGAAACCTCAAAAGTTGTCGGCATTGGATCATCATCATCGACGGCACTCGACCTGTCAAACAACCCCTCCGCGCCAACCTCCACCCGCGTCTCCTCTCCAGGACCTTGACCGCTCTCTCCCTCCCTCCGTCTCAAATCTACAGCGACGACAAGACACACGACGCTCCGCCAGAATGGTTAGGCTCGAGGAAGGTCCGCGCTCCCAATCCCTCCTCCATCTCCATTGAGCACCACGCTACACCACACAAGCGCACATTGATGGCCCGCACCTGCTAGCCCTTATCCCCCGTCCCCGCAAATCACGCTGACCAGACGGGCACCGCAACACAGTCCCCGACGAGGAGCTCTACGCCGCGCAACGCGGGCCGACCGACGGCGGCGACGACGACTGGGAGGACGACGCCTCGTCCGTGTCGTCGGACGCCAGCAGCGACATCTCGTCGGTCGCGGCCGACGACGAGACGCTGGCCGAGCGCATCGCCGCGCTCAAGGACATCCTGCCCGCCAGCCAGCGCCGCTTCCTCTCCAAGAGCTACGAGTCGGTCTCGTCGTGGCTGACCACCGGGCTCAGCTTCAGCGGCAAGGCCCTGTGGGTCGTCAGCTCCTCGGCCCTCCTGCTCGGCGTCCCCTTTGGCCTCGCCTACATGGATGAGCAGCAGATGCTCGCCATGGAGCAGGAGATGAAGATGACGCAGAGCGCCAATGAGGTGAGTCGATGACGTCGCTTGTTGGCTGCGGATTTTTTGGTCGCGTGCGAGTGCGCCATCATCCGCAGTTTGACACGGCATGGATTAGTCTTGAAACATCATGCAGAGCGGCTCGCTGACATTGTCTTTTCACAGGTCATTACCCCCGGCGCCCAGATCCAGCAGCCTGGCGAAGCCCGCCCTGCGTTGTAGTCTACTCAATAACAACAGGCAAAACGTTACCACGGAGTACTTGGAAGCGTGATGGGGGATACTTGCATCAATACTTCAGAGGTCTATTCGGGAGGAGGCTGTCTTGGTCAACGAGAGTCACGGAAGCAGACTTTCATGTTTTCAGTGGCAATTGTATTATTTCTCTGCTCAGATGAAA
This sequence comes from Phyllosticta citribraziliensis, assembly GCF_038025025.1. NCBI lineage: Eukaryota > Fungi > Ascomycota > Dothideomycetes > Botryosphaeriales > Phyllostictaceae > Phyllosticta > Phyllosticta citribraziliensis. Next base: position 351,967 of record NW_027117353.1, on the reverse strand, counting down.
AATTTCCTCTTTTCACAAAGCCAACAACCTCCCATCTCGTCTCCCTCCTCTCCAACAGAAGAGAAATTGTTCGACAATCCAAAAAGAGTGGAGAAACGGGCTTTTCCGTCTGCAATGCTATATGTACAATGATATAATCCTAACACCGCCCACACATATCGCCCAGTTGTCTCTCTCAAGACCCGCCAAGGAAGGTACCTACCGCGCTTTTGAGCCAAAGTCCGCCGTGAAACCTGCACCCCCATCTCCCATCCCAGACCATCAGTGAAAAACAAGTCCTCTTTCTTGCCTTGCTAGGATCAACACGGACCGCCACTTGCTGCTGCGTCCCAGCTTGACGAAGTCGAAAATAAGGGACCCAAAAGAAGAAAAAAACAAGAGTACAATCAACGGATGTGAGAGGGCACGACCCATTGACAAAAAAGAACTTCTATGGAATGGGTTGGCAGCCATCTCCGGGACTCAAATGCTCTTTTCCCCCCGCACACCACCTCGGCATGTTCAAGCGCTTTTGAGCTCCATCTCAACGGGAAACCGCTCCTACACGCTTTCAACGCTCCTCCGCGCACGATTCGCCAATACACCCAGACTCAGGGACACGACGTGGTATTTTTTGGGAGAGGCCGTTGGACGGGGCCGAGTTTCCATTGGTTGGGTAGAAGTATCTTAGGGTGTTTAAAACGGAGGAGGGAGGCTTGCGGCAGCGACGGCGGCGGCGGACTCTTGCTGGACCATGACCTCCTCGTCGGCCGCTTCGATGGCGACGGCCAGACCAACCTTTGCTTGGTTCTGTGGTGGTAGACTAGGTCAGCAGCGAGTTCCTGCAAGATGGGTGATTGTACTTACCTTGACGTGGTCGATTTCGCCGGCAAAGGTGAGCTGGATGGGCGGCGCCACCCTCTTCTCCAACACGCAGCCCAGCTTGCCCTTGCTGTCGACCTGAGCGCGGAAGGTGCTCTGGCGGAACTCGTACTTGGCGCCGAGGGTAGCGGTGCCATCCTTGGGCGGGGCGCCCATCATGATGGCCATGGCGGGAGAAAACTCGAGCTTGACGTCGGCGCCGACCTCGACCTTTTCGGCCAGTCGCCGCCAGTACGAGGCCTGGATGCCGCCCTGGGCCAGCAGCTGGCCGCTGGCGATCCAGTCGGTGCTCTTGTACCGGGCGGCGTAGCTGAGGACGCACTCCGGGCCCTGGTTCATCGCTGTGCGCTGCCACACTCCCTCCAGACCCAATGCCAGCTTGGGAGTGACGGATTGGAGGTAGCTGCCCATGAAGATGCCCGTCAGGCCGCCGTCCAGGAAGGATGGGTTCATGGCCTTGAGCGACGCGGTGAAGTCGGCGCCGGTGTAGTCATTCTCGACTTGCAGCATGGGTTGTTGCGCGCTGGTGGATACGGTGGTCTTGGTGACGAGGCCCGGGGTCCAGCGGTAGTTGAAGCGGCCGCCGACGGAGAAGTCGCTGTCAACGGTTCCGTGCATGAAGACCTAGAGTCGCCTTAGCGGGAGTGGATGGCTAGGAATCGGCCGAGCATACCTTGGGCGAGCCATACAGCACCATGTACTGGTACGGCTGCAGCTGCTGGGAGCCCATGGACAAGGCATGGCAGACTTGGAACATGGGCGCCACGCTGAAGGCCTTGGTCAACTCTGCGCGCAAGCCAGAGAACGAGTGGTTGTTGGTGAAGACATCGCGCTGGACCTCCTTTGCAATGTTGTCAATGGTGCCGGGGTTGGGAAGGCCTAATGATTCCCTCTTTTCCGAGTATGCGTTGTAGTAGCCCTGCAGCTTCTTGTAGACCGAGTTGTTGGTGAGCACGTCAAGGGCCGTGCCGGCCTTCTCTATCGACGCCATGACGACGGGGTTGCGAGAGGATGGCGAATCGAGGGTTGCAAGAGGGGAGGAGGAGCGCCCGATGGAGGAGAGCACGAGACGGCGGGCGAAAAGTGTGGCGGGATTGGATGAGAGAGATGTCTATTGCATCTTCGCATCAAGCTCGACGACGTAAGTTTTCGCCGGCCAATCGGCGCAGCCCATCACGTGCGGACCTTCGTCACCGGCGGGCATTGATGGACTGGACGGCTGCCGGCATTCCACTACTGAACCCAGGCTCTTTCCAACTGCTCTTGCAACCGCCAGCTCTGAATTTTTTTTCTTCGTGTGCCCAAAGCTCAGAGCTTTATTCGCAGCATACGCTTCTGCTACCAATCTGTCCGGGCACCTTTCCACGCCGTGCGCGCGCTCACATTTCAAGTTCCCCTCAGCCGCGCCGCCTCTCCCCCTCAGACTGCGACACCACACCACGGCATCAACGGCCACCACCTGCTATAGCTGGCCCACCCCTGGCCTGCGCATTCTTCCCCAATCTTATTGACGCGGTTCCTCTGCTGGTGCCGTCGTACCAACTATGGATACTCTGCTGTACGTCCTTCACTCCCCATCTTGAACACGTGATGTTGGAAACACTGCGCATCTGCGCCTTCAGTCGTGCTGTGATGTTCTGAATGCCGGTGCTGATTTAGATTGCAGAACCGCCGAGGCGGCGGCAAACTCGCCCCGCTACAGGCGGAGGTCGAGCACCTTTATCGACGCCATCCATGACTTGCCAGAAAAGGAAGAAATGGCTCCGGCCCAGCTCTACAGCACCGAATCAGGCCGCTTGTTCCACTCTGGCCGCATAGTGATTGCGACCGTGGGCTTACCTGCCAGGGGCAAGACCCACATCTCCGTTGCCGTTGCCCGCTATCTACGATGGCTTGGCGTAAAGACCCATGTATTCCACCTGGGTGACTACAGGAGAGCGACCATGGGCGAGGGGAACGACGTGCCCCATGACTACTTTTTCCTCAACGCCTCGCCGAGCTCTGTGCTGTTGCGCAACAAGATTCTCAAAAAGTGCCGAGAAGACATCTACCATTTCCTGGAACACGAAAACGGCCAGGTCGCCATCTACGACGCTGTGAATGCCATTTCCGCGGGCAGGGCTGCGCTGGCAAGGGAGTTTGCAAAACGTCAGATCCAGACCCTCTTCATCGAGTCGCAATGCACCGACGAGAAAATCATCGAAGAAAACGTCCGCAGCGTCAAAATTTCCTCGCCCGATTACGTTGGATGGAGAGACGAGGACGCCATCAAGGACTACTTGCAGAGAATCGCCTCGCGGATACCTCACTTTGAGACCATGGAAGAGCGGGATCTTCACTGGATCAAAATGGTCAATGCCGGAGAACGCGTCATTGTCAACAGCTGCAATTTCGGCTACCTGTCCCAGCGCATCGTTTTCTACCTCTTGAACTTGCACATCAAGTCGCGCCACACGTATTTTGCGCGTGCTGGCACCACCAAGACTGAGGATTCGTACAAGGCAGATGCGTCTCTCTCCCCTGAAGGCGAGGACTATGCCCGGAAAATGTCCGACACGCTCTTGAGGCACCGCGAAGAGGAGCGCAAGGCTCTGATGGAGCAGGGTGGACCCATAGCTCAGTTGAAGCCCCTGACAGTGTGGACTTCGACACGGCGACGGACAGTAGAGACTGCGAATCCCTTGACAGACCTGGGCTATCGCGTGCGGCAGCGGAGTCAAATGAGCCAGTTGCATCCAGGCGTCTGCGAGAAGATGACGGAGAAGAAGATTCGAGAGCTGTTTCCGGAAGAAGTTGCGAAGCATGAAGCCGATCCCTACCACCACAGATATCCCCGGGCTGAAGTACGTACTACCGTTTACGTTTTGGGGAGGAAACTGACCGTAGCAGTCTTACCATGACCTTGCCGTGCGCTTAGAGCCCATCATCCTGGAGCTTGAGCGTGAGCAAAATGACCTTCTCATCATCGCGCACGAGAGCGTCTTACGAGTCTTGTACGGCTACCTGATGGCTTGCAATGCTACCGACATTCCCAAGCTCGACTTTCCGCGCGACGAAATCATCGAGGTAACTTTGCCCCAGCACCAGACAAAACCCCGGGCTAACTGTCTCCAGATCATCCCAGCATCCTACAACAACTCGGCCAAACGCATACACATTGAAGGCCTGCCCCCCAAGATTGTGCCCAACTCGCCCGAGGACATTGCCATGCCCGTGGCCCCCTCCGGCGCCGTAACGCCCTCACCACTGCCATCCGCCCACGGCACGCCCAAGCCCTCGGGCCCGCCGCCCATGGTCACCGTCACCGAATCCATCAGCCTCGACGGCGCGACAACTGCCACCGCGCCGGCAACTGCAACGATAGCACCAACGCGTACGACGACTGCCGTCCCGAGTCTCCCCACTTCGACGCCGCAAGCGACGCAACCGCAACATCAAGCGCAGCAGCCGTCCGACGGCGAGAGAGAAAAGGAGAAGGAGGGCGTGAGAGAGAAGCCGAATTTTGGGTCTGGCATGGGGACGCAAGGGCTGGCGGCGCTGGCGGCTAGTCGGGGGCGTGCGGGGACGATTACGCCTCAGGATGGTCGGCAGACACCGCAGCCGCTGAACATCAAGCCGACGCACGTGGATCCTAGTTCGTAAGGTGCGCGCTTTTTTCGGTAGAGGGAGGAAGCAGGACTTGAAGTATGGGAGTGCGCTGTGTGTCGGTGAGGAGGTAGCAGAGCGTGCGGTTGGGAGCGGTTATTCGGTTGGTTAAGGGACTGGCCTGGCCTGGTTTTCTTTCTTTTGGCGAGCGGAGCAGAGCAGCAGAGCATGGAGTGGCCCCGGTATAGCATGGTATGGTATGGCATCGAATGACATGGCTTTGGCTTTATCGAGTGGGTGGGTGTGGCTCTGGGCCGTTACAGCATTGAGAGCAGCGAGGAGGACGCAAGCCCGTACATATCACACCATCAGGCATTATCGCATGGCCGTCGTTCTCTTATTCTCTGGCACCGTGTTCCTTTCTCCTTCTGTGTCTTTTCCATCTCGCTATACTCTGCCTCATCCATTTCTTCCTCCTTTCTCTTCTCCTCTTTCTTCTACCTCTTCTTCTTCTTCTTCTTCTTCGGTTCCCACTCTTCCTTCCCGCGATCATCGCTTGTTCAGTTGCTCTCTTGCTGCTGCTGTCGTCGGTGCTCATCATTCACCCCAGCACTCAGTCAGTCAGAAAATGACTTTGTATATCCCCAAACGCACATAGCCACAAGCATGCGTCGCGGCAGTAACCGACGCCGGAAGGACTTTCATCGACAGTACAATGCATTTAACAGGAAGCATGCATATACCCTCTCGCAAAAGGACGGGGTGGGAAGCTGTGACAGGTGACCGAGGAAATCGAAGGAAAGGAGCGGCAGATGTGAGGGCATTTAGTTAACTAGTTTCAGCGTAAAAGGGGCAGTCAGGTCAGTAGGTACAACACGAGACAGCGCCCGAGCAAAAGTAAAGCGCGCTTTGTAGACATTAATACTGCTGTGATACGTACATACATACATGACGACACACGCTCCCGCGAGGACAAAGTCTAGATCTAAATACAAACAACGTCGTCGAGTGCAAAAAAAGAGAAATATTATGCCATGCTCGAGGTAGGAGGACTGAATGTACAGAATGCAAATGTAGCTGGAAGAACGCATAGACCCACCCCCAACGCCCAAAGAATGCAAATGCCGCGCGCTGGCAAACTAAGGGATTGATCAAGAAGGAAAGAGGATAGACAATGGAGGGAAAAGGCAGTGCGACACTAAGCCGACACGACACCATCAACGACGTCAATCTCAGCAATCCACAGCGCCCTGGTGTTGACGTCGGGGAAATCCGCATGCAGCACGCCATGCCGGCCATCCCAATACACATCCATGCCGCCGGGGCTCCTCAAGACGCCGCCCGCGCCATCCGCGAAGCCCTTGCCCAGCGCGACGCTGCCGGTCGCCAGCAGCGGCGCGTCGGCGCGCGTGTACGGGCCAGTGACGGCATCCGCCGTGGCGTAGCTCACCGTGTAGTTGTCGCTGTTGAAGCAGCCGCTGCTGAAGAAGAGGACGTAGGTGCCGGACGCGGTTTTGAAGAGCGAGGGCGCCTCGATGAGGCCGTCGTCGGAGAGGCCCGCGTGCTGCAGGATGGCGGTGGGCGTGCCGACGGGGTGGAGCCCGCTGCTGTCGACGGCTTGCAGCATGATGGGCGTGGGGACGAGGGGCGGGATCGTGTTGCCGCATGTTCCGGTGTTGTTGGCGTTGCCGTTGCCCAGGGCGTTGCCTGTCGTGCATTAGTATTGTCTGGTTGTATTTCAAGGGGGCCTGAGTGGGGAGAAGGGGGTTAGTTGTGCTGGATGGTTCATTCTGCTTGTTAGCTTCCCTGTTGCTGTACTCACCATCAACTTTGTACACAATGTATCTCTGCCCTCCACTGCCGCCACCCCACCATGTCTTGTTGTTCCAGCAATCATCGTGAGTCCCATTGCTTCCAGTTACGCTGATGGCGCTGGTGGAGCCCCACCCACTGCCTTTGACCTGCCAGTCTTTGAAGCCCGACGAGTCGATGGCGCCGCCCTGAGATAGGGGACAGGCCTGCGTCGTGGGCTCTGCAGTATATGGGCCCTGCGGGCTCGTGGCCGTGGCCGCGCCGATGCAGTGCAGGCTCGAGTTGTACACGGTGGTGGCGCTAAAGTACATAACAAACGTTCCGTCCTCCTGGGGCCAGGATGTCAATCACGATTCAAGCAAGCGCATGCATGCATGCAAGGCGGCATATGGAAAGCGTCTCAGGGAGGGAGGGCGAGGAGCGGCGTACCATGAGGTTCACGTCAGGGGCCCACGTGTTTGGCGCCGACGCGTTGACCCACGCCGGCGGGTCTGGCAGCGCGTCCTGGCCCTCCATGTACGTCCAGTCCGTAAAGTCTGCCGAGTAGGCCACTTGTATGTGGACCGAGTCGTTCTCCGTCGCAAATGCCCACCAAGTGCCGTTCCAGTAGATGATGCTCGGGTCCGGAAAGTTGCGCTCTATGACGGGGCCGCGAACGTACGTCTCGCCCGTCGAAGAGTTGCGGTACACATTGGTCCGGATATGTAGGGGCTTGGCTGAAGCGTGCAAAAAGTGTAGGGAAGATAGCAGCAACACCAGAAACGACTGGACAAGAAGTATCATTACGGCACGTCAATCCTGCGGGCCGACGGGGAGAAAAAGGTGAGGCTGGAGTCGACAAACAATATGAGTTGAAGGATCAGGCTCCAGAGCAGACTCCCTCTCACATCCGGATATCTTGACGGCGCCAGAAGGATTGCTTCTAGCGACGGTCCGCTCGTCTTATACAATCCATCATGTCCAGTTTTTGAACGCGCAGCGTTTCACGCCAGGGTGGGTTCCGCAGCTCTTTTCGCAGTCCCACCAGCCACAAGAAATATCGTGACGGGTGTTGGGGCGGCAGTGAAGGACACGGCACCTTCCCGAAGCGGCATGCTGCCGGTGTACACCTCGTCGCAATACAAGAGGCAGCCAAGCTGGCGGCGACAGGATGGGCCAGAGAGTCGGCGATTCGGCGAGACGCGAGGAGCGTGAGCAGCTCCTGTGCCCCACCTGTCGACGCATGATGGGCAATACTCGACTGTAGGGGAGATCTAAAAGGGGAGAAACAATTGGTGGCTGGCCACCGAACGGACTTGGGGAGAGACTAGTGGCTGGGTGAGAAGCGGAAATGGTGGAGCTAAGTCCGCAGAAAATCGAGCGCGCAACACTGTCATCTGCCACCCGCGCGTGCAGGACACATGGTCGACACTTGTCCTATTCCAGGAAACGACCCCTCTTTCTTGCAAGACTGAGAGAAAGTGAAGGCAGACGCACGTCATGGAAGACGGCAAGTCGGAAAGTAGACGAGAAGAGCGGCCCGGCACGGTACAGCCGTCGGACTTGGACTGGCACGAAGACGGCGTGCGTGTAGAAATTGTTTCGGGCATCAGGCGGCAGCAACTATTCTTGCAAGATCAGCTCGGGTGCCTTGGTTCGTGGTGATGATGTTGAAGGTAGTGGATAGCCTTGCGAGGTCGAGATAGGAAGCGAGCATGTTCGGTGGCCCCGCTGGAGGCTTCTACGTGATGCCGTGTCTCTAGACTCGCCGACGCCATTATCGATGGCTTGATGGGATGGGTTGTCGACGTGTCGGGTGAGTTGAGAGGTCGAGGTGCGGTGAGGTGGACGGCGCGTCGTCGTCGGACAGCTCGCGTGCGCAAAGTGTCGGGCAACCCTCAGCCACGGGTACCTTTCGCATCAACTCCCTGTCGAATGCTCCACCTGGTCATACACGACCATGGACAAGTTGCGGCACTCGGCAACCACGAGTACGACAGTCAGCAATAGTCCATCATTTCGTCTGCGACAAGGGCCGCCAGTTCTGCGCCGGCCATGCACCTTTTCCCGCTGGGTTGACTGACAGCTGCAGGCGTTTGACCAATTTAGAACACCTGCTTCTGTTTCCATGGCCGTCTCCTCGCTCCCGACTCGATCCTCCTGTAGACAACCGCCAGCCATTCATCGCCATTCATCTCGCCATCAACTTATCGGATGACCTTGTTCAAATCTTCGCCGCCCAGTTCAGCAGCCACATCCATTGCAATCCTCACCACCTACCGCATCCGCAACCTATCCCCTGACGCCACCACACGCGCTACTCGGCCTCGCGCCCATCAAAACGCCAAACCCCCCATCTCCCTGCCGTAGATCCCATCTCGGCCGTCCCTGGTTCTGTCTCTGTCTCTGTCTCTGCCTCTGCCTCTGCCTCCGTAATTACCTCACCAATGGCTTGTCCAAAGGGGGCACAAGTGGCTCGTGACGTCGTCGCGCCACACATCGACTCAATCAGCAGCCAAACATCCTCAAACCCACTCCCTTCATTTCATGTCAACGTCTCCAACTCCAAGTCGTCCTCATGTCCACCGGCGCGCCTCAGTAAGCGTTGATTCTCTGGACACCCGACTCTCGGATTTCGTTGAAGTCACAGAGGCGCATCATCTCATCTGACCATGCCTCATCCGGGCTTACCGAGTGGCTAGCTACCTGCGATCCTTCCCTCGCTCCTTTCATCCTGTCGCTCTGATTGCTGTCCGATCTTCCTTCCGGCCGCCTCGGTCGCTCCCGCTGTTCCCTCCGCTCGGGCTCATTTCCAGAGACGAGATCCATCCATCCAGGCAGTCGATCCATGGCCGCCCTGGCGAACAACTTGGCAAGCGGCCAAGAGCATGAGGAGAACGCAATCGCAGTTGGACGTCGACGTCTAGACTGGCGCAACATCAGTCCGTCATCAAAGCACGCGCCTTTCCTCCCTACTTTCGGCCGTGGCTCATGGCTACGTATCGTATGTAATCCAGCCTCTCCCACGGCCGCCGCCACAACGGCAAGCCAAGCCAAGTGCTTACGACACTTTGCGCACCCCGACTTCTAGGAGTACCACCTGCCTTGACCACTCTTGAATTACCCCCCTATCCATGCAAGCACGCTGTGGTCAGCTTCCCATTCACCAAAGTATGACGATCGACACGCGCGCCAGCGGCACTGGGCAGGCGGCAGATCAACCTGCCATTCAGGGCAAAGGCAGTCAGTACTATGTCTGATCCGGCCAAGCAGCAGCGTAGACTGCATGCGGTGTCCAAACGAATGATTCCTCATGGACCATGTTTGCACGACTGGGGAGACCAAGCAGATGATATGTAGCCGCGCAAGTGGCACTGTAGTAAGGTATGCGACTGTATAAAAGAGGATGTGCAAACGACAGGAGAGCAAGAAACACGATCGATCCCATCATCAGGCATAGTCTACAACCCGCCACTTCACCACCTCAATCATAGACAGGCCCCCAATCAAAGTGCCAGCGACATCGCGCGACGCCTCAAATCACGAGCGATTCGCGTCAGGACAGGTACTGTAAGGGGGGCGCGGGAGGCAGTGCGGTAAGTGAATGAAAAATCACTCCCACTCGTACTCCTAGCAACGCTAGCGTAGCGGTGCGGCTGAAAAGTGCGTGCAAAACTAGCGATCAAGCTAGCTAGCTGCTAACGATAGATTCCCTCATCTTCTAGCGCAAGAACAGCGGCAAGAAGACAGTTGGAAGAAGCAGAAGAAGCAGAAGCGCAGCTCGATTGAAGGGGGTCCACGTATCTACCAACGTTTGTTGGTTATGCAATTAAGCAGTGGATCAACGACCCATCCGTCTGGTACCCTCTCTCATTCACGGCCATGGTCCTCGAAAAACCAGCAGACGCACACATCCGATCTGCCATGTACACCACGATGGGCCCATAAAAACAAACCTACCTACCTCTACCGCGCACCCACAGCACAAAGTAGACAGACAACTGCCACCTAGCAGAGAACCAAAACCCTCACCCACGAGGGACAGACAGACAGCCTTGCGTATATTAAACCGGCAGTCCCCAGTCCGCACAGTCCCCTACCCACATGCCTAGTCTAGCCAGCCAGCCAGCCACGTTCCCATTTTTCCATCAATCCTCCCGCCTCTAGGTGTCTCCCTGTCTCCCTGCCTCCCTGCACACACACACACACACACACACACACACACACGCACGCACGCAACCTGCCGCCCGATAGAGGAGCACCAAGCAAGCCCTTCCAACAAAGCAAAGCAAACTATGCATCGCGACCGACATCCTTTTTCCTCCCAACCAGGAGCTAACCACATAGCCATGTAGTGCAAACAACGAGCGGCAAGACAAAAGCGAGGCGCGCGCTCGCGCGCGAAGAATCTCGTGTTCGCAAACGCCATGGCATGGTGTCGCGTCGCTCAGCATCGATCGCCCTCTCACTGAGTATTGGTATACAGGCAGGGATCCAAATGTCCAAATCTGGCCAGCCAGCCAGTAAAGGTAAACAAAGGCATACCTACAGTACTACCTACTCCCCCCGGCAACCTCGATGGCGCGCGAACTGAACTCGGTCTGCCTCCAAACCCGCCCACCACCACCACCGACCCCTGATCTACGAGCCGGCCAGCCAGCCAGTAAGCCAGCCAGCCTTCACCCCGACCGAGTACGCCGAACGACCGACCGTCCGGCCGACCGACCGACGACCGCCGCCGCCGCCGCTCGCCGCTGGTGCGCAAAAGGTAAGGATGTGGGATGTGGGACGTGCGTGGTGCGGGTTAGCATTGGACGCCGCGGCCGCCCGCACGCCATGCCATGCCATGCCCACGCCCATGCCCATGCCCACGCCACGCACAATCCTCGCGCGACTACTTGGCCACGGACCCTTCCACGGCCTCAGCCCTATCTGTCCTGTCGTACCTGCGTTGGTGCGTAGGGCCACCAGCTAGCCAGCTGCTAGGCTAGGCCAGGGTAGGCTAGGTTAGGAGAGGCGAGGTGAGGTTGAGGGGACATGGATGGTGAGGTGGTGGTGGTGGTGGTAGATGAGAGAGACAGAGGTGAGCACGCCCACGTCACTGCGCCGCTCACATACGCAGTCAACCCACCTCTTTCGTCCCATCCAATCCATTACATCACGCATCGTCAGAGACAACAGCAGACCATAGATAGGTAAGTGGTAGATAGACAAAGAAATAAAATTTCCTTGTAAGACGATACGATACGGTATAAAACTCTTCCGCGCAGCGGGAGGTATATGTAAAGAAAAAGGAAAAAAGCCCAACCAAAACCACAAGGAAAAACAAAAGACAAACAGGGAGAAAATACAGACACAGACAGACAACACACCGGGCACTCTTACACCGACTCCGTCAACACAACACCTGAACAAGGTTTAGAGTAGTAGAGGGGGGATTTAGAAGAAGGGGACGAGGAGGATGACACACGGCTTTCCCCGGTCCACCCGGGCCCCTCGGACAACCACAAATGGGAAAGTAGAAAGAATAAAGCGGCGTTTGAAAAAAGGGGGGCTCCAATCGACCACATTTAGGAAGAAACAAGAAAAGAATTCAAACCAAGAGAGCCAACGAAACGGGTCCTCAATTGACAGGCTTCCGTCTCGACTGTCCCCCGCCTCCGTGTATGGCGGCAAAAAGAATAAAAGACGTTTCTGGTGTGTGTTTGGTGACGCCCAAAGATCTTTGCCACATGTATGTTTGATATTGCAGTTTGTTCCCACCCTACGATCTTTGAGAAGGTTATTTCCCAAAATTTGTGAAGAAGATGTGAAGAGAAGAAAGAGTAGAAAAAAAGAGAAAAAAAAGTGTGCGCCGAGCGTGCCGCAGGTTTCGAGAGATCCGCAAAGAAGGCTTCCGCTCACGGTAGACAAGGAGAAGAAAAGTTGTGTGGAGACCACGCGAACAAAGAAAAATGTTGAAAGCGAAGGCACGCGTTCTCGCGATTCAAGGTTGTAAGGAGAAGGAGAAGAGGTGGAGACGAAGTGAAGAAGTAGAACCAGCAGACCAGCAATAAAAACAAGGCTCAAAAGCAGCCGAAAACCCGGTATGCTGACAAGTCGAAGCGGTAGAAAAGAAAACAAGACCAGAAGAGTTGGATCCAAAAACTGAACACGATTTGTCCATGTTTCAGCGCAGCGCAGCTCAGCCATGAAAAGTACGGATGGCGCAGGCTCAGCCAGTCCGCCTTTTGCAGTCAACTTCATTTCTGTACCGGCCGTGTTGTCCCATTTCCCATCACTCCTCAACTAGCCATCCGAAGCAAACGCCGAACTCTGGTTTCCTGGGCACTGATCCTCCCGGTCTCTTTAAACCTCCAGAACTGGTATTCTGGGATATTCCTCGATCGATTACGATATTAGTTGTTGGCGGCAACTACTCGACGACACGTGAAACAGCTCGCACACAAAATGCCGCTGGAAAAGGGGTATATGAAAATTTGGCGTGGTTGTTAACATGTAGTGCACCGCGGGTCAATCCCAGGGATTAGCTTTGGGCTCGGGCGCATTGCGCTTCCGCAGGAATATCCGCGGCGCAGGTCACATTGTCGGTTGCTGCTGAGGTTGCCCGGGCGAGAGACTTGACGGGTCAATCGTGCCGAACGATACGAGATTCGACATGTCGAGATCGTCAAGATTCTCGTCGCCCATGGGCGACCGGAAAGGCAACGACAAGGATTGCTTCGCATACATATCGCTGAGGGAAACGGTGTCGTCGGACATGCCGTTGTCGTGTGTCATCGGGTAGAGATCCGCCGAAGATGCTCGCCCCAACGAGGTAAGGGGCGGCGACTGGTTCGCAATGATCGGGTCGCCATGATGGCTCATGGCCGACATGGGAGAAACAGACTGAGCAGGCATGCTAGTTTGGTCTGGGAGCGGGGAGAGGTAGGGGTTGCTGTACGGCGTACTGAACGTGGCCTGGGGCATGTTGTCTGGTCCCGGGTTCGAGGTGTAGAAGCCGGGCGTGCCGTACTCGGAAGGCGAGTTGGCCGTGGTTGCAGACATCGGGTATTGTTTAAAGTCCATGCCGTACCCAGCCGAAGTGTCAATGCTGAGGTTGGGGCCGATAGGGCCAGACATGCTGTGTTGCGGCACCGGCGCGTAGATTTCCTGTGGTTGCGACATGGGGGTCTGGGAGATCGGCGTCTGCGGCATGGGCGTCGTCGGCATCGGGGTGTAGGACGCCGGGTACGACGTCTGTGGTGGTTGAATCATGAACGGCTGCATTGGGTTCTGTCGGAGCATCGAGAAATCCATGGCAACAGGCACCGATCGACTCCTTTGACGCTTGTGACCCCTGGCCGGAGGAGGCTGAAGATGGCCGCCACCGCTCATAGGTGGTGGCATCTCAAACGGACTTTCGTGATACATGCCCGAGTGGGGATGGACGAAGTGGTTCGGCTGGGATGCTGGCCTGTGATTGATGGGAGAAACCGGGGCAGACATGGCGAGCTGGTTCGGGTCGTAATAGCTGTGCCTGTTCTGGAAAGACTCGAGCGAGACGAGCTTGGCGAGCTGTCCACTAAGAACCTTGGGTGAACCGCCGAGATGGTGCACCAAGACCTGAGACGCTTGCTGGTCCTCGGTAAAGTCGCCGCATTGGTAGAAACCACCGGAGCCGGAGGAGTCCATGAAGAAGTTCGGGGGTCGCATGAGTTCCACGATCAAGCCTCCAGAAGGCGATGCGCCCTCGGCGGCGTTTGCATCTCCGAGCTCGAGAGAAATGTTCTTGATCGATGAAAAGGGATACTCGATCTTGTAGCCTGCCGAGTCATTGTTGATATAATAGGTCACACAGCACTTCTCAGGGGAGTAGAAGATGACCAGATCCATCGAGTTTTGCCCGACGCGCTTCCATGAACCAATAGTGAGAGAGCGGCAAACAAAGTGGTGGATGACTGAAGACTATCAGCAAGGTATCACTGGTGTGAGACACGAGTACACTACTAACCGACTTTGGAAGAGCTCGTATCGGTGTTGAGGAGCATGCCATGGCCGTAAGGCATGCCACCTCCGCGGCTGAGAAAGTTGTGGTGCAGGGTCTTGCCCGACTCCATCGCCTGCATGGCGAGGTACCGGCGCATCGACTCTGGAATGTCATTGCAATCCTCGCCGCTCTCGATGCTCTTCTTAGCGAGGTTCTTTATCTTAGCTCGCCTGGGCCATGATTAGCGTCGCGTGCGGGAGGATCTGGAGATGGTTCGACAAACCTGTTCTGGAACCAAATCTGCACCGAGCGCTCCGTCATGTTGATCTCCTGCGCAATCCTCTCTCGGACTTGAGCAGTGGGAGTAGGGTTCTTGTTGAACTCCATCTCGAGAGTGATGAGTTGGTTTTGCGTGGCCCTCTGGCGCTTCTGGTTCTTCTGTTGCTGCGTCAGGGTCGACTTGCGCGGCGGCCGGCGCGCAGAGCCGTTCTGACCAGACTGGCCAGGCGTGGAAGCGCCCGGCGACGTGGCCGAGACGGGCGTCGTGACCATGGTGGTGGGCTGAGGAGCCGTGGTTGACTGCATGGCCGTCGCGATGGGCGGAGCAGCGAGAGATCGGATTCGGCCTTGACTCGGGCCAATAGGGTTGTAAGAGGGTCGAGGTCGAGGTTATATCCAAGAGGTTGACGGTCGTGAGGGTCGTGAAGGAAAGCAAGACGTTGCGGTCGGAAGACGGGTCAAGATGAGTGTCGGACGGGCTCAGGAGAGCGTTGGGCGCGGCAGCAAGCAGAAGGAGCGGCGACGGCGGAAGGGTATGGCTCCAGGTCGTTGTAGTATCCAAGCTCTCTTGCTTTAGTCAGGCACAGGAGCAACTGATCGACTGAGACTCTGAGCGCGGACAGGGCTTCAGCGCAAAAAGGATGTATGGCCGAGGGACAGTAAGGAGGGGACGGGCGTGGCCCAGAAGAGAGAGGCAAAGACGGCCGGAAGGAGTGAACGGCGTCGATGGGGGAAAAAGAGAGACTGAACGCGAAGAGAGCGTGGGTAGCAGGCACAGGATGGCCGAAAAGAGACGACAAGGCAAAGCGACACCTGGGCGGCGACGAGTATTGCGAAAGCGAGGTATAATGACGGAGAGGGAGGGTGGGTGCTGAGAAGGACCAGAGGATAGAAAGGGGGGGCAAAAAGCGGTTTTGGTTCGACGGCAGCGCCGGCCGCGTTGGCTCCGCTCGAGTTAGCGGCAGGGGTATTGATGGCCGGCAGGGTCGCCCTGCGGCGGCGCGGCGCAGCTTCGATCACGGCGCGGTCCAACGCTGGAAAAGGCTCAGGCAAGTCGAGTAGCACCACCCAGTCAGCCAGCCAGCCGGCGAGTTACTGTCGTTCGTGATGGATGCCGCCGTTGGTCGTGGTGGTGGTGGTGGTTCTCGCCGTCTTCTTGCTCGCCCGTCTCCCTCCCTCACCTCACGTTGCACCACCCACCCTCGACCCTCGACCCTCGACTACGCGCCACGACGCAGCACAAGCAGCCCTCAGGAACGCTGCACGTCTAGTCAGGAACAGTCCTGCATGCACACGACTCGGCCCTGTCCTCATTGGCCCTGTATATAAATAGCCGCTCCGCTCGCTGCTGGCAGTTGGCCGTCGGCTTTGGCGGGAAGCATGAGAGACGCCCAGCCTCTGGGATGTCGTCCCTCGACGGATGCGACCACGTCGTGGCACCCAGCAGACGCTCCGAAAAGAAAACCACACCTGGTCGACCCTCTCGCTCTCGCTCACCTGTGCTGACAACTATGTAATGCCCGGGAAACCTGCTCATGCTCGCCCTCGTTCCCCCCCCTCCCCCCCGAGCAAGTCCCCCACCATGCCCCCCGCTGCGACCGAAGCCGCAACACCTTGCGGAACGCGCTTCCCGCCGTCAGGCACAAGGCACAAGACACACGCGCCTCAGTGCATCACGGGTCACCGAGCCTCTTCTCAGCCTCAGCGCCCGGCCTGATGACGCACCACGAGTCGCAGACGGCTCCCTGGCTGCTGGACTCTTCCCCCTCCGCCTCCCCGTCCACTTTCCGACGAATGCCAAGTCAAGCGCAAACTGCCCTGCCCTTCCCTTCTGCTCCGATGCTCGAGCGCCTGTCTTTGCCTTACACTACGGGATCTGCGATCGGCTAGGATGAGTACTGAACCTCTACGCCAACGGCGCGAAAGATCTGCTCCCGTCGTTTCAGATCGAAGCTGGCTCCCACCGTGAACAGGAGTTCCTTGACTCTGCCCTCCCACAACACCCCGATCCTCCACTTCTGATCAACTCGCGCCTTGAGCACTCCCGTGACATCCTCGTCGTGTTGCTGAGCCCTCTTGTTGCGCGTCGTCGCCCACTCGGCCCGTATCATTCGCCTTGCCCACTCGGCCTCGTCTGCCTCCTTCCTCCGCTGCCACAACTCGCAGCCAAGCTGCAGATCGCTCTCGTTTGAGTAAAAGTTGAAGTCGAATCGCGAGCAAAGCGCGAGACTGGGCCCGGCCTTGACCGCATACGTCGACGACAGGCTCCCCATCAGGGGATTCAGCGTGAGCGTCATCGTATATGGGAAGCCGGCATGCTGGGGAAGCGTTGCAAACCTTAACCCAGTGCTGATTCCCCCACTCTTATTGAGCAGCCCATAGTAAACCTCTGCGCCGGCGCTGAACCGCCCGCTGACTCTCTCGGCGCTTTGCTTCTGGGTTCTCCCCTCCACCGCCTCAGGCCCCCTGGGGTCATGCCCGAAGTTGTAAAGGCCGCGGGCGCCGAGGAGCGCGCTATCCGTGCTGTAGAGCAACTCGGTGCTGTACTTGCCATGATCGTTTTGCACCACGCCGAGAATGGTCCCACCATTATTCATGTTCGAGTCGCTGACCGCTGCTATACGAACTTGCCGCGTCGGTGAAACGCGACGCAGGTACAGCGCTTCGAGCGAGTTTGTGGGCAGGAACAGTCGCCCGTACAACACAAAATCTGAGCACGGTTTTAGCAAAGCCGCACGTCGCTGTCGGACCAGACTTGTTGGAGGAGCGCACCTCGGCGGTCAACCCTCTTTCCCCGGTGCCATAGCTCCCACCAAAAAGGCTCGTCGGGCCTACGGAGCTCTTTGATGTGCCGGTAGCCGCGAATAAGGTTGTGGAGGTCGAGCTCGCTCGTACGAGACTTTGCGTTCAGCGGGAGCGACGAGTAAAGGTAGGACAGGGAGCCATCGACGACTCCCACGGTGCCAAGCGAGTAGGACGTGGCAAAGTTTGGAGACGACAGAGACGAGAGGTTCAGCCGCAGTCCCCAAGGCGTCTGGAAGTCCAGCAGACCTGCAGAAAATTGTTAGCGCAGAGACTCGACCGGTGCTGTGTGGTGGTGTTCGAGGTACCTTGAGCCGTCGCTGTGAGGTAGGAGTACGAGTTGTCATGATTCCAATGCGACGCTTCGTGGAACGCATTCTGCACATAATCCATGAACCCGAGCATGTCGCGCCGTCAACATGCTGAGCTGGGAGCTCCAAGACTCGGTGAGGAGTTGTTGTGGACGGGCAGGAGCTCGCTGGGGGGCATGCGGGCGGGTGCTGTCGCGCGCGCGGTCGGCGACGCCTCGCCTGAGCTTGCGCTTTTTTGGCGCCGGGCGTCGTGAAAACCTGCCGCGGCGCCGATAAGATAACCCGGAATTTTCAACACCACCGCAACTTTTTTACCGCAGCGCGCTCCCAGCTACGCAACAAACCCTCTCCGCCGTCGCAAATTCCGTCAAGATGCCCAAGTCCAAGCGCGCCAAGGTCGTTCACCTCTCCCAGGTCGACAAGAAGGGCAAGGAGCATTCCGAGAAGCTGTTCAACAATGTCCGCGAGGCTGCCGAGAACTATCAGTACATTTTTGTCTTCGATGTCGAGAACATGCGCAACACGTACCTGAAGGAAGTGCGACAAGAGTTTTCGGACAGCAGGTATGCTTTTTGCCGTCGCGTCCGCTGCAAAAGGAGGTTCTAATGCCTTCTCCAGATTGTTCTTCGGCAAGACCAAGGTCATGGCGAAGGCCCTCGGCACCGACCCGGCTTCAGAGCACCTCCCCAACGTTCACAAGCTGACGGGGCACCTGACGGGGAATGTCGGATTGATCTTCACCTCGCGCGAGCCGGCCGATGTCATTGAATACTTCGAGACGTACACTCAGACGGATTTCGCCCGCGCAGGCGTCATAGCGCCGCAGTCGTTCACTGTGCCGGAGGGCATCGTGTACAGCCGGGGCGGCGAGGTTGCAGTCGAAGAGGACGTGCCTCTGCCGCATCCGATGGAGGTGACGGTGCGCAAATGGGGCATGCCGACGCGCCTGGACAAGGGCAAGGTGATGCTGGACCAGCCGTACACCGTGTGCAAGGAGGGACAAACTTTGAGTAGCCACCAGACGGCGCTGTTGAAGCTCTTTGGCGTGGCAATGGCCGAATTTAAGATCCAGCTCAAGGCGTAAGTCATCTCACTTGTCCGTTGGAGGGGCGCGCGCGCCATCCGCGGCATTTGCATTCCCCTCTTCTGTTCCCCCGCCGCTGCTTCGCAGGCGAAAATTCCACCCAGTCGATCCATCAATGTGCTGATAAACCACTGCAGATACTACAGCGCCGCAAAGCAGGAGGTTACCGAGATTGGCGCAATGGAGGAGTAGTCACGTTCTCTGCAACTTGCATTTGCACAGCGCATTTCCCAAAGTTTTCTGGCGGGATGGGTATGGGCGGGCTCCGGCGTTTTATTTGCGGTGTGCATTTCTTTTTCCAGAAGAGGGATTGATTCACGGGTCCAGCATCGGGAGAGAGCACACCTTTCACGTGCTAGAATTTGAGATACCTCCAAAATCAAAAAGAGTTGAAAGTCAACAATGCCTCCCGCCTACCTAGAAGCCCCAGCAACCCGTTTTTCCACAGTGGCGACGTGAGAGAGCTGAATTGGCAATTCTTCCCTCGCAGCAGATACGCAATCCCTGGAACCCATCTTCATGGTTGCTCCTTTGATGGTCTCAACGAGTGCCATCACTTTTTGGCGCGATCAAACCACATAGTTCCCTGTCCCATCCACTCGTCTCCTCGCACTTCCTCTCGAATGTATTCACGATGAGTCCACACAATTTTCCCTACCCCACAGCAAAAGTCCAGCAAGCCAACCAGTAAACTCGAATCGCAGCCCCTCAATGCAGATTGTCGAAATACTAATACACAACCCACCATCAAATCAAGCCATAGACAAGCAGGCTCAGCACTTGAGCAGCAACCGTGAACGTCGTCCAGCAATAACTGTCCAACAGCACGACTTTACGCTGTAGCAATCAACCACGAGGCAGAACTAGACAGCGAAACAGACTGGTAGGTGGCATCGTGGTGTAAAGAGCTGGCTGGGTGTCTGTCTGCCATTTGCCTTCGTCATCCGCTCAGTCTGCGTCGAAGACTGCCTGTATCGTGTATGTCTGCCCGTCAACGCCTGGCCGGCCACTAACCCACCACACTACATCTGAGTATCCATCCGTTCACCTCAGCACTAACAGAATGCTTCTTGGTGGCGCTGGAGTACGCCAATGTGTCACGCCTCGGGCTATTACACTGCCTTTTCTTCTCTCTGTGATGGATGCAAGGTACAACGCGGAGTCGAGGTCGTGAAGTATACGCCACTGTAGACCTGGCCTGCTCTAGTTCTGTTCAGGCTTCAAATCTACGTATTCCTGTATACGATAGACTAAACTCTCAGGTAGCACACACAAGTCCTAGCAAAGCTGATGACGCGCTTAATGGCAGCAGTCAAAACGTCTGCAATGTCGACAGAAAGAGGACTGCAACTACAACGATAGGCAGAGCAGTGAGGAATAGACAACCAAGGCATGTTGTGTTGGGCCTCCCAGTCCTCTCGCCCGGCCAGTCAGCCACCTTGTCACATGGATGGTAGAATCTTCCATGCAGCCAAATGCAAGGCTTCGCCCTTGCTTGCCATGCAGTGGAGGGTTTGAGTTTTGAAATGATTGCATGGTTGCTCTCGCTTCAGCAGCGCCCTCTCGATTAGGTAGGGCACGGCAGCCTATTCCGAATCGCGGTCAGGTCAGTCGTCCGAGCCATCAGAAGCTCCTCCGAGCGCGTCATCGGAGAGGACATGGTGATCGTGCTCGTCTGCGTATTCCTGTTCACTGCCATCATCGTCGATGGATCCAGCGTCGTCACCATCTGGTCCAACGTGCTCCCCAAGTTGGCTCTTCAACCCCGCCAGTATGTCCTCCAACCGCGCCTTGAGGCCGGGCACACGGGATTGGGCCATTTGAGCTTCTATCTCTGCAATCTTCTCCCGCATCTCATTGACTGCGGCCGTCTCGCCATCGTCGCATGTGACATCATCGCACGCAGTGCTGGCAGTATTCCTACAAGGTGACTCCTCAACGACAAGGCGAGGAGAGAAGCACGCCGCAAAGTCTTCAGCCATGCGCCTATCTCTGATGGCAAAGACGACTTCGAGTGGTCCCCAGCTTTCGCTGGCGCTTGCTCTCTTCTTGCCTTCGCCGCCCCGCAAGACGGTCTGCCAGGCCCTGGCTATCTCGCCCACGGGGTTCCCGTATGCGCCGCATCCCCAAGCGCCGAGGACTAGTCTATCGACGCCCTTTGCGCGCGCAATCCGCAAGACGGCGCGCATATTGCTGATGACAAGCTCGCGGTCTCGCGGAGAGGCGTAGCGCTTTGGCGCGTCGTCGTCGTCGTCTTCACCGCCGCCATCTAGGTCAGGAAATCTGAGCATGCCAGCAGAGATGACATCAACGAAGAAGCGGTCTCTCTTGTTCAGGTCGCGGGCGTCTTCGTCCCAGTGACGGAACACGAGGACGTCGGGTGTGTAGATGGCGCCTACCTCGGGGAGGCGGTAGAAGGCTTCTTGGAGGGACGGGTAGAGGGTTGTGCGCATGCAGAGGCTCTCTTCTTGCGAAGTGGCACCATTGAAGAGGCCACCGCCAGGGCGCAAGGGTGACGCCATGTTGAGGACGGCCGTGCGAGATTGCTTTGCAGTGGGAGACGAGGCCAGAAGGGTCGCGGCTTCAAGCGTTTCTGCCGCTTGGAGCCGTATATGCGGTGGAGCGTTGGACATGGCATGGTGGCTCCCGTCTGCTTCGGCAACATGGTCACGGTGCTCGTCATGACTGTGATGGGGCCTTCTCTTGCTGCCCTTGGTCTTGACCGGGGGCTTTGGGGTTACTCTTGATGCGCCTTGGGGCGGCGGGTCCACTATGAGCTCGGCAGCACCAATGCCTCGCCGAGCGCGAGGGCAGGACTTGAGGATTTCCGGGACGCACTTGTTGACGGTGGCCTTGGCCTGTCTGGAGCGAACTTGGCGGCGAAAGGACTGGGGCGGTTTGACAATGGTGGGTTCGGTACGGCCCATGGCGCGACAGGGCCCAGCAGCGAAGGCAAACTCCCTTGCAACGCAAACGAATCAGAAGCGTGGCGGCGATGCGATCGATGGCTGCGAGCAGTGGTGGTTGGGGAAGAGAGGGAACCAGCGGAGAGGACGGCCGACTGGAGGCGGCGGCGGTTAGTGCGTCATGGCTCGCCCGGCCAACATGGTGTCCATCCAACTCTCCCCGCTGCATCTCAACGTTTCTCATGACTTTGTCAAGATTCACCTGGCCGCGACACGCACTCATCATCTTCTTTTTCAACTCTGGCCTGTGGGCCAATGTCTGCGGGAGAGGACCCTTTTTTCCTCGATGGAACATGTGCAATGACATCGGTGGGGGGCATGCGTCACGCAGGGCTCTGACCACCGAGCTGCTGGGTGGTTAGCCAGGGACTGTCTTGACTTCTTTCTCCCCTCCCTTTGATTCGAGTCTCCCCGTGTCTTTCCCTGCTGTTTCGCTCTGCCGCAGTTGGCTGTGAGCCGTTCCGTCTTGTCTCGTTCGACTCTCTTCTTCTTGTCTGCAGCGGCTTTTTTCCCTTTCTCTGTGCGCCTCTCGTCTCTGCCGCTGTCGCCGTCCGGGACGTCGTCTTTGGAATGCCGTCTGATGGACCCGTCCTGCGCAATGACGATCATCCAGGCATGCTTCCGGGGCACAGGCTACCGAGATTGGTTTGGAGCAGCAACAGTGGATCGATTATTGCTGCAGCATCAGCTTAGCCAGGGCGGCCGTCCTGCCGGGCGCGTCCTCCCGCGCCGCTAAGGCTGCCGATTGACGTCAACGTGCACATTTGGCATGTCATTGCCTCTGTTCTTTGTGATGTTGATCCAAGGGTTAAATATTTTGGTCCAAACCTTTACCACCCTTCTACCGTGTTTTCGGTTTCTGTTTTCTCCGAAACGCTGCACCATCTTTTCAGCTCCATCATCCGTCCCTCTGGCCTCTTGCGAAATGTTCTCTCAATGACAACAACCTGGCTCCAAGTCTTTCTACATCGAGGCCTGTTCTCGAGCTGCGCTGCCTGAATGATTGCCACAATCATCAGCCATGAGCTCCGCAAGTTGGTCTTTTCTGGCTCCAATCCTGGAGTCGTGTCTTGCTGACCGTTCAATTGAGATACACGGACACTGGCCAATTCCCTTCTCATCCTGCTGGACGTGAGAGCCTGCTAGGCCTCGATTCCTGTCCTCCAGAGTCATCCGATGTTTGCAACGCCCTGGACGCCTTCGCACAGGTTATTGCCACCCAACTCAACGTCTTTGGGGCCTTTGTAAATCTGAGCGATGGCAGATCCCAAAGACTCGTGGCTGGCAATTGGGGACGGACGAGCAGCAATCCCGACACCTTGCGGTTGGCAAGGTCAGAAGCAGACAGAGAGACCTGGCTGTGGTTGGCACGACGAGCAATTGTACAGGCACCCGGGCCTCTGCTGGCCAATGGAGCCTTTGCCGTTGACCTGATGCACCACGAACGGACGGCCGACTTGCCGTGCGTCTCCGATGCCCCACACTTGAGGCACTATGCTGCTGCTCCCCTAACCACAAAACTTGGGATCCAAATAGGGACGCTGTTCGTTGTCGACAATTCGATGGGTCGAGTTAGTGTCTCTGCCGACGACCTGGAGTTTTTGGTTTCGGTGGCCAACAAGTGTATGTCTCAATTGGAAAGTACTCGGCAAATCTATCTTCGCCAGCGCGTTGACCGCATCTGTGGAAGCCTTGGCTCCTTCATCCAGTATCGATCGTTGTTTTCAAAAGTGCATGAAAAGCGTCCAAGTTTGGGTTCCTGGAGCAAATACCGCAGTTCGTCAGCATGTGAAGGCATGGCCATGGCGAACCAGAACGACGATGCCCTGACGCGATCAACGCCCGGTCCAAATGCTGCAACTTCATCAAACGAGCAGTTCGAAACTTCACACATGTCCGACGAACGTTCGAAACCTAACGAAAGCCCTCTCAAGCAATCCCCAGAAACAACCTACCAGAGCGTTTTTCGAAGAGCTGCAGAGTCACTTGGAGAAGCCTTGGATGTGGACGGTGTTTTGTTCGTCAATGGCGTTGTCAATTTGAAAGGATCCTATACCTCGGCAGCAGAACCGGACCAAGGATTCAGTGCGGATGCTGCTCGAAAGCCAAGGTCAAGATCCGCGGACTTGACACTTCAGAGAAGACCATCACTCATTGGCCAAAGCCATTCTCGCTCATACAAATCACAACAACGTCGTCAACGGAGCGAGTCCCCCGGCGAGAGGATTTTCGCCAGCACAGACTACCACAAGAAGAACTTCGCCAGACACCCTGGAGAAAGCCTTGGTTTTTGGTCGAAGGATTCCTACGGTCAACCCTGTACAAAAGAGCCAGCTGACACTGGCTTCGGACTGAATCACATCGACGAAAGATTCCTTCAACTTCTTGTCGAAAGGTATCCATGTGGAAACATTTGGTACATTGAAGAGAACCACAAACCCTTTACCTTTTTCGGTGAAGAATTGCAACCAGCTCATCCTCGAGATGACGTCGCGCAACTGTGTCGTGCGTTTCCCGAGGCCCGCCAGTTGATATTCTCCCCTTTGATGGATCCGATCAGTCTCAAGCTCCTGGCGGGATGTTTTGCTTGGACAAAGCAACCATCTCCCATTTTCACGCCAGGCTCTGACATTAGACCACTTCGTGGCTTCTTGCATGCCGTCGAAGCCGAAATATCCCGTCTAGATACGGTCGCGGCAGTCAAACAACAGGAAGCCTTTGTATCCGCAGTCAGCCACGAGCTCAGAACACCTCTTCATGGGATCCTCGGTGCCGTCGAACTTTTTGGAGAAACACAGCTAGATAGCTTCCAGCAAGGACTAGCTGAAAGCATCCGGTCGTGCGGGACTACGCTACACGATACACTGAGCAGCGTCCTATCCTACGCACAGATAAATCAGTTTCAACGCCGCCGAAAGAGACCAGAAGCTTATGGCCAGAACCAGTTTTCATCGGAGATTTGCAACATATCTGATCGCACTAGCTACGGGATATTATCCGCCACTGATATTGCCACCCTGTGTGAGGAAACGGTCGAGGTGACGGCCGGCGGGCACGTCTACAACAACCCGAATTCGATGGAGGACGTGGTAGTCACTCTGGACATCCAATGGCGGGATAATTGGAGGTTTCTGACTGAGCCTGGAGCACTCCGCCGGATCATGTCCAACATTATTGGCAACGCGCTCAAGTACACCTCCAAAGGGTTCGTCGGCGTCTCTCTTCACGTCAAAGAAGGACAAAGCTTCGATAAGCCCTCGAGCTCCGACAACGCCGCAGATCGAGAACTGACCGAATCGCCCTGCTCGCCCATCGTCAGTCCGAAGACGGTGTGGAACAGGAACAACGTCTTGGAAGATTCTGTGAGTTCCGTCAAAGACAACGTGAAACACGTAGTCTTTACTGTCACGGACTCAGGAAAAGGCATGTCCCGAGATTTCCTGGAGAAACACCTCTTTGTCCCGTTCACACAAGAAGACTCTGGCATGGCGAGCCAAGGTGTCGGTTTGGGCATGTCAATCGTCAAGAGTCTCGTCGCGCTTTTGGACGGCAAGATTCACGTCCGCAGCCAGCCACGCAAAGGCAGCAGCATTTCCATTTCAATCCCGATGGTTGAGGGCAGTGTTTGCAATTCAAGCACTGCCATTACATCAGCTGACCGCGCCATTTCTCTTCTCAGAAAGAAACAGCCGAAAGTGGCTATTTTGGGGCTCCCGCCGATGATCAAGGACTCTTTGAACATGTACTTGCGCGACTGGTTTCAAGCAACCGTCCTGGATCCAGAAGAGGAAGTCTGCGAGCCCGACATACTGATTGTGGAGCAGACAGACCAGTACATTGCAGAAAGTGCCAAGCTTCAGTGCGAAGCTGGAAGAGTGGCATTACTCGGCATTGGCGTGAGTCCCTCCTTGCGGCGCACTTCGGCGGCCTTTGAATTCAGCTTTCGAGTTCAAAAGACGGCCTGCCGTCCGCTTGGCCCCAACAAGCTCGCCAAATCCCTCTTTGCGTGTCTGGAGGATCCATATGGCAATCCTCTGTCGAGCAAATCCATACACTTTCAGTCAACCTTTCCACCCCCGGAGCGCATGGACGTCGACCCACCGTCCCCGGATCCGTACTACGCCCCTTCCCCGACCAAGCGTCCACGGTACTGCGAGAACTTAGTGCAGGGTAATGGGAAGCAAGCAAATCCAACGCCACTGCTCACGCAAGTACCCCAACTCACTCACTCGGCCTCGCCGCCAGTCATTCCTCCGCCAGATGGTCGCAAGCGGGATAGTCAATACGATTCGCCCATCACCACGCCCACGACTGGAACCAGGCTGAGCAGCACGACGGCGACGGCGGTGGAGGGTCAACAGCATCAAGAGCAACCTTCCTCGGCACGTCCGCGTCTGCTGCTCGTCGACGACAACGAAGTCAATCTGATGCTGCTGGGCAGGATTATGCAAAAGCATGGCTTTGTGAACTACGAGATGGTGCGCAACGGGGAGCAGGCGGTCGACGCCTTTGAGCGAGCGCATGGACAGGGCTCAGCGTTCGACATTGTCTTTATGGGTAGGTGGATTCACTCGGGGAATGCGCCAGGCCAGAATCATGCAACGAGCTCCGCCACCCGTTTCCCTCCCCTTCCCTCTTCCACACTCTTCTTCCACACTCTTCTTCCAGTGTGGAATCTTCCTACGAACCCTCGCCCGCTTTACTCTCCGCATCGATCAACCACGCACGCATTCCACACAAACTGACGCAAACAAACTCACCAGACATGATGATGCCCATCCTCGACGGCTTCGCCGCGACCCGCGCCATCCGAGCCATCGAATCACGACCACGCCACCGCCCCTCCCCACCACTTCCCCCTGCCACCGTGGCGCCCTCCCCAAAACCATCCTCATTGCCCGCGGAACCCCAGCAGCCGCCATCTCGCTCGTGCCACCACTCCGGCGATTCATTGTCGCCGGGGGCCCTCGTCGTCGCCCTCACGGCGCTGGCGTCGCGCTCAGAGGAGGAGGACGCGCACGCGGCGGGCGCCGACGTGGTGCTTTCGAAGCCGTTCTTGCAGGGCCGCGTCGTCGAGGTTGTCCAGGGGTGGCTGGGCACGCTTGGGCAGGGGGCCACGTGAGAAGAGCCTGGCGGGGGGCAAAAGGGGGTTTGAAAAGCGGCAGCGATCATTGGGATGATGTACTACTACTTATGATGGTAGTAGGCGAGATGGCTCAGATTTGAAGGGGGGCTAAAGAGAGGGATATGAGAGACAAACACGTGCGTCTTGGTTTTGAGGTTCTCCACTACTGTATGATGGATGGATGCGTGGATGTAGCCTTGAGCGGACCAAGTGTTGTTCAGATAGCTGGGATGGGAGGCGGGGTGATGGATTAGTGAGAGGAAGGAAAAGGCCGCCGTTGGTTTTTGCGTGCTTGCTAATTTATCGTCCGATCGTTCGTTTGTACTTTATTGCCGTGTATCGGGCGTACTAGTGTCCGCAATGGATAGCAGAACTCTTCGAATCTGTCGAGATACTTGAAGAGGGAGCACGTGCGAAGGCAAAGGCATTCAAGAGAAAGGCAAATCAAACTACAAAAACATTGTATATACCATGCTTTTAAGACGGACCCATCTAGCAAGTTATGCCACATGCCATGCCATGCCATGCGAATACAAGACACCAATACGCCGGCCGCCCAACCCGACTTTTAAGCTCTCTCCCACGCGACAACGACGATGTATTTACTCGTCGCCATCGCTGCCGTCCTCATCGCCACCAGCCTCCTTGGCCTTGCGCAGCTTCTCAGCATACTCCTCAGCGAGCGCGCGGACGCGCTCCAGGCTCTTCTTGCCGCCCTCCTTCTCCTCCCACTCAGCCCACTTGCGGAAGACGAAGCGCGCGCGCTTAGCCTTCATCTTCATGCCCGCCATGCGCTCGTACAACTTGCTGACGTTGTCCTTGGCGCCCTGGCTCTTGCCGGCTTGCTTCATCAGCGACTTCTCCAGGTCGACCAGCATGTCCCACAGGTCCCAGCGCTTGGGGTACGTTGAGAGGAGCCCTTCGAAGACCGTGCGGCCGCGCTCGGCGTCGCCGTGCGGTGATTGGAATTCGAGCGCGGCGAATTTGGCGGTGAGGTGGCGCGCGTGTTGCGGCTTTGGCGGGATGGATTGCAGGGCGCGGGGCAGCAGGGCGCGGGCACGCGCCGGCTCGTTGAGCGTCGTAAGCAGGAAGGTGGCGTAGTTGAGCCAGAAGGACGGGTTGGGCGTGAGGGACTTGTTCTTGGACATTTTCTGGAAGAGGTCCTCGGCTTTCTGTTTCGTCGGTTAGTTCAAGTCTTCGTTAAGTTGATGAACGGGCTAACTTGCCTGGTACCGGCCTGTGGACGTGTAGATGCTCAGCAGGCGGTTGTGGATCTCTTCCTTGTCGCAGTACTTGCACGCGCGGCCAAAGACCTCCTCGACCCTCTCCTCGTCGCCCTGTTCAATCTCCAAGTTGAGCAGCGCCGTCCACATGTTGAGCTTGTCCTCCTCCTCGCGCATGTGGATCGTCTTGAGGGCCCTCTCGGCAATCTCGCGAGCCTTTTGGACTTCGTTGAGGCCGATTTGGAAAGCCATGTACTGCATCCAGAGGGTGCTGTTGTTGGGGTCTCCGAGAAGCAGACGCTCAAAGTCGGCAACGGACTGAGGGCCGTTGGCATCGAGGTCGCCTGTCCGGTCCTCGACGATGGTCGGCTTCTTCTTCTTTTTCTTGGGCGCAGCAGCGTCCTCGTCTGAATCGTGCTCATT
Source organism: Phyllosticta citribraziliensis (assembly GCF_038025025.1). Classification (NCBI taxonomy): domain Eukaryota; kingdom Fungi; phylum Ascomycota; class Dothideomycetes; order Botryosphaeriales; family Phyllostictaceae; genus Phyllosticta; species Phyllosticta citribraziliensis. Next base: position 323,548 of record NW_027117353.1, on the reverse strand, counting down.
GGCGGTAGTCTTGTTCTGCTCAAGAGTGGCGCCAGTCCAGTCAAAGCCAGATGTGCTGAGTCCGTTGACGGGCTTGGAGGGCTTTTCATCCACGTCCATTTCGTCTTCTTCCTCATCCTCGTCATCACTGCTTTCCATATCCTTGACCTTGGACATGTCAATCTCGACGCCCTCCATGGCATCCTCGTCCGAATCGCTGTCATCTTCAATTTCAACGCCGCCCTCGTCGTCTTCGTCTTCGTCTTCGTCTTCACTTTCTTCCTCGTCGTCATTCTTGAAGTAGCTGGCCTTGAGACCAAGGCTGACCTTGTGCTTTTGACGGTCAACGCTCAAGACAACGGCCTTGACCTTGTCGCCCTCACTGTACAGCTTCTTGCAGTCTTCCACCGGCTGATCCGCGATTTGGCTCCGATGGCACAGTCCACTGACGTTGTTGGAGTTGTCAAAGACGACAAAGACTCCAAAGTCTTCAACCTTTCGAACCTTGCCAGTGACCACCATGCGAGGCTTGAGATCGCTGAAGGCAAGAGGTGCAACGTAGTCCTTGTCGAGCATGCTCGCCTTGAGGGTCAACTGCACATGGTTGAGCGCCGGATCAAGCGAAATGACCTTGCCCTTGACCAGCTGGTCGACCTCGAATGCCGACTTCCAGTCTTTGATGTAAGAGTCTGACAAGTCGGAGATGCGAACAAACGCGGTAACATTGGGACCCAGGGAGACGAACAGACCCTTGTCGGCCACGTTCTTGACAAAGCCACGCACAACATCGTTGACCTTGAGCTGGCGAATGTTGGCAACGTGAGGGTCCTTGACCGGCAGCGAAGAGCTGAGGATCTTGGAGGGACGCATAGACAGGACCAGCTTCTTGTTAGGCGCATCTACTTCGAGAACACAGACGCGGACGATCTGATTTTTCTTGTAGATGGTAGGGTTTGCTTGGGCGTAGTCGTCGGAAAATTCAGTCAGAGTGACTGGTCCAGAGATGCTGTCAGACAGTTGAACCATGATGTTGCGTTCGCTGACCTTGGTCACTCGGCCAGGCAGCACCGAGCCGGGGGAAAGGTCCTTGAGGCTAGTAGGCTTGACGACCGAGTCCGAGGTGGCAGTGAGATCAAGGCGGTTGGCCGAGACGTCGACGCTCTTGACGCGAACCTTGAGAGCCGATCCAATGGGAAAGTTGGCAGCCACGTCACTGAGCAGCGAAACATCGTTGGAGAGATCCATGAGATCGATGCGGCCACGGACGACGGGCGAAATATGCACCCAGACGCAGTTTTCGCCAATGTTGTTTACAAAAGCAATGTGACTCGAGCCGACCTTGAGCTTATCCAAGGAGAGCAGGTCGTCCTCGCTGGAAAGCTCCGTTTCCGTCTTCGCCGTCATTTCAAAGACTGATGTCTTTGCACTGCGGTGCGAAATAGGAAGGAACTTGTGATTCTTGACATCGTGGACACCAATGATCCGAACGGGCAGAATGGGCTTGGTCTTGAATTGCGCGAGGGGGTTCTTGCGGTTCTTGATGTCCTCCCACTTGCTGAACACTTCCGAAATGTCGATGCGACCAAGCACATTGTCCGCGAGGGCGACGTTGAGCTGAGTTTCCTTGACGCTCGTGACCCGCGCTTTGGTGAGCTTTCCAAGCGTGTACTCCGAGACATCCTTGATCGTTTCGTCGGCAGGATTGACGAGATTCTTGTTGGCCTTGTCGTTCCTAGGTGCAGACATGGAGGCAGCCGCGTCCTTTTCGTCCTTCTTGGTAAGCAAAAACCTTTGCTTTGCTGCATCCACGACAAGAACTCGTGCTGTGATTGACTGAAAAGAACGCAGTCCGTAATCGGCCTTGTCGGCCATTTCCTGCGGCATTTGCGTCTTGAGGAGCACGCCGCGAAGGCGACCAGCGAATTCGACAAAGACACGCTGGCCATCAACATTTTGGACAAAGCCGTTGACAGTCTGACCTTCGCGGATATCTTCAAACTTGCTAGGCAGAGTTCCTGACTTGGCAGCGGCAAGCAAACTGGGCTTGTTTGTGAGCCAGACAATGGGTCTCTTGTCAGATTTATCCAAAATCAAAAGGTCTTCGAGGGTCTGGCCGACACGGATTCTCTTCACCATGGACTCCTCCTTTTTCTCTGAACCATCAGTGAGTTGACCGACTCTCAGGATGCCCTTGATCGAGGACCCTTCTAGCTCCACATCAATACGTTCCACTGACTTCTGAGACACGGCAGCCTTGACGACGCTGCCGATTTGAAGTGCCTGGAAGGCGGCCTGTTGCTCTGGACTGTGGGCCGAGGGATCCTTGCACGAGACGGTCATCCTGTCGTTTTCGGCGTCGATGGAAATCGCATGGACGTTGATTGTCTGGCCAACTCTGAAGTGTTCCGAAGGATCTTTGATGTAGGCCTCGCTCATCTCACCAACAGGCAGGAATGCCTTGAGATTGCCATAGAATTGGACGAGAGCACCTGCAGGCATCAATTTGATAACGGTGCCCGGGGCTGAGTCCCCTTCCTCGACTTCGGAGTAAGAGGACCAAGCCGGCGCCTCGGAGTTGACCAATGTCTTCTTCAAAGTCAAACGGATCTTTCTCCTGTCCGTGTCAATGGCAAGGACTCTGGCAGTAACGGGCATGCCCTCCCTGAACTTCTTTTCAGGATTCTTAAGTTGCACGTCGGCAATCTGGGTCTCGGAGACAACGCCATTGATGCCCTCGGCCAGGTTCACAATCACAGCACCAGATCCCACGGCAGTAATCATGACCTTTTCGACTTTGCCCTTGACGACCTGGCCAACCTTGACGTCCTCGACGCGAAGGAAGGGTTGCTCCAGGATCTTCTTCTCAAGCGAAATCAGGAAGAGCCCGTCGAGTGGGTTGTACGCTACCACACGAGCACGGTGAGTCGAGCTGATTTTGAACTTGCCACTGAGTGCGGAAATGGAGTCGACCTTGTCGTCAGAGAGCCTGGAGATGTGGGCGAAGCCAGGTACGCCCTTGATACCAACATCGAGAAAGACGCCAAGCATCGGCTCCACGTGCGTTACTTTTGCTTCTTCGATGATGGAGGAAACTGGCAAAAGCTCGAGGGGTTCCTTTTTCTCGTCGGCGGGCTGACGAGGGGATAGTGCCATGATGTGGCTGAGGAGGGAGACACCAAGTTTGCGGCGGTCGTCACTCGGGAATGTGCAGATGATTCTTGCCTTGACCTTGGATCCAACCTTGTATCTTTGCGAAATGTCCTTTTGCGTCTCAGCGGCACCCGCGTGCACAATATCGGCGGTGGCATCAAGCATGCCGATGATTTGGCCAGCTAGGCCTGAGGAGGTTGATTCGGTGACTAGGAGATCAACAGCTGCACCAGGCTGGAAAGCATCGATTGTGGGTGCCACGGTTAATACGTTGGCCTTTTTGACGTTTCCAATCTTTTGTGCGTCGGCAGAGAGCTTGACAATCTTTCCGTTGGAGCTTGATCCGGTAACCATGCATAAAAAGACAGCACCTGGCTGGATCTTGTTGTAGTCGACGCTGTAACCGACTTCCTTGGAGGACATGAAACCCTTGGTGGCGCCACTTGCCAGACCGAGGTCCATGACAAGACCGTGATCCTCCACACTAGCGACCGAGGCCTGGACGAAGGCATTGACGACCAAATCTTGCTTCGATATGGGGCTGTTGACGTCCTTGGGGTTGATCGACAGCTCGATGCGCTTCTTGTTCTTGCGAGCCGAGTCGTCTCCAGTGGAGGTGACTACCGCACGAACATACTGTCCGAGCCTAAGCACATCCTTGAGGTCAATGTCATCCTCGTCTGCGGAATCTTCGGCGTCGCTCTTGTCACCCTCGCCCAGCAATGCTTCTATCCTCTGTGTGAATTGGTCGGAAACGGCAGTCAGGGGCACGAAGCCGACGAGGTTGTTCGGTAGCGCAACTTGGACGTCTTTGGAAGTAATTTGCGTGACCTGACCGAGGACCATTGAGCCTGGCTGAAGCCTTTTGTGGGTCAGACTTTCAATCTTGATGCCCTCCTCCTTTTCCTTTCCAACGTCACTCTTGCGCTTCTTGCTCTTCTTCTTTTTTGCGGCCTTGTCGGCCCCCGCATCTCCCATTTCCACATCGTCGTCACTCTCATCTCCCTTGGCCGCCTTTTTGTTGGACTGCTCAAAGAGAACATCGCGAGTTGCTTCGTTTTGAATTTGTTTGTGTTCAAGAGGAGTCAAGACGCTCGCTCCGCCACGAGGAAATGAGCGCTCTTCTTGCGTCAGCACAGAAGCAACGGGGACAGGCTTGTCGGTCTTCGATTCGGGCTGCGTCTTTGCATCGGCGGGTGCAGGGTCGGATTTGCGCTGGCGCTTTGCGGCGCGGTCGTCGGCAGCGTGCTTTTGCTTCTTGGAGCCAGCATGGTCGCTGTCGGCTCCACGCTTCACCGGAGCCATTTTGAAGGTGAACGAGGAAGATGTTGAGCGCCGCGGATTCGACGGCGTGGTTGCGCATCTACAACAGAGTCCTGAACTTTTCGGTCCATGGGTCCAAAAATTTGGCGGCGATGGGATTCGCCGACGGGCCGTCTTCGGATACAGCGCGTTCCCAGCGCGAGGTCGGTATCGATAAGCTTTCGCGATTCACGCCACCTGGACCACCTGCGCCACACATGGACACCGTTTCAATTGCTCAACATCTTGGACATGTCGAACAATTGTCTGCACGGCTTGGCTCTTTGACACGTCGTGGCCCCTTTTCCAGCACGTCCTTCCCCGCTGTGTTGCAACAACAACACGACATTAAACCACTCCTCGCGTGCACACGGCTGTGCTAGGGCCGCCTGGCCCGCTGCAAAAACGCGGAGACGCGCCACCCGCGACGCGCCTCTGCAGGTGGACCCCATCCACATGTCCCCAACCGGCTCTTCTGACCTTTCCACCTCGCTCACCATCTCTTCTCCTTGCATTTCTTGAAGATAGCCCACTAGGACACGAGGTGCAATCATGGACTTGCCATCGTCGCCACCCTCCGCCATGCCCTACGAGGACCTCCCTCCCTCCTCGCAGACCTTTGCCTCGTCTCCGCCGCCGCCCTCGTCACCGTCTTCGAGACCAGCCTCGAGAAAGCCAAAGAAGCCGCCGCCAATCACCCCGAAGCGATTCAACAAGTTCTTTACTCCCCGGACCACCAGAAGCAACACGTCCCACTCCTCGTCCGGCCGCCAGCTGCGTGACATTACCCGTAATGCCATCAATCGCAAGAAGCCCACTCCCAGGAGAACCGTCGTCTTCTCCGACAGCCATGTCCCCGGCCAGGAGAATTACTCCACCCCAAAAGTCGAGCACCACAGGAAGCGGAAGCTGTTGCCGTCCCCTGAAAGCTCCCCCATCCAGCCTTCCCCATCCAAGAGGCCAAGAGAGCATGGCTTTTCCGTCACCTTCGACCTTCCAGATTCCAACGACGTGGCCTCCGATGCCGAAACCACCATTCTAGAAGAAGACGAGGAGGATGATATTCCCCCAATACCCATCAAGAGGGCTCCCATTTCTGGACAGACCGGCCGAATTCTATCGCGCTCCTTTGGCGGTAGTCGAGCCATTGGTCGAGGCAGAATGTACGATCACTGCGGGGTGTGGCAGGATCAGACAGCCAACTTTTGCAGCCGGCCGGAAGATAGACACGTCTTCAGAAACGACATTCCTTTCTGCACAGCCAGCTGCAACAGTGAGTACTTCTACTTTAGATTCTTTCCATCCGAGCTAACGTGGACTGCAGCAAATTCCATGGTTGCAATTGGAGACGAAGATGGGACTATAATGTTACTAGAGTCGGCAAAAGACAGCAAACCACCATTCTCACAAGCCCATGTCAAGTTCCGTCCGCACAGCAATGCCGTCATGGACGTTGCATTCTCGTCTGATGACTATTCGCTGGCCACCGCATCCGGAGACCAGACGGGTCATGTCATCGACGTCCGGACCCAGCAGACGACCTATGTCATGGGCGGTCAGAACGGCCACCAGTCTTCTGTCAAGCAAGTCTGCTTCCAACCGGACAATGATAATGTCCTCGCAACCTCGAGTCGTGACGGCACCGTGCGGCTATGGGACCTGCGCTGCAAAGGTTCCGAAGGTGTAATTCACTCCCTACAGACAAACTTTGATGGCCAACCATCAGACAACTTGCACCGCGTTACGTGTGCTAGCACTTACAATGTTATCAGCGGCGCACACGCTCCAAACAACACGCTTAATATGACCTCTCAGGCCTCTACAACCCGCGACGCAGCCTCCAAATCCGATGTTCACTCACGACGCGGCGACGTCTCCATCACTGCCCTCTCCTTTCTTAACCTCCCCTCCCGTTCACACCTCCTCGTCACCGCATCCGAAGCCTCGACAGCCGTCAAACTGTGGGACATTCGCGGCCGCTACAACCGTCGCGCCATCCCCATCGCCACGACCCGCCAGCCCGAATCGCACTCCAAGCATCGAAAGTTTGGCATCAATTCGATATCTTTTTCCGGTGCCGGAGACCGCCTCTACGCCCTGAGCCGCGATAACACCGTCTACGCCTACTCAACGAGCCACCTGGTGCTCGGCCACGCGCCCGAACTCGGCGAGCGCACCAGCGAGCGTCGTCGCAGCGGTGCCGTGGACAAATGCGGTCTCGGGCCCCTGTACGGCCTCCGCCATCCGCGCCTGCACGTGACGAGCTTTTGGGTCAAGACGGCGCTGCGGCGGGCACGCGGCGACAAGGTTGAATGTCTGGCGGTGGGCTCGAGCGACGGCTGCCCAGTCGTCTTTCCCACGGACGAGACGATGCTGCGCCGCCGCATCGACGCGGTCGCCGCCAACGCCGAACCGCCTCGCAGCTTTCAAACCTTCTCCACATCGGCGCGCTCGTCTCTCCTCTCCACGTCCCTCCTCAACCGCACGTCGTACGCCGCGGCGTCGCGGCGGCGCAGCAGCAACAACGACATCACTCCCATCGCGTCGCCAATGAGCCCGCGCATGGCCGACTCGCTGCCCATCTTCTCGCACCACGGGACGCCGCTCGTCCGCGGCCACCTCAAGGAAGTCACCAGTTTGACGTGGACCAGCGAGGGCGACCTGGTCAGCATCGGCGACGACTACTCGGCGCGCTGCTGGCGCGAGGACGCGGCGCTGGCGCGCGACTTGAGGCGTGGTGGTGAGGGCGAGGGGAGACGGTGGGGCTCGGGCTGGGCGGACGTCCCTGATGCTGATGATGACGATGATGACGATGACGACGAGTAGAGCTTGGTGGTACTGGTGGCGCGTACGCTGGGATGGGCCGCGTGGGGGTGGGAGTGCTGGTGTAGGGTCGGTGTGGTGTCTAGTCGTCGCGTTGTCTGTTGTCTGTTTGTTCAACACTACGCATCTGCACCCTGCCCTCGCGCTTTTCCCCCTACGCCTTCCCTCTCTTCCCGCAGCAGTCGTGCAGATGGTGACGGCACAGCATTTTTCCCTTCTTTTTCCACTTGTTCAGAGGCTTCGTTATACCCGGGTGTATTGGTTAGTGTCAGACAGACAGACAGTGTGTCAGGCAGACAGAGAGACAAACAAGCAAGGATGAAAGCACAAAAGCAGCGTCGAAGCAGCATAACCACAGCCACACACAAACATCATGACGATGCATCCAAATCAAATCAGATTATGGATCCAATGTCCCTGTTCACAAAATCGTTCATCTTCTTGGCCACACCTACATCAGTCTCCCGCCTTTCCACTTTTTGCTCTCTTTCTTGCGTCCATGTGACTCTCTTTCTACAATTCACTGCGTGTTGTCTCTTTCTATGTACAGTACAATCTTGACACCACTCCTACACGGTATGCAACGCTGACCCATCCATCCATCCATCCATCCACCCCTCCATCCACGGCCCACAGTCCGTCTGATCCGGATAGATATAAAGAAGCGCCTTGGACCGAGGTGAGAAACCGCAACAGAATGGGGTAGGTGGACAGACGCGACAGCGTCAGGTGAAAGCTGAAAAGCGTGAACGACTTTTATCCCAAACGAAATGAGACGAAACGAACGAGCGGGACGAGCAAGCGGCTGGAATGGAAAGTGTCAAAACCATGGCCGACGCCATCTGCCTGCCTTTCTGTTGGACGCTCTTTTACCCAGCACCCACCCGCGTACGCTGTTTATACTACAAAAGGAAAGGCAGAACACAACATGGCCAGACTAGGTAGACAGGTAGATGGACGTATACCTACCTAGCCACTTCAGCCATGCGCACGCACGCACGCACGCACAACATCCAAAAGTCGAGCAGTCCATCCAAACAGTCCAACAAAGAGCCAAGAGCACCGCCAGCCACAGAGGGCGGAGAAAAGAGAGAGAAGAAAGACAAGAGTGCGGTCAGTCAGTCAGCAAGCATACTACGGCGACGGACCCCAATCGTCCCACTCGTCGTCGGCCTCTCTCCTGCGCGCGCGCGGGCCGCGCCACGTCTTTGGTTTGTTGGAGCCCGCCGCTGCCACCATGTCGGCCGGGACGTCGTTCCAGTTTTGCGTCTGCGCCTGCGACGATGTTGTGGTGCCGCCATTCGCAGGCGCAACGGTCATCTTGGTCGCCGCCAGCTCAGCGCGCCTCGCGCCATCTCCCTCCTCCTCATCTTCATCATCGTCGTCGTCGTCGTCGTCCAAATCGTCGTACAAATCATCATACCGCCTCCTCCGCATCTCCTGCATCTGCACTGCCGCGCCGCCGCCGTTGGCCGCCGCCCCCGCCGACGATGGATCGTCATCGCTGTACAGGCCCGGCGCGCGGCCCAGGATCTGGTCAGCCTTGCTGGGCGAGCGGCGGCCCTCGCGCGGCACGGCTGCTATGCCCGAGCTCGTCGTCAGGAAGCGCGTGTTGCGGCCGGCCGCAGCCAGGGGCCGGTTATGCCATGCGGAGCTGGGATGGGGCGGCGACGCCGACGAGCCGGAGCGGTTGGTGATTGGATCAGCGGTGGGTGCGTTCCGGTTGGCGGTGAGATGCGTGCGCGTGATGACAGGGGGCGAAGGGGGTTGCCCAGGGGCGCCGGGGCTGCCAGGGGGGCTCTCGATACCCCAGCCGGCGGCGCGCTCGCGGGCCTTTTGGCGCTGCATGGCGGCGAAGCGCTCGTCGGCGATGCGCTTGCGGGCGGCGATCCAATCCGGACTGGCTTCCCAGTACCAGCCGTCGCCGGTGGTGTTGCAGATGGGCAGCGCCCAGAGGTACGGCACCGGGCCTAGCACGTGCGTCAGGTTGCGGCGCCAGCCCAGGTCGAAGGCGTTGGGCAGCTTCTCGCTGTCGAGCTCGTCCAGGTATTCGTTGTAGCGGTCGCGCTCGCGTGCGGCTTCAAGCGATACCCAGTTGCGGTGGAGGGACTGCTGCGCGGGGGAGACGGCGCGCTGGTCCTCGCCTTCTTCGGGGCGCGTCACGCCGGGGAGGGCGTTGGCGTGGATTTCGAGCAGCTGTTCGCCGATCGAAGGCCGCGACTGCGGGTCGTTGACGTAGTTGCGCTGAGACGAGGCCGTAAAGTGCTGGAAGGACTTGCGCAGCGGCGAGAGGTAGCGCGTCTTTTCCAGAGATTCTATCGTCGTCAGGTTGCGGGTGGCGAGGTGGACGTGCCAGGCAGTGAAGCCAGTCATGACCAGGCCGACTATGCCTGCGATGACTGCCAGGATGATGTAGTTGATGGGCAAGAAGCTGTCCATATAGTCATCGTTTGTGAACTGGTTCCAGCACCAGCTGCCGGAATTGGCGAAGCACGCCCAGCAGAACAATGACAGGTATACGAGGAACAATAAAAATGGCTTGTAGTTGCGCAGGCCCACGCAAGCGGCCAGCCACGGACAATGGTGGTCCATTTTCAATACGCACCGCCCGCAGGTGGAGCAATGATGCGCGCGGTCCGGTTTCTTTGTCTGGCACTTTTTACAATAGCGCAGCTCCCCGTTCGCCTTGACCGTAAACGACGTGTGCGGTATCGACTGCTCCGTTGTCGGCAGCGAGCTGTAGCCGCCTTTGACACCATCAATAGGCGATCCCGGGTCCGTAAAGACGGCCATAGTGTAGCTCCAGTTGAGCAATGCGTAGAGGAACCACGCCAGCAGCGCAGTCACATAGTCTATATCCGAAGCGTAAGCGCATGCCAATCTTCATAGCAACACTTGCCGTCCTGCACCAAAAAAACAGAAAAAATTGTCCTTACAATGGGATGGAGTATTGGGAGCATGCACCCCAATCTGCCAGCATACCCAGGCCGCCCACGTCGTCAGACCGTAGACTACTGACAGCGGAAAGTAGGCAAATATTCGGCAGCAATATCTCTCGCACTTCCGTGCCCAATTCCGGCGAGGCATTGCGTATGAGGGGGAGGATGGAGGCGACGGAGATGCGAATGTGGCCATGGCGTGGCCGGACTGCGGGCGGAGGACGAAGCTGCCGGAGCAGAGCTGCGAGGCGCGGACGCAGACGCAGGATTCGGTAGGATGTCTGGTTCTAGGAGCGGAGCGGTGGGTAGAAGATATTCGAGGGGGTTAGGTATTCTGGGGCCTAGGAGGTCGGCGGAGGAATTGCTGGGTTGCGGCGGCGAGTGCTGCGGACGAGGGCGGCGGCTATCGCGACATTACGCAGAGTCGAGCGAGGGTCCGGCGAGGAGGGTGGCCGTGGGAGAAGATGATGTTGTTGAGGCTCAGGCAAGCAGCCCGTCTAACTATATGGGTCAAGTTGCGAGAAACAAAGTGTCGCGGGAGCGGTGGTCCAGACAGAAGGGTGGCACAGCTCCCTTCCCTGGGTCCTGGTCCTGGTCCTGGTGGTGCGTGGCGTGGCGTGGCGTGGCGCTGACCCCAGCCAGCCATCAACGCGACGTTCCGGCTTCCGACTCCCCCACCTGCATGGCCCTCTTCTGGTCTCTACTCTGCGCCATAATCTTCCAACTTGCATCGACACTCGTCACCAACACCAAGAAACAATGTCTGATGCGTCGAGATTCCAATCGATGCTTATCTTGCGTGGTCAAGCCGTGTCCGAGATCGACACCACGACAGCCCAGGACTTGGCCAAAACCAAGTTACTTGCGATCCCCGTCCAGTCACGGCGCTCGCCCTGAGCTACACCGCCTTTCCACGACCACATCATCACTCACAAACCATTGAACAAGCCAGGTAGCAGGACAGGACTCCATTCATCCATCTATCTATGAGGAAGAGATTTCTAAACAAGCCCGACCAACCGAAAAAAGAAAAAAAAGCGCAGGCATACACCCGCACTCGAGAATCGCAGCGGCATCTCCTATGAGTAAAAAGTTTTGTCGTTTTTCCAAGAAGAAGAAGATGGCGCCCGTGGTTGTTTCTTTTTTGAATTTTATGAGATCCCAATATCAACAAGAAGGGGGGTTGACCGCCGGGCGCCAGTCCAACAGATTTCCAATCTGGGGGGGGAGAGAGGTTTTCCAAGCCGTAATTTTTTTGGTTGTTTTTGAGTATTCTAGGTGTTTGGTCTTCGCAAAAGTGTTCGTCGTAAATGGTTGGTCGCAGAGGGGAAGAAAGTCGAGAGAGACTGGTCCGCCGCTGCTAGTGTCGAAAAAGAAGCGCTCAAATCAGCCCCTTCGCGCCGAACGAGGCGGAAAAGGCGGATTCGTATCCGACAGGGGCTCGTCAGACACCGTATCCGCAAAGACTATTGGATGACAGCCGTCCGAAAGGGTCGAGTCGGATTCGCGAGGAGCGCAGCAGACGACAGCAGCAGCGCGAGAAAGAGAAGAGGGACCAGTCATCCGGGACCGCCGCGGCCGCACACTACTCGGTGCAGCGTTGCGCAGGTGCAGTGTCGTCGTGTGGGGAGATTTACATGACGGAGCAGCCGTACATGTCGACGAGCTTTCCCTTGCGGATCAACTTCTCCTCATTGACGGGCTCAGCGTTCTGGACGGTGCAGCCGTACATGTCGACGTTGGAACCGCGGTTGACGGGCTCGTTGCTCTGGACAGTGCAGCCGTACATGTCGACGTTGGAGCCCTGGTTGACGGGAGCGGCGATGATTTGGGAAACCATTTTAGCGATTGGATTGAAGTTGGAGAACCTGTTTGCTCTGGTGAGTGATTGCCCCGCAGATGATGCCAGATCAGGAGAGAAGGCTCGCTGGATGGCTTACTTGGAAAGTTGGTTTGGAAATGAGTTGGAAGTTGTGGGATGAAGAAAAAAGTCTCTGGTCGTCGAAGTCGAGCGAGATTTATACTCGAACTGGGAGTCCATCCTGCAGTAGCAAGACCTTGGGTCGAGTATGGCAATTCTGATTGCGTCCGAGGTTACGAACAAAGAGTTTGGAGGGTCTGGATGGTCGAGGGTTTGTCTGTCGGATGGAATGAAGTGGTGGCGTTGAAAGAATCAACGGTGATTCTCATCTTGGCATGGTGTTGATATTGTTCCTGCGTTAGTATTGTCGCGCCCCCTTGGTATTGTCCACGTCGACCGAAGCGGGCGACCAACCACCCTTCGTTCACGCGACAAAAGCCTTCACTACAAACCAAATATCGGGTTCCGTTATCATCGAAATTGCTATCTGAATTTCGCTCCGTGTTGATTGTTCGATTCAACCTTTGGCCAAGTGCCAACGCGCCTTTAACAGCATATACATTGTTGTTGACCAAAAAGCAAATCCCTATCAACAGCTCCTTTTCAAGTGCATTCAGAAAGAGATGACATACGATTGTCAGATGTGATCTAGGCTCGCCGATGTGGGCGCACCGCCAGACGAAGACGGTCACACGCTCCATCCCAAGAAGCAAGCCGAAGCATGTTAGTATTGTGGTACCCATATTCTTGCTCCCTTCCCGGCTATCGCACTCCATTCACAAGACCTCCCTGATTGTATTTGCATGATTTCCTCATTGATTCGCCTACCCACTCAGCAGCCTTGGTATTCTTCTCCCTGCTTGTGAGCCCATTCGCATTCGTGTTTTCACGCAGATCCGCTTGGGCCGAGGATGCCTTACCTCAGATTTCTTGGGTAGAGATTATACTGCGGACAAGCTTGTGAATGAGCCTAAGAGGAAGGGAAACAGAACGATTAGAGACCGGGTCAGGTGACCGTAGTACAGCTAGGACGCGAGGAAACACAACGAAATGCAGACAGAGAAGGTAGTCATGATTCATCAATTCATGGTAGTTTAGGCTTTGATGTACGCAAAGGAGTGTCCTAGGTGTTCAGTCGCCAAAGAGACAAGCGCCTCGTCTCGTGCCTACTACGCCACGCTATGCCATCGCAGCAGAGTATCAGCAATTTAGCCAGTCCAGCAATCCGCAATGCAATCAAACATCCACTCGCACAGTCGCTCAGCGACTACGTACAGTATGCTACAGAGTGCATGCTTAGGTGTAAATCGTTTCGGTAAAGGCGTTCAAGCTCAAGCCCTCCTCCGCAACATCCTCGTCCTTGAGGAAGAGCAGCGGCATCTCGACGAGCATACCGCGGACGCGGCTCAGAATCTCCTTGACCTGGCGCGCGCCCTCCTCGCCGGGGGCAAAGTTCTCGGCAACGACGTGGCCGCGCTTATAACGACGGTGGGACCGGCCCTCGTCATCCTTGTTGTCTTCGTCCTTCTTGCCGTCGTCCTTGAAGTAGCGCTCGTAGAATTCGTCATACTGCTCCCAAGTGTGCACGTTGTCGGAGGGAACACAGTGGAAGACCTCGCCAAAGGCGTCGGTGTTGGTCTTGGCCTGGCTGTTCCACGCCCTCTGGAAGTCTTCCGAAATCGGATCCATGACGAACTCGTCCTCGGCGGAGCCCCAGTCGTAGATGTTGTTGGCGTCGCTGATGGGCAGGTAGTTCTCGTCGGGAGTCTCGTAGTCCTGCGTCTTGAGCAGACCCATGTGCTTGCGCGTGAGCTGGCGGCGCAGCGAGGCCGCAAATCTGGAGGCCCGCCACGGCTCACCGCCCATGACAGAGTCGACGGGCGTTGGGTCCTCAATGATGACGGCAATCTCCGAGTCGTGGTCACCGAGCTGGCTGCGGTCGTTGAGGTTGGCGGAGCCGCAAATGACAATACGGTCGTCGGCAATGAGCAGCTTGGAGTGAATGTAGAGCTCCTCGGAGACAAAGGCCTCGATCTCGTCGAGCGCGCCATTTTCCCAGGGAACGTTCCTGATGTCTTCACCACCAAGCATGTAGCATTCCGCAACCGAGTCCCAACGGCCGCTGGCGAGGCCGTGGTGCTTACCCATCCTGCGGGCACCACTCTGGTACTCGTCGTACCTCTCCTCCTCACCGGGCTCTCCTGGGTAGCCGTCTTCTTCTTCATCGCCCTGGACACGGCGTTGGTAACGGCCGCCATACTCGCGGTCGTGCTCCTCGCGAGCATCCTCGTAGGAGACGCCTCCCTTGTCCTCGGCGTCGCGCAGAGCGCCGCTGACGTTGATTCTGTCGTAGTTGCGGAGGTTGTAGAAGCGAATGTAGTCCATGGGGTTGATTCCCTCGGCAGCAACACATTCGTAAATGGACTTTCCGTGGCCACGGTTGATAGAGTTGTACTGGAACTCCATAATGGCGCGGGTGCTGGCAGCTTCGTCGGTGCGGAGGTCACCAGGGAAAGCAGGGACGGAGGGAATGAGAACCACCATTTTCCAGTTTTCGCCGTTCTTAGCAGCACGGATGATGCGCTCGACAATAGCGGCACCGACCTTGTTCTTGATGGCCTTTTGGTCGTCCTGAGTAGCCGTGATGAAAAACTGATTCTCAATGTAGACAAAGTGCTTGCTGTTCTTGATGATTTCAATGTAGGCGTTCTGGATAGAGTGTTCAATCGTCACACCGTGGCTCCACTTGGCGCAGCTACGGGCGAGCTGAATTCCAACAGAGCCATCTCCACGCTCCTCCCTGGGCTCGTCGTACTCATCTTGGTGAGCCCTGTTGTGTTGAGGGTGGTAGCCGAGGCGCTCGGCACCGTGCTCGAAGCGCTCAGACAAGTTGGTAAACGTCTTTTGGAAACCTCCGCCTTGCCTTTCTTCGTACGCCAAGTCGTCCTCGGGGGCTGGGTTAGGGGCCGATGATTTCTTGGACAGACGGCTGTACCTCTCGTCACTCCGAATCTTGTACTTTTCATGGAAAATGAAGTTCCATCGCTGGACGAAGTGCTCCTGGAGATCCTCCGTAATAGGTCCCCTAAGGGAGAGAGCCACATCGGACCAGCCCATGCGGGAGCTCTCTTCACGGTCGAGTTTGTTGTTCTGCCAGTTGGTGACATCCTGGAAGTCCATGATGCGGGCGTTGTTGTAGTCTTGGCCGGGGAAGACGATCTGGTCTAGATCACCGGGATGGACATCGGCAATGGAGTGTTGGTTGGTGTCCCAGCGGCCGTAGCAGAGATCTAGACCTCCCATGAAGGCGATGGTACCATCAATCAAGCACAGCTTCTCGTGGTGGGCCCAGTAAAGAACGGTGTCCTGGCCAGAGCCATAGATGGCCTTGAGCGCGTCCATAGGCAGGGTCGCGGCCGACTTTGCACTCAATGAAAAGTTCTTAAACTCATCAATGAGATCCTGGCCTACGGTGTTGGCGTCCGGGATATGGTCGGGGTGACGGAAGACGGCAATGTTGGGGTGGAGAGCCTCGAGGTGGTGCTTGGTGTGCTCCGAGGAGACTGTCAAGGGAATGAATCAGCGGGGTTCTTTTCTCAATATATTCTCAAGATCCGAATGCGACGTCCAGGCCCAGGGGTCAATGGAATTATCGGTCAACCATGGGAGAACTGGGGTCAGAAACTTACGAGTCAATGCCTGGGATACCTCCTTGTATACGATAATGTTGACCTTAACACCACGCTCTGCAGCGGCCTGCAGCATGCGGTCGATGCGGTAGTTTTGATTCTTGGCGGGGGGACGACGCAGGTACAGTTCGGGGGACAGCCACCCTGGTGTCGTCAGCGTGGTTGCACAGTTTCAAGGCGGATGGGTCTCACAATCCAAAATCCAGATTGATTCCTGGGCGCGCTCCAAGGCGACGGATACAGCCCACATGTATCCGCAGGCATCGACGAACCACTTGGCGTCGTTGCCAGACTGACGCTGAGGAGCAAAGCTCAGGAAGCGGTGCTTGGAGTACCTCTGAGCACCCTCGTGGGAGGTATCGGCAGCATCAGCGGCGAACTCTTGCTGAGTGGGAGGGGTGTCATGGTCCTCGCCGACGATGGCTTCCTTGATCCTCTCGAAGAAGCCAGTCATTTTGGGACGAGGGTTGTCGGGTTGGTCAAAGGTGAATTGGGGGTTTGCGGAGGAAGGGTCGGTGTAGGGATACGAGTGAGTGGGCTGGATATTTATGGTCAATCAGGACAGTTTGAAACGAGTCGGCCAGTACTCACAGACTGCTGCTCCGCCTCATCATCAGGGCCGTGGTTCTTGTGGAGCAGCCTCCGCCCCAGGTCACGCACCAAACCGCGTCCAGAGCTGTCGGACTGGCCGTCGTACAGGTCATGGTGGTGGAACTCGCCATAGGCCAGATGGTCCTCGTCGTCGAGGCCCTCCATGGCGGAGCGGGCGGTCGAGGACCTCAGGGTAGACGGCAGCTTTTCGGCGAGTGGTGGAGGAGGGGGGTGTTGGGGCACCCGGTGGTCCCTGAGGGGGAGGGAAACCTGAGGTGATGAAAGCGACGGCGGGCGGGAGTGGAACAAACACATCACCCCTCCAGCTCCAACTCCCCCCACCTCGCGTCCATTGGCTCCATCCCTGCTGGCTGGCCCGGTTCCGCGTCGCCTTCTCGAACCCGGCGAATCATGGACGCTCGTGGTCGCATTATTTGAGCCTCAGGTCGTCTTTGTTGAACATGCATGAGGTGCTGTCCGCGGCGGAAACACCTTGGTTTGAGCCATGATGCCGATCGACTCCGGCTATGTCGGCCTGCTCGCGACGCCATCATTGGTGTTGGAACAACCCAGAGCTTCAGCACGGAGCGGCAATGACCTCATGGTTACCGCTCTGCCGTGGCCCGAATCATCTGCGATGGCTGCTCAAATACGCCCACTCGACCCCTCATCCGCTCCCCCTCCCCTCGTCCTTCTTGCGAAACCAACATAAGTCCATCATGGCTGCCGCTTCCTCTGCTCTTTCTGCCAGAATCCTGCCTCGCGTCGTCGCTCCCGTGGCTTCCAGACTTGCGCGACCTGCTTTCAGCTCCAGCATCCGCCAGTTCCACCAGTCTTCCAACATGACTGCTCCCAGCCAATCCATCGCCACGCTCGACGTATGCCAAATCCATCAGCTGGCGCGTTGCCCAAGCTAACGGTCGCAGTCCTCTCTGGTCTCGCGCCTGCCAGAGTCGTCCCCCACTCTTTTCGAGGCCAAGAAGGCAAAGAACCTGTCTTTCGAGGCCATTGCGAACAAGCTGGGTCGCGAAGAGGTTGCTGTCGCTGCTCTCTTCTATGGCCAGGCGAGGGCTTCCCCGGAAGACATCAAGAAGTTGTCGGAGCTGCTCGAGATCCCTGCCGACACGCTAGAGACCCAGCTCTCTGGCTTCCCGGACCGTGGCCGCATTCTCGACATGCCCCCCAAGGACCCGCTCATCTACCGTCTCTACGAAATCGTCCAAAACTACGGCTATGCTTACAAGGCTGTGCTGAATGAAAAGTTTGGCGACGGCATCATGAGCGCCATTTCGTTTTCGACAAAGGTTGAGAAGGAGACGGACGACAAGGGCGAGTGGGCCAAGATTACCCTCCGCGGCAAGTGGTAAGTAGTGCGCCGAATTCTGGAACAATGCCCAGTACTGACATTCTTAGGCTGCCCTACTCGAGATTTTGATTGTTTTAATTCTGTACTGTTCTGGTTAGCGTATAATCGAATGTAAATTTACTGCATACCTACGTTTCCCTGTGTGGTGGCGCTCGCGGCTGTCTGCCCAGTGGAGTTACCCTGCTGCTGGTTAGTACAACCTCTCCAAGAAAGTACTGGTTAATTGTACGGCCTGCCTGCATGCATCGAGTGTCCAATCTTTGGTGCATCTGCTTAGGAGCAGCAAATTCGATTAGACGGAAGAGCTGTGACTGCTCATCGTAATCACCAGGCAAAAGCTTATTGACGTGCAAAACACCACGCACTAAGAGTCGAGTCCAATACCTCATAAGCTCATGTGCATCGTGGGCTTGGGTTAGGCTTCTCAAATCTCAGAAAGAATGACAGCAAGAAAGTCAATGTTGAGGTCATTTAAGATCCCATTCTTGAATCTGGAGTCTTCGCGTCAAAGGTTGCAGACTACAGACAATGGTGAAAACGACACCACAGCATGTAGTGCCGGCCAGCGAAGGACCCCGAGCGAGCAGGCGTGCCTGCCCAATGGAAGGTAAGCGGTCAACGGCTTCACGCTTCCTCTGGAACAACCCCGACAACTCTACCACGGCTCTGCCTGATCATCCACCATCCGTCCTCCCTCCCTCCCTCCCTCCTCGCTCCTCGCTCCTCGCTCTTCGCTGCTCACTCCTCACTCCACAACCCTCGCCATCACCACCCGCCTTCGATTGCGCACCCGCCAGCCGAGCCGTCCAGATATATCGCTTGGTCCATCGATAATCGATACGCCCGGGCTGCACCCCCCCACAATCGGCTTCCCACCCCATCGGCCTTCTGATCATGGCCCAATCCGAACATCACCAACCTCTACCCGAAGACATGTCTCGCTGCAATCACCCAGACTGCAACGGCACCGTGTTCAATTCGGAGAAGGCACTTCACCGTCATTGGGCCGAAGAAGATTCTCATGACTATTGCAAGCCTTGCAAGTACATGGCCAACAGCTATGACGAGTTGACCGACCACAAGGCCAATTCCCCCAAACTTCACATCTGCTGCAAGTTCTGTGGCCAGGACTTCAAAAACATCAGGACTAGAGACATTCATGTCAGGAAGGTGAGATCATTCCCGCTGCCGACACTTGAAGATTGCTCACATCTCTGTAGATGCATCCTGTTGAACAGGACCTCCGATGCATTGGCTGCAAGGAACACTTCGTTCGTGGTTACGCCCTCATTGGACATCTCGAGTTCGATCACTGCAGGGCGATCCCGGCTTCGCAATTCAAGAGTTGTGTTGAGCACACGGCGCTGGTCAACAAAATGCTCGAGGATCCAGATTACGTCAAGACGAAAGAATTCGATGGCGCCACTGCGCTCGCTACTGATGGCAGTACCTATGCGAGTACCGATTTCGACGATGCTTCAACCATTGGTGGAGGCTCAACTGTGGGAGGAAGATCGACTGGCAACCATATTCTCGATGAGGACGATTGCTCGGCAGTTGATTCGCAAGAGGGCGGTGTTCCCATCGCGGCTCTGCTGCCAGAGGTCAAGTCACAGCCCCGCAAGGTGGCACATCCTGTCGACAATTTTCCCGCGCTCCCCGGAGCAAAGAATAGCACTCCCATGACCTGGGCCAACAAGGCAGCCGCCCCGCGTCGCGCTGAAGACTTTCCACCACTTCCTGGACCCAAGTCGTACGCCTCCGTGTCCCAGCTCTCCAGGGCGACTAGTCAAATGTCTCTGAACTCTTCTACCGGTAGCGAGAGGACCGTGTTGAAGAATGGCTCCAATGCGTGGGAGACCTCGTCTCAATCTTCAGAGGTGCTTTTCAAGGGCACCGGCACGAGGCCATTCGTTGCAGTTCAGTCTTCCACGACCTCTTCGACGCTCTTTAGCGGCGCAGAGAAGACGCCGCTGGATGCAAAGTGGAAACAGGCGCTTGCGGAGCGCGATCTTGAGTACGAAGACAGAACTCGATGCAACCCTTTCCTCCTGCGCTTCTGGGACCCAGAGCATCCGCAGTATGATCCGGAGCGCTTCTTCCACAACACCATTGGAAAGTACATTTGCCCACTTAGCAAATGCGAGTATGTCTCTCCCGACTCCACCAGCTAGGACGTTGCTGACAGATTCACAGGGCTCACTTTTTTGAACCGTCCAAGATGACTGAGCACCTTCTTGGGAAGCACATCATCACCCAAGTCCGCTGCCCTACGTGCTCAAAGCTGTTCAACAGCTGCTCGGCCTTGCTGGCTCACTGCGAAAACGCCTCGTCCGAGTGCAGAGTTGCTCACACTCGCGATTTCTGGAAGGTTGTTGATCTGTTCAGTGGTGGGTTCCTTGGCATCAAAGATGTAAGTCATGTACCCTCGCCATCATGAGTAATCCGCCGCTGACACGTTTTGAGGCTCATCGCTCCGACATAACGGATCAAGACCGTCAAGACCGTCGAGATGATTATGGCCTCAGAATCGTCGGCTCTGGCATGAAGTCTGACTACATCAAATACATCGCAACCGTTCCAAACGACTGGGCTGGAGCTGGAAGTGCAACGTCCAGACAGACGACGACCGTCGGGCGCACCTGGGATGACGGATCTGGTCCCCCGCGCCGCTTCACTGGAACGATGAACCCGTCGGTCCCCATCTCGAGCTCGCGCAAGTTTGCTCGCTCGACGGCATCCATCTACCCAGAGCTTGTTTACCCCGAAGGTGACGAGCCGAACGGCACTTCGGCCCACATGATCGACCCGAATGCCAGACGTGACCGTACTGGCATCTACGTCGTGCCCGAAGAATACAAGGTCATGCGTCGCGAAGACATGAAATATATCTGGGAGATGGAGGAGACGAACAAGTAGATTGTTCAAAGGCGCCGGTGCTCTAACATGGCGCCTGAAGCCACTCTTCCAGCACCCAGGTCTCATTATATCTCTCGGCCGGAACGAAACCGTTTGTGTTTTCAATCCCGACCCAGCCGATACCTCTGAACACTATTCAAGACTTCCCAAAAATTGAGGTTTCGGTGTGATCTGGCCTCAAGGGCTTTTCAATCACTCCCATAAAGCGTCTTACATCAGCCCACTCGATTGCTTTTCGATTGTTTCTGACTCGACACGGTATCTGATCGACACTCGGACAATTCTATTTACCTCGGCCGTAC
This sequence comes from Phyllosticta citribraziliensis, assembly GCF_038025025.1. Classification (NCBI taxonomy): domain Eukaryota; kingdom Fungi; phylum Ascomycota; class Dothideomycetes; order Botryosphaeriales; family Phyllostictaceae; genus Phyllosticta; species Phyllosticta citribraziliensis. Next base: position 302,627 of record NW_027117353.1, on the reverse strand, counting down.
ACCTCAACACGAAAAGCGAAGGGGGTGATGGCCAAAAACAAAATCACCAAAAGCAAAGGCGGCTTCTCAGGTGCATCCCCTCTCGACTACCCGCCATCTGCGACAAACGGATCCAACTCTGCTACCGCCGACAGCCTCTGAAAGGTCGACTACGGTGGTCTGGGCTTGCTCACTCTACTTTTGCTGCTGCTTCTTCTTCTTCTCCCTCTTTCCGTCTCTCCAAAGAAAACCCCTCAGCACTAATAATCCAACCCTTACGGTTCAGTTTGAAAATTCCCCTTGTCATTTGCCTTTTCCCTTGCACCTGCATCTGCGCCTGCACTTGCATTACCAAGTTGCTCAGAAACACTTACTCTGCCTCTCGTCTCTAGCTAGCTAGCTTTCTTGCCCGTCTCTTTCTGCAACAGGCAGGCAAGCACGCAAGCAAGTACAACAAGAGATGTGACGAGAGCGCGGCGTGCAGACAGCAAAAGCTTCTCCCCATTTTCCTCCCTTTAAGCCAGGCGATGACGTTGCTTTCGTCATCTTCTCCGAATCGTCGACGTCGACGGTAGTTGAGGGGCTCCGATGTGGTAGTGGGCTACCTACTTGCTCGCCTACCTCCTAGACTAGAATGAAAGGGTTAGTCGGTTAGTTAAGCGGAGGAATCAGGCAATCGATTAGTGAATGGATGTTGCATTCGACCACCGTTCATGGCCTTCGATTGTGTAGCTACAAGGCACCGTTATTTACGTATTGTTTGGTATTGTACAACGTATGTGGGTAGAAGATGGCAAGAATCAATAACTACATGTATGTAATGTAGACTGAATGGAGACGAGAGGGAGGAGGAGGAAAGGAAAGGGAAGGGACAAGGTACCCCTCTCTGCGTTGCAGTCCGTCGGGTTGCGGGCAGTCGGGTCGCTGCGGGATCTCTTGGTCTACACAAGAAAACGTATTCATCTGGCCTCTCTGCCTACCGACCAGCATATGTACAACAGTACAGTACAGTACATTTCACAAGTACACGCCCACCAGCCAGCCGCCGCCGCCGCTCAATCGACCCGACCAAGCACATCATCCAGGTGGATGATGCATGGCGTCGTTGCTTCCTTCGGTTGCAGCGCCCCCATCCTCCATTGTCTAGTTTGCGGCATGCGAGAAGTTCATCACCGCGTGGCGTCAGGTGTATTGGCGCCGCCTGGGCTGGCCGCTTTGCTCGCGCGGCCCTGCCTCCCTCCTCGTTTCGTTTTCGTTTTCTTTTCTTTTCTTGCGTTTCGGTCGGCTGTCGGCAGCTCCCTCCTCCGTCTGCTGTGTCGACGTCGTCGTCCTCTTGTCGACCTCCACCTTACAAGCCTCATGCGACAACACGACACGACAGAACAGAGAAAAAGAGACTGGACCCACATCGCCGTGCTGTGCCATGCCATCTCGCCTGCCTTCCATGAGCGCATTCTGTTCGCCAGTCGCGGTTTGTTTCGCCGCTACCACGGTGGTAGCGGCTCAGATGCTCAGATCATGTGGGCGTGCCGGTGATGGCGATGATTCCGCAGCGCGGCGGCAGCATGAGGAGATGTGAGATGGCTGCTGCTGCGGCGTACGGGATGCGGCGACAAGCCCGCCGCCGTTCGCCTGATGATGATGCGTCGGTTGTGTGCGCGAGACAGTGAGAGGGAATTGGAAGAGGAGGCGGCAGCAGCAGCAGTCGAAGTGTGCAGTCCGCTCGCTAATCGCCCTCCCAACGCCAACTGCAACCCCAAAGACTCAGGGGGCAGCACCAAGTCTGCCCCGCCCACACTCCCACTCCCACTTCCCTCTCTACCCACGCCGCCCATCGCCGCCATCTCCTCCTCTTCTTCCATCACCGCACCGCCAATGGACCAAGACGCCGAAAAGCAAAAGGGAGAAGAGGTAGTGGCGGAACTGCCGGATGAGCGGCCGGCGCTGTGCACGCCGCAGGCGTAGCCGACGAGGACGGTCTTTTCTTGGACGGAGTGGCCGTACTGGCCGTACTGCGCGCAGGGGTCGACGGCGTGCTTGTGGTAGAGGCAGCCGCAGACGGCGTAGCGCTCGGTCAGTTGGTAGCACATTATGTTGCCTTCTCTCTGGCTGGCGGACTGGCTGGCTGCGTGTGGGTTGGTCCTCTGATGTAACGAAGAGCAGGATAGATGCTGAAGAGTGTTTTACTTTCGAGAATCGTATGAGTCGACGATTAAGTGACTGATGGGAACAGAACGCCGTCCTTTTCAAAGAGATGCAGAACCGGTAGTATGGAGTAGCAGAAGCGTGATGTGATGATTGACAACGAAAAGAGACAGACTGGAAACTCAGTGATGCCTTATATATATCAAAAAAGCGGTGCCGTCGCGTCGAACGGCACCACCGTCGAGAGAAGGAGACGAGCGAGGAAGATGGCTTAGCAAACGGCGGACAGAAGTGAACCAGTAGCAGTTCTTTGTGGACCATCATCCATCTGCAGCCCTACGTTTTGCATGGGCATGGCGTGAAGCCCTGCTGCTGCCACTGCTGCCGCCTGCCGCAGGTAGTTGTGAGATGGTGGATGATGCCGATTATCCAGCGGTACTGTGACGAAAGGAAAGAGACGGTGACGAGCAACAAATAGCAAGTGGACGGAGAAACGAGAGTCGTGGATACAACGGCAGGAACAAGGGAAGAGAGGGCAAAGCTGTCAGCATTGCGCGAAGGCACGGTCTAAGATAGGGCTGCAGGGGTGGGATTCACCACCGCACTTGGTCGCTCGCTGCGTCTGCCTGTGTGTCTGTCAGTCAGTCCGTCCGTCCCGTCGTAAGTCACGGTGTAAGAGGGCAAGGCAGCGACCAAGCGAGGGCATGGTGACATGGGATTGGCTCATGGGCCCCCGCCAGGAAGCTCGCGTCCGTCAGTCGCGTCATGACCGCAGCTGTCCGGTCGAGGGTGACAGGATGGGAGGAGAGGACCAGGACGAGGACGAGTAGGATGATGATGGGAGCAAGAGGCTCTCGTGGTTGCAAATCAATCCGTTTCTCCTCTCAGCGGGACCGGGCCGTCGCCAGATGACGAAGCAATTGATGAGCAACGAGCGGACGAGCGAGCCGGCACCGTCAACGACGACGACCACGACGACGACAATTTCTAATGCCGTGCATGCATGCAGGCGGCTCTGCGGGCCTCGCGGCGACCTGGCGGATGGGCGGGCTTGGTCATGATCATGCCGGACGCCCCAAAGTCGCAAACGATTGCCAAAACGACGTGCATCTGACAGGACAGGACGGCGCCGGCGGGCCCCGCTGGCTGGCTTGACGAAGAGCGGCATCAGAGAAAGCGACAGAGACGGGCGAGGGCAACCGACGAGAGCGCGAGCCCGACGGCCATCCGTCCGTCATCCATGGCGCGCATCAGCATCATCGTCATCATCACGGCCGCATGGCGCTGGCGAATGCTGCGACTGGCCAGCCAAGCGAGAGGCGCCTCGTTTTCCCGGCCGGATGATGATTCCATCTGACGGCACGGTGTGGATGGATGGATGGATGGATGGATGGATGGATGCCAAGCAGGTACCATAGCGGACGGCTGGCAGACCAGACAGGGCGGACCAGCCCCTCGAGGTTGTCGAGGCCATGAAGGAAGGGCGGATGCGGGTCAGTGGGAACGCGGCAAACGGAGAGGCTGGAGCAGCGCGTACGCGATTAGCACAGACAGGGTTGCGAGGAAGAAAGTGGGTGACAGAGACAAGAGAGCATGTAGATGGAGGCGGCGGTGGCTGCTTTACGTGAGAAGCAGCCGAGCTGGTCCGGCAGCGATGCCATTACAAAGAAGCAGTGCTTCCAAAGCGCATGATGGTGCTGGAACGAGATGGTCGAAAGCAGAAGCATGTAGCGCCGGCCATCGATGCAGGTTTGCGGTGTGAGACGTGGATGGAGGGTGAAGAGGGAGAGGTACGAGGTGGGAATTGAGGGCATGGATCGCCGGGGTCCCCCTGGATACCACCACCCCGGCTCGCATCAACCCTTCGTCTCTCTATGCCCACCTTTTCCCTCGGCCTTCTAATAATAGGCAACCGTCGACTTTGGTCTCGTTTTGACCTCGTACGTTTGCTTGCCGCTGACAGGCTGTGATGCGCCTTTCACTGTGCGGAGAGCATTTGGAATCTTGCTCCTCGTTGGTCTACTCGACGACAGTTCTCAAGGTATCAAGACAATCCAGGCAGCCATCCGCCAAGCAGCGTCTGCGCACCAAGGCAGGGCATCACGCAGTACAGGGTGCAGCGGCTCTGGCCGTCGTCGGCCTTGATACAAGACGCGTCAGACTGGCCAAGCTTTCAAGCAGGCAAACAGGCAAGTCATTGCGAGGTGCCCTCTGTTTCGAAACACGGCCAACAGAAAGGGCACAGGGCAGCGGTTAAATGTTCGTACTCATTCTCTCGCAGACGAGACAAGTCTGGACAGACAGCAAAGTGTGCCTGTCGTTCTTGGTTTTGGCCAGCCAACTAGGCGCGGCGCAGTGGCCTTTGGAGAATGGGGTACTGGGTCTTTGTACGTACATTATCTATCTTCGCTGTCGACGCTGTCTGTCTCCACGGAACGCAGCCTTTGAGCTGCGTGTGCGCATTCTAGACGGCGAGACAGAGAAGAAACCCCATTCCAGTCGACATAGCGAAGCATCCCATCTTCTGCCATCCCACCTATCATACGAGTGCCGTTCCCATTCCATCCCACGCCGTCGACAATGTCGTTCGTCTGGCAGCAACATGAAGCACTGCTGCACTGCGCTTTACTGCGCTGCGCTGCGCTGCACCCGGCTGACATGCCTACCATGCTCCTCTCACTCGCCACTGCACACGCACAATGACGCGCGACGCCCATGTCCATGCCCACAGCATCAGCACAGCTCACCTACCTTATGTACCTTACCCTCCTACCTGCCCGTCTCTGAAACCCGCGCAATGCTCATAGGCCTCTTTGCGCAAATGTCGGTGTGACTGTATCGTCCTCAATGTCACTGCTGCCAAACCACCTTACTAAGCACCTGAGCACCCACCTATCATATGTATGCGTAGGTATGCTTCTTCGCGCGTCACCGTGGCCAAAAACGTCGCGAACCCGCGAGCTCTGCTCTACTCTGCAGCACTCTGCAATGTCTCGTCCACCTCGGCATCACCCGGCCGGCCGGCTGCCTCCCTCACAACCCCCCTTCTCTCTCCTCTCCCATCACTGCCGGAAGGCAGCGGGAACAACCTACCCTGCAGCAGCAGCATCAGCTCCGACAGCTCGCCCACCCACCCAAGTGCACAGACGACCTTCTAGAAAAAGAGCTGACGCGTCATCCACGCATGCTGAAATACACAGCTACATTCATGGACTGCACACAAAACTGACGAACAGACGGTCGGGTCAGGAACAAAGAAGAGATTCAGTCATGGGTTGTATTTCTCAGCGTAGCCTGTGTATGGTTTATCGACATGTAGGTAGGTACTCAGAAAAAGAAAAAACTCGTCGGGGCGAAAAGGACTTGCGTACAGGACGTGACTGCTCACTCATCGACTGGCAAACCACGACACTTTCAGGAGGAAAAACGGCCGAGTTTCGACAAGAAGAAGAAAGAGAAGAGGAGAAGAAAAAGGCGTGGCAGAAGAGGAGGATAAGAGAGGTTTGTAAAAGGCCCACGCGCAATAGGATGGGGCAACTAAGAGCTCTGGGCGACAGGTGCGTTTTGAATGGATGCAGGGAATGAGCAAACATTTCCCTACGCCTCCACGCCCGATGATGAGTCGAAGGTGAAAGGATTAAAAAAGTGTCCAGGTGAAAGAAGTGGCGCTGGGCCCAAAAAGGAAGCACTAGGCTTCCCAGGAGAAAAGAAAACCCATCTCAAGCCATGTCCTCTTCCATGTGTAAGACAAGTCGCCATGTCCCTTCGTTGCACGCTCCTGCGGAAGAAAAGGAAACAAAACCAAAAACACCTGCTGCATGTGAGAGAGTCCCAGATGAGATATCCACGCTAGTATAAAGCAAGCCATCCCAGACGCCAGGCAAATATGCTGGCTGTGGGGAATCAAATACAAAAGGAAAGGGAGAGAAAAGGGCATTAGACAGTAATCGTCGTCAAAATTGCCCCAGACTGGGCCAACCCAGTCTTTACGAAAAGTCTTCGCTGACGGGGCTCTTGCGGCCATGCGAGCTCGCCGGGCTGGGGTAGTACTTGTCGAAATAACGCGAGCGGTCCTCGTTGACGCTGCCGCGGACCGTTTCCACATCCTCGAGCTTGGTCTTGTCGAGGTTTTCGCTCACGGCCTCGACCGAAGAAACCGAGTCGCGGGAGCTGAAGGATGATGCGCTGTCAATGGTGCTAGCGGAGGGACGCTCGGACGACGACATGGGCGAACGAGGCGAAGCGCTTGCCTCGTGCACAAAGTTGGGGTTCTCTGGATCGGCGTTGATGACAAGAGGGCCCTTGCGATTGCGGATAGGGTTCCGCGGAGGAAGCTTCGGCGCCGCTGGCTTGGTGACGGTGACGAGTCTGGCACGGATTGCCTGGGGCTGGGTGGCCTGCTGGACCTCTGCCACCACTGGCTCCTCCACATCTTCAAAGTCGTCATCGTCGTCGTCTGATTCAGAGGCATCCGGATCTTTCCTCGACGCCGCTTCCGCTTCGGCCTCCGTCTCGTGTTGTTCCACATGCTTCTCTTGCCGCACTCCCGACTGCTGAGTGACCTCACCCGCAGAACCCTGTTTCGGCAGGGGCTCGGGTTCGGCAAGGACGTCATCTTCCGGAATTTCCGCCATGACTGATCGCGTCGTCGCGGACATGCTCGGGCTGTTGATGGAATGCGTGTCGAAAACGTCTGTCTGGATTCCCATGTCGCACGTTTGTATTCCACGGTCGACTGTAGAGGTGCTCAGGGTGCTCGCTCTCCAACTGCTCCGCCGGCTCGTAGTCCTTATGCTGCGTCCGTCAACGCTCCGTCTGCTGAATGTGCTGAAAATTGGGCTCTGCGGGCTCGGGTTGAACTCGAATTGCTCGCTGGTAGGTCTCTTGTGCGTCCCGGCCTCGACAATATGAAATCCTTGCTTTTCTAATGCCAACACCCCATACGGATCAGGATCCATCTTATCCGGGACGCCAAAAATGTGGTCACTGTCGAGCTCGAAATCGCTCGGCGGGGGCTCGGAAGGTAGGAGATTCTGGTCGAATTCGGCATCTCCTTGCGCGGCTTTGATCGTCTCCATTAGGGTGCGGATCTCAAGAGGGGGATTTGCAACTTTGCCGGCCAGGATATCTGCCAGACCAAGTCTTTCGCCGTAGAATTTTTCGTTTTCGTCGGTCCGCTCAATGACAACGGTCCCGTCTATCTGCACGCCGGCGTAGAGACCTCTTGACTTCATGTAGTTGAATACGGGGGCTTGACGCTTGTGAACCTCGGTCTCGACGATGCCTCCGACGCCGAGCGGACCGGCGACTGCGCTCACTTCCCCGCCCAGTGTACATCGTACTTTTGCAAATGCTTCCAATGCTTGTTGTGTGTTGATGACGACGACGCAATCGTAGATGTCGACGCCGACTAGAAAACCGAGGCCGGCGGTATGCAGCATGATGCCCGAGGGAGGCGACCAGTTGCCATCTTCCATGCGTCCGACGAGAATTCCACTTCCTCCTGCGCCTGATATCCAGAGTCCGCTGCGCATGGTAGTGAAGATGGCGAGTCCTTTGGCGTTGCGAATTACCTGGGCCGACGTCAGCTTGGGCCTTGTGGAGGAGGGGCAAAGCGGGGGAGGTCAGACTTCAGCGGGAATCTTTTTGAGAACTTTTTGCTTTTGCTTAGGCCCGTCGATGGTGGTGAGCAGTTCCTCTTCGTAAAAACCATCTTCTGGGAGCGAGTCAGCGGAGGCAACATGGCGGACTCGACCAGGCATACTGCAAAAACTTCTGAGGATGCGGGCAGCCTTGTCGCTCTCCTTGTCGAGGGTCGTGGGCCAAAAGGCTTCGGAGCCCAGCTTGTTGGAGAGACGGTTGACGGGGGCACCGAGTTTGTCTGCCCAGCCCCATAGCTTGTCGAAGCTGGCCTTGCTGCCATGCTTTGTGCGCTGCCACATGGTGTCGAGCTATGGCGGCGGGCGAGCTCGCTCTTGGTGATGGGCGCAGTTAGGGCGTTGGGTCCATGTAGGAGGACGAAGGAAGGGCGGGGGTAGGGTAGTTGAAGGAAGGCAGGACAGGGACGCAAGAGGGAGAGAGGGAGAGGAGGAGGATGGTTTCACGAGGAGCGGGACGAGGAGGGTGGTGGCCGGGGAAGGCTTGTCAGTTGCGTGTTGCGGCGCCAGAGAAGAACGTTGGAGCTTGTTGACGTAGCAGGATCTCCTCGATCCTCTGACTTTTGCACTTTAATTTATGGCCCCCCTGCGCTCATCACCACCACCACCACACATCTACTGATTAACAACCCGTGATGGGAAAAAAATGCGCAGCACCGTCCGAGCCATCCGTCGCCGTCGTCGCCGTCGTCGTCTTCGGCTCCAGTCCCGTCCAGTCGACCGGCCGAATCGCTCTCGCGCCACAGGATGACCATCCGCCGCCGAGGCCCGCAGCATCAGCAGCCCGTGCCCTGCCGCCGTGCGGGCTGTGCCTGAACCTGAGCTTGAGCCTGATGAGCCTCGACTGTACGGGTCCAAGTCTGCAAAGCAAAGGCGGCTGGAATGTGATTGATTGCGCAACAAGCCAAACGTCTGGCAGCATTCCAGAAACACACATATCCACTTGAAACGCTGCCGGACGGCCTTCCCTGCCGCCTGATTCCACAATCCAGTGGCTGCTATGTCAGCACCCTCACTTCCGCCGCATTTTTTTGGCCTGTAACTACCAATTACCTCTCGTCATGCACCAGCTATTTGGCATCTCGATTTGCAATTCCCACCGTTCATGCAGTGCTGTCTGCGCTTGCACGAGCACAGCGCCGACGCTTCATGTCGAGCGGGCATATGCCGTTCGGAAACACGGACCGAACCATTGTCTGCCCCAGGTCAAAAATAGGTCGTCTTCTCCCTACGACAACTAGCCACTAGCCGTCCTTTTCTTTTGTTCTCTTTCCCTTCTCGGGCCAGAGGCGTCTCGCTTGGCCGTCTTCGTACGGGCCGCTGTCTGCGAAGAGCATGGATTGGCAGCCATGTGTCACGCACAGTCTGCTTGGCGGCAGAGCCTACTCAGACATCATCATCACCTGGCATACAAATGTGTATGCTGCCGCCGCTTGCGCTACCTCACAGATCCATCTCGTCGCTCTCCTTCAGGCGTCCTGAGTACTGGCACTGTCCTCACCACCGCGCTGTCGCCTGGATACGCGAACTTCATCTCCGCGACCAACGCGGCCTGCTGCGGGCATGGATGCTCCCCAGAGTCCTGCTGCCGTCTGCCGTCTAAAGATAGGTCGCTTGGTCTCAGACCAGCCTCATGATTTACGCCCTCTCGACTCTTCACGATGCCATTCTTAGCGACGGCTCTCCGCGACGTCATGTCGTCTGTTGCACCGACGGCGACGACAGGAGGTGTTGAACCACCCAGCGATGTTATCAATGTGCGCACTGCTGTCGACTCGCCCGCTTCTCCATTCTTAGCAATGAGCGGGAGATCTCGACGTCATGCTCATGGTCAATGGTACCCAATGTTGCATTTTCAACTCGAAAGAGACCGAGGCCACCAGCATGTTCATATGCTCAGCATCAGCATTTCCCCATTTGGTTGCAAAGATAATGTCGTCATATCTACGCGCCGTTGTTGTTGAGGGACTTCGAAGCAGCGTAATGTCCCCAGAAACTTTGCGCACTCATAAGTATCATGACTCGTTGTGGCCCGAATGCTCCCCATCCCAAGCCCTTCTTTGTGCTGTTCGACACGGCGTTCGCTATCAGCACAGTAGGGGCCGAAAGAAACAACACTACCCAAGTCAACTGCTGTGGTGTTGGCCAGCTTTCTGGGCGCAACTACTGTACAGTCATGATCGGCCGCTCTTCATGATATTCGTCTGCAGCAGCGAACGGAAGAATAAAGCCGTCAGGATGTATCAATTCTTTCGACACGCACTTTGCCAGCCTCGGGCTGTCTACTTGGCGACGCGGGGGCTCCCTCTACCGCCCATCTCTAACAGAGCAGGCAGACAATGCTCGCTTTGATTAGCTTCAAGACAATCGATGTTTGATTTTTCTTTTCTTTTCTTTTTTGTCATCTTCACGTACGAGTCTCAAGTTCTTTTTTGCTCTCAATGCACACGCATCGCATGAGGAGCGTAGGCCGAGGTCGACCAGATGATGCGTTGGGCTTGCCAGCGGGACTAGTCCGCAAACAGCAAGGAAGCGGATGGCTCACGAATGTCTGCAACCAACAAATCAGTTTTGTCTTTGTTTTCCGATTTGCTAGCAAAACGGCATCTCAGCGGCATCTCTTGACCTGCTTCCGCTTATTGCATCTACAAGTGGCACCACTTCTCCAACAGGGCAGTGCTTCTCGCGGTGAGGTGGACAAACATGGTGCGAGAGTCGTCTGACTTTATTTTCCGCAGTCGAGATTCAGGATCAAAGGTATTTCTATTTCTCTTTCTGCCGTACCAAGATCTCAGGGTGAAAAGTCGAACATTGCTTGGTCGTTTGGCCCGAAAATCATCATGTCGGCCGTTGCTATGGCGCAGAGCAGCTTTTGTTTTCCGTGTTGCGGTGCTGGATAGATGATTGGACAGTCGAAAAATGATTTGGATAGGCTCAGGGCCATGTGCTGGTGGCGAAGCCAAGGTGGAAAGAGTGCATCGTCAGTGTTGTCGGAAATAATTGTAGGGCAGCAACCTGTAGCACACGACACAAGCGCGTCGGTTGCGCGCTAGATCGGCGGCAGACAGCCGAGTAGGGGCGGGCGTTGCCCGGCGGGCCGGGGTTTTGGCAGACGGCGACAGTAAACAAAGACCTGAAGACCTTAGCTAGCGCCCGCAGCGGCACTGCTCCCCTGCACCTTTCCCTCGTTCAGACTTCCTACCACTCCCGCCTCTCGCGCAACCATCCTTACATTCCCGCCGCCGCATAAAGCTGTCTGTCGTGCAACGAAGCTCGACCACATCCTTCATCGACCTCCATCTGTCCGTCTGGCATCATCATGGACTCGGCCGTCAACCCCGCCAACAACCCCACCGACGCCATCCCCGAGGCCAAGCAGCCGTCGCCCGCTGGCTCCTCCAACAATGCCAATGTCACAAAGAGGTAAGCAGACAGCAGGCAGGGCACCTCGCCCATCGCGCAGCGGGGAGCGCCAGCGCTGACCAGTACTCGCCAAAAACAACAGGCTGCAAACCGAGCTCATGACGCTCATGATGTCGCCGTCGCCCGGCATCTCGGCCTTCCCCAACGAGACCAACTTCCTCGAGTGGACGGCCACGATCGAAGGGCCCGAGGGCACGCCCTACAGCGGGCTCTCGCTCAAGCTGTCGTTCGCCTTCCCCTCCAACTACCCGTACAGCCCGCCCACGGTGCTGTTCAAGACGCCCATCTACCACCCCAACATCGACTTCTCCGGCCGCATCTGCCTCGACATTCTCAAGGAAAAGTGGAGCGCCATTTACAATGTGCAGACGGTGCTGCTGAGTCTGCAGAGCTTGCTGGGCGAGCCGAATAAGTGAGCGCCCTTCCGTCGACCTCCTCCTCCACCACATCAAACAAATTCTGTTTTCCATGTTTTCCATTTCCCATCCTGCCCCTCCTCTCATCGGACGCAGCAGCAGCAACACCCTCCAAACAACCCAACACTAACGCCGCAAACAGCGCCAGCCCGCTCAACGGCCAGGCCGCCGAGCTGTGGGATACGGACTTTGAAGAATTCAAGCGCCTCGTCCTCGCGCGCCACCGCGACCTCAGCGACGAAGAGCTCGCCGCATGAACCCTGCCTTTCCCTCGTCGACGTCCTCCTCCTCCTCCTCCTCCTCCTCCTCCTCCTCCTCCTCCTCTCTCTCGTTCCTTCTTTTCTTGTTTCTCTCTCTCTCTCTCTCTCTCTCTCTCTCTCTCTCTCTCTCTCTCTCTCTCTCTCTCTCTCTCTCTCTCTCTCTCTCTCTCTCTCTCTCTCTCTCTCTCTCTCTCTCCCTCTCTCTCTCGGTTGCGCGCAAAAAATACCACGCGGATTAGCGGGCGGAGCTGGCTGGTTGGGGTCGTGATTGTTGCGTTGCATGCATGCATGGGAAGCGGCTGGTGGACTGGGGCTAGGCTAGGCTGGGCCGGGCCGGGCTGGACTGTGCTGTGACGGTGTCGGTGTCGTTGCGGAGATGCGCTGCCTCTTTTTCTTGCTTCGGGGTGCTGGTCTGGTGTGCGGGGGGGTTTTCTGGTTGCTGGGTTGATTTTGGGCGGTGGGTGGGTCGGTGGTGCTCTTGGATTCATTCAGGCTCGCTCAATCGGGCGAGGAAGGTCGTTGTCTTGTCCCTCTTCCTCTCGGTCTCCGTCTTTCTTGTTGCCGTTGGTGGTTGCGGTGGTGGTGGTGGAGAGCGTATGGGTGGGTGGTAATGCCCAAAAAAGACATTTCTATTCGCGTTTTCCTGCTGTTGCTTTGGTCGTCAGTGTTGGTTGGCGCTCAGCTGGTCGGCCGGCTGGTTATTAGTCCATTGGTTAGCTAGTCGGCGGGTGTGTGGATATATTGTGGGTGGTGCAGGACAAACAGATGGATCAACATTCTCTCTCTCACCGAGCACATGGGTACCAGAGTAGATAGATCTGAAAAAGCTTCGCGTGCTTAATGGCCTACGTGTCTACACATGCACATAGGTCAAATAGGGACAAGACACATTAGAAAAGTAAGATAAAGTCTTTTTCTTTCATCACACCATCATCATCAAACCCTAGAGCTCTACTCATCCACCCACCCTACCCCACGCCGCTCTTCTAGAAGAGAAAGAGCTAGAGACAGAGAAAGAGAGCAGTCGATAGAAGTAGTAACCAAGTAGTATGTAGCATGCTCCTCATGTTCGTGCCCGCTCATGCCTATGCTCATGTATGCCATGCTATGCCATGCCATACCATCCCATGCAAATATCCATGTCCCATTCTTTTTCTCCGTCGGCGTCCGTAGACTGCTGGCCGGCGCCAAATGTAAGTAAGTATAAGGAAATGAAAAGGAAGAAGAACCAAAGATCGCTCATCAGTAAATGCATCGACCATGTGCATGTCGGCGCGCTTCCAGCAGCGCGCGAATGCTCCCCGGTATGGCGCACTTCTGGCACACGCGTGAATGCTCCCCAGTGGAGCGCACCTCTGGCACGCGCGTGAATGCTCCTGAGTGAGGGGCACCTCTGGCACACGCGCGAATGCTCCCCAGTGTGGCGCACTTCTGGCACCCGCGCGAATGCTCCACGTTAGATCATCACTTTGTCCGCGCCGCCTGCACACCAGAGTAGATCTCACGCTTCATCTGCACCAGCTGGCGGTGCATCGTCTCAATCTCGCGCCGCTCGGCCTCGGTAGGTGGCTCCTCGCGGTCTGCTAGCCGCTGGTACCGATCGTAGTACCGCGTGTAATACTTTTTGAATAGCGCCGACATCTCCACCACGTGCGAGTGGTCGAGCGGGCCCGTTGGCTCAGGAGACTCATCGCCGTCATCGCGCAGCGACTGGGGTGAAGCCGTCGCGGCACCACCGCCATTGCCGCCGCCGCTGCTGCTGCTCCCACTGCTGCCAAACGCCGCGCCGACTCGTGCCGAGAGCGCCGCGAGCGGCCGTGATGATGAGCTTGTTGACGACACCGACGAAGAGCCCGAGTGGTTTGGTGTCGGTGTTTGGGTTGGCGCCTGTCTGTTGTTGGAGGCGGGCTTGGTGGGGGCGGCCAAGCGCTTGGGGGGATGAGATCTGGACGCGTCGGTGTCGGGATCTGGGGACTTGCGCTTCAGGCGTCCATCTGTTGTCATGGTAGAAGCGGATGCCTTGGAGCTCGTGCCATTCGCAGCTGCTGGAGCTGGTTTGCGCGGTTTGGCGCTGACGTCGGCCTTGCTGTCGCCGTCCAACTCGTTTGCCTTGCGTTTGAAAGTGCGCTCGGGCTGGCGGACGTCGCTGCGAGAGAGCGAAGGAGCCATACCCTCGTTTGCGCGGCCATTGGTGGACGAAGACGCAAACTGTTTCTTGTTCATCGGATGGTCCTTGCCAAGATCCGAGGCGTTGGTTGGGGGAGAAGCTCCTAGAGGAGACGGATTTTTTGGCTTGTTGTCCTGCACCCTCTTGGTCGATGTGAACGGTCTCTCGTTTATCTTGGATTGCATCTTTTTCGTCTTCATATCCTTTCTCGTGCCGGCGTTAGAAGCTGTGCTCCTTTGACTGGAGCTCTTGGAGGCAAATGCAGACGCTTCAGAACCATTTGTCTTGTCCGACCTTTCACGTTGACTTGCGTTGCCGGCCTTGCGAGCATCCTCCTGCTGATCTCTCGACGAGACCGACGGTGCAGGCTTCGCAGGAAGCGGGTTTTCTCGTTGACTTGGGACGGCCTTGGTTGTTTTTCGTTGAGTTGCAGCAGGTTTGTCGCCATCTGTCTCCCTTCCCGAACTCCTCGACGCGGTCCCCTCCTTACTAGCTGACTTGGCCAGTGGCTTTTTTGGTGCAGCTGTTTCCTTGTCTGCTTCGACAGTCTTGATTCCGGATTTCCTTGCCGGCTCCTTGACCTCCTCCCTGGTGCCTGTGGCCCTCTTTTTCGGCACAGCACTCTCCTTGCTCTCCTCTGCCTTTCGCTTCTTGGGCTCAACCTTCTTCGCCGGTGCCTTGAGCATCTTTTTGAGATTTTTCAGGGGCCCAACAGTGGGCGTTGTCTTCTGGGAGACTTCTCGGGGCTTGCCGATGGTCAACCTCGAAAGCGTCTTGCCCTTGCCCCTTTCATCCAAAGGCAGCAGCATTTGCCAAATCTTCTCCTCCGGACTCAACCGCTGCTTGTCGAAAGCACGAATGGCATTGTCAATGGCGGCTTGCCTCTCGTCCTGGGAACGGTATGGAAATGTCCAAACATCGAGCTCCTTGTATGACTTGCCTGTCAACTCCCACTCGCCATCTTTGTTCTCGGTTGCAATCTTTTGAAGCACGGCCGCGAGCTCTTGCTTTGGGGCACGGGTTGTGCGCTGCAAGTCGGCCAACTTTGTAGGTTTGATGGCGAGAATGTGCAAGATGGGCACCTTGATGGCCTTTTGTAGGGCAGACATGCGGCTCGAGGGCGGTGCGGAGGTGGGTGCAGATCCGGGCAACGGTGACGCGGCGGCGAGCGACGGGCTGGACTGACGGGACTGGCCCATCTTGGCCCCAAAGACGTTGACTCCCGGAGCCAATTTCTTTGGAATGCGCTTCTTGTCGGTCAGAGCACGGGAATTTTTCGCATCCGCGATGGCGACCCTGTCATAAGATGTCAGCTTACCCGACTCGCGTAACAAGAGCCCGTCTTAATGCTAGCGTACATTTTGGACTCTCGTTCTCTGTCCATGGCCGCCATATTGTTCTTAAAGGTCGCGAGGGCTGCATCGAAGCCAGCGGTGTTGTCCCGGGCTCTGTGCATGTCGAACCGGCTGACGAGGCCTTGGAACTCGTCGTCGTCGCTCGAGTCGGAGTTGGAAAGATAGAGTTCGGGGCGGTCAATCTGGTTCTTGGAGTGGAGAATGTGCTTTGTGTCGCCGTATTGAATGACCTGTACAGTTTTCCAGTCAGAAGAGTTCGACACGGGCAGCAGCAAGACGTACCGGGTTGTGGCCGAGCAGCAGCTTCGGAGGAGTGCCATTGCGGATGCTGGTGATGAGTTCGTCGAGGACGTCCTGGGTCAGCTCGAGCTGCATGGCGTGTCTGCCTCTGCTGGCGGGAGGGATCGACTTGGAGCCGATGTAAGTATCCGGAGCCCCGCTGAGGAGCATGCCGGCAGCCGCGTGGGAGGAAGACGCCATGGTGGGCTCGAGGCGTGACGGACAACGACGACGTCGACGACGAGGGTTGAGAGGGTCGGAGTCGGAGCGGAGAGGGTCGCGTTGAGGACGACAAGGAGGTGGTGAGAGGTTGGCGTCAAGCTGGCGCACCCGTGAGGGCAGCAGCACAGACAAACTGGGGCCGTGTTTGAGGCGTTGGCAGCGTGACTATGGTCGAAGTAGTGGTGGGGTGGGGTGGAGGGAGCAGCTTGGTGCGATGCACACGCAAGCAACGGGAGAGAGGGTGGTAGCAATGGCGGTGGTGGTGGATGTGAGGAATGCGGAGAGGGTCGGAGATGGATGGTCGAGGAACGTGTGTAAGGTGGCCAAGGTAGGCGTAGGCGGACTGGACGGTGGTAGCGCCGGTCACAGACGTCAGGTCAAAGGGCCGACGGGACGCGAAGGCGCTGGGGCGTGCAAGCCACGGGTGGAGGGCGCGAAACGAGGCCGTCCTTTGTGAGGAGTGGAGCGGGGGAGAGACAGCAAAAGGCAGGATCAGTCAATCGGTGCAGTCAGTCCGTCAGTCAGTCAGTCGGCCGGTCGGTCGATGGGATGGAATTGTCGCCATGGATGCGACATGGGGGAGGGACGTGGCACCGCAGTCGCAGTCGCAGTGCCCGCACGAGCTGGATGGGTGAGGTGGATTACAGGGGCCCAGAGGGCAAACTGCCGGCTCCCTGCCATGGTCAAGGTGGTTGTTATTGCACACGGAGAACAACGTCGCCAGCTGCATGTATCAGACGAGAAGACTGTCGCTGAAGTCGACGGCCGCCCAATTGCACCTCAACTCGCCCTCCAACAACAGCCTCGCCCCGTCGCCGACCTGAAGAACATGAAGCACTCACACGTCCCGTCACGTCGTAATCCTTGCATGCCGGGCTGCGGCTATTGCGGGAACAGTCCAGCCAAGCGGGACGTTCCACCTGCCGATCAGACTTGGACCTCTTCGGCTGACTCGACCAGACGGTGCAGCCAGGGCGACAACAAGACGGACGGACAGGCACGACAAGAAGAAAAGGCAGACTGGCAAAGACTGTGGATACATAGAATCTCCAAGTCCCCGACCACCTTCAACCCGTCTTCCCACCCACCACACCACCTCCCGGTCCCGTCGCCTCACCGTCACGTGTCCTCAGCTCTCCAGCCAGGGCCTCAGTCCACCAGCCAATATTCTTCACCACTGGCTCTGCACAACGGCCTCTGGAACCGTGGTTCGTCCAGATTCACGCTATCCGTCTCAGGTCACCAAACGGCCATCGACACCTTTCTCCTTTTGTGCCTTGGCTCCGCCGCTATTCTAGGTACTCCTACTTGCTTTTGCTTTTTCCCCGCTCAAAACCACTGCACACTCTCACTCACACCTCCCTCCGTCCCCCTCTGCGCTGCCCTGCCCTGCCCTGCGAGGTGCTGAAACTAATGTCCTTTTTTGTCCGTTTCATCACACGCTCCCCGATCGTCCCCGAAACCTAGGCAGCCGATACTAGAAACACCGTCAACAGTAAACTTCATCCTGTCAGCGCTACCAAAATCCATTCTACGTCATTGCCACTCGTCTTTGTTGCTTCTTTGACATTTTTCTTGTTGATCCGCGCTGCCGTTGTTTGCTTAAGCCGTCTGGTTTCTCCACCATTTCAAAAAATACCTCCTGCTACATGTCACAAGCAAATCTCTCCGTCCGAACCATGTACTATACATCACCACCAGCTTGCCCAGCCGCGGCAACCACCCAAACACGTTCCCGACGCCGTCTGTCCGTCTCTGCAACGCGTGCTGCTGCCGACATGGTGTAGTTGCGATTAGCGCCCTTTAGCTTTGTCTTGGTTGCGCATCGTTCGGTCGGCCTACACGTCGATCTCTTGTGCTGTTTTGGCGTTGCCGTGGGAAGACCCCGTTAGTTCCTTGGACACAAGAGGCGGCGGGTCCGATGCGGAGGACTGCGATGTGGAATCCTCGGCGCTCATGTGCTTCGGCATCACTTGTTTCGCATGTGTCGTCACAAGAAGGACCCTTTTCAGAGCTTGCCATGAACTGTATAAGAATACTAGCTTTGCTTTGTGGGAATTGAACGCTATTCTAGTGCTCTCTCAAACCCCCAAATACACCTGCAGGACTACACACAAGAGTCTCGACTCCAGCGCTCTCCCTTATCGACGCAGCGCAGCGCAGCGCAGCGAGTTTCAAACCAAGCGCAAAGTCTCATGTCATCCCACCTCGTGTCCTGTCCGCCATTCAGCTCACCAACCAACACGACGACCCCTTAATCCAGCGGGCATGGACGACCATAGCAGACGAATGGCACCACATCCGCCCCGCCGCGCCCCATCTACCGACCCCGACTCGGATGCGACGCAACGCGACACTTCCCCGGTCCAGGCTGGTCCCTACACCAACCAACATGGACACCGACGCCGATACCGACACCGCTCTTCTCGCCAGAGGCTTCTTTATCGCAATGCAAAGCCGGTGTCGGTGCCCATGGCTCGCGATGCGGAGGTGGCAGCGATTTGGAAGTGGCAGTGGCAGTGAGTGGCATGGGCATCGAGTGGCAGTGCGGTGGCTGGCAGCAAGGCGGAGCGGGACGCTCATGGCGCCTCTCAGAATTCGAAATTCCGGCCATAATTAGCACCAAGCAGTGAGGTCGCAGGACAGCGGCTAGTACTAAAATCCAAGAGCGGGTAGACGGGCTTCACCGCCGCAGGCAGGACCGCAACGCGAACGCGTGCTTGAGCGCTGGTCGGTGAGTCTCAGGCTGTTGATTCATGGCCGCAAGCGGACCGTGGGCGTGGGCGTGGGCAGCGGCGGCGGGCGGCGGTGCGGAGCGCTGCGGTGTCCGACGAGCCGCGGAGCGGTAAGAAGGCAGTACGAGTGTCATGGAGCCTAGGTGGGATACCTGTCTGGGGTATGCCGTTCTCGAGCAAGCGTACAAGCTTAACTGAAATTGGAGCCCAGCATTGCTCTGCCATGCGGGCAGTCTTGGAGTATTGGCTGCTTGAATCGCGAAGGAGACGAATTTTTTTCTTTCTTCTGGTTTCTTGGAAGGGTCGCTGGAGGTATCGCGCGCAGGGCAAGATGCGCGGCTCGCTCGACGGCTTCCCGGGACCGGGCAACGCACTACGCGACCTGACGCGACGTTGGACAGACAAGGCGGCGCGACCGGGAGAGAACAAAAGAGGGCCAGCGGGCGGCATGGCACGATCCTGCCCCTGCCCCTGTCCCTGTCCCTGTCCTTTTCCCGCCGCCTCCGCTGGTTCCTGTGCCATTTCTGGCTTCCAACACCTCACCTCGCTGGCTGATGACGGCTCCCGCTTTGTTCGACTTGGTTCTGGTGATTCCTCATTTCCCTGACACCAAGGCTGGCTGGCCGGCTGGCTCGCAAATACGACCCATGGACGTGCAACAATGGAACCGAGCGAGCGAGCTGATCATCAACAGCCGTCGGCCATGCCCTAGCGCGTGCCTGATCCAAGCTGCCCTGCCCTACGCGCAACGGAATGAGATTGATTGATGCTGCTAATGAGCACCTCGCTTGCGCCATAGCTGCACGCACAAGAGACAGACGCGTTGTTGGGCTCTTGTTTTGCCTGCCTCGAGACGCACATTCCGCTAGTCAACTCTTCTTTTGCCGTCAACACTTAGCGGTGAGTCGAGCCTCCGTCTCCTCAACGCTCAAGGCCACAAAGTTCTGGCCTTGTCCCATCGGCGCATTTCTTGGTTTAATCTCCTCTAGTCGCAGCCGATCACCGTTTGTCGACATATGCCTGGTTTTCCCGCAAACCTTTGCTGCTTTGCTCAATCTCTAGTCGCCACGAAAAGCAATCAAATCCCCCACAACCAATTCCAATCGCCGCTCCCCACACGAGCCCACTTCCCGCAGCCCGGCTCGAGCACCGACATTGGATGCAAGATACGATGACGGCCAACATCCTGTCTTGTCTCGCAGGAAAAAAAAAAAAGAAAAAAAACCTGTACAGCACAAGTTGGGATCGAAGGTAGATGCGTGACGTAAGCTTCTCATCTCTCTGGGAGCTCTTCTCTGGCCAGGCTGCTCTTTTGATTCTTTGCTTCGTGTTTCTGTTTCCATACTTCTTTTCTTTTGCTGAAAAAGTAAGGGTTCGATCGATCCCCTTAAACATTGCGCCGACGGAGAAATTCGCGAGGGGCATACCTAGTCCGAGAGCCGTCGCGCCATCATCGCCCTGGAATTTCCTTCACCGTCGGGATGAGTCTTTCTCGGTCGTTCCGCTTCTTTCCCTTGAAGTTGTGCCGGGACAGGCCGGATCCAAGCACCACGCAGAATCGCCCCTTGTTCTATCCCGTCGCTTAGGTATTCGCTGCGCCATAAAAATGCATAACAGGGGAAAGCGAGAGCTGCGGGGGTTCTTGGGCGGAGCTCAAGGCAAAGATCCCGATGAAGAAGGACGAAGACGTCTTCAGCAACATTTGACTGCGGATTGCTCGTGGCTAGACCCTTGAGATAAAGCCACTGCATTGTTTCTCTGTAGGCGTTTGTGCGACGCTCGATTCGGGCTCGCCTTTGGCTTCCAGCCGGACCCAGAGCCCTGTCTGTCTCTCCCTCCATCTCTCTTGTCTCTGCCACGAGGCACCAGCAGTGCGATACAGAAATATTATCGACGTCTCAGCTCAGCACGCAGAGCCCAGCCTCGCACTTCATCTCGTATTCGAGAGCCGTGCCTGCAGCAGGACGGCAACAGACGTCGGCATGGACTTGGGCGTTATGACGTGCAGACATCGGCGTCAGGCCGCTGGTCAGAGTGCGGGCATTGCGTGCTCGAAACATGGGCGGCGAAGAAGAAGGATGACGAGGACTCTGGATGAGTGTGCCTGGGCTCTCATGCTGTGCATACATTGCCTAGTTATACGGCGCACACGTGGTACTGCTGTGCTGCCGGACCGCCAAGTCACACTCTGGTTTTCGCTGCACCGTCGTTGAACCGCGGATGCAACCTCAGGTCACTCAAATGCGGTTTTCTTTCAGCACGCATGATGCTCTACACTTCAACTCTTTCAACCCAAAGATCGAGGTTGATCTTCCGACATCCCCATCATCAACAAGCTAATTTTGGTGTCAAGGCAAAATCCCCTCTTCCTACACACCCCTTGTTTCCGCCCTCGGCCCATTTCCCCTCGCCCACAGCAAACATCACCTCACCTCACCCCCACCTACCCGCGGCGTAACCCTCGCACAATGCCACATTCGGCACCACTGCACCCACCCATCCCATCCACCGTCGCACGGCATCTGCACTTACCCAGCAACACACCACCCTCATCCGCCTCTCATCTGTCCGTTCACAGCGCGAACCCGCCAGCGGAGCATTTATCCACGCACCCACCAGCCGCACCGTCTCGTTGCATCTGCTGCCCGTCGCCTCGTCTAGCCGTCGCGTCGAAAGGGTCCAGCCTAATCCCGCTTCGCCCCCTCCCCGCACCGCCATTTTTCGCCCGCCCCGTCTTTACCATATGAAAACATGCGACACTCAGCAGAGGCATTGGTCTGTCATGTATGACTTGGAACGCCACGCACCTGCCGAGCCGGCCCGATCTGGAAACATGACCTGTCGTTCGTCCGGTCGTCTGTCGCTCCGGTCTTGGCCGCTTGCTCGTGGTGGGCGTGCGTTGTCCGTGGCTGCGGGGCCAACGGCTTGTGGGGTGAGCTCGAGCTGGGCTGCCTGTTTGTGGATGGCACTCGCTCTGGATATATGTACAGGATGGCCTGTGTGAGTTCTGAGACAGTGTGTAGATAGTGGGTGCTATGTATCTGCTGTATCGAGGTCGCCCACAGTGCCAGGCAGTTCAAAGAGGGCGGTTGGGGATGATTCCTTTAGCTATCCGTACGAAGCCATTTATATAGAGCTATAGAGCATACACATTGGGCATTTTGAATCAGGTTATGTAAAGGGCAGTCCTGGTCTGAAATACTGCAGCGATGTCTTCAGATCTACCCCGACATTTAGCATTGGTCCCGCTTCGAGACAATTTCTGCAGCAAAATCCGACCAACGGACTAGAGATGGTTCAAGGATAAAGACAAACTGGTCTCTTGTAATTCAATCCATGACGAGTTATTTATGCGACTGGAGAAAATGGTCAACGTCCTGGGGTAGTTTGACAACGCCACCTACCCGAATCGGCCTAGCGGCAGATAAGATGATCTGATTCATCAACCAGTCTGGACCTTGTCCTGCCAGCTCCGAGAGCCTCGCTCGGCCTACGGATCATCTGTGGTTGACATCAACACCCGACGCGCATCAACACGCTCCCACGCACCGCGCCTTCCATTCATTCCACGTATTTGTCGCGCTTCACGCCCAACCTCTACCATGCTGTCTGGTACGTTCAGTTCCGTCTGCTCGATTCGCGCGCCTCAGCTGACAACGTCGCCCACAGCTGAGCAGCTGTTGGAGCAGGCTGCCAAAGATGGCTCCATGGTGCCGTACGTCGCCTCACCTCACCGCAGCCCCGTGCTTAACGCCGTGTTGACCATGCTGCAGCGAAGACTGGCCCCGTGCTTTGCGGTTCATCCTGCCTAGACTTGACGACGTACGCGACTTCAAACATGGCTCCGACGATTACCTCGATGCGCTTGCTCACCGTCTGTCCAGATAGTACACAACCACTTTCCTATCCCTACGGCCCCGGCACCGCACACAGAGCCTGCGCGCGACCGTTCATCCACCCCGAGCAAACCTGAGACTGCGGGAGAATCCATAGCTACCGACAATGAGAATGCGCCGCCGGGAGGAGGAGCATCAGACGAAGGCAGTGGTGGGTCGCAAAAGGCTGACGGCGACGCTCAAGCATCAGACGACGCGATACTGCCGCCGGAACTCCACGAGCTCTACACATCGATTGTGTTCAACCTCAACAAAAACTTTCCTCAGCATCCCCCGCACACTCTCCAGCGTCTGGCCGAGCTGGTCATGTCTCCCAGGGCACATTACCGCTTCCTTCCCTCGTACCTCCGCGCGCTCGACCGCGTCGTCACCGTCTCTTCTCCCACGACCGTCTTTCCTCTCCCGCAGACCACGGTGCCTTCGTCCGGTTCCACGATACTCAATGGCGTCACGCCGGGCTCCGCGAACCTGAGCTCCCCCAGTGCTGGATCTTCGCCGAGTCTGGGCAGTGACGACAGCTTGGGCGGTGCTCTTCTGACTCCCATCCCTTGGCTGCGACCTGAGAATGATCGCTCGGGCAATAGCGCCAGCGAGCTGGTCTCCGAATCGACGGAGATGGTGGACGGTCCAAACGGCACCGGACGCATCGAAACCGTCTCCGTCGTCAATGGCGTCCTGGGGACCACAACCTCGGCGCCAGCCTCCACCACGTCCACTTCACCTTCTCCCGACAACGCCGCTGATTCCCCGTCTTCTACATCTGGTGCCGCCAACGCCAATGCCACGGCTACTGCCCCGGACGCCCTTCGCGACACCGGGCCTATCACACAGGGCGAGCTGTTGCGCCAGGAGCAAGAGGCCGGCATCGTCACGGTTGCGGCAAGCGGCGCATCTGGCAGCACCTCCTCGCGCCCCGTCACGCGCTCCTCGGGCCTCTTGGCCGCGTCTCAACAGCCGAACCCAGACCACCAGTCGGAGCCACACGCTGAAGGCGAGCCCGTAGAAGATACAGATGCGCCGCATGCGCGTGGTCCAGACGTCATTGGCATGGAGGACATGGGGCCGCAGCAGGGTGGCGCGTTGGCCCGGAGCATCGACATGGAGGCAGCTGTTGGACGGCCGGCGCCGCATTCGGAGAGGAGCGGCGAGGGGAGTCAGGAGAGTGAGGGCGCGAAGGACGATGAGGCGCAAGGCCGTAGTAGAGAGGAGGAGATGAAGGACGCCGATAACGGCGACACCGCAGCGGAGCCGTCGGCGTCGTCTTCAGCAGGGCCGCAAGGAGACCAACAGACACCGGCCCAGGCAGAGTCTTTGGACACGATGGACGCGGATCCCACCTCGACTTCTGCGCAACCCATCGCTGAAGCCCTTGGCGGCGTGAGCAGCGCCGACGACGTCGACGACGACTGGGAGATGCTGCCGCGAGGAGAGGAGACGACGCAGTTTGACGGCATGGCAGGCGAGGCGGCAGCGGAGGGGAAGGACGAAGAGCAGGAGAAGAAAGACGACGTCGACGTCGACGCCGTTGACAATGAGGAGGTGGGCGCGGCAGCAGAGGCAGAGGCAAAAGAAAAGGAGAGCAAGAGCAAGAGCAAGAGTGCAGAACAGAGCGAAGGTTCCGGTAGTGGCGGTGGTGGCGACGAAGCGACCACAGCCGCCGGTGAATCCGCGGCGCGGAGGGGCAAGAGGAAGCATGGAGAAGGCGATGGCGATGGCGATGACGCAGAGGCAGAAGATGCGCAGATGGGCGGCTGTGGTATGGCATAGGCAGGCAGGCAGGTACGTAGGCAGGTACGATCGCTCACTTAATCACTCACACACTACATAGGTATGGCAGCGTGGCGCTCGAGGCGTTTTTTCTTTTTTTCCTGTTATCTCTCCTTTGGTTGTTGGTTGTTGGTGGACTGGGAGGGTGAGGGGGAGGGGGAGGGAGGCCAGAGGGCAGACAGTTGAGCCTAGGTACCTACCTACCTTATTTTACTTTGAGCGTGTGGATAGGCGGGGGGTTTAAAACGGGAGAGAGAGGGGGGGTCAGAGGCAGGGAGAGGAAATAAAGACTGAACACTACGTTCCATGCGCGTGTACCATCATGTGGCATGCCTACATGTATTTGACATGTATTTGTCTGTCTGTCAGCCTGCCAGCCTCTCTTCACGTCGCTGCGTTGGCAGACGCAGCAAGGACAGAAAGAAAGAAAGATAGCAGTGCGAAGCGTGCCTGGGTTTCTATTGTCATCGCTGCTGGCTCTGCAGGTTCTGCTGAGTATACGGGACGGACTCGTCTGCCCTGAGCTTGTTCTATGTGTCCCCCGTACCTACCTGGACAGACAGACAGCGAGTCTCACATCACGCACTCTTTCTTTCACTGGCAGACAGCCAATTGTCTCAGGTGCGCAATTGACAACAGGTAGTAGCCAAGGCAGGTTTGGGCCGAACATGTCAGGTCGGCGGCATAACGTCGCAAAAATGACCGTCATCCATTACTGCTTTCTCTTCTCTAAACCACGAGTTTTCCCCCGTTTTTTCCCACCCATCCAATACAATCCAATCCGTGCTCATGTAAAGAAGCCAACGCGAGATCGACGATGCAAAACCGGAAGGCAGACTGAAAGGAGAAGTGGAAACGATGGGCACGTACTCCAATGTTGTGGCTCACCCCCGAGGGCAGCCAACGCGGCACACGTCTGGAGCGGCCTGGTTGGAGAGTTGCGTTATGGGGGGTGCCGGAGTCATAGCTGCGAATCGCCTCGCAACAGCAAGCGCGGAGTTCGGAGCGCCCGTCTGCCTTGTCGAGGGATGCATGAAGCGTGGTCTGCCTGGAGGCAAGAGAGCCGTGCAATTATCAGGGCCTCGTTCGTGGCTGCAGGGCCATCAGGGTTAACATTATGATGTGGAACGCTCAAACAAGTTTCCATGTTTTGGGACCTGTTGTCAACCATACCTTGACATGATCTGCCGTCCTGTGCGTGACAAGCAGTTTCGGTTGGCCATGGAGGTGCAGGTTGGGCGGGTTGACAAGATTAAGCGATGCAACTGGCTGACAAGGCAGGAAACGATTCACAAGAGCTTCTTCGCTAGAATGACTGTAGCAAACTTGTCTTTCTTTCCGTCTTTATATCCCGTTGCCATTCTCGTGGGCCGAGGAGGCGTCGTTGGATTGGTTTGCTTGCATGGCGGCGAGAGCGGCGTCCTTGGAGGTCTGGCCGCCAATGGTGTCGCGATAGGTCTCGGGCAGGCCTGGAACGGAAGTGGGGTTGATGCCTTTGGCGGCGGCGATCTGACCAAGCCTAAACTGTTCGGCGTACTGTTCGCGTATGTACTTGACGGTGGCTTCGAGGACGACGGCTTCGCTGCGGCCTTGGCCCTCCATGCCGGGCACGATGGAGGCGAGTTGGTCGAAGCCCTGCCTGATGGCCTGGCGCCTCTTTTGCTCAGAGGCAATGTGGTTGCTCTTCTTCTCCTCCTCGGTCAGGCGGGGCTTGTCGGGAGCTTGAGCAAGACCGGGGCCTTTGGCGGGCGGCGAAGGCGACATGGTGTGGAGTAGCGGGAGAGGAGAGAATAGCGAGGATTGATAGATTGGGATGGTGAAAGGGCGTCTTTTGAGAGTGCCAGGTGGAGAGTCGGGCAAGGATGCCTGTGGTTGGAGCAGCGCAGCGCAGCAGGTGGGGGGAGGGGGGTGCGGGCCAGCGAGCTAACGGAACGGCAGGGCTGAAGTGGAGTTGCGGGCTCAACCAGGCAGGCGCTTGTCCGAAACAGGGCGGCAGCGATACGTCACGTAATTGGATGGGCGTAAGGTAGCGGCAAGCCGAGCGCACTGTTTCTGGGGTGCGGAGCCAGACTGAGACCGCACGCGTAAGAGAGACATGCGGAGAGGGAGACGAGTGTGTACCTGGTTTGGATGGGTGTTGGGTTCGTTGGTTATCGCACGTTGCGGACGGGACCTGGGATTATCTCGTCACCTGACATGATCGACGCGTTCCGCAGGCGAGGGCGTGATCCCTGCCCGCAGCAATTTGAAACGCGAGGGAACAGAAGGCGAACGGAACCTGAACGCTGGTCTGCCCGTCACCTGCCAAGCAACTGAACCGTCAGTCAGTCAGTCGGCACCCATCACCACTTCCTCCTCCACCACCACCACCACCTCTCCTCTCCCACTCACCACGCAGCCTCCAAATTCGCCCCTCTCACCTTTCCCACCGGTGCAGAATTCCTCCATAACCGACCCACCAACCCTCGGCACCTCTCCTTCATCCCGCCCGACCATCTTCCTGCTGCCTCACCGCTCCGCCAGTCTCCTCCTCGTTTACGCCTCCGTGCCCAATCTTGCGGCCAAGTCTTGAATGACATGCGCTGCTCGCTCTCACCGCATCCGCCGTCTCCCCGCCTCCCGGTCCTCTAATCATCATGTCGACCTCGTCCCACAACCGCTCCATGAGCAGCAGCCGCTGGCGCGTAAACAGCCTGCAGCAACAAGACCACTCCAACCGCCGGAGCTCTTCATACTCGCGCCGTCGTGTCGTCGCCCCCCAAGACGCCTACTCCTATGCCCTCCGTGTAGCCTACCTCTCATACCTCCTCCAGCCTCGTGCCCGTCGCATACAACATGTCGCTGCCCCGAAGCAGATCCACCGTTCCTCCACCTCCGTGACAGACTTGGTCAAGGACTTTGCCCTGATACGGGATAGCAAGAGCACAAAGTTTCCCCATGGCTTCATGAAGGAGCTCGACAAGCGCCTGACGGGCGTGCTGATTGGCAAGGAGAAGATGCCCGAATTCAGTGACGCCGGCATCAAGTCCACCTTTGCTGCCTTCCTCAACGAGTTCAAGGACCCAAAGTTCAGAAAGACTATGGAAGAGAATAGGCGCGTCGAGGATCTCCTGCTCATCTTCTTCTCCAATGCCACCAAGGTGCTGCAAAGGGGCAAGGCTCCAGATGACGATTCTTGGAGGTTGATGGTCGACCGCCACGTTGCCCTCTTCATCCGCCTGATCAGCTCCACTCTGAAAAGCCACGACTGGACCCGCGACAGGCCGGAGCTCATGTCGCGTCTCAACACCATGGAAAAGAAGTTGTTGATGCACGACCAAGACTTGGCCGCCGCCTCCCAGCGCAATGGCGGCGGAGGCAGCCAGTCGATTGAAGTCGAAGTGCCTCGCAGTTATGAAGTAAAGGACATGCCATTGGTTCTCGTCGTGTCACGCATCTTCAACGTTCCCTATGACCAGATTCAACAGGACGTAAATGCCAAGAGAGACGTCTGGACGGAAAAGGCCGCCCTCCAAGACCTCAAGACCTACCAGACCAACCTCAGCCTCAACACCAGGCAAACCCTCAGTCCCGATGACTTTGACACGGATGATGCTTACGAGTCCTGGAAAAAGCACGAGGTGACGGACCTGTCGCAGATGATGTTGGCCATTATCCAGTCCAACCCCGAACTTGCCAAGAGCACGTCGGGCGCTGGCCTGCCTCAATTCAAATCGGAACGTGGAACAAGCTCCGACTCGGGCTACTCTGAAATTTCAAGAAAAATGTCCGAGGCCTCGGATGGCTCGTACGTCATTGACCAGCCCGTCGATCTCAGTGCACTCAATCTCAACGATGGTCCCGAACCCGCTGACAATGGCACTTCCCCTTATACCTATATTCCACCCGAGCCTCGAGCATTTTACCGCGCTGTTGTGAAGCAGGCGCTCACGTACGACATGCAAGACGGGGATCTGGAGCCCTCGACGCCTGGATCCGAGGTCCAGTCTATCAAGCTCTTGTCCAAAGACTCTACAGAGCTGCTGAGTGAGATTGGTCTGCGCTGGCGCGTCCCACAATTCTCTCGACTTGTCCTCTTCCTCGACGTAATCAAAGAAAAGTACCAGCAGCAGGAAATCAACCTCGATACCCTCGACGAGGCATTTGCCTTTATCAAACAGCCTCCTGTCGAGAATAATAAAAAGGGTAACAGATCGAGCATCATGTTGATGCAGTCGGCTCTGTTTGATCATACCAAGTGGACGATTCACGACTTTACCCTCAAGCAGCAAATTCTTTCGGCTCTGCACGACGAATTGCTGCGCGAACTTTTCCAACTAATGCTTCAGTGCTACGACAACAAACCCCCTCCACTCGGTCCGGTCATGTACATTCTCGAGAATCACGTTTACGACGACCCGCTCTTTTCAAAAACGCCCGAAGACCTTGACGAGTACACGGAGAGGCTTCAAGAGGCGCTCCGAAAACGGGCTGCAGAGGTCTACGGCGACATTCTCTCCAAGAACATTCCGGACAGCAAAGAAGAGTGGGAGTTTTTCCATGTCATTGAGCTTGGCAAGGCAGTGATTAAGCTCTGCGAAAAGATTCAAAAGCGATACCGCAAGAATCCCGAAATCATGGGGTAGGAGCATTTCCACACGTTGCAAGACTTGGCTAACCCGTCCTAGCGTCAATCCGCTCAACGTCCTTGTCCAAGAAGTCTTTCCTTCTTATGCCGCGGATGCAAGAGACTTGGTGACTCGAATCATGGATGTGGCCCACCAAAAGGGCGAGGAGGTTCCCATCCAAGACGGATTTGATTTGTACAAGGAGCTTGTCGAGATTCGCGGCATCCACGCGCAAGCACTACCCGAGTAAGTGTCGTGAATTCCAACAGACGTCAAAGCTGACTGGCCAAGTTTACCTTTTGAGTTCCACATTGAAGATAACCTGCAAGAATTTGTCTGGCGTTGGATTGAAATGACCAATGCAAATCTGAAGAATTGGGTCGAAGGGGCCGTCAAGCAGGATGACTTTCAGGTTCGCGTCGACCATCCAGGCAACATTCCAACCGACGAGGAGCGCCACAGTGTGTCCGTCGTCGACATTTTCCGCTCCTTCAACCAAGCCATTGAGCAGATTGTCAATCTAAACTGGGATGACGACTTTCAATATGCCAAGTTCATGACCTCAGTCTCCAAGGCGGTTGGCGATGCTCTGGGACGATACTGCGAACTCATTGAAGGCATGTTCAGCAGGGAAATGGAGCGTCTGACGCCCGAGCAGGAAGCTGCTCAGAAACAGACGAGGCAAGAAAAGTGGCTCCAAATGGCAAAGGACACTTGGGCAAACAAGGAATCAATTGAACCATACCAGTTCTTGAGCGAGGTAATCCGCACCGTTCTTCCCTCGCTACTCCACTGACGCTTGGCAGAGTTTGGTAAAATTGAACAATGTCGAGTACGCCACCCAAATGCTCGACAAACTGGAGCGAGAAATCAACGTCGACGCATGTGCAGAGGTCATCCAGCGAAACACGCCGCCGACGCAAAAACAGCCAAGGATGAACAAGTACGTGTTCACCATCAAAATCATCGAAGCCGAGGACCTCAAGGCTTGCGACATGAACGGCCTCAGCGACCCGTACGTTGTCTTGGGCGACGAGTACCAAAAGCGGCTTGCCAAAACCCGCGTCGTCTTTAGCAATCTCAATCCAAGATGGGAAGAGACTGTTGACATTACTACCTCTGGCCCGCTCAACATCATCGCCACCATCTGGGACTACGACACGCTGGGTGACCACGACTGCGTCGGTCGTACCTCGCTCAAGCTCGACCCATCTCACTTCCGTGACTTTATGCCCCGGGAGTACTGGCTTGATCTTGATACTCAAGGTCGGCTGCTGCTTAGGGTCAGCATGGAAGGAGAGCGCGACGACATTCAATTCTACTTTGGCAAGGCTTTCCGAATACTAAAGAGGACCGAGCGCGACATGACGCGCAAGATTACGGACAAGGTAAGTTGAGTCTATCGCTGTTGTAGTAATGTGCTGACCAGACCAGCTCTCGGCCTACATCCATCACTGTCTGTCTCGCCGTGCACTCAAAGCCCTCCTCACCCGTGGCCTGACAGCATCGTCGGTCGCCTCGTATTTCCGTGCCAGACCACAATCAGTATCGACTGGTCCCAGCCAGGACGATGTGGCGAATGCTCTGAAGCCGCTCTTCAACTACTTCAACGACAACTTCGCCTTGATGAAGGAGACTCTCACTGACAGCGCCATGGTCATGGTCATGTCGCGCGTGTGGAAAGAAGTGCTTGCAACAATCGAATCACTGCTCGTGCCGCCGCTCAGCGACAAGCCATCGCACCAGCGACCCCTCACACAACAAGAGCTGGACATTGTCTTCAAGTGGCTGAAGCTACTCTTCGACTTCTTCCACGCTGTCGACGACGAAACGGGCATCCCGTCGGGCGTGCCCAACGACGTGCTCAAGTCGCCCAAATACCACGACCTGCAGACGCTCAACTTCTTCTACTTCGAGCCGACCGAGACGCTGATCCGCACATCAGAAAACATGGCCGCCATCACGCTGCAGCGGCAAAAAGAAAAAGAACAACGGCAGCAAAACGCGGCAGGCGCCGGAAACGGACCAACCGGCCACAGCTTCGGCGGCGCGGTGGGGCTCACGGGCATGCCGACGCGGCGCGCAAAGACCATCATGCTGTCGCGCAACCTGGGCACGATGAAGAAGGCCAAGGAGGAGAAGCGCAAGGAGGCGCAGGCCGAGCCCAGCGACGACATGATTCTGCGCATCCTGCGCATGCGGCCCGAGGCCGAGCGGTACCTGCGCGATCGCAGCCGGCAGAAGGAGCGGCTGGCGGCGGCGGCGGCGGCTGAGATGATTGTTAAGCAGAGTCTGATGGCGGGGAATTTTAGGCGGTAATGGGGTGGGCGGGAAGGTGGGGAGGTGGGAGGGGAGGTAGGTTACTGGGTTGGGGGGTTTTGGTTGGGCGGTCGGTCGGGTGCGTTGCTTTTGTAAGTTGTAGCGTGCGGTGGTGAGACTGACCGGACGGACGGAGGGTGGGACGTCGTGGTGTGGAGAGCAGGGCAACGCAGGGTAGGGCTTTAATTTGCCATTGTCATAATAGCCAGCATCATCATCACCGTCATGACGTCGTTGTTTGGAGCCTTCGGTGGGTACAGCCAGCAGGGGTTTTGAGGCATGGATAAGTGGAATGGAATGGGATGGACGAAAAGAAACTCTCCCTCTTTCCCCCCTTCTCTGTTTCTCTTTTTTTTTTTCGGACGCGGCACGAAACAGAGACCAACAGACAGATGGGCGCTTGATCTTTGAGCGTAGATGACCAGACTGACAGAAAGCCATGAGAATCGGAACGGAAAGAAGCGCTGCATTTTCTGTCACGCTTTTGAGGAATCATTGGTGGCCGGCGATTGAAGTATTCGCTTGGTTGTGTGGTAGCATAGTTAGTTTACATAGTAGTAGTTTTGTGTGGTCCAGCAGTAGTAGTGTAATAGTGTAATAGTAGCAGTAGAACTACTACCCTCCTCGCCAAACCTTCTAGTCTCCCCGATACATGGTATTCATGGTGCTTTATAAAACTTTGCTGAAGACGTTATGTTTGGTCGTTTGAGCGTATAATACATGCAGACGAGTAAGTGACTGACTAACTGAGGACACTCCTGCTTCTCCCGCCTCCGCTTTCTTGCTTTGTAGTGACGGTGAGCGAGGAGACTTCTTGTGCGTGTGTATGTCTGTGTTTGTGGTATAATAGTCTATCTAGGTATCTATCGAGCAGGTGCACGTAGGTAGGTGGGTAGGTGGATTACGGTGCTTGGGGATGACGCGGTAGGTACAGAGACATGTGTATGTTACAGGTTTAGACACGTGTGGATAAATGGAAGGATGGATACAGGTGCGCTGGACGAGAGAGGAAGGGAAAGGAAGGGAAGGGGGAGAGAGAGATACAGGACTGGCTGACTGATGCACTCAGCCGGGGGGAGTAGATGTACATGCAGAGCATGCTATGCTGTGTGCTGTACAAGGGAAGGAAGTTGAAAGTGGGACGACGATGTGGAAATCGCAGGATCATGGCCGTCAATGTCCGCCTGGTTGGCTGCTTGAAAGACAGACGACAGTTAGTCAGTCAGTCAGACAACAGGCCTACAACTTAGCCATGCGCTTCCTCTTGACCAAGTCCTTGAGCTCCTTGCGCAGAATCTTGCCGCTCGGGTTCTTCGGAATGGCCTCGACGAAGCGCACGCCGCCCGTCAGGCGCTTATGCCGCGCCACGCGCTGCGCGATGAACTGCGCCACGTCGTCCGCGGACGCGTTGGTGCCGGGGCTGCGCACGACGTACGCGCGCGGCTGCTCTTCCAGCTCGTTGTCCGGCGCCGGCACGCCGATGACGGCCACGTCGGCGATGGCCGGGTGGTCGAGGAGGAGCGCCTCCAGTTCGGCCGGGGCGACTTGGTTTCCCTTGACTTTGATGAGTTCCTGAAGCCCGCAATGTCAGCATGGTGTGTCTGTTGGTGGGTCGCACTCAGCGACGTTAAGTAGTGACAAACCTTTTTGCGGTCCACGATGAACAGGTAGCCGTCGGCGTCGGCGTAGGCAATGTCGCCCGTCTTGAGCCAGCCGTCGGCCGTCAGCGTCTCGGCCGTGGCTTCGGGCTTGTTCCAGTAGCCCTTCATGACCTGCGGCGCGTGCACCCAGATCTCGCCGCGCTCGCCCTGCGCCACCTCGTTGCCGGCTTCGTCGACAATCTTGGCTTCGCAGTTGGGCATGAGCTGGCCGATTGACGCCGAATCGCTGCGTGCGAGGGGATGGAAGGCGCTGACCGTGCACGTAGTCCTGCGGCGCGTTAGCATGGTGAATTCGCGAAAAGGGGGGTTTCGAGGACGCACTCGGTCATTCCCCAGCCTTGCTTGACGTTGACTTTGCCGTTGGGGAACAGATTCTCAAAGGCGATGGAGACTTCTCTTCCCAGGGGCGCCGCGCCCGAGGCGACTCTCTCCACGCTGCTCAAGTCGAACTTGCGTGTCGCCGGGTGCTTGGCCATGAGCAGCACGACGGGCGGCACCAGCCCCAAATCCGTGATGCGGTAGCGTTGAATGTACTCCAGGAACTTGAGAAAGTCAAACTTTTGCATGATGTAGATGGGAATCTGGCGCGTGGGCCCCGAGATGGCGAAGAGGGCCTGTCCCATGGCGTGGTACATGGGCACGAAGCATATCCAGGCGCTCCGCGATTTCATGGCCTCATGGTCCGGGTGGAGCGACGTCAGATACAGCACTTCCTCTGTGTGGGCCACAAAGTTGTGGTGGGTGATCATGACGCCTTTTGGTACGCCAGTCGTGCCGGAGCTGTAGTTTAGGGCCACGGTGCGGTTGAGTTCTTCTGGGGTGGTGAGCTTCTCCCATACAAACGATGCCCCCTCTTTTGCAGACGCGATGAAATGAGACCAATGCCTAATGCCGTCGACAGATTTGCCGACCTCGTCAAACGTATCGTAGCCAGCATCAAAGACGAAAATGTTGCTCTTGTCCATTCCAACGCTCTTGGCCGCCTCGAGTCCGGTTGGCAGGCTTCCTTCGGCGCATATCAAGAACCGCGCACCCGAATCTTGAAGCTGGTATGCAAGCTCTCGCGCAACGTATGACGGATTGGCTCCCGTAAAAACTCCCCCGGCCATGATGACGCCCATCATGACGACGGGGAAGAAGATGCTGTTGCCCGAGTAGAGGAGAACACGGTCACCTTGCTTGAGGCCCGCGCGCTGGAACCCGAGGGCAACACGTTTTGACCATAATCGAAAGTCTTCATAGCTGAGGTAGTATCTTTCGGGGCGTTCGGCATCAATGAAGCTCTTGTTCTTTGGGAGGGGTGATGACGGCCCGCCAAAGACGTGGGTTGGCAAGTCCACCAGGGGAATATCACAGTGGTAGTGTGACTTCAGGGGCATTCTGAGGGCGTGGAGAATCGAGTCGTTGAGTGTGCGGATGTTGAGAGCTCCGGAAATCCGTCTTGATACAAGATGCCAAGAAAACAAGGGATCTATCGGCCAATCGCTCTCAATTCAAGCCGGGTAAAGGTGGACGAGGGGAATACGGAAGGGGACTCGAAAATGGTATGCGGGCCGAAGCAGAGTTTTAAGGCGTGGTATCTTGAGAGGAGGGGCCTGAATGAAGATGGGCGAAAAGACATGTTGAAACGAAACAAAAGCGGCAGACGCCAGGATTTGAGCACTACCTTGCAAGTACGACATGTAATTTCTGTTCTGGCCCTCTACAGTGCATGTATCTGCGTCCGGCGGTGTAGACCGACAGTTGCGCACACGGGCGCTTGTACGACGAGCGTACGGCCGGTCGGTTTGCGGGGATGGCGTCATGCAATAATGCGAGCCGAGGCATCTTGTAAGTTGGGGTCAAAGCAAAGAAAGTCTATCTCGGGGTCGAATTTTGGGGAAAAGGTTCCGCAGAGCCTCAGGACCGACATGGCCTTTTGTGGAGAAGGCGAAGCGATCACATCTCGACGAGGGCTGCTGAGTGCTGTTTGACTGCGGTTGACGGCTGGCTTTACGGCCCCTGTTTCCTGACGGCAATGGCTAACGACATCGGGAAGCATCCAAGCGAGAAAGGCCCGGCGAGACCGAGTGAGAATGGACGGCTGCAGCTGGCATATTTATTTTCCGACTGGACGACGTCCAACATCCTCGGTACTTGAAGGGCAAAGGCTGAGCTCGACCAGCGACGAGCCAGTAAGATGAGAGACGGACATGGCAAATTGTCTCGGCGGATCAATCGACATGGTCCGTGAAGTCGGCGCTGGATGGACACAGCGTCGAGTGGCTTGAGCTGACGGATCGTCTGCGGCGGAGAGCAGTCGTCTCGTCGAAAGAGCGGGAACGCCGTCTGATCTGTAGTCGAGGGAGGACAGCAGGTGCAGGAGACGGGGGCGAGAGGGCTGGTGGAGCGGGTGGTGGCATTGATGGTGATTGAAAATCAACAGGAGGGTCGAAGACGGTGGTGACGGCAAGGTTTGGTCTGCACGTGTGCGGTCGTATCCGTCGCACCATCTTGGCGCTTCCTTCAACCTCACCTCACCTCCTCTTCTCTGCCACTCCAGTCCAGCACCACTCGGCCCACGCCCGTTCCGCGTTTCATCGCAGTCAATCATGTCAAGACTACACCGGACGTTAGGCTCGTCGAGTCGCCGTTCACAAGGAAGCTCCATCGCCTTCGGCCCGCGAGACGCTGTTCACGCCGTGTGTCAGACGACGACTTTTCGCAACTCCAAACACGCACTTGTCTCCCATTTCATTCGCCACTTCTCACGAATCCTGTTTTGGTAAGAGAAGGTCCTCTTTCGGGCAACCTGAGCGACACTTGCTCGCCCTGTGCCGCCTCGAAATGGCTGGTTAAAAGTATCGCGCTTGATATTCCTCCACCAAGCTCTGCTCAAAGGTACACGTATCAATCCAACCAAGAGGCGTCCAAATTCGCCCACTACTGTCACTACGTCAGAGCCCGTCCGTCTGCATGTTCCTTCTTGGTGTTTGCAATCTGAGACCTCGAGTCCCCCAACATTTTATGCAAGCAATCCTTTCTGCCTGCCACCCGAGAGCGCTTCAAACCAAGCGCGACATTGAACGACCTCGGACAGTTGGAGCGTCTGACGGCTGCCATTGGCTGCGCCAGACTTGTCCAAACGGTGCCTGGAGAGAAATTCGTCTGGACACCAACACCAAATCTGCCTGAGCCCGCACCTTCGCTTCACCTTGTCCCTTTGCAGGCCGATCTCCGGAGCCCTCGTTGTGCCTCAGCCTTGTCCCAATCCCCATCGAGTGTCACGCCCTGAAGACACAGTCTCACCCGCTCCTTTCTGGCACACGCCGCCCCCTCGTTCATCGCTGCGAATGCGATGCGACCCATGACTGGTGGTTTCCAAATCGTGAATTGTGATACACTAACTTGCTAAGCTTCCAGTGGAGCCTTCACAAGCAGAATGGGAAAGCGTACTGGCAGGTATAAGAGCCGATGCACTCCACGGCCTTGAGTGCTCCATCAGCACCACTTCCACATTCAGTCCTTGAGTCCAGAGTTTTTCAGTTCTTGCGCCGGTCGCCCTTCGTCTTCAATCCCTTAATACCCCAAACAAAATGCACTACTCCACTGTCGTCGTGGCAGCCTTGGCTGCGTCCGTTTCCGCCCATGGCCTCGTCACCAAGATCACGGGCGCCAATGGTGTAGAGATGCCTGGTCTCGGCGGTACGTTTGTGCTCCCCACCATGACAATTCTTCTCTAATCTTCTCGCTCCAGTCATGGACGGTACTCCCCGCGACTGTGCCAGCCCGGCCTGCGGATCCGAGGGCGATACCTCCATCATCCGTGACAGGGAGATCTCGGGCGGCACCAAGGCCAGCGCACTTGGCCGCACCAACAAGGGCGGCAAGGTCGACGCCTCCAAGGACATTGAGATGTTCATGAACGGCCCCGGCGGCGCGGCGGCCAAGCCCGCCAACAAGAAGCGCGGTCTCCTCGACGGCATCCTCGGCGGCGGAGGCAACGGCGGCGGAGCCGATGCTCAGGGCGCAAAGACCCCTAAGGGCACGTCCGAGACGGGCGTCAAGGCCGCCGCCGGCAAGGGCGCTGCCTCTGGCATGCCCACCTGCTCCGACACGGGCGAGATCACCCTGACCTACCACCAGGTCAACCAGGACGGCGCCGGCCCCTTGAAGGCTGAGGTCGACCCGACTTCGGGCGGTACCGACAACGCTGCCTTCAAGGAGGCCAAGGTCACCCAGGATGTCCCGGGCATTGGCATCGGCGGTCTCTCCGGCGCGGCCGTGATGGACTTCCCCGTCAAGGTCCAGATGCCCGAGGGCATGCAGTGCCAGGGCAAGGCCGGTGGTGCCGAGAATGTCTGCATTGTCCGCGTCAGGAACAGTGCCGCTGCTGGTAAGCCTACATGACCCTACTACCATCTTGCCCGTCCTAACAACATCTCCAGGTCCCTTCGGTGGCTCCGCCGCCTTCATCCAGCCCGCTGCCGCCAAGAAGCGCGCCATCGAGTACAACCTCCGCAAGCGCCACATGGCCCGCGGCACCCTCGCCAAGGAGCAGTAAGAAGCTCATCCCCCCTCGCGGTCGAGTAATTGTGGGAGCAGCAGCAGCAAGCAGTGGCAGCGGAAAACTTTTGTTGGCTGGGGTAGAATAGTTGTGTGTGCTGTGCACACAGAACGAAGTTTTTCCTTGTACTCTTCTCTTCGCCCTCATCGTGGTGTGTGGTGGTCGTGGTGCTCGCGTCCCTCCTTTCCCTTTTGTCTTCCGTCCCCTCCCCTGTAATGATGTAGTCGTAATGCTCTCTCATAATTACTCACTGATACACTCTTTAATGTGGGTTTGCCGCTGCTGTGGTGTATGACTTGAACCATGTAATCGTAAAGTTGACTGGCCTTGGGCTTCTCCGCTTCCTTTCTTGGGTTGTCTTATTAGATAATAACTCACCGATACGCTCGTTACTAATCGTGCCTCTGCCCATTGTCTGTTTCTGTATTGTCCCAAGCCACAAATTTCACTCTCTGTTCTGCTCATAGTGCAAAGCTTGCTATATCCACTTGTCTCCTAGGGCATCATCCCTACCAAACTTGAAATAGGCACGTGTGAGTAACTTGGTGCATGACTCTCTTCAACTCTTCAGCGGAGAAGGGGTTGTAGTGGGCCAGGCTGCATGCCAGACCCTTATTACATTTAGACCTACCGGTGTAGCCAGGGTCATCACGGATACAGGATTCAAGTTTGCCGCGGCGCCTATTCCCCCTCGGGGGAGGAAAGCAAATAAAGTAAAATAAAGGCACTGGGAAAGAACGCTGTTCTCTCAGAGTTCTACACATTTCAAAAAGGGTGCATAGCTAGGCCGACCAAAGAAGTCTAAAAAAAAAAAAAAAAACCCCCCGGCAGCTACTTAATGAGCGCATGGAGGCCGTGGTCTAATTTAGTGGAGTAGACTGCAAAAGAAGCCAAGAAGCAAGTAGACAGAACACGAGAGGGCGTAGAGGAGCCTCCCAGAAAAAAAAGAAAAAGACAGGAGAGGAGAAGAGACTAAAGCGTCGACACAATCCTAGTGCTCCCCCCTTGCCACATGCGAACAGGCTCCACCACCCCTCACTCTCCCTTGCAAAAATTAACAATTATAAACCTATTCCGTCTCTCTCTTTTCCATCAACAGGTGAGGTGGCCGAGTTGGTTATGGCGCCAGGTTAAGGTCTCAATCTTAGCAATTGCAACAGCGCGAATCATTCAAGTGATTCTCATTGTTTCCTGGTGGAGCAATCCGCGCGAGTTCGAGTCTCGTCCTCATCAACATCTTTTTGTTTTGTGCTCTTTTGTTGCGGTGGTGGAAGCGTGAGGTGGTGGTGAAGTTTTTTGCATGGCCGTGTGCCGAGCGGAGCCGGATTGCGTAGGTAGATGGTCCGTGCGTGTGCGCGTTCGCGTGGGTGGGTGCGTCTGTGCGGTGGTGGGTGGCTGCCATGCGTGCTTGACGCGATTTTTGGGAGAAGGAAGGCGCGGCCATCGGTCAGCGAGGGGACGCCGTGAGAAGGATGCAGAAGTAGTGGCAGACGATTTTCGAAGCCCGGCCGGCCGAAAAAGCAAAGTAAGAGGGAAAACCAGACGTTGTTATTTGGCGGCGGCATACAACGCGACCTCAGGGATCACCTATGAAGCAGTCTAGCTCTCAGAAAGATAGAGCAAGCAACATTTTGCCGGAACGAAGAGGCGAGAGGATAGCCGGCGGTATAGTTTGTAATGAGGTTGAAGTAGTATTGATTGATCGATCGATTGTATCCACCACCATCATCATATCCGCATAACAGCCATGTCGCCTTTTTATAATCCACCGTCCATCCAGTCCAAAGAACGCCACCCGTCCGTAACCAAATCCAATGCCCACGACGCCTTTTACTCCGAATGATCCAATTCCATGCCGCCATGGCCGTCGTCGCATTGAAGTACAGCCGCAACGGCTCACCTCGCGCCAACGACCTCAGCCTCCTCCTCGACCACGTCCTCGCCAGTATCAAACCGCAGAGCAACAGCCCACTCGCTGCCAAACTTGACGCCCTTCTTGCCCGGGCCGCCGAGACGGCGCCACGGCTTGTTGAGGCCGAGGTCGACGACCCAGACGAGCCACTCCGGGTCGCGGCCGTCGCCCAGCTGCAGCGCGCGCAGCAACCCCGTGCGCGGCGCCCCGAGGCAGACGATGTACTTGGCGCGCACCTCGAGCGGCTCGCCCTCGAGGATCGACACTTCGCCCGTCGAGTTGTTGATGCCCGAGGGCGCCTCGATCGAGAGCACGCTGGCCCGGCTCTTGTTGGCCCATCCCACCACCGCCAGCGCCGTCTCCTTGTCCTGCGGGCCAAGCGCGTCAAACTCCTTGTTGCGGCCCAGCAGCGCGTCGACGATGAGCTCGGGCGGTGCTTCCAGGCGTCTGAGGACGCGGTGCACGTCGCTCCAGCTGCGCACGTAGCCGCCAAAGCGTTTGAAGATGTCGATTTGGCGCCGCACGTCCTTTTCATAGTCGGCTGGTCTCTCGCAGCCCAGTAGTGCCACAAAGACGCGAGGACCACGCGCGTGGAGATGCCTGGCCGCAGCAATGGCGCGAGCACCGGTGCGGTGGTTGCCTGCAAGAACAATAACGACGGGACGGGCGTTGATGGCGAGGTTTTCGCGGGCGAGGCGGCGGCCCCCTGGGTTCACTGCTGAGAGCGCAACTTGTGCGATGCCCCGACCAGCATTTTCAGCCAGCTGTTCTTCTGTCATGAGATATTCGACTTCGGCCAACTCTTCCAAG
Organism: Phyllosticta citribraziliensis; assembly: GCF_038025025.1. Lineage (NCBI taxonomy): Eukaryota > Fungi > Ascomycota > Dothideomycetes > Botryosphaeriales > Phyllostictaceae > Phyllosticta > Phyllosticta citribraziliensis. Next base: position 262,471 of record NW_027117353.1, on the reverse strand, counting down.
GCTGTCATTGTGCCAGGGGTGATTGTCGCACAGCTCTTGCCAGACGAGGTGACACGTAGCTTTGCAGGATGAAATTGCGGGAAGAGGGAGAGTGAAGGTGAAGAGGGAGGTGTCGGACGGCCGGGCACGGGGCTATTCGTTGACGAGTAGGCGTTGGATCCGCGATGTCCTTGGGATCGGAGTGATTTGTGTGCGGTTATGATGTCTTCCTGGATCGCGCTGTTTGAGCGAAACGGCACACGCTTCGTCGACGCCAATGACCTGTTGCGACGGGAATTGCGCCCGCTATCAAAGTCGGAGAATTCCTCTTCACTTGAGCTGGAGGACGAGTCCTGTCGACGAGTCCGGCGTTGATCCAGTACGTTTTCCGTGGGATGGAGGTTCTTGCCGCCAGCGGTTCCAGCGCGAGGCTGGAGACGGTTGAAGCTCACTAGCCGCTCTTCATCGGCCGTTGTGTCTTCGTTCCTGATTTGTTCAAAGACTGAGCGCTTGTCGAACTTGGACAAGTTCTCGGCAAAGTCAAATTCGGGCAGCTCCTGGACGTCCGTGGCATCCTCCGTGGCCCAACCGTTCGTGGCCTCCAACGCTTTTTGGCGCCTGCTCTTCTTGTTGGAGGCTTTGACGGCATCACGGCCGACTTTGCCACCAATCAGGCCTGGTGTTTGGGGCGTAGCAGAGTTGTCTTGCAGCATGGGGGTCTGCCTCCATCCCTTGCCCTTGTAGTGGGCTGGCGTCTTCCGTTGAGTCTCAGGAGACAACTGTGGAGCAGCAGCTTCGCGAGCCGGCGGAAACAGTTGATCTTCTCTCTGCTTCTTGCCTCCTCGCCCGCCGCGTTTGCGCCTCCTACCCTCATCACCCTTGAGTGGAGTTTCCATTAGCTTCCCAGTCCGCGTCTTGTCGATGCTGACCCTTGGCTTCTGACCCTCATTTGTCGTCAAATCTCCAGAATCGCTCCCGCTCTCGAGTCCCAAGGCATCAAACGGCGCCGTCAGGGTGGCCGGGTCCTCCTTTGACTTCGTCGCCTTGGCGCTAACCGACGGCTTCTTCGCGGGCGGAGGAAAATGGGGAGTATTCCTGGGCAAAGATGGAGGGGGACCTGCGTCGACAGGATTGATCGGAGTCGAAGGTACTTCGTGGGCCGTAGAGGCACCTGACGCTGGTTTCTTGCCCACGCTCAGGATGGCCGGATCCACAAAACTCTGCTTCGGCTTCGAGGCCGGCGCCGGTGCCGGTACCTCGACAGGTGTTGCGCTCGGCCGGGAATACTGAGGGACAGGCGCAGGGGCAGACGGCGGGATCGAGGGTGGAAATCTGGGAGCATTGCTGGGAGGAAGAGAGGGCGGAGGTGCGGTTTGAGGCGGCAGCGAGGGTTGATGGACAGAAATGTCGGCAATGTGGACACCTGCGATGGTGTAGCTAGCCAAGCGGTGGCCGGAAGCCGGAAAGTACACTGCATGCAGGGTCAGCCATTAGGTTGGGCTGAGAGAGGCGCCCAGGTGGTCAAGTACATACCGTTCTGCAAGACCAGGGTTGCTGTCTGCTCGACGACATTGGCGACTATGCCCTGCACAACGACGTTCGGAGGCTGCTTGAGCGTGACAAGCACGTTGATGCCGATGAGGGCGGCAGACATGGCTGGAGTTGGGTGTTGAGGCAACGAGCCAAGAAAGAGCGAGAAGAGTCTCAAAGAGGGAGTGTGGAAGAAAGGTTGGGCGTGAGCTAGCTGCCGGGGAGGCGGGCCGGCACGTCACCGTCACCGCGCGTAACCGTGTTGGAGGTAGAGCTACCGCTACTCCACTGGACGAATCTTCACTTGCGTACGTATTTCACTCAACGTCCTCATTCCAACCTCACCCGTGCAATTTGAGTATTCCTGCCAGTCGCATCCCCATCACTGACAAAGTCTTGTCATTCACGCACCACACCTGCTCCAGCATCTCTGGTATTAATAGCCAACACCCCCTTATGCACACAAGCTATAAGCATATATTTACACAGCGACCCGCTACAGATTATCCACAGATTCGAGCGACAGCTAAAAATAACACGTGTAATGAGCATTCAAGGTTTCCACCCAGCACGCCTCAATTCATTTTGGACGATCCTATCGTCGTCCTCCGTATGGGCAAAGCATCATGGTGATTCATACATTGCCCCTCGTGACCTCCAGTCGACGCCATAAAGAAAAGGGCATTTCGCCGCAACCAAGCTGTCCAATCCTGGCAGGCCCATCCAGGGAAGACCGAAAAGCTCCGCCAAGAAACGCAAAACGCCCCCGCCATGCTTGAATATTCATGCTTTCGTGGTGGATCCGGGTGGAGGGAATCATAAAAAGCGCCCAGATGGAACATGGACAAGAAGAAAAGAAAATGACCCGGTCCAAATGAGCGAGTTTGGCGAGGGGTCAAGAAACGAGACCAGATTCCGGACGTGGAAGAAAACGCCTTAGTCGATTTAAAACGCCGGCGACCCCATTTGACCATATTCGTAATCCCGCATGATGCCGAAGAGATCGCGCTTGGAGTTTGACGAGGTTGTCGATAGCTCAATGTTGCCAATGTCGCACCAGTTCTTGACGGGCTTCGCAAAGATGTTAGTAAAGTCCAGACAGAGGATTTATCAGAAAACTCACCAAGCAGCTCAAGTGCTTGCACCAGTTGCAAGACTTGTGGTAGACGTAGAAGTTGTTCAGGAGAACGATGAAGCCTACAATCACCGCAACAAGAGCTCCAGCCCGGAACAACCACCAAGCCCACCAAAGGGGCTTGCGGTCCTTGAAAAAGGCGACGGGCTGCCTTGTAAACTCTTTGATTCCCTCGGCCCGGTTCTCGGGATCCTTTGGGTTGGGCACGGCGCTATAAGGAGGATCGTCGATACCGATGCGCTCGCGGAGGGGACCCGGGGAATGCAGAATGGATATGCCCAACCCAAGCCCCATTATGAAGCCACCAATGTGGGCAAAGTTGTCAAGTCCTGGCAAAAGACCCAGGACGAAAGCGATGACGATGTCGAGTGCAATGAAGCATAGTTCCCGAATCGGCTTGGGGCGCTCTCTCCAGTGGTAGAGAAGATCCAGCAGCGTGAGGGCAATGATTCCGAAAATAGCTCCAGAGGCACCACTGAGTCGGAGTCTGCATTAGCAGCTGAACTGCACACGTGGGACAAAGAAATGCGACTTACGTGGAGGCCATGCCGTTCGGGGCATAGTTTGCTCCCAAGACATTGCCGAAGATTCCCGCGGCAATGTAGACCAAAGCGAAGCGGATTGGTCCAATCAGCAACTCCATGTCTCGTCCCACCGTCACTTGCACGAGCATGTTGAAGACAATATGGATGAGACCGGCGTGGAGGAAGATGGGCGTGATGAAGCGGTACCACTGGTTGGGATGCAGTTTGCCGTTGGAATCAGCACTGCCAATGCCACTCATGCCGCAGAGCTGGCTGAGGGAGCATTCCGAAGTCGACGTGGTCGTGTTTGGGCAAGGAAAGGCAACGTCGGCAGTGATGTTGACCTCGCTACTGCCGCCCATCTGGCGCATGCAAGGTATGTAGCGCGCGCCCATGTTGATGTAAACATAGGGCGAGGGGCCAATCATGGGATTGAAGGAAGGTTTGATTTCGATGGGCGATCCAGTAAGCACAGCTGTGAAACTGTCAGTCAAAGTCCTAAGAAGCACATGTTTGATCCCTACCGTTGTGAATGATCTCGCCAATGAAGACGGCGGTTTGAATCACCGCCAGGCCGTACGCAACCCACGACATTTTCTTTTTAAAGAAACCCTTCTTCTTTTTTGATCGAGGCGCCTGACCCATATAATCTCCAACAAGAGGCGCATGCCCCTCCGGGTCAGCATTGTACTTGGAAGGGCTATCCGTCTTGGGCTGTTGCGAGTGTAGTGGAATGGCATTGTGGTCCGTGAAAGGGTCGGTTGGCCGAGTTTGAGAACCATAGTAATCTCCAGCGCTTCCGTGGTATGCGGTATCCTCGCCAGGACCGGGACCGTAGGGGTTGTGGGGTATATTGTTGGCAGGGTAGGCGTGGTCCTCAAAAGGAGACTGGGTGGTTGCTCCGACGGGCGAGTGGGATGAGGTCATAGAGGTGTCGACGTAGGGGCAGATAGGTTGCGTGGATTGAGGAGGCAACGGCGGGAGAGGAGCATCTTCTCGGCGGTCATGGTTGGAAGAACTGTAGTAGTCGTGTGACGCCATGGCGAGCGGTGACGGTCGCGCTGGAGAAGCAGAGATGTGTTGGAGAAGCAGGTGTTGGCGAAGGCGCTGTTCCGGGGAAACGAAGGTCGAAGCGGGCGGCTAACGGTTGTGTAAACAAACAAGGAAGCGAAAGAGGGGTGAGCGCGCAAGGAAGTCGAGGTTTAAAAGGCGTGTTTGATCAAAGTCTTTGAGAAGTGTTCGGAGACATGATGAGAGAGAGGGTTGGGCAAACGGCGACGGTGTGGCTGAGCGGCTGACATGGCCATGGGTGATGGGCTGGTGTCGGTCCTTGCCCTTGACCTTGACGCGGCCGCGGGTGTGTGAATCCCTGTCTCAAACCGAAATAGCTTTCCATAGCCTTACCTTACTTCAAGCTCACCTCGTCCTGTGGGCGCGCATTCTCTTCTCGCGGGCCATGTGCTTATTCCAGCTCTCGTCGACGATCCATTGCTCGTCACCATCTGGAGAGGCTGTGCGACGACAACAAAACACGCTCCAAACCTCAGTGGTGGCTGGGCGCCTGGCCATCAATCTGTGGCTGCCTTACGACAGACAGGACATCTGTCTGCTCGTGGAATATTCAACTTGCAGTCCCCTTTCTGTCAAATCGTTCAGGGTGCCTGTCAGCGCGCCAATGCTAGCCCAATCCCGTTGGTCGTCCACACGCCCGGAGAGACGGTGCCAGCCTTTGGAGCCGCGCTTGGACCAAACTTGACGAATCCCTGGAGCGAAACGACCTGACGACACTAGCGCCCAGATACCGGTGCGGTCCGCCTTGTGCTCTTCTTTCTCCCTTGAACCTGAGTGATTTTCCATCCCCTCCATCTGCTAGTATCACACAAAACTCCATCTCTCGGCGTGGGAAGAGGCGGAGCGACCATCACCATGGGCTGTGTAGCCAAGTTACGTAGTCCTGGCACATCGCCCCCGTTGCCAAGCCAGATCAGCAGCCATGTAGTCGCGTCTCCGCCCCGTTAATGTGCAGCCCAAGCATGAGAAAGCGAGCCACCTCGAGCGCCACAGTTGCGTGCGAAAGTCAAGCCACATGGGAGAGAAGAAAACGAAACCATCAAGTCGCCGTGTCGGGGTTGCCATTGTCATCCAGATGCGAGACGGACTTGGCTGTGTCCTACATGAAAATGATATGCCGATAAAACGAGACACAATGCAGCGTTGGACGTTACGCTCAGTTTCGCCATTCGGTAAACGTTCTGACCGCCGGATAAGCGCTCATGATGAGAATTTTAAAAATGCGCAGAGACTACGAGCACCAAAGAACCTACCTGCCCTGCCGTAAGCGTCTACACTGTGACCGCAGACAAGTTGCCATCACCAGACGCGAAAGAGCACAAAGAGTAAAGGCAATGGCCCGCCAGCGGAACTCGCCGACGTACAAAGTTTGGAGAAGCGCGTGTGGTCTGTGGTACGGGGCGGGAGAGGCCGTTGCTATATTTGCTCTGGCTAAGAATCGATAGTCGGCGCGGCTATCTGATATGCCCAGGTACTTGGCGTCTCTGAGTCCTTTTTTTTTTTCACTCTTCGGACCGCAAGCCGAGCGTGGGATGCCACGACCGGCCGACAGGAACAGAGACACGGACGCCGCACTAAGTCGAGCGTCGAACGTCGCATCGAATATTGGCACTGCGTCATGCTTTGCACCAAGGCTTGGAGTCTTGGTTGCGGGTGACAGCTTGGCGACGTCTGGCTCATGTCAATGGCGAGAGAGAAGAGGGGGAGAGATGATAATTGTTCGGTCGTCTAGGTAAGATTTTCTTGGTGAGGCTCTAGGAAAAGGAAATGTCTGGCCAGTCCGTCTACAAGACCAACTCGCTCTTGAAGGGCGCCGAGGCGTGCATGAAGTTTGCGCGCAATGGAGTGACGCTGCGAAAGTCAGTACGACAGGGTCGAGCAAAGCTTGTAAGGCAAAGCAGGGGCAAGGGGAGTGAGGGTACCTGGTGATGCCCTGCCTGACAGCCCACCCATCGTTGCCAGGCTCGCTCTTCTCCACGCTATCATGCACGTCTTGGAAGCTCGGCGCCCATTTAAAGTGTTTGTGACTGTACCTGGCGTGCGGGGTACTTGTCCCACTGCCTTCCGCAACACCATTGTTCCCTGCTGCTGACGACGACTCAACATTTGCTTCTCTCTCGCGAATTTCCTTTTCAGCCTCTGAAGGACCCTCGTCTTCGCTGTCGGGGATCGCCACCTCTTGAAAGCAGCTCCCACTCTTCCATGCGTTCTGCAGCATCTCGGTCCACATTGTCTTTTGCTTGCTGACCCCAGCCTGGAGCGGCACATTTACCGAGTACAAATGCGTGTCCTTGTCCCAGTTTGCGGCCAGGTGCTCAATGACCTTGACGGCGTGCGTAGAAGCCTCGGCAATGACATTGGCGTCGTGATTGCGGTCGAAGAAGGCATACGAGAGCGCAATGGCGCGCACGCCACACACGGCAGCCTCCATGGCGCCGCCGATGGTTCCACTGCTCAGCGAAAAGACGGCGGTGGTGTTCCTGCCGTAGTTTGGACCAGAGACAACCAGATCAATGGGACCGCGCTCCTTGAAGTAGTGGTGGAGACCAATCTGGGCGCAAGATGCAGGCGTGCTGTCGATCAAAATCCATTCCTCGGCTTGAGAATTTGAAGGCAGAGGTCGGTTGCTGGTTTCGCCGGTGTTGGAGTAACGCGGGGTGCCGTCGGCGGAGACGGGTAGCGTCGAAGGTATTGGGTCAGGGCGGAAATAGGTGGGCCGGATGTTGTGCCCCACGATGTGGGCTTTACCGATCCATGAGCGCTGCGTGTGGGGGAGGACGACCGAGACGGTGTGGCCTTGGGACTGGAGCGTGGAGATGAAGGGATGCACGTAAGGCGACGAGTCGTTCGAGGGTGGCCCGTCGTCGTTGGTTACCTGAGGACATATGGTTAGAGAGGGTTGGGACTGGGTCGGCGGGAGGCTCATACGAGAATATGCATCTTGAGGGTCGATGTGACGTGAGGCTGGCAGTGACGTGGATGGAAATGGTGTAGAGGCTGTTGGGCTTCTTGTTCCGTTGCCGGAGTAGACCCTTGTCGAATGTTGCTTGGCCGTGTGCCTGAGGGTGCGGATGGGAGGTTTTCTTGAAGGGTCGTCGAGGTACGGAATAAAATGAAGACAAGGACGAGCTAGAGGTGGCGGCGATCACGTCAGGTCGAGGGGTTCAATCGATGTCTTTAAGCGACGGTCGTCGTAGCATGCGCCTGGCAGCAGCCATGGCGCGTGGCCCGACTGGCGACAGACGAATGGCGATTCATGGTGTGCTGTATTTTGCCGTCGAGGGCAGAGGCTCTTCCACTGCAATGACAATTGGTGGATGATGCGGAGCCAGCAGCTTTGGAGTGGTGACGTGCTCCAGGTCTCAGGTGCGCTGTCGACCGCCAGCAACCCGACGGGAACCCACCCACGCCAACCCAAAGCCTCACCTCAGGTCCTTATCGATAAGCGACAAGGGATCGAGCACCCACGACGTCGTGGCGGGGCGGGGCGGCTCGTCCCCCATCCCCCGCCATCAACGCCAATCCTTCTTCTTTCGCATCTCTCAAGCATCATTCACGCATCAGATCCCTTTTTCCATGGCAGCTGCTAGCGCCCCGCCATCACCAACAACCTAGCTCGAACCATGCCCTCTCTGCGCTTCACTTCGTCTTCAGGACCGCTCTGGGTTAGCCATGCTGCTCCCAAGCCACCCTCTAACCACAGCAAATCCGTCTCCTTGTGAAGCTTCAACAGTCAAGAATGCTGCTCGACGCAACCAGCCACTCCATTTCTGCTCGCCATCTGTCAGCACTTTTGTTCCGGACAGCTCGTCGCTGAGCCCTGCTGCCGACTCGGACAACAACCACCTCATCACCGACCACCACCAGAACCCGGATGGCTCTCCGTGCCCGTCGACTGGAATCGGGTACCCAGCTCCTGGCATCGGAGTTCCGACTCCATTTGACGGGGCCCAGACCCTATCCGAAAGCTGTAGGCCCCTCAACCCGCCGAACATGACAAGCTCCAGCTCTCCCTGGGCTTGCCCGGGAGCTAGGTGGTTCGCGGCATAGCGTTGTACCTTTTGCGAAAGAGGACCCCACGGAGCTGTGGGCCCCAGCCAAAAGCTAACGTGTTGGTGGTGAGCTGCCACCTGTGTGCTGCCGTCCGGGTCCCCGCCCTCGACTCCGGACGCGTCTGGCGCCGCGTTCGGTGCTCGGCCTGTACCAGGTTCGATTTTGTTTGCTTATATAGCTCTTGCTTGCTTCGAGCTCTTAGAGGACCATATTTCTGTGCTTTTGACCTCTATCCCTCTCCCCTCTCCTGCTCACTACCAACCTGCAATTGCAGCTCGCAGCTTCACATGTACGACACATCGTCCCCATTTCTTTCCTTCAACCAATTGACCATCTAGCAGAATATTCAAAGCTTTACACCATCACACAAAATGGTTGTTCCCGTTCCCACCGCCAGCCTTGAGGGCAAGGTCGCTCTCATCACGGGTGCTGGTCGCGGCATTGGCCGCGGCTGCGCTCTCGAGCTCGGCAGGCGCGGATGCTCCGTCATCGTCAACTACGTCTCAAGCTCCGGGCCGGCCCAAGAAGTGGTCAAGGAAATCGAGTCCAACGGGACGGGAGCCAAGGCCAAGGCGATCCAGGCCGACGTGTCCAAGGTGTCTGAGATCAACCGGCTGTTCGAGGAGTCGAAGAAGGCGTTTGGCAAAATCGACATCGTCATGAGCAACTCGGGCACGGAGAGCTGGGACAAGACGGAGGAAATCACCGAGGAAAAGTACGACCACGTCTTCAACCTGAACGCGCGGGCGCAGTTCTTCGTCGGCCAGGCCGCCTTCAAGCACCTCGAGCGCAACGGCCGCCTCATCCTCATGAGCAGCATTGCCGCCGGCCTCATGGGCGTCAAGGACCACGCCCTCTACAACGCGAGCAAGATGGCCGTCATCGGCATGATCAAGGCCTTTGCTACCGACTTTGGCTCCAAGGGCATCACCGTCAATGGCGTTGCCCCCGGTGGCATCAAGAGCGACATGTTCACCCAGAACGCCTGGCACTACATCCCCGGTGGCACCCCTGATTTCCCGGCAGACAAGATTGAGCAGCTCATGGCCGATCACTGTCCCCTGGGCAGGTGCGCCGTCCCCGAGGACGTGGCGCGCGTCGTAGCCTTCTTGGCCAGTGATGATGGTGGATGGGTCAACGGTTCGTTATCCCCTAGCGTGTTGATGTCAATTGCCCATGAAACTGACGTCCATCGACAGGCCAGGTCATTACCATCTCTGGTGGCTCTTCCCAGTAGTCCTGTTGGCTACGACCCCGATATTTACCATGAGTTTGAGACGACAGACGCAAATAGATTTAATGTGCAAAAAAACTTACGCTTCCACGGCGCCTCCATTTCTGTGAACCCACTTCTCTCACTCGCCATGGCCTTGGTCAGCGTAGTAGTCTTCACCCTGCAGTCACCGACAAAGTTTGTTACAGACGTTGATTATCTACATGGATTCATTATTGTCATTACAGCTATTTACCCGTCATTAACAGATTTACAACGTCTACTACCGCCTGTCGTCTCTTCGGCGTCTTTAGTAGATGGACAACGCATCGGTCGAGTTTTGGTAGGTGACGCCACACTTCTCGCTGAAGCCGCTGTATCGCTCGTTCCTCTCCGCAACCCACTTCTCAAACGTGGACCTAGCGCAGCTCTCGCCGGGGCCATCGGCGCAGGCGTCGAGCGGCTGGGGGCTGTTGTTGACGATGACGCGGTAAAACTCGTCGCCGGCGTCCTCGTAGCCGTAGCTGTCACAGCTCATCTTCTCGACGGCGATGTTGGTGAGGAAGGACAGGATGTTGGAGCTCTTCCAGGCGCGGCCGTGGTTGATCTGCGACAGGGGCATGGTGGCGTTGGGGTCGTTGGAGGCCGACGCGGCGCTGTTGTTGAACAGGCCCAGCGCGACGAGCACCGTGGGCGGCAGCTCGCGGTGCGAGAAGCTGACGTACAGGTCCTGCTGGTCGCCGGTGGTGCTGTTGGCGGTGGCGTCTTCGAAGAGGGACGACACGCTCGCGTTGACCCATGGCCAGCCCAGGACCGGAGAGATGGGGTTGCCGTAGCCCGTGTTGTGGTGGTACATGATGTCGTTTGTGTACTCGAAGGCGAGCCACTCGTTGGGCGTGAAGAGCGACAGCGAGCAGAAGGGCGACGTCCCCTTGATGACCGACTCGTAGCCGCACAGCTGCTGCATGCCGTAGATGTCGGACGCGGTCCAGTTGAAGCCGGGCACGGCGGCGCGGAAGCGCGCGATGATGGGCGCCGTGTACTTCTTTTGAAAAGTCTGTAATGACAGTCAATATCAGCCCCCATATCATGGTAGGTTTGAAGCGGATGGTCACTTACGCTCGACTGCTCGCTACCCCTGCTGGAGCTGTATGCCGGGCACCCCTTGTACGGGGTCAAGCTGTCGGCACCAGACTCCTTGCTCTCATAAATCTGCACCAACTGCGTCTCGTTACCCCTGTGGTCCAAGCCGTTGATCAAGCTCTGCGCGCTCTTAACAGTGCGCTCAGCAGTGCTCGTCCACAGCTTCTTGGGCAACGCGAAGCCGGGATAGCGGCGCTTGAGCTCAACACCAAGGCTCATGGCCTCGAGCGAGCCAATCTTGGTCAGCTGCTCCATGTCCTCGTCCTCGATGGGGCTCTTCCAGCTGGCCAGGAACGCCAGGTCGCGCGACGCGGCCCAGTTGGCGCCCGTCGAGTTGGCCAGCTTCTGCACAAACGGCTCAATGTACGACTCGTAGTCGAAGTCGTTGGCGTAGATGGCCGCGTGCCGCACCAGGTACGCCGCCCGCGTCACGTTGCAGCCCTGCGGCGGCGCCGGGTCCAGCGGCGGGTCTTGCGGGTCGAAGTACGGCGCGATGCCCGCCAGGTGCTCCAGCGGGTCGAATTGGTAGTGGTTGGGGCTGTAGAGGATGTTTTGAGATGTTGCGAGGACCGGCTGCGCCGACGCGGCCAGGAGAGCCGAGGTTGCCAGGAGCGAGAGCATCGTGAAGGACCAATTTGGGAGGGGAGGAAGAATTAAAAGTAAGACGAGTTATTAAAGTGGGAGAATGTCCTCCTTGTCCAGCTTCGAGAATAGCTAGATTCTGCTATTCGAGGATGAGGTGTACAACGAGAGGACAAACACATAGAAGAGCGGGAACATGAAGTTGATAAACAAAATGCTAACAACTGTGCGGGGTGATGTCATAATTTAGAGTTGCGGGATGGCTGGAGCTTGTGCTGGGAAACCAGGATGTGCCCAGGGGACAAATTGAGAGAGCAAAGCAGGAACAAGTCCCGCTCTCGGCCGTGGTCGATTCTGATTGGATCATGTGTCTAGCATTTGTGCTCACCGCGCGATGGCCGTCCACTTTTGTGGTCTATTCATGGTTCTGGATACGGACAGTGGGCACAATGCCGTCTTTCGCGTCTGTGCTCATGGCTTTTTTGTCTTCTGCTCTCCTGAGGGCTCCGCGCTCATGACGTCATCTTCCTGTGCGTCTTGAATGCAAGCTTGTTTGGCCGTGGAGAACTGCTCAGGCGCCGTGGAGCCCGTTTGCAGAATCCTGCTGGAAGGATTCCAGATGCCTGCGGGACTCGGCTTCATGCGAGTCTACCATGTTCACCGCTGGCGACTCCTCGATCTGCATGAGTTGCTGCACGCACGCACCGCCGAGATCGCTTTTTCGAACTTTGAAGATTTTGATCGTTGGATTTGACGCAGCCCAATGGCCGCTGATGGTCGATGGCAGGGAGACTGACGAGTCCCTTTCTCCTCCCGTCGGGTTGATGCTCGGGATGCTGGTCCTTTGCACCGGTCCAAATCTCTCACGGTGGGCTCTTGCACGACGGCATCGTCGGAACTCACGATGCGCACCTCGGTGGGGCAAGACTGTATGATGCTCGTCGATGCTGATCTTGAAGCGCAGATTGTCAGGAGATCGCTCGTTGTTGAGTTAGGTGATGTGCTCCGTCGTCGGCTCAATCAGAAATTCGTCTGGTTTGTGTTGCAGGGACATATGTCCGTAACAGACCCTGCCAAGCCTCCGTGCTCTCATTCAGAGCAGTGACTTCGTTGGTGAGGGAACTGCAGCAGTTGGTGGACTACTTGTGCGGCCATTTGTAATGGCATCTTCCATTGGCGTTGGATCAACTGCTTCATCCGCTCGACAAATGCTCCCTGTGGTGCCTTGTTATCTCTCCCCGGGATGCCCTTCACTTGCAGAAGTCCTTCCGCCAGGAGCAGCTCTGGGTCGAGCGCCAGAAATCGCGGTCTCACTGGATGGCGTCCTGAACACAGACGTCGACGAAGGAAGATTGTGAAGGGCAATAGTCCCAACAGCCGACTCAGAGTCTGGGGCACGAACATCGATTCCAGAAGCAACCGCAGAGCCTGTTCTTTCACCAAATCCCAAGTCACACCCTTCATCGTGCTCACCTCTTCTGCACTTGCGCCTAAGCCATGGCCTCAAATTGAAGGCAACTCCGCAAGCAAACACACCCATCCACAGCACGAACTCCAAGGCGTAGGCAACGATGCCTATGACATCGACTTCGCTCTGGAACACGATGCTCAGCGCGCTGAAAACATCGCCGGCAGCATCGATGCCGACAAAGAGGAACGAAATGCCGCGGACGCTGCGGTGTTGATAGATGTCGATGTAATGCCTGCCGACACCGAGAGCCAGGAGTAGCGCAGAGAGGGCGGCGAGGGTCGGCAATGGCCAGGTTTGCGTGGTGGCGTGGATAGGGTTGGTGTGCGCGAGAGTGGAGGACGAGATGTAATGTCGGAGAAGGAGAATGATGGCGGCTTGTGTCCCACCCATGATAAGAGCCAGGGGAAGTGCGAGCAGTGTTGTCTCATAGAGAGACTTTTTCTGATGCCCGGCATATGTAAGAAGGTAGGTCTAAAGGTCAAGAAGCAGTCGAAGACGTGGAAAAAGCGGGAGTCCGCATTGCATTCCGCAGTCACAAAAAAAGTAAACTCACTTTTTGGTAATAAACACACTGTCCCCACGTGAGCAGGCTCAGCGCCGTCAATATCTGCGGCTGCACTTGCAGTGCGACGTTGAAGTTTCGGACAATATTGTACGCTCCAAGAGGGACACCAGCCCATGCCCACAGGACCATCATGCCTGGCTGGAGGCCGATTGCATGGTGTCGGCGGTAATTTATGATGATTTGGGGGATTAACTGCAGACAATTAGCGCCGACAAAAAGTGAAAAAAGAACAGCGTGCATAGTTTCAGTCGGCTCGCAAGTCGCGATGGCGCAAGTGTCTCTTCCCAAAACCAGGGTTCTCTTGAGACATGACTGGGGGTAGAAATTGAAGATACATACCTGAATAGACCAGCAAACCTGCGCGAAGGTTATGGATCAGCTTTCTCCCTGCTTCTCTCTACGATATAGTTTGATGCGACTTACCGCCCCAATTGTTCCAAGGACATTCGCTGCAGCCGGAACGTCCATTCTGACAGCATCTAGATTCAAACTCGGAGATGCTGAAGCTTTGGGATGTGTATGAGTAAATGAACCTTTGATGATTGTAGGTCTGGTTCGTGAATTACACCGACACCGGAGGCGATAAGGAAGACAAGTGTGATGACATAACAAAGCTTGGTGTGCCAAGTCGTCTACCGGACGGTCTTGGTGAGAGCAGAGCCAATTGCGACCTGAGCAAAGAAACAAACTGCTTTTATTAGCCTCGACAACTTTTATCGAGGTCAGAAAATCCCATGATATACAAGTGCATTTCCTTTTCCAACTACCCAACGCCATCAAATGCAGCAGAGTAGCGTCCTTTACTTCTTCTTCTTCGCGGCCCGCTTCATTCCCCGAATGTCCTTCTTCAACCGTGCATCCACCATCTTATACTTGCCCTTGGTACCCTTGGGCCTACCGCTAATACCTCTGTTGCCGCCCCTGGCCACGACGACCGCGACCTTCTTCTTCGGCTTCTTCTTGGCCGCCCTGGACATGAGTTTCACGATGCTCTGCGCCTTCTCCTTCTCCGTCATTCCCTCCTCGTTCTCCAGCAGAGCACTCTTCTTCTTGAGCTTCTCCAGCTTCTGTGCCGCGTGGAACTTCTTGCGAGCCTTGGCTTCTTGCACCTTTTTGATGGGCCGGGCGTTGAGAGCGCGCAGCTTTTCTTTGATTGCGGCAGCCGCGGCAGCCGTGACTGGGCGCTGGATCCGGGCGTGCTTGTTCTCGTCATCGAGGAACCATTCAGGTAGGCCGTCAACATCGCGGTGCGAGTAGCGGTTGAAGTTGTCGTCAAGAAGGTCTTCCTTGGTCTTTTTGCCAGACGCAAGCTGCTGGGCCAGGGTCATGGCTTCGGCTGTAATAATGTCGATGTCTGGCCGACCATCCTTCATGGGTATGGAGTCATGGTCCCACTGAGTCTCGTCGCGCTTGACGGTTTCGAAGCCTGATTTGGCTTCCTCTTCATCCGAAGACCACTCGTCCTCCTCGGCGTCCTCCTCGGCGTCCTCCTCGGATTCATCCTCACTCTCCTCCACAACCTTTGCCTCCTTCTTGGGCTTTTCAGCCTTTGCTTGCTTCGTCGTAGACGCCTTCTTGTCTTCGGGAGACGTCGACTTGCTTGCAACATCAATGCCGCTGTCATCGCCAGGGACGTCATCCAGACCATCAATGCCCTTGAATATATCCTGATCAAAGAACATGGCTGCTCTCCTCGTCAATCCACCCTCAGTCTTGTCCTTCGACAGATCCGTGACCAGAGACTTGGGACCATCCTCGTCATCAGAAGACTCGTCACTGTCGGCATCTTCCATGAGTTCATCCTCGCTACTCTCTTCCTTCTCCCCATCAGAAAAGCCTTCGAAGTCATCATCGTCAATCTCCTTTCCAGACTCTTTGCGAGCTTTCTTCGCGCGATACTTTGCGTCCGAGGCCGATTTGCGTTCCTGGTACTGCTCGTACATGGACTCAAGTTCCTGGTCAAGGAGGTCCTCCTCAGGATCGCTTTCGTCTTCATCCTCGTCGCCGCTCTGCTCCTTGGCCTTGTCTTCGACAATAGCCATCTTGCCTTTTGCAATCTTGCCAAGCGCGCCCGCCTTGTCGACTTGCTTGAGCTGGAACATGGCGTCCTCGCCACTGGGACCTTGTTGTTCCATACCGATTTCCATGGGCGTAGTCATGTGGAGCTGCATGCGGACGATTTCGCGCTGCTTGCGCTCATTCTCTTTCCTCCTCTCCTTCTTTTTCCGAGAATCATCCTGTTCGCGTAGTCTTTGCATCTCCTCCTGGATCTGCATCTCTTCGTCCATTGGCTCAACCTCTGCCACTTCCTCCTCTGCCTTTTCTTCCTCGTTCTTCTTTTGCTTCGAAGAGAAGCCAAAGATTTCACGGACCCGCAACCTCCAACGCAGCAAGCGCTTGAAATCCGCGCGTCCCAGAACTTTGAGGTCATCACAGCATGCCCTGATCTCATCCGTAGTATCTGGCAGCTTTGCAATGGTTGCTTGAGCAACGTCGCCATTGGGCTTTTGTTCGAAGCTGAGCTTGTTCAAGCTGCCCAGCATAGCAATGGGGTCCGTGGTTTGGATAAATTCGCTGACAGGGGCCTCGTGGAATTGAGTGTAGTCTCCCTCCTCGTAACCCTCCCTCTTGCGCTTCTTTACCTCCGGGTTGAAGACTTTGGCCTCGTTGTTCGGCGCGGGTGCAGCGAGTTCGGCGAAGACGGAGCGGGAGTCCAAGAATTTGGGATCCATGCGCTTAGGAGCTTTGTAACCTCTACAGACGACGAAAATCTCGGCGGAGACATTGCGCGAGGAGGGGGGCTTGGTCGCCTCAACCTTCTCGAAGAGCTGTTGGAAAACCCAGAGAAGCGAGTTGTAGTCCTTGGAGCGGAAAATCTTGGTCACAAAGGTACCACCCTCGCGGAGGAAATCAGTCGCAAGCTTCAGGGATTGAAGCACCAGCTCTGCTTGTGTAAAGGCGTCTTGAACCCAAGCCGTTCCGACGTTGGGCGCGCCATCGTGGAGGACGGTGTCGGCTTTGAAAGTTTTGAGATGTTGTCGGAGCGTCGCGCGGCACTTTTCAGTCGTAATATCGCTTTGGAAGGAAATAACGCGAGGGATGGGCTTGATCGGAGCCAAATCGACACCAACGATGAGGCTGTTTGGGGGCATGACCTCGGCGGCGACTTGACACCATGACTGGAGGGTCGTCAGCAGATACAGTCATAGGGAGATGGAGAGACCATACTCCTGGCGCTGCGCAAAGATCGATCAAGACTCTGCTCTTCTCCAAAAAGTTGAACTTCTTGTTCAACTGGATGAGCTTGAAGGAGGCACGGGCGCGGTAGCCCTTCTCCTTGGCGAGATGGTACCATTTGTCGAGGCGGCCCTTGCCGTGCTGTAAAAGAGACGTTAGCAGTGGTCTCGAGAGGCAGCGAGGTCTTCCTAACCTTTTTCTGGACCGGCATGGCTGCGACGTGACGGTGTTGAGAGGGCAGGCGACAGTCCCGTAGAAACTTTTGGCAGATGCACGGGGCCGCGCGACAAAAAGTTCAAACGGCGGAGCGCCAAGTCTCCACCCGGAAGCGGGGCCAGGGATATGCGGCACGGGCCTCTAGACGCCAGTGTGGCACCCAGCCGCGGCGGAGCCCTGAGGTGGGCTTCCTGGCCTCCAACCTATGACGCAGTCGCGGTCATCTTGCACCACTCCCCAGTGCTACCTCGCCATTATTTCCTCGCATGCCGACAGAACCTATCCGCCGCTCGAATCTCCTCAAACGCGTCTACGATCGTCTTCCTATGGGGCCCCGCAAGAAGGTCAAACAAAGCACCACGGGGCCCGCGCCCGACGATGCCTCTGCGCCAGGCACGCCAGCCCCCCAGGCCTCCGATCATATCGACGCCGAGCAATCCTCACCTGCACGGCAACTGACAAATGTCGAAACGAAGGCCAACTCAAAACCGACAGACCCCGCCGCTGCACAATCCGAAAGTAGCCCGACTCCCGGCCTTGCCCCGCGGAAGAGCTGGTACAGCACCGGGACGTGGAGGGTAAAGGCAGCACCCATCGCTCAAGTGGCCAAAGAGAGCATATCGTCGGCTGCTGGAGGAGTGACCTCCGACTCTAGCGAGGCAGGGAATCAGGAGAGCGGTCCGAGCACCCCAGCCAGATTATTGTCCAGCAATAGGAGGAACTCGAGCAAGTCAACCGCAATCGCTGCGTCCACGACCAAGATACACGCAATTTCAGATCGTCCAAATGATTCCAGCACCAGCTTAGCCTCCGAGCCAAAGGATACCATGAGCGGCCGTGATGTCGACCCGCCTTTGCCTCCAGATCCCGTCAAAGAAGACGACAAATTGGCGCAGACTGCCGCCGACGTTCCGGAACAGACGCAACAGTTGTCTGGAAACAGAGCAAGCTCCTACATGTCGTCGGTAAAAGGGTGGTATGGATGGTGGTCGCGACCCGATGGGTATCCCGATGCGAAAGATGTCAAGACGGCAGAAGAGGCAAACGGGGCCGAGATCGAGGCAGCAAAAGCAACATCTTTACCAGGAGTGACACCGATCGACGAGACACCAGACCCACCCAAGCAAATGGAGGAAGTGGGCAAGGATGTTCCAGCCAAGCTTGATGGCGAGTCAACAAAGAATGTCAGCAAAGGCCACCAGAGGGGAACTACGAGCAAGAGTTGGTTCTGGTTATGGAGTAGCCAACAGAATGCAGAACAATCACCCGAGGCCCCGGAACCGGCTGTGGAGCCGCCCAAGGATACGCCGGAGGTTAATGAAAACGCAGACAGCGCAGAACAGACGGGACAGGAGCCAACGCAGGAAACACGGGAAACGCAAGAACCCGTCCAGGAGTCTACACAGGAGCCTCCAGATGAAGATAAGCCTATTCATCAAGAGCCGCCCAAAAAGTCGGCGGGTTGGGCATTTTGGTCTCGTTCGCAACCAAAAGATTTTGACCAGTCAGATGCGGCTTCAACGCACAAGCAGATAGGGGAGTTGGCCGTAGCGGATACTCCTTCGCAATCACATCCGGAGGCAGCTCAGTTCAACGAACATCGAGATGAACCTCCCAAAGAGCCGAAACAGACTGCATTAAAATCCATTCGTGGCTCGCTCCGAGGCCGAGGCCGTGGTAAATCCAAACAAATAGATTCTAGACCAGAGACACCCGTCAAAGCGATTCAGCCCGAAAGCGCAAATACAACTCCAAAACCTGGCGACGAGCCAAAGGCAGAGCAAAAGGCCACTGAGGCCTCGCCAACCACCAAAAAGCAAACTCAAAAAGCTCAACCACAAGCACAAGCAAATCCCAATCTTCTTTTACCCGAATTCAAATCCACTTATCGAATGGCAGCCGCGCCTAGTTATTGGGACAAAATCCGGCATTATTTTCTAGGAGGCCACGAGCCCGAGTCCCCACACCTTCACATTGCAAAGGAGCCTCCGAAGGTTCGCAAAGCTCTCGCAATTGGAATCCACGGTTACTTTCCGGCGGCCATTCTGCAAAGAGTCCTTGGGCCGCCTACGGGCACATCGATCCGCTTCGCCAATGCTGCAGCCGAGGCAGTCGAGCGATGGACCTTGAGCCAAGGTTACCGCTGCGAGACGGAAAAGATAGCTTTGGAAGGAGAGGGCTTCGTCGGTGACAGGGTAGACACACTCTGGAAGCTTCTCCTAAACTGGATTGATCACATTCGCCACGCAGATTTCATCCTCGTTGCGTGTCACTCACAGGGCGTGCCCGTGGCAATCATGCTAGTGGCGAAGCTGATCCAATTTGGTTGCGTCAACGCGGCGCGAATCGGAGTTTGTGCCATGGCTGGCGTCAATCTGGGACCTTTTCCAGAGTACAGGAGCCGCTTCTTCGGCGGATCGGCGGGCGAGCTATTTGAGTTTTCGAGGCCGAACAGCACCGTCTCGCAGAAGTATCAGGGTGCGTTGAGGGTGGTGTTGAATTATGGAGTGAGGATAGTGTATGTTGGAAGTATCGACGACCAGCTTGTGTCTCTCGAAGTGAGTGCCCTTCAAGCCTATTCATCCGTCTGTTCCAAATTCTGACCATCTCGCACTCGCAGTCCTCGACCTTTTCCAACATATCACATCCTTACATATACCGTGCTGTCTTTGTCGACGGCCGCATCCATGCACCCGACTTCATAACGCATCTCGTAGGCTTCGTGCTCAAGCTGCGCAACCTCGGGTTG
Source organism: Phyllosticta citribraziliensis (assembly GCF_038025025.1). Taxonomy (NCBI): domain Eukaryota; kingdom Fungi; phylum Ascomycota; class Dothideomycetes; order Botryosphaeriales; family Phyllostictaceae; genus Phyllosticta; species Phyllosticta citribraziliensis. The sequence goes on along the minus strand of NW_027117353.1, from coordinate 243,003 downwards.
CCAGACCATGGGCTCATTCGAGAACTATCGCCCGCGTTGGCTGGCAGTTTATACTCGGGCGAGGGTCACAGCCGCATCTACGACGACCCAAACGTCTACGCATTAGCAGTGCAACACGCATTGCATACGACAAGCCTGCCAGCGAACACAAATCCCAGCTTAATCGTCAAGGACTATGATGGGTGAGATCCGCCTCGCTCTTGGCCAATCAAGGTCTTTATCTTGGAAATTTGCTAACGTCGATGTAGCGTCGGCACGGTTGGCAGCAACCCCTATTTCCTTCCCTGGGCCATGCGCGGGCTGCTGGAAGAAGATTTTGTGCGCAAAGAACTGAGCAGCGAGGTCGAGGACTTGCTCGCCCTGTTCGAGAGCTGGAAGCCTATCACGAAGCCACTCAAGGACATCCGTTTCAGGCTTGAGGCTGTGCGGAGTAAACTCTAGACGTGTGCATATGCATCAGTGGCTTCAAAAGCGCCATCCTTTTTTTGCTTGAAACGGCATCATTCATTATTTTTGGGTAAGGGCGTTGGTCAGTTTTAGCGCGGCGTTTTTGCGTGCAACGACTCGTTGACAGGGTAGGGTCGCTTTTAAGTCTGCGGCGGGATGGGGGTTTGTTGAACTTTTTGCATTTGTCGGATTTTTACTTAGAGAACAGCAATGACTTGCAATGCGTCGTCTGCACCGTCGCCTCAGGCTTATCCGCGTTGCCGCTCCTTTGAAGACGAGTCCTTCTTCCTTTTACCCTGACTTGGCCAGTGTTTGGGAATCCCTTGATAATAAAATCCCGTTATCCATTGCTGAGATTGTGGTATCTTTTATGGTGTTTTGCGTGCCTCATTTCGAATCCCTATTCCTCGCCGTAGAATATCTCCCTATGTTTGTGAGTGGCATCGACCACGGCCTCCACCGCCGTAAAGTCTGTCCTTTATCAGTCGTCATGCAGTCGCTGGGAGGTCGTGACGTGTGGGGTCTCAGGACGCACCGATGTTGGATCCAAAGTCGGTCGACGTCAGCACCTTGACGCTCAGGTCGGCGTTGACCTTGCCGATGACCTCGGCCGCGTTGTTCGGCGTCAAATGGGCATCCTGATGCGCCGTCAGTCCATAACGTCCCTTTCAACCCTTAGGTCGATCTGTGAGGTGTGGGGCGTACTCTGTTCAGGTGCAAGTTGATGGGCCCGCTGGCGTCAATGGTTGCCTCCTCGCCGCGCAGCTGCGTCACCTTGCCCAGGATGCGCACAGTCTGGTGCTTGAAGTTTTCGAGGTATTGGGCGTTGATTCGGGGGGTTGCTTCGGCCATTTTGACGAGTGTTGAGTGCAGAGGTGGTAGTAGAGGTGCTTTACGCGTGGTGGAGGACGCGACGTGATGTGGATGCGCGCATGAATCGGACCGTCGTTGGCCAGGCTCCGAGACGGGCCTCAATGACTCGGGTAGCTTTCCAGACCGCGAGCCACGGCAGTGGAGCAAAGAAGGCAACGGGCGCCCTTTTGGCCCCAAGTTTCGACCATTGACTCAATTCTCATGACTGGACTTTGGCGGCGGCGCAGCGCTTCTATCGGTTGGACCTTGGTCAAACGGCTACTCCTTGGATAGATGCGTCATACCAGTCACTCACGACTCGACCATAAAAGGTGACCGCTTCTCCCGGTGGTGCGCAACCTCCCCACTGGCAACGCCCTTCGTCGTCGACGGTCTTTCATCCAACATTCAATGACAGCGTATACCGGCATCCCTTCCATGGACTTTGCTTGGTCCGTCCTCATTGCTACTCGCATAATACGACCGACCAAAACAACCGCCCCCTACCGAATATAAGCAGCCATGGGCCCCACACGGGCAGAGAAGTTGGCGCCTCAGGACAGGCGCAAAGGCGAATCCGTAAGCTCTCGCGGACAAACCACCCGAACAGACCAATTAACGTTGTTTCCAGGCACTGAGCGACTTCGCCGAGTACGTCCAGAAACAACAAGCCAAGCGTGGCAAGAATGAGAGCTCCGCATCCACCTCGAAACCGGCCGCGCACGAGGAGCACGAGGAACTAGAGATTCTCGACCAGCTCGGTCTTGCCGACGAGTCGAGCTCCGTCAAGCTCAAGCACGTCCTGCTTGACCGCGACGCCGATACGGCCGACGAAAGCATTGCACAACTGTCCAACTACCTCAACGGCCGCTTGACCGAAGGCCATGGCGAGGCGCTGTTTGATCTCGGCCTCGAGGACAATGGTGATCCCATGGGATTCACGCGCGAGGACTGGGACTTTGCACTCGAGCGGGTGACAAAAGCGGCGGCAGACGTCAATGCCGACTCGCGGTTATTAATGACCCGAAATGTGGGCGGCAACAACGAGGTTGGACCGCTCAATACAAAAGACACGAGTGTCAGTGGGAAGCTTATCATACGGCGACGTCCGGAGAGTGTCGACGACGTCATTGAAACGAGGATTGCCGTTGTCGGCAATGTCGATGCTGGAAAATCAACCATGCTGGGTGTCCTCGTCAAGGGCGGGCTCGACGACGGCAGAGGAAAGATGCGCGTGAATCTATTCCGCCACAAACATGAGATTGAGAGTGGCCGGACTAGCTCTGTTGGTATGGAAATCATGGGCTTCGACAGCAAGGGTGAGGTGGTGTCGTCAACTGTCCCCGGCCGGAAACTGTCGTGGGAGGAGATTGGCCGAAGATCAGTAAGTGAGGTCGTTCTGTGCTTGGAAACGGTCTCTGACATTTCATCCGTAGGCCAAAGTCATTAGCTTCACCGATTTGGCTGGCCACGAAAAATACCTGAGGACGACTGTCTTTGGTATGCTGAGCAGTGAGCCAAACTACTGTCTCCTCATGGTAGCTGCGAATAACGGTCTCATTGGAATGTCCAAGTACGGTCACTACTTGTTGATGGTATTTCGACTGCTAACAAATGTGTAGAGAGCACCTGGGAATCGCTGTGGCCCTCAATGTCCCAATCATGGTTATCATCACCAAAATCGACATTTGCCCGCCAAACATTCTCCAAGAGACGATAACACAACTGACCAAAATTCTCAAATCCCCTGGAGCCCGCAAAATACCCATCTTCATCAAGGACCGTGAGACCTGCATTAACACAGCCACTCAATTCGTCAGTCGGCGCATTTGTCCCATCTTCCAAGTTTCCAACGTCACTGGCGAAAGCGTTGACCTCGTCCGCACGTTTCTCAACATCATCCCGCATCACGGCAACTACGACGTTGACGCGCCTTTTGAGTTCCATGTGAATGACACGTTCAGCGTCCCCTTTGTCGGGACCGTGGTCTCTGGCGTCGTCAAATCCGGTTTCTTGCATTCGGGCGATACGGTGCTCATTGGACCCGACTCGCTCGGGCAGTTCATCACAACCAAAGTGCGCTCCATCGAGCGAAAACGCATCCCCGTGCCCGGCTGCGCAGCGGGACAATCGGCTTCACTCGCGCTGCGCAACGTCCGCCGCAAAGATGTGCGCAAAGGCATGGTCGTCCTGCCGCGTGTGGACCCAGCCGCCCCGCAGCCCAAGGTGTATCGCGAGTTCACTGCCGAGGTGCTCATCTTGTCGCACGCAACGACCATCAAGACCAAGTACCAGGCGATGCTACACGTCGGCCCTGTCAGCCAGACGTGCGCCATCATCGACATTGACCGCTCCTACATCCGAACGGGCGACCGCGCCACCGTCGCGTTCCGATTCGTACAGCGCCCGGAGTACCTGACGGTTGGCGAGCGCATCCTGTTCAGGGAGGGCAGGACCAAAGGATTGGGCATTGTCAAGGGCCTGGGTTACGATGTCAACAACCCACTGAATCCCGAGGACAAGGCGGCGGCGGCGGCTGAGAAGAATGGTGGAAAGTAGCTGCGCGGTGGGGGTTTTCGGTGAGTAGACTGACCCGGTGCGGTGCCTGTCTACGCTGTTATGAAGTCTTTTCTGCTTTCTTTTATTTCTTCTTTCCCCTTTCTGCTCGTCACTGCTCGTTTGCATGTCGCCTTAATTGGGCAAATCACGACCCGGGCCCGTCCGCTTTGGCGTTCCACGACGCGAATTGGCGCAAAGGAAGGGCGATATTGCAGTTCTGCAATCCCTCTACTCCACCCGCCTCTTTCATTTTCTTTTCTTTTCTCGCTCACTGTATGTACATGAATCGTCTCAAAATTCATCGAATCTGCATCCACTTTGCTCCGTGCGTTAACTTGCCAAAAGCGTCCAGTACATAGAGCGTAGAAGTAACATCGATCGTCACGTACGACCATAGCAGGTAGAAAACTCGGAATCCCGTCCGCTCTTCCATAGATAAGCTACCTTGCGGCCGATTAGTAGTTGCGTGGGTGACCAGCAGCGAATCCCGGCTGTTGTACGTTTTGCAGATTTTTTCTCTTTTCCTTTTTGCTGGTGCGTGCGTGCGTAGGGTGGTACGTGCGGTGATGGACGATGAGGAGGAGGAGGATAGTTAAAGGTACATAACAGGGACAGTGAGGATGAGGTTATGTCTTTGATTTATGCTCTAAAATACTTTCTCTCTTCCTTTGGATTGTCTACAACAGATGGCTAACGCAAAGACGCAAGACACTGTCCTTCGGCTACGGAGGTTACCCCGTCTCCACAACAGCAGTGGTTCTTCGATTACGCATGAAATTGACTATTCTCTCATAGTTTGGTCACAGCACCTTTATCTTGTTGCAGATACACTGTAGCTATGTTTGCGAGCGGCAAGTCAAATTCAACGGCAAAGCTTCATTATTAAAGTGGCACTGGCGGTAAATAAACCCAAAGCCAAACACGGGCAACAAAAGAGACCGACCTAAGTCCTTTACCCCCTCATTCCCCTCCCATCCACCCCCTTACCAACCACCCACTACCCCGGCCCCCCATAGAACGAACTAACCGTAACCCCATCTCTAACCTTCTCCGCACAAACCGCACACCCGCCCTTCCGCGTATCACACGGCGGCTCCACAAACCGCGTCCAGTCATGCTTGCCGCCGACGCCCGGCACCCACTCGTCCGCAAACGTTTGCGCGAGCCACGCGTGCCGTTCGGGATCTGCGTCGCGCAGCCGCTCCAGCTGCCGCTCCAGCAGCTGCTCGATGACGTCTTCTTCGACATCGGCGTAGCCGCCGCTGTTGCACTTGGCCAGGCGCCGCGTGTATTCGGCGGATTGCGTGGGCGTGATGCCGTCGTGGAGGGCCCAGTAGGCGATGTAGCGCTGGAGGCTGAGCTTGAGGTAGGAGGGGAGTGCGTCGGGGACTGCCTCTTCTTTTTCTTCGATTTTGGAGGAGGAGAGTGAGTTGGAGGAGGAGCTGTTGCTGGAGTGCCTGCGCTTGGGGCGGTCGGCGGGCGAGTTGGACGACGACGAGGACGAGCCGTAGTCGGTGCTTTCGGAGTTGTTGGGCTCGTCTTCGTCGTTGTCCTCCTCCTCGAAAAGATCGTTGTACTCCCCGTCGTCGCTTCCGAGGTATCTGGAGCCGACGTCCAGGCGCGAAAGAGTCTCGTCGTTGTCGTTTTCACTCTCACTCAATGGACTTGACTCACGACTACTGGAGATACTGATGTGGTCTTTCGCGCCACCATCCCTTTCTTCCTCTCTATCATCCTCAGCATACTCCTCTTCCTCAATATCGGTAAACACGTCTTCTTCATCTTCATCATCCGTTTCCTTCTCCTGTTCATCACTATCTTCCTCTTCTTCAGTGTCGGTCACTTCTTCAATTTCGGTCTCTTCTTCAATATCGACCTCTTCCTCATCCCCTTTCTTCTCTTGATCATCACCCTCTTCCTCGTCCACTTCCATCTCACGCGGCATAGTAGGCTCCCAATCATAATCCCTCGCGCCATCATCATCGTCTTCACCACTCCCGCCAAAAATGCCGCTGCTGCTGTCCTCCGACGGCGTCTCCCACACGTCATCTTCACTCGCTGGAGCTTTGCGCTTGTCCGGGTCAACAAACTCCGGTCCGTCAGTGTCAGAGCCACTATCCGACGATCCAGTCCCGCCCGTCTTTTTCGGTCTGCTCGCGTTCAGGGCACGTCTGCGAGGCTGTTGCTTTGCTGGCGGTCTCTGCTGTTTTCCGGTGTCCTTTGGAACATGGCTGGGCTTCTTGCCCGACGCGTCCTGCGTGCCGTCCCTGTTCGCCTCTTGGCGCGCGCCGAGGAGGAATCTGTCGAACTGGGATGTGTCGGTCACTTTTGGTGTCTCACGGCGGGGGAAACGGTTGGAAAATGGAAGCGTTCCACTTCCCCTCTTTCCGCTCTCAATGGCCGTTCGCGGGTCAAGATGTCTGTCCTTCCTCGCGAAATCCCGAGAAGTGTCTTTAGCTCGAATAACAACTCCGGAAGGAGTCCGTTGGGAGGTCGGTTTCGAAGAGGTTTTCGGCGTAGGATATGGGACGAATGGTTTAAAAGGCCACCCCTCGCGGTCTCGCTTCCCAGACGGAGTGGTATCATTGACTTTGGGATTGTAATTAGGATGGTCCTTGTAGAAGTCGGACTTCCACTTACGAAGACCTTCTGCTGTATCCGCGTTGTTCAACTTTCGAAGCCAGCTCGCAGACTTATTGTCGGTCATTTGAGTCTCCTCTACGATCTTCCTCATCCGTTCTCTGGTGCTAGCGGCCCTGAGGACGGGTCGCGGCTTCTCCGTGGACTTCTGTTTCGAGAGGTTTTGGTACTCGAGGGGCGGAATTTTAATTCTATAACTGAGCCACACATCCCTTAACTCATCCATAGAGTCAGCTTTGTTCGCTTGACTTTCCCAGTAATCGCATTGCTCTGCAGGAAGTGTGTTTTGCCTTCGGCATCGTTGAATTGACCTGAAGAGTTTTTCTCTGGTAACCTCGATAGGAGGGTCTGTAGCAGGAAAGACCGCGCTTTCACTGCCGCCGATCTTTTCCGTGTCATTCGTAGGTTCCACAGGGACAGTCCTTTTTGGGTCGATGGACTTCAGATATTCCCTATGCTTCGGATCTGAGGGGTTTTTGTACTTGGGGGGAAGCCCTATCTCGGTGGTGAAATTGTCCCACGCGTCAAATACCGCGGACTCAGAGCCAGCTTTGCTCATTTGCCTTTCCCAGAAAGAGTGCTGCCATTTATTAATCTCGTTGCGCCTTCGCGATTCTTGAAGCATGTGCGGGAATAATCTTTTCCAAAACTCGATTTCGTTATCTTCAGACGGCTCCGTCTCATAGCTAGGGGCAGTATTGTGCGAGTCAGCTTGCGTAAGGGCTGGCGTCTCATGATCGGGAATAATCTCGTCTGGGACGGTATCCATTGCAAGAGGCTCATCATCGACCACCAGTGTGTTCAGGCGCCTGCGTTTGTCCGGACGTTCGAGGTCAGTCCTGTCGTCCGATGTTCCTGGTCCAGACTGCGTAGGGATTTGTGCTGCAGGTGCCTTGGATCTGGGGGTGAAAAGGCCTGCAAAGGACGAAAACCCACCAGAAAGGCCACCTTTTAAAGAGTCCCAATGGCCCGGAGACGTATCTGGATGTGGCCGCTTGAGGCTTCCAGGTCTGGAAACTTCGACACGTGGTGGATTCTGCTCAGTAGATATACCCGCATTGCGCTCATATTGTGGGAAGGTGTGAGGAGAGGCGAGATCGGGACCAGGAATAGTTCTTGAGCGGGATCGTCTTGGAGTGTGCCTGGGAGGAGGCACGTGAGATTTTTCAGGCGCAGCAGAGGACGGTCCGAGGTCCCGAATCCCATTCCGGCCGCCGTAAGCGTTAAAACCAGCGGATGGAGGCTCATGCTGAGGTGGTATCCTCGGAGTCGCAGAGAACCTACTCCGAGGAACGATAGATTTCTCAGGCGCAGCAGAGGACGGTCTGAGATCTCGAAAGCCATTTCGGCCGCCATACGCGTTGAAACTAGCAGACGGAGTCTCGGTCTGAAATGGTGTCCTGGTAGTTGCCATGAGCCTCCTCCGAGGCACGTTTGATCTTTCGGGCGCTGCAGGGAGCGGTCTGAAATTTCGAAAGCCATCGTAGCCGTCGTATGCGTTGAGATTATCAGAAAGAGTATTGCGAGACGCCACAAGCATATTCCGAGGAAGTTCAATCTCCTTTGGGGTTCTTGAGTGGGCCAAGCCGTCTACGTCATGCTCCATGGTCTCATTGCGAGATGTTGTCCTGAGAGATGGCCTGGCCAAGAAACGAGTGGTTCTAGGGCGAGCACTCAGATCGTTTTGATCCGAGTCGGACTCAATCAACCGATCCTCATTGTGAGAGGCTGTCCCGCGAGATGTCCTAGGCGAAAAGGGGCTATCGGGGCTAGCATATAGATCATCTGGATGCGAATCAGACCCAACCAACGGCGCGTCGTAGGAGGCTATCCCGGGAGATGCCCTAGGCGAAAAAGGGCCATCGGGGCCAGCACCCAAACCATTTGTACGCGATTCAATGTTGTCCAACGGCTTCGTCCTGAGAACAGACTTCGGTGTTTGTCTGTTGGTAGGTGGTACGTAAGCAGAGCCGGGAAACGTAGACATGGCGCCTGGCTGATAGTTTGAGTTCAACGTCGAAGGGCGTGCAGGTGGCCTGGAGGTTGTCGCTGGGAAACGGCCCGGTGGATTTGAAAAAGAAGCTGGTTGTCCGTTGACGGAAGGCTTTGGAGCAGCAAATGGGTCCTTATTCTTGAAGCTCACAGAGCTAGGACCATTTCCCCGTTCTGTATTGTTCTTCGGGAAGCTAGGAGACTTAGCAGACATGCCGTCAGGCTGCTGCTTGTCGGAAAACACTGCGGCGGATGAGCTAGGCCTCAAAAGAGATCCGAAAGCAGCCTTGCGGTCGGGGGTGTGCACCGACGCGTAGTAAGCCGAATCAAAGAAGTTGCCAGAACTAGAAGAGAACTCTGGATTTCGATCGTTGGAAAATATCCTTGGAGTTGGGCTCGGCGTTCCAGGACTTCGAGGGCCACGGCCACTTCGTGCATTTCCAATCGACACGTCGGGACGAAGACCTCCAGAATTCAAACCACCACCAGGTTGACCAGGTTTTGGGAAAGCGCCAGCGGACGTGGGAGTGGTCAAGTTTGATGGGTTGTTGCGCCTAGGCCTTCCCCATCCCCTTCCTGATTCTGCTGGTGCGCTGTCTGCTGGCTTCGTGATTACCAAAGCAGGGACCGGTGGTCGCGAGTCGAGAAGAGTTCCTGCGTTAAGCGGCTCGATTCTCTCGCCTCCAATCATTGGTTCCGGGGTGTATGGCGTAAATGCTGCCGGTGCGGAATGTCTCTCGTAGCAGAGACGGCGCGGGCCGGTGTTACGGTGTGAAGCGGATGATCTGACGGCAGGACTGATCATTCTCTCATCTTCTAAAGGACGGCGATGTAGGAATGGAATCTCAGCTCCATCGTCATCGAATTCTAGGTAGCGTGGGCCGTGGCTTCTTGACCTTTTCGAGAAAGGTGTAGCTGATCGACCTTGTAGACTCCTGGCTCTCCTCAGGCTGTTTGAATACGACGCATAGGAGGGTTTGGGGGTTTGTGGATCCGTCGACGTTGGTTTTGGTTGTTGGTCAAGGTTCTTTGCTTCCGCCAACACTTGCAACTCTTGGAGGTGTTTTCTCCGGATCTTCAGTTTTTGCTTTTGGTGCCAATCCAACATTCGCTGATGTGCGTAATCGAATTTAGAATCGCTTTCTTGAGGCAAGTGTGCCAAGTCAAGTTTCTGCTGCTGACGCAGCTCTTCGGCCTCCTGAACTTGGAGCCTCCTGCATGTCTTGAAATCTTCGTGACGAAGGCCAGTCTGAAGATCCCGCTGGAGTGTTGTGAGATGCTCATTGTGCTTCCCAAAATAAAATTTCACGGGTCGAGGTGCTCCAGAGATGCTGAGGCTTTCTCCGGAACTGCTCCCAGCATCCAGGTCGTTCGAGATCTTCCTGTGAACCTGGGTTGGACTCGGTGGTGTATACGATGGGATTGATGCGCTTCTTCCGTGCGGCGTCAATGGTGTCCCTTGTCCATGTGTTCCTGGTATTATTTGAAGCGGGCCGATACCTTGCAGGTATTCTTGTCTCTGCTTGATGTGCTCCTCATCTCGGCGGCGACGTCGTTCTTCGTATCTTTCGTGGTTGTCAATCCCCCACTGATCATCCAACACTTGCTCGTATTCGTCGTTGAAATCATCCACTGACAGCCTCAGGTACTTGAGAGCCTCAAACGCGGCATCATGAACAAAATCATCATACTCTGCCCAAGTCCGTTCGCGCTTGTAGATTGGATCGACCTGCGCTCCCCACGCTCGCCAAAAAACCAGAGCGGTCCGCTTTGTCCTTTCCCTGCGTTCCTCTTTGGGGATTTCGTTAAACTTAAGGTCCATATTGGCAATGACTCTTGCGAACAGCATTGCGGTTTCTTCAGCGTGAAGGGCATTCATTTCCATCTGCTGTCGCTCGACCAAATGGTCGTAAGCTTTGATGACCATTGGCATGACGTTCCTCTGGGATTCATCCAACCTGGGAGCAATGTCGGCCCACCATCCGTACGGTTTGGGCAACGGAGCCGCGGGGATGGTTGCATAGGCTGGATACATGTCGCCCCTGTGAAGAACATCTGGTTGTTGGCTGTCTCCGTCGGGCTCGGGAGATGAGTCGGGTAGTTGCGACATGATGGTCAGCGGTTTCTGAAGGCGAGAAGACGTGGAAGCAAGAAGTGGAAATGGCTCGCGCGTAGACGGTCAGACTAGAAAGATGTGGAGAAGCAAGTTCTTTAGTAGCGGGCGCATGGCTGCTTGCGGAGCGGACAACGAGTTGGTCATTGTCGTCCATTCTGCAAGGTTGCTTCTTTGAGCTTTGGCGAGTGTTGTAGGACAGACACGCGGAGAGTGACAGGCAGGGAGTTTGTAGAGGTTGACAAAGCGACTTGAGCACAAAGAGGCGAACCGGATGCAGGGCGAAGGACGTGAAGGAAGCAATGCGCATAGCAGAGCAGCAGTGTTTCAGCAGGCGCAGGTGGAGGTGGTCTGGGGTGGGTGCAGATCAGAGGGTCCCAGAGTCGGTCAGGTCTGGAGCTGGCGGCGGGCCTGGGACCCACTGATGCACCACCTGCGAGGCGAGACCCTGGGCTGGGCTGATGGATGTCATGAATCCTCCCGCCGCGCCCGCTACACTGCTGCGACAAACTGAGGAGAGAGAAAAAATGATTCTGCTCGTCTGGACTGCCTCTGGTGCTGTCGTCCAACCCCTTCCCTCCCTTCTTCCTCACCACCATCTCCCCCCATGCCGTTTCTGCGCTCAGGTCCTCTGCTCTTCAGGTCCCCAGCCAAACGCCGAATCCCTGCCTACCACTGGTACATGTACCAACCGAGTGCCGGTGCTAAATACCTTAGCCTTCGGTGCGCTAGCCTCGCCAGTCGTCGCCATCGTCATTCCGCAGCCGCGCCTTCAGCTTCCATCTGCTGCTCGGCCTGTGCTCGTCGAGGCGTCGACATGCCCACGACTCGCGCCCTTCCGCCTCTATGAATAATCCTCGCTCCATCTTCACCGGACGACAGGGCACCTCCGACGACTCCAACAACTCAGAGAAGCGCCGCCTGAGCACTCCCGAGTATTGCGCCACGCTGGACAACCTTTCCTCCACCCCCGTCCGTACTCAAGTCGCCGCCGCCGCCGCCGCCGCCTCGCATCACCACAGCACCACCACCACCACCACCACCTTTGCGCGTCCCGCTTGGCCCTCAAAGCCCACCCCCGGCCAACCTCCCTCTCTGAACCGCTCCTCAGACCCGCAGCCTTGTTCGCCGCCGAAACCTGTCGCTGATTCTTTTGTCACCCCTTCCAAGCCCGCTGAAAAGCGCGCCGCCAGCCACTCGACCTCGGCTCCAGAAGTCAAACCTCCCTCCGAGCCTCTGCACAAGCGTCGCAAGCTTCACACTCGCTCGCGCCATACTCTGGACCACTTTGACTTCTCCTGGCCTCCCCGCGACAAGAAGCCGCAGCCCCCGTCGCCGCTCTTTTTTTCAAACACCAAGCGAGCCAGGCCGCCTCTGCCTGCCCGCTTCTCCAGCTCCGAGGCCGCTGCGAGGATGATGAGCAATGCCCGCGAGGACAGTGGCATCAGAACCGTCACTCTCGCTCGCGGCACCCTCGCAACCTCCAGCCCAGTTCAACGACCCTCCCCCGCCTCCCCCGATTCTCGAGACAAGGAGCTTCCTCGCGGGCTGAGCCAGATTGGTATAACCGAGTTGCTGGAACACGATGGCCGACCGACCTTCATCGTGGACTTGGGGGATCCCTCTGTATATGGTCCAGGGTACTTGAATATAGTATTCGCAAATGCGGCGCTCCGATCGAGCACGGGACTTGTCGATTTAATTACCGGAAAAGCTGTGAATGATGCCAAAGACCCTTCAACCCTCAGAAGTTTCGCCCAGTTCAAGACGTGGCTCCTTTCTGCCGTTGTGAATGGTGAATCTTTGGATGTTTGTCTCCCGGGCCTTCTCTACAGCGACCTATCCTGGAACGCATACACCATTCGAAAACGATACCGCATCGTGAGCGGCAACTATGCCATGCCGCCACCCTCGGAGACCTCGTCATCCATCCCCAGCTCGGCCACGACGCAACCGCCGCCATCAGCGTCTTTACTGGTCTCCAACGACGAGCCCGAGGGCCCCGTGGACACCGAGGCTCCAGAAACAGAAGCAAGAGACTACTTCGGCCTACCCAATTCCCCCGGTCTTCCTGCAGACACTCCCATCCAAAGCTCTCTCCTACCTTCGTCGCAAGATACAGGCACAGACCTTCCCGATACCCCGTCCGCCATCGCTGCAACCGGTCTGGCCAATCGCGCTCTCGGTACACCCGACATTATGGCAATGTCATCTCATCCTTCACTATCAAATGAGTGCGTTCTCCGAGCTGCTGTTGCGGGCGATGTTGATTCATTCTTCGGCAGTGACCCAAGTATACATCTTCGTAAAGAGCTCGGCTTCTTTGATTGGACCCGCCTAACCATTACTTCCGACCTGCCCAAGCACATTCAGTTTGCCCGCAGCATCGACTGGGCATCGACGCCGCTAGGGCCAATCGAATATTGGTCGGCTGATCTCCGAAACTATGCAAACCTCGTCATGGCATCACCTCACCCAGCTGCCATGTACTGGGGTGATGATCTTGTTGCTATATACAACGAGGCCTACGTCTTACTTGCAGGGCAGAAGCATCCCAGGTTGATGGGACAACGTTACAAGGACGCTTGGGCTGAAATCTGGAACGAGGTCAAAGAAGTCTTTGTCAATGCCAAGCTGAGCGGCCAAGCTACAATGAAGGTATTCAGCCAAATGTCTTTGTTAGTAAAAATTCTCACTTCTTCTAGGACGATGATTGCTTGTTTATCAGGCGCAACGGCTTCCTTGAAGAGACGTACTTTTCGTGAGTATCGAGTCTTGTCTTGGTGGTATGACAGCTGATCTTGTACAGATGGTCCATAATACCCATGATTTCAAACGGAAAAGTCATGGGTCTTTACAATCCTGCGTTCGAGAAGACTAGAAGAAAAATCGCCGAGAGACGGATGCTCACTCTTCGTGAGGTAGGGGAGCGAACGGCAGCGGCGAGAGACATCAAGGGCTTTTGGGCACAGGTATTGGCCGCGCTGACCAGTAACGAGCATGACACGCCCTTCGTGCTACTTTACTCTGTTTCGGATGAGTCCGATAGCGACTCCTCTTCGATACATTCCAGCAGCATGTTCGGCACGAAAGTATGCCTATTAGAAGGGTCTCTGGGTGTGCCGAAAGGCCACCCTTCCGCACCACGCAATCTGGAGCTCAAGACGAGTACGGAAGGCTTCTGTCCGGTGTTGCGAGAGGTCATGAAGACGGACAAGCCGGTCCTGCTTGAAGTAGGGACCGGTGAACTTCCAGCTGATATGCTGGACGGCATCGAGGGACGGGGCTTTGACGATCCGGTTCGGTCGGTCGTCGTATGCCCTATCCACCCAACGACGGGCGAAGCAATTTTGGGCTTCCTCATATTGGGTGTCAATCCGCGCCAACCGTACAACGACGACTACAGTCTATTCGTGCAGCTTCTTAGTCGGCAGTTGGCGACATCTCTGGCTTCAGTCGTGTTGTTTGAAGAAGAGATCCGGCGAGGTCAAAGAGCAGCGAAACTTGCCGCACTCGATCGCATGGAGCTGTCCGAGCAGCTTGCCGCCCGGACTCAGGAGGCGCGGGACAGTGAGACGAGGTTCACACGAATGGCGGAATTCTCCCCTGCAGGCCTCTTCATCGCCGACTCGGAAGGCCACATTACCTATTGCAACGACACGTGGTACTTGATCTCACGAGTGCCCAAGAACAGTGCCAGTACAGACCGCTGGATAAATGCAGTCAAGGTTGAGGACCAAAAGCTCGTCATGAGCTTGTGGAGCAGGCTTGTCGAGAATGCCGAAGCTGTCACTGCTGAATTCCGATTCAGAGCCCCCTGGGAAGACAGCAATGGCAACAGAACAGATACATGGGTTCTCTTCAGCGCCTACCCTGAAAAGGATGAACGTGGTCACCTCAAGAGTGTCTTTGGCACCATTACCAACATCAGCCAGCAAAAGTGGGCGGAAGACTTCCAGAAACGCAAGATGGAGGAGGCAGTTGAGTTGAAGCGCCAGCAAGAGAACTTTATCGACATCACCTCTCACGAGATGCGTAATCCTTTGGTATGTCAGCTATACAAGGAGCAGTCATTCACCGCTGCAATTGTAAATGGTCCTGCTGTATGCTAACCCGTCTCAGAGTGCAATCCTTCAATGCGCCGATGAGATTTCCTCGAGTCTTGCAGAGTTCAAAGACACAAATGCCGACAACTTCCACAGCCGCGGTGTTGCAGATATTGACGCAGAGCTCGTCACGAGCAACATTGACGCGGCCCAGACCATTGCTCTTTGCGCGCAGCATCAAAAACGCATCGTCGACGATGTCCTGACACTGAGCAAACTCGATTCGGCCATGCTCCTTGTCACTCCGGTCGACGTGCAGCCATTGACAGTTGTCCAACGAGCCCTGAAAATGTTCGAAGGCGAGCTTCAAACTGCCGACATTCAAATGGAATTCGTTGTGGACGAATCCTTCCAAAGACTGGGCGTGGACTGGGTGAAACTGGACCCCTCCCGAGTTCTCCAGGTCCTCATCAACCTAACCACCAATGCCATCAAATTCACAACAACGGAATCCAAGCGTACTATTCGATTAACCATCGCAGCCTCGACCGAGAAGTTTTCGTCCCTGGAAAATCGGCTCGTGGACTATTTTCCAACGCGCTCCAAACGCATCGACATGACCCGGGGATCCGACTGGGGCACAGGCGAAAACATTTACATCCACTTTGCCGTGCAAGATACGGGCCGTGGACTCACCGAGGAGGAGAAGAAGCTACTATTCTTGAGATTTTCACAAGCGTCGCCTCGCACGCATGTGCAATATGGCGGATCAGGCCTTGGACTCTTTATCTCGCGGGAGCTGACGGAGCTTCAAGGCGGCGAGATTGGCGTCTCCTCAGAAGCAGGCAAAGGCAGCACGTTTGCCTTTTACGTCAAGGGTAGGCGGTGCTGCCCCCCAGAGGATCTATGCGAACAATACGCCATCAATCTCGGCCGCACGGCCAGCGATTTGCGGAAGAGGGCTGGCGGGTCGCAGGAATCAGTGGTCAAAACCAAGGACTTTGCACCCGCCGTGAGCTCTGTGCCGACAGAGAATGCTCCCGCGAAGGCAAAGGAAAGGAAGGATACCGTCGTTTTGATTGTAGAGGAGTAAGATCACCTTCCTTTAGTGTTTCTTTCATGTTCGTTATTGACTAATGTGGGACAGCAACCTCGTCAACCAAAGAGTGCTGCAAAAGCAGCTGAAGAACGCCGGTTTCAGCGTCCACGTCGCCAACCACGGCGGCGAATGCCTGGACAAGCTGCGCCATAGCACGCACTTTGCCTCGACCAACCGCCAAGGCTCGGCAGACCACGAAGATAACCCCCTTCTCGATCTTTCGGTGGTCCTCATGGACCAGGAAATGCCCGTCATGGACGGCCTGGCAGCAACGCGCAAGATCCGCGAGTGGGAGTCGTGCGGCAAGATTGTGCGGCACTTGCCCATCATCGCGGTCACGGCGAACGCGCGCGCCGAGCAGATTGCGCAGCTCATGGCCGCCGGCATGGACGACGTCGTCAGCAAGCCATTTCGCATTCCAGAGCTGGTGCCGAAGATTGAAGAGCTGGCCGCGCGGTGGTCAGGCGCCGGGGAGCGAGAAGACGAGGGCAACGATGAGAGTAACGTGGGCGGTGCCGGAGTGGAAGCATCAATGAGCATGGGGTAGACGTGCGGCGTTTACAGAGTCGGGTCAGGGGGTTCATCTCACGCCTTCCCCCCCCCCCCCCCCCCCTTTTTTTTTTCTTTCTGTTTCTTTCTGTTGGTTGGGCGGGCGGGCGGTTTGTATAAAGATACCATGGGATACAGGGCCTGGAGGGCCACGCACGCACACACGGCGTGCTGCATCCAGGCCGGAATATTGGCGCATACAGGAACGGAAGGATGGACGAACAGGACGGCAACGGGCATCGGGACAGTTACAAGAGTCGGCAGCATTCGCATCGCATCGTCTTACCAGGTTTTGCTCTGGGTTCTAAAGTCACTTTTTCTTTGGTCGCGAGGAGCTTTGTTCTTCGCTGTCTCCTTCGGCCTTTCTTGCATTTTTGCGTCCTTGTTAGGAGAGCAGCATACCGTCGCATGCCGTCTTTGCCTGATTTACTTGGCAGCTGCCAATCGAGCGTTTGATCAAAGGGGTCCCGTTTTGTCGTTTTTGCGTGTTGCTTCCTCTCGCATCTCCACTTCGTTCGCAGCCTCTGATTCTCCTTGCGGTTTGGCACCTTGCGCTCTTCTTGCATGTTTACCATCATGATCATTTCTCTAGGCCGCACAGAACAGCCCGTCTTCTCCACACATTTCTTCTCTTCCGTATGGCATTGCTTCCCGTCATCACTTTTGCTTTGCGGCTTGGCTTCTATTTCGAAGCCGGAAACCGAGTCTATATCGCGTCATCTCGATTTGTGTACAGCAAGGCACTGGCATAATGAATTATTGCACATATGAATATGTTTGGCTTTGGGGGCGTGGGCTGTGGAGGTGGGACAGGCCGACGTTTTGAGAATTTGTTGCAATCGTGACTCGTGGCATGTGCAGTCATAGAATGCATGGTTCGATGCGATTATTTGTCAAAAATAAATCTCTTCATTGCTTGTTCTGCCAGCGCCTGCCAACGCCTGCCAACCACCAACACCCACGAGACCATCCTACAAAGCCTATGAGCATTTGAATCAGCTACCGATGTATTTAAAAAATAAAGTGGAAAGGTATTCAGGTCCTGCGTCCCGTTTCCTTCAGACAGGTGAGAAGATTATTGGGTAGCTGGTTTCGTAACCCTTTCCTGCCCAGCTGGAGGAAACCAGCTAGGTGGTCGGTGTCTTATGGCCCCAGCGTGCTCGTCATGGAGGGAGAAGGATGAGGGGTAAGAGAGAGAGAGAATGCTTACGTGGGTGCAGGTGGTCTTGAGCTTGCATCTGTTCGAGTTGTAGTCGAGGTTGTCGTGGGCGGGAAGCAAGCGGGTCGGTTCGGTGGTGGCGCACAGACCACATCCACTGACGTAAGGGTCTGCAGCTCAGCCCGTTCTAGCCAGCTTTTGGCCTGCCTGCTTGCCGTTGCCTGCCACCCTGCCCTGCCCTGCCCTGCTGCGTCGTCACCGTGTCCCGCCGCCGAGCTCTCCCCACTACTTCTACTTCTTGACAACAGCCATCGACGTCTGTCACTTCTCCCTCCCAATCCACTCTACCCCACGGCACTGTCGACTCATTCCTCGACGCCGCTTCGAAACGCGAATACTCGCCCGCTCTACCTTCACACCCGTCACGACAGCGACCCCGCGGCTTAACCTTCCATCATGACGCTCTACTACAGCATGGTAAGTTTCTACCATCGGTTCAGTGTCGTGTGAAAAGCCAGCATCGCCATTGAAGTGGTCGTGTCTCGTCACTGCGAGCAGTACATGGCTGTCGAGTACCAATCACAGCGACGTCATACGACACAGGCACACGATGCATCTCGCTCTCTGCAACTACACGCGACAGTACACGTTCTCGAGCTAACAGGTCTCTTTCACAGGTCTTTATGCTCCTCATGCTGGAGATGTTCATCTTCGGCTCTCTCATCTTCCCCCTGCCCTTTACATGGCGCCGCCGGCTGTTCACCTTTATATCGGAGAGTCCACTCGTGGCAAAAGTCCAATATGGCATGAAGGTTGGTTTTGGGATAGTCTGAAGACGCGTGGAACCTGGTGTCTGATTCGAGGCTCTAGATAACCTTCATCTTCATCACTGTCCTCTTCATTGACAGTGTCAACCGCGTCTACCGCGTGCAGCTGGAACTTGCTGCCGCGTCCAAGTCTGAGATGCGTGGAGGGTATGTCCAACTTGATCCCCCGTGTTGGTTCGAAGAGCAGCAACTAAAACTTTCGCAGTGCCGCTGTCTTGGGCGGCTCGGAGCGCATGGAGGTTCAGGCCCGCAAGTTCTACTCGCAGCGCAACATGTATCTCTGCGGCTTCACGCTCTTCCTGTCGCTGATCCTGAACCGCACCTACGTCATGATCCTGGACCAGCTCCGCCTCGAGGAGGAGCTCAAGGAGCTCAAGGGCGACTCGTCGGTCAAGAGCAAGAAGAGCGTCAACGCGCTCGGCGACCCCTCGGAGCCCGGCGAGGTTGCTAAGCTGAAGGAGCAGCTCAAGGCCAAGGACCGTGATATCGAGCACCTGAAGAAGCAGGCCGACGGTCTGTCGCGCGAGTACAACAGGCTGGGTGATCAGACCAGTGCATCTGATGCCACCCCCAAGAAGGAGAGGTAAATGAGTCAACTGGAAGCTTCACAAGCTCTCTTGTCATTGGCAGAAAGTGTGTCCTGGCGTCGTGTTGGGATGCTAAACTCTTGTGGACTATGTCCGAGAGAAAAACGAAAGGAAGAGAAGGCCTGGGGATGATGGACCTGGGACTCTGGATTGAAACGTCAAGATTGACACTGGCGCAAAAGAATCACTTGTATGGTACACTCTTAGTGGCGTCAACCGCTGGATAGGGATGCTTGACATGAATTGAGACCCTGTTTTACGAATGCCATCGAGCTCTCTGTGTGCACGGACCATGGGAATTGCGACTGGACTGCTCCCCGCCAGGGTGCCCTGCTTGCCGCTGTCAACACACGACACCACTGCACCTCTCCATGTAGCACCACGCGCGCGATATCCAGCTCGTAGGCCAGTCCACGCAGCTGGTATCAGCTACCAGCCATGATCAAAGCCATTTTCTACACGCGCTTCCACCCGGCAAAAGGTACCACTCCCTTGTGTCATTGCCGTCGCTGTACTCACCCCGCCATTCACACAGGCTCGCGCGTTCTCCACCAGGTTCCTCCGGGTTCAATAACGCCCTCATCAGCGCCCTGCGCCCAATCGACACCGCTCTTCGACTTCGCCTCCATCTCGGAATACGTTATCCCGCGACAAGATTTTTGCGACCGGCTGGTGACGGTGTGCGTCAACCACTACCGCGTCATCGGATACCCGGTGTGCATCAACAACTACGACGGGCGCTACGACCGCAACCAGTTCATCTTCAACTTTGCGTTTGTGGTCGAGGAGGAGCTGCTGGACTGGAACAGCTACGCCAGCGTCGTGCGCAAGCTGGGCCGCCTGCTGCGCAACCTCGAGGAGCAGAGCGGCTTCTTGAGCGTCGAGGAGAAGGAGCGCGATGAGCTGGAGCTGCAGCTGGCGCTGGCGGCTGCTGGGGGAGGCTCGTTGGCGGGAGCGCTGGCCAAAGCCCCCGCTGCCTTGGAGAAGATTCGGGAGGTCGAGAGTTTGAGTAGTGGGAGGGGCAGTGGTAGCGGTGGAGATGGAGAGGAGTCGGTCCAGTCGTTGGGGCTCGAGGGCCTGAGATTGGATGAGCCGGATGAGGAAGAGGCGATCGAAGTGGCAGAAGATGATGGCTTTGTCGAGGACGGTGCCGTGAGCAAGGTTTACGCGCTTTGCGAGATGATCTTGGAGGACTTGAACAATTACTGCGAGTGCATGATTCCAATTGGTACGTCCGGTTCATCAAGACTGGCTTCTACCCCGCTGACTGAAGACAGATGATTCTAATACGATCAACCTGAAGTTGTTCCCTACCAGGCTCCCTCCAGCCCCCGTACATGGTTGGCATGTGCCACTGCTGACGATTGATCTGGAAATGTATACCTCGCCATCGGCCAAGACCAATCGCTGCGCGACTCTCTCCTCGGACCTGACACTCACGCGGATTCTGCCATTCATCGATGGCATCAACTCGGTTGCCAGCATTGCCCAACTGGCCGACACGGACCTCGGCCTTACACGCAAGGCAATCCAGCACTTGCTGTACTACGATACCGTTGTGCTTCTTGACATCTTTCAGTTCGGGGCAACATATGCGCCAACACCTTTGATATCGCACTTCTTCACGGACGATGCTGCTCTCGGAGAATGCGCGCAATATGTCCGCATCCCACGGTTTCTTGACGCTTCCATTGGAGACGCTGCGGGAGAGATCAAAAAGGAGTCGGGACACTCGCGCAAAGCCAGCGTCGGCAGCTTCACGGTCACGACGGCCGTCGGTAGCCCTTCGCAGCATTCGTCTCCGCTACACAATCGTCCGAATCGCTCCTCAACGAGTGGTACTCATGTCACGAACATTACGGGCTTGACTGCAAACCTCGTCCTCGCGCCGAACCAACCCACCGTCTCTCATGACACTTTGATCCAGTTATACTCCTCGCTTCGCCAGGGCGTCACACTCCGTTCGTGGGTTCTGGAGAACGCAACACTGCTAACTCACATCGACGTCCGCCGCCTCATCACTTTCGGAGTGATCAAAGGCTTCCTATACCGCATTCACAAGTACGCCGTCACGACCAGCGCAGGCGCTCTCGCCGGCACGACGGCATCCTACGACGGTCACGACCACCTGCACGGTGCACGCTGGCGCGGCCATAACGGCTACCACTCGCCGTACGCAGCAACGGTCGAGGAGTCGGAGGCAGAAGACACAGTGGGGGCGCCCAGTGGAGTCGGGGCTGCCGCGACAGCGGGAACGGGCCGCACGGGGTTGGGCAGGGAGTTGCCGCTTGCGAGATATCTTGACGGCCTGCATTGCTTCGACGAGGTGTGCACCGAGTTGGGCATGGGCGAGCGGGAGGTGCTGGCCAAGATGAAAAAGGGGTTTGGGGACGTGTTGGTGGTGCATAGGTAGGAGTCGAGGGGGGCGCGGGAGGGACTTTTCTGGGCGTACGGTATGGCGTGCTGGATTGCGGCTTGTGATACCCGTGGTTTGTTTTCTGGCCGGATGTTGTGCATTAGCTGGTTCGGCTGCATGGTGGTCAGGGTGGAGGCGAGGACGTTTATTGTTCAGGTTTCTGATGGAGGCGCCGAAGGGGGCGATGTGTGATTGGGCGAGCGGCAACCGTTCTGCGGAGATCTTTATCTCGACCGTTCGTCCCGACTGCCAACGTATAACGCTCTGCTTGGTCTAACATAACAGACAAAGTGCAGCTATGTTAGCAAAGACAAGGTTCATGTACCCAGCTTCCGCATCCGGAAGTTGAAGAGCAGCTCAATTTCACATGCGCATATATCCTTGACGCAGCTGACCATTCTAGGAACGAGAATAGCGTGCATCTGTAGATAAATTGTGATTGTAGCTCCTTTTCCAAGAATTGGCGGTGTTGGAATAGGTGCTTGTCAAGTGCGACCTGAGACGGCTAAGCTTCTTCGGGATCCGCCCACCCATGGCCCGAACGATGACGTCCATTGCAGAACACCACGAGCGCCAACCTCTCCGGCCGCAAGCAAACCTCCACCCACCCCACTCAATTCTCGGTAGACTCGAGGCAAACTTGCCTCTGCGCGCCGCAATCGCAGAGCAGCCACCATGGCATCGACAGGAGCAGGAAAACCCAAGCGGGGTCCAACGGTCCTGGTATTCCCCACCCGTTGTTCAAAGCAGAGCACCCTGCCTCACTATTCTACCCTACGCAACCGCCCGCCCGAAACAGTACCCATATTTAGACAGCACCGACTAATACACACGGCCTCTCCTCGCAGGTCACCGACACTCGCGACCAACCACGCGCCGCTCCTCAACGACCCGGACCGCCCCAACGCACCGGGACCAACATCATCTCCGTCGACAACGTGCTCCAGTACGTCTCCGAGATACCGTCAGGGCAGCGCCGCGGGCCGCCCTCGGGCAGCTTTGGACCGGGCGGCGCAACGCAGCGCCCAGCGCACAACCGCACGCCGTCAGGAAAGCACCCGCTGGACCCGAAGCTGAGCGGGCGCATGGCGCCGCAGTACCTGCCCAGCCGCAGCAGCAAGGTGTCGGAGAAGCTGGTGCTGCTGCCCGAGGCCGACGACCCCATCGACGACGAAGAGGACCTGCTGGGCTTCGGCGAGGACGAGGATGGCGCCGGGGGCCCGCCCGATGACGAGGCGCTGGAGCGCTTGCGCAGCGCGCAGCAGGGCGCCAGGGAGAAGTCGTATGCGGAGCGGCTGCCCAAGGCCAGGCGTGCGGAGAAGCTGGCGAGGGTCACGGCGTATTGCACGGCGCAGAGCTACAAGATGCGCGTGACGGCCGACTTTGTCCGCGACCAGCATGGCGCGCGGACCAAGCTGTACGACGATTGCTTATACACGGTATATCATTTGCCACTGCTGGGAGGCAATGACGGGTACCGGGTGAGGAGCAGTCCAGTGTTGAAGAGCCCGGGAGGCAAGAGCGTGTTGGACGAGGAGATTGAGAGGAACGAGCGAAGAGAATACCACGAGGGATACTTTGGGGAGAGCGAGAGTTACGGCGTGCGCGCACACGAAGACGGAGAGGCCAGTCCGAGCCAGAGCCCCAGCCGCAACGGCCAGACGATACCCCACGAGAGCCCAGTGCAGTCGCCGCAGCACGAGAGCACCGCGTCGCACCGTTCCATGTCGCCGCCGCCGCTGGCGCCGAACCCGCTCAGCTTTGGCGAAATGTTCGTCTTCAGCTACGGCGTCGTCGTCTTCTGGAACTTCACCGAGCGCCAGGAAAAGGACATTCTCGCCGACCTGACGTTTTCGCAGTCCATCAACCGCGTCCCGCTCGTCACGCGGCCGCAGCGCGAGGAGGACTTTGAGACGGAGGAGTTCCACTTCGAGTACAATCCCAACATCCCCCGGCCGCGTGTCTACAACGATATGATTACGCTGCGCAGCAGTGACCACATGATTAAGTTGGCCATCAGCCACGCGATTGCGCAGAGCACCAAGCTCTGCTTCTTTGAGGAGCGGATGGCGCACATCATGCTGGAGGCGCAGTACGTGCCGCGGCGGCTGGCCTTGACGGGCAAGCTGGGGATGAAGCGAGAAGACGTGGTCAAGATTCTGGGCCGGCTGTTCAGCAGCAGAGTGGACGTCAACCTGTGTAAGTTCCTCCCCACATTCTACATACTCGCTCTCTCTCTCCCTCTCCCCAAACTCTGGGGATGGATAAGTCTAGATTCCTAGATCTTTAGACTGACCTGTAATCGAATGATTCCGCTGCTACAGCATCGAACATGCTCGACGTGCCCAACTTCTTCTGGGACTCGGAGCCCACCCTGCACCCGCTGTACGCCGCCGTGCGCGAGTACCTCGAAATCAAGCCGCGCATCCAGGTGCTCAACGAGCGCTGCCGCGTCTTCCTCGACCTGGCCGAGATCCTCAGCGATTCCATTGCGGACAAGAAGATGACGCGTAAGTCGCCCGCAAACAGCCCCGCCCCCCCTCCCCTCTCTCTCTCTCTCTCTCTCCCCCTCTCTCTCTCTCTCTCTCTCTCCCCCCTCTCTCTCTCTCTCTCTCTCTCTTTCTTTCTTTTCCAAGTTAGGGTTTGAGTCGTGTAGTGCTCCGTTGCTTCGATCCGTAACTAACCTCCAACCGTGCAGGCATAACGTGGATCATCATCGTCCTCATCGTCCTATCGATCTTCGTTACGTGCTCCGAAGTCTTCCTGCGCTTCGGCATCTTGACACAGGGCCGCAAAAAGGGCGACGCTGGTGCAGCAGGCGGCGCGCCGCTGCCCATGTGTTCGCCGCGCGAGGAGCTCTAGTATCTTACAAAAGTACCTATCTTAGCTGTAGCGAGCGGTTGTGTCTGTTTTGTTGTTGTCGATGAAGAGGAAAAGTTAGGCGGTAGAGAGCGTTGGGAGTGAAGCGTCGTAAATCATTGGTACAGGAAGGAATGCTGCAACGGCGTGGCGTGGCGTGTAGCGGTGGGCGATAAGACGACGCGACGTCAATATTCGAGCAGCAGGATGGAAGAAAGAAGAGCATCACAACGAGCGCGGCATTCGCGTTATGCGAAGGAGGTGGAGGAGCAGCGGAGACGGACAGACAGACGTATAGTATACGTTGTAGTGTTAAAGCACGGTATAGCACCTCTTGAGGCCCCAATGTCCTTCTGGGTCTTTGGCTGTCGTCGAGAGGATAAGATCATGGACATCCAAAGTACCCTGTACTTGCGCTTCTATGGGTTTGTTCGAAACGATTCACCTACGACCTAGGAATTGTGTAGAGCGGGATTACCATTCAGCCCGTCGCGCAGCATGCGGCATACCACTTGAATGGGTGGGTGGCTCAGATGGATGGTTGGTTGGATGCGAGGCCGCCTCGCATTGGGACCGACGAGACCGACAGGAGGGAGGAAGAGCGGGTGAGACTGTGCAAATCTACCGTTATTTGGTGTCTGTCCGGTCTACAGTCTCTGTTGGTGCTTGGGACGATGATGTCGAGTCCTTGTCTCTATGATGGCATTTTCTGTAGTCCTGGCAAGGGTGGACTGGAAAGAGAAAAGAAAGGTTAGGCGGCCAAAAATCCGAAAAAAAGATGGTTGCATGACTTCACGTTCATCTGTCACCGCGTCGTACACTATCCGAATATCCAACCATTGGCCGATGGGCTTCCCACCTCTCGTTCGTCACCACACACTCGCCGGCCGCCGCAGCATCGACGAGCCAAGTCCCACCCGCCGCCGGGTCATGGGTCACAAACGAGCGGTGCGGTGCCGCAAAGAGCCAAGACGCGCTGCGTAAGCGAATGGGGACAAGCCGAGAAATTGTGACAGACGGGCCATCCCTAAGAGTAGGCAAGTCCGGCAAGGCGATTGGACGGTTGGTGGTGAGGTTGGATCGGGGACAGGTGCCGGTGGAAGTTTTTTCCCTGGCCGCCCGCGCGCCGGCAGAGGCCAAGGAATTCGCCGGGGCCGTGGCAGGTTTGCCGCACGCACTGGTCTCCATTCATTGGAATACGATGGCCATTGAGTGGGTGAGAGGTGTCTCGTCTTCAGAGAATCAGCTGAGGCGTTGGCGGCGTCGTTAGAGGTGGGACCATCTGGCCCCCGTGGCCGTCGGGAGGAGGCTGATTTTTTCTTCGCTCTTTCTTCACGACTTGCCGTTTTGGGTCGTTTGGTTTCAGGTCATTTCTGATTGGTTGAGCCGAGGAACAGCGTCGGTGATGTCATGCATGCCAGCGGCAGAACTGAAGGGCGTTGATTCTGTCAGCTTCAGCCCTTCCCTTGGCTTGGACTTGGGCCGCGGACCGACCGTTTGAGGCGTGGAGCACGTGTCCGGTAGGGTACAGGTACGTAGATAGATAGGAAGCCATGGCATGGCCGTCGGTCGAGCTCATGTTGGGCGCGGGAGAAGGACGGGCCAGGGAGCTCCTGGCCGGGGGACTCCACGTCGACTCATCCAACGAGGCCTCCCCCGACTGACTCTGGGGGGGAAAAGGCCCTTTTGGCCACGGCGACGACGACGACACAACGAACGGTGTGTATAGCGCTTGATGGCGGATTGGAGCCCAGGGCGCACAGCTGAGCTGAACTGAACTGATTGAAGGCCAGGGTTGCAACGCAGGCGGCCAGCCCTATCGCGGTACCTATCCTATCCTATCGCACGGCTCAGTAGTCAGATTTTGGGGAATGTACCAACACCGACCTGCCCTGACGCCCAAGAGAGCCAGCCGTCCAATTGCACCCACTCAACATGCCGTCCGGGCCCACCCCGCATACTGCTAACCTCTCTGCTATCTTAAATTTAACCCCCAGCCCACTCCTGCTGCTGTCTGCCACCTCAGTCGTCGTCTCAGGTTCAATCAACTTGGTTCCCTCTTCGTCCATCCCGCAGTCCCCTCCACTCCACCTCGACCCGGTGCCATCTGTGTGACCCGATCCTGCTATGCTGAACACCATCTCGACTGGATCCATTGCTCAAATTTGTACCTTCCGCCCCCTCGACCCGACCAACTGAACGCCACGCCACCCACGGCCTCACCTCACGCGACAACGACTCTCTTGTTCCCTCACGCGCCTTCTACCGCCGAACGAGCTGTCCCTGCGACAATTCTCAATTGAGCCCCAAAGCAGTCTCGACCTCCAGCCAACATGCGGTACTTCATCAACCCATTCCACAAGCACGATGTGTCGGAATTCCCTGGCGTCCTCGTGCCTCTGAGCCAAGCTCCCCACCGTCGCTCGTCCGTGACGCACGTCCACGATGGACCAAGGAAATCAGAGGACGGCAGCGATTGGTCGCACGGCACCACCATCGAGTCCCTCCGCGCTGAAATCGACGGCGACGATTCCGCCGGCGGCGTCAACACTGCTTACGACCGTAGGTTACTTTTTTTGAACAGAGCTGCCTAGGCGTTTTGGCAGCGTCCCCCTTTTGGCCCCACGTAGTAGAGAACACCGTCATTCAGATCTAACGGCAACTAGGCAAGTCCAAGGTCATCAACAGGGCCATCCAAGACATTGGCATGGGCCGCTACCAATGGGAGCTGTTTGTTCTATGCGGATTCGGCTGGCTCGCAGACAAGTAAGGCCACCGTCTCTTTCGAAGCCTGGGACAAAACTGTGTTCTTTTTTGCTAACTTGCCGTTCGCGCACAGCTTGTGGCTGCAGGTGTGTGCATAGGGAGACCCGGCGCTTATCTACGACTTTTTTTTTTTGCTTTGGGCTAATCGATTGACCAGGGCATTGCGCTAACTCTTACCAAACTCAGCCCGGAGTTTGGCGTCGATAGCGAGCAGATTCGCTATACGACCCTGTCGCTGTTTCTTGGCCTGTGTCTCGGTGCCAGCTTCTGGGGCATCATGTCCGACGTCGTCGGCCGCCGGCTGGCCTTCAACGCTACTCTCTTCATCGCAGGAGTCTTTGGCCTTGCTGCAGGCGGCGGCCCCAACTGGATCGGCACCTGCGCTCTCTTCTGTTGCCTGGGAATGGGAGTTGGCGGCAACTTGCCCGTCGACGGCGCGCTGTTCCTGGAATTTCTCCCTTTTGCCAGCGGGAATCTGCTGACGCTGCTGAGCGTTTGGTGGCCAGTCGGCCAATTAATTTCCTCTTTGAGTAAGTCAACCCCGGACGACCAGGGTCGCTCCACGGCCAATCGGGTTGCGCTGCAGCCCACATACACGCGACAGTTCAAGATTCTAACATGGCTCAGTCGCTTGGGGATTCATTCCTAACTATTCCTGTGCGGATGATGCCACCGTCTGCCGCAAGGAAGACAACTGGGGATGGCGATACCTCGTGCTTACCTGCGGCGCAATCACCTTCCTCATGTTTGTATCGCGCTTCTTCCTCTTCCACCTGTTCGAGTCTCCCAAGTTTCTGCTCTCACGCGGCAGGCAGACGGAAGCTGTCGCCGTGGTCCACGGCATCGCCTTCAAGAACGGCTCCCAGACGTGGCTGACGGAAGAAATCCTCAACCAAATCGGCGGCGACCCGGAGATCGTGGAGAAGCCGGCCTTGTCCACGGGCGAAATCATCCAGCGCAACCTGTCCAAGTTCTCGACGGCACGCATCAAGCCGCTCTTCAACGGCCGGCGGCTCGCCTGCTCGACGCTGCTCATCTGGTTCATGTGGGCGACCATCGGCATGGGGTACCCGCTCTTCAACGCCTTCCTGCCGCAATACCTGGCCAACGCGGGGGGCTCGGGCTCGACGACGTCGACGTACGTCGTGTACCGCAACTACCTCATCACGTCCATCGTGGGCGTGCCGGGCTCCATCGTCGGCTGCTTCACCGTCGACATCAAGTACATTGGCCGCAAGGGCACCATGGCCATCTCGACGCTGCTCTCGGGCATCTTCCTGTTCCTCTTCACCCTCAACACCGACTCCAACTACCAGCTCACCTTCTCCAGCCTCGAGGCCTTTTTCCAGAACATCATGTACGGCGTCCTGTACGCCTACACCCCCGAGGTCTTCCCCGCCCCGAACCGCGGCACTGGTACCGGCATTGCTAGCTTTCTGAACCGCGTCGCGGGCCTCTGTGCGCCCATTGTCGCTGTCAATGCTGGCCAGACGGACCCCAAGGCCCCCATCTATGCCGCCGGTGGCTTGTTCATGGCGGCGTTTGTCGCCATGCTGTTGCTGCCGATTGAAACGAGGGGCAAGCAGAGTCTGTGAAGAGAGAGAGAGAGTGAGAGAGAGAGAGCGTGGTCAAAACGGAAAGAGAAGAAAAGGACATCCAAAAAGGGGAAAGAAAAATTCGTATCGGGTCGTATAGACCGGTAATTGGACCTACCTATTACTTGTCGGTTGTTGGTATCATCACGCTGGCCGCCGCAGGTCGCGGGGTTGGAAATATGAGTAAAAGAAATCTGGACATGACGAAACGGCAGCACGTAGTCGAACTTCAACGAGACGATTGGCAGGCATGACTGTCCGATGTATTTATTGCGTTTGAACGAGATACTCCCCCCCGGATGAACCAACTACATGGCGTTGCGACGCGTCCATTATTTGACTCCTGTTTCATGACCGCACACGCCACACACAAGATATCCAAGAAACACCGGACCTATCCTCCTTCGCTCCATAACTGCGTGACATCATCATAAACGCAATGCCCAGAAAACGTACGTCGTAACAATCGTGACAACCGAAGGAATCAACCAAGCGAGCAGACGGATTCGCCTTCCCCAAACAAACACAACGCGCCAACCCGTGGACCGCTTTTCCCCAAGCAGTCACAAAAAAGATCCCAAGCGAGCACGCACCCAGACCCGCCTCGCATCCATCGATTGCTGCCCCTATCCCCTCTTATCGCCAATCATGTGGCCCTCGTCGACGGAAGAAGCAGCGCCGCCGCCGCTTCCGTGTACCCTGTCAATCGCCCGGATCGACTCCTCGCTGTGCTCGCGCCGCTGTCGCTCCAGCCTCTCGACGCCGCGCTGGATGTTCTCAATGTGCAGCGTGATGGCGAAAGGGGCGCCGGGCGCCTTGCCGTCGACGCCGCCGAGTCCAGGAGCGTCGAAGAGGTCGTCGGGGTCGACGGCCGCGGCCGCGGCCCCGGCAGCCGTCTCGGGCGCGGCGACGCGCTCGCGCAGGCTCTCGAGCTCGGAGCCGATGGCCTGCAGCTTGAGCATGACGGCGGCGACGTGGGCGCGGGCGGAGCGGCGGTAGCGCGAGACGTCGTCGAGGAGGCGGAGCTGGCGGGCGTTGCGCTCGCGGTCGGCGCGGCGGCCGCCCAGCAGCGTCCAGATGTCGCGCAGCAGCGCGTCGCGCGTGGCGCGGGCCGTCACCTCGTCGCGCACCGTCACGTCGTGGATGCGGTCGAGGTTGGCGTCGAGGTCGTCGAGCAGCGAGAGCAGCGCCTGCGCCTGCCCGATCAGCGTCGCGATTTGCGCTTCGATGACCGACGTGTGCCGCGTGTATTGCCCCAGCAGCAGCCGGTGCGCCGTGTCGGTGCTGTAGGGCCCCAGGAGCGGCGACAGCAGCGTCGACAGGATGGGCGTGTGCGACAGCAGCCGCGGGATGGCGCCCTGCGATGCCTCGACGTCGACGACGTGCTCGATCGTCTGCAGCGTCCACTTGTTCACCGACAGGATCCGGTCGACGGCCTTGCCGATGTTGGAGTTGAAGATTTGCAGCTCGCGCGACGCCCGGCTGGCTGTGCTCACGAAGCCGTCGAACTCGAAGCTGAGCTCGTTGCGTGACGGCAGCGCCGAGTACTTGACCACTGTCCGCACGTCGCGGATGGCGTTTTCGCTGCGCTTCATTTCCGCCGGTAGCCCGGCCGATTGGATCGCTGCTGTGAGGACGTCGTCGAATGATGACTGCACTCGCACGAGGTCGTCGAATTCGACTGGTCCGGCCGTCTTGGGTAGAGATGGCTCGCACAGGGGTAACCGCAAAACCGCCACGCCAGGCAGGTAGCATATTGATGTAAATGCTGTGGTTAGGGGGGTAACTAGGGGACTCAGGGAGGTTTGAAAGTAGTTGTCGAAGAGGGCTCGGCCGGTGGCGAAAAGAATTACGATGGCAAGCATGATGGAAAGAATAGGCTGCAGGAAGTAGAACGTAGGGACAAATAATGAGAACAGTAGTCGCACCATGGGATGCACAAAATTCTTCCATATCCAGTCCAGAGGCGCAAGGATCGTGAAGGGCTCTTCAGAGGCTTCGGACTGCCGCGAGAGCTTGGCCATAGGCCTGCTCCTCCTCGTTGTTGGTACAACTCTTGGGGATCCATCATCATCTTCGACATTACTCGACACGCGCCGTCTTGGGCGGATTCCTGCGGATGACTGCATAAATGATCCTTCAGGGGAGGGCATGACAAATTGAGGCTCTCCAAAGTCTGTTCGTGGAGTTGGCTGCCTCGTTCGTCGTGGAGCTGTTGCGGCCGGTAGAGATGATGTGCTGTTTCCCGGAGAAACACCAACCCAGCTTTGGCTGACCTTGTTTGTGCGACGCTTTTTGGATTGTTTGGCTTTTGTCCTGCTCTGCGGCTCGTCACCGTGACCCGATGACTGTCCTTGGTCGTCCTGGTAAGAAGAATCCACAGTACCCCAAGAATCTCCGAGCTCTTTGTTTCGCGCCTTCGCTGTTCCCATCATCCAGGAGCGCGTACCTCAGGGAAGTTGGGACTGATCTCTGGCCTTTGTTGTGGACTAGGCGAATGGGTTGGTCGCAATGAGTTCGGCGACAGGGTTCGTGACAGGGAAACAAGCTGTTGCGCTGGTGGCAAAGCGCGCGCGAGACGAAGCAAGCGGTAAGAATGAAGCGACTCTGAAAGCCGCGATACTGTTGAATGCTAGGGAGATACGGAGACTGCGCAAGTGTTCGAGTCGAGCAAATCAAGGTTTCATGTCAAGTTGACGGAGTCGAGTGCGACGACCTCGAAGGTCACCGCCAACGTCACCCGCCACAACGCGGCGCGGATCCGGCCAATCGCGTTCGACGCGACTCGGCATTGAAATGCCAACCCTGCCATTCAAAGCGGCAGCTCCTGCCAACCGTCCACCATGCCACCAAGACGTCCACCTCTAAGCCTCTCCCACGCATCTCGCTATGGTACATGTAGATCTCTCTGCTGTCCATTGGCCTTGCGCCCGGCCGCATCCTCCCGCAAATGCTCCTCCAGCGCCCCAGCTCCGCCGCCGAACTCGACCGTCGACCAACCGCACAAACCCGATCACCGCGAACTAGGACAAGCGCAGAAGCTATTCACCCACTCTCCCTACAGCCCGGGCTCGCCGCTCTTCTTGCCTCGAGGCGCAGACTTGTTCAACAAGCTCCAGGGTTTCTTGCGGGCACAGTACGAAAAGTTTGGCTTTGACGAAGTCATCACTCCCAACATCTACAAGAAATCATTGTGGGAAAAGTCGGGTCATTGGGACAAATATGCCAAGGACATGTATTCGGTCCAGGGCCGAGGTGCAACTGGCAAAGGCGAAAACGCCGAAGCAGGCGAAGACGAGGAATTCGGTCTCAAGCCCATGAATTGTCCAGGACATTGTTTGCTTTTCGGGAGCGAGCAGCACAGCTACAAGGAGTTGCCCATCCGCTACGCTGACTTTAGCGCCCTGCACCGGAATGAAATCTCGGGCGCGCTGAGCGGCTTGACCCGTGTACGCCGTTTCCACCAGGACGACGGCCATGTATTTTGCCGTCCATCGCAAATCCAGTCCGAAATCAAGAGCTCGCTCGACTTCATAAGCTTGGTATACAAAACATTTGGCCTCGGACCGTTCAAGCTGGTCTTGTCCACGCGGCCGGAAGAGCACATTGGAACAGCAGCAGAGTGGGAGCGAGCTGAGGATCAACTCAAGGCAGCTTTGGACGCCAGCGGTCAGCCCTGGGAGATTAATCCAGGCGATGGCGCATTCTACGGGCCAAAAATCGACATTATTCTGAAGGACAGCGACGGCAAAGAGCACCAGACCGCTACGATACAGCTCGACTTTCAGTTGCCGCAACGCTTCAACCTTGCTTACACAGCCCCGGCACCGGAGCTCGAGAAGCAGGGCATCGTTGAGGGGCCCGAATATGAGGAAGCAGTCCAGAAAGATGAAAAGGGACCTGTGACCCCTGTCGTTATACACCGCGCCATCCTGGGCAGCCTGGAGCGGTTCATGGCATTGCTGATTGAGCATTACAACGGGGAATATCCGTTTTGGCTCTCTCCAAACCCCGCCATCATCTTGACCACAAAGGACAACCCAGATCTTGTAAAGTTTGCCCACAAACTGGCCTCGAGACTCAGCAGTATAGGAAGAGCGACAGGACCGGAGCATCCGTATCGGATGGGGAGACCTCGTCTGCGGATTGACGTGGATTCGGCTTCGGCTTCGATGGGCAAAAAGACGGCGCTGGCGAGGCAGAAGGGATACAACTTCATCCTCACCGTCGGCGAAAGGGAGTTGCGGCATACGGAATCGGTTGCGTTGCAGCCGTGGAGTCAGCCCGGGCTTGAAGAATGTGGGAGGATTATGGACTCTGTGTGGCTTCATGGGAAATCGAAGAGCTCAAAACGCACAGCGGCAGATGACGAAAAGCGAGACGCGTTGGCAGAAGAAGGAACCCCAGCACTTCGCAAAGGCAAGTATGTCATGGTTCCGGGAAAGACGCTCCAGTTTTTCTTCGAGAAGCTACAAGATAGCTACTGCTAAAGGAGTGGTTGGTTTTCGAGGACAACAAGCATGGCTGGATGAGGCGGCTCCAGGGAGGCTGTGGACTTTTTCCTTCTCTGTTGATATCCAAGATGCCTACTGCCAAATGGGTTCAATTCAATGGCGGAACGTTTGAAGACAGATGCACACGGGCATCGTCTAGAAGTTATTACTTGCACAGGCACGGAGTTGTTGGTCGAAAAAGCAGGAATGGCAAAGGGAACGGGTTCAACAGGTACATGGAAAAAAGGCATCACCTAGTTATACACAAAGGGTCGCGGTGCCGAAAGAAACCCAAGATTTCCTCAGCGCTATTGTGAGCACACACCGTGTTGTCGGGGAATGATGTCGTCAGAGCGGGAGAGTAGCGGATGGACGGCTGATCCCAAAGCCGTGCAATGATGATCGCAATAAGGACAGCAAAACCAGATGTACGACTGCCTGGTGGTGTCAAAGGTCGCGGGACGAGTTGGCGGCGTACGGCAGGACAGCGATGAGATGAAGTCTTTGGTGCATACGACAGGGCGACGGTGATTCGACAATGGCTGAGGTGTGCTGTGGGCGGGAGATGAGGCTTGGCGGCCGGGGCCCAGGGGCTGCGCGGCGGCTGATTGGGCCGAAGCCCACTAGTAGGTACACCACCCAGACGAACAACACGACGCGCCCTCCCTTCAACCATCGCATCTCCTCCACCGCCGTCGCCTTCGCTTCGCATCCACCGTTAGCCACCTCTTTTTGCGTCCGCAATTTGACCGCCGGGCCTCTCCTCCCCGGTCGCTGTGCGATCACCTTCGAATCTTCTCCTCGCTCAGTCCCACCGCCAAACAGCCGCGACCGTCATTCGTTCTGTGCTCCGACTCCTCATTTCGCCCGTCGTGCTGCGCGCTGCGCCTCTGCCGCCCAAACACTGCTCCGTCAGCTTGCTCTCCTTCGCAACCCCGCTGCCACTCCAAGGACCGACTCTGCGTCACCAAGAGGGCGCCCTGCGCACCAACATCACTCGTTCACTCTGCCCTTTTAGCTATCCGAGTGCGCCCTCCGTCCTGGACGTTTCGTTTCCTGCCTGCGACACCTGGACTGCTTCGTCTCGACAAGACTTTTCGTTCTGATCGCTCACCATGTCGACTCCTGCTACCTCGCCGGGGCCGGAGCAAACGCGTGAGCGCTTGCCGACTCTGTATGAGGTCCTGGCCCGGAGGACCTCAGCACCCGTGGACCTCTTCTTCTTCTACATTTACATGCGCGACCAGCAGCGCTCCGTCGACTATCTGGACTTTTGGTGCGTCCTCGTTCCCCGACTCCACCCCGCCAAGCTAACACGCCTCCAGGCTTGATGTCTCCCAGCATATGGCACTATGCCGACACTATGTCCGCGAGCTTCGCCGCACCAACCTCTTTGGCACCCCAGAGTTGGAAAAGGCTGGCAGCAAGCGCTCTTCGGCTATCCTGGACAATGTCGCAGAAGCCGGTCCTTCGACCGAGAAGGACAAGACTCCTGATCAGCGACTGTCCGCCTTTCTCAGAGAAGATGGCATCAGGCACTCTCCTCAAAACAGTGTTGGCACCGACGACTCTGGACACAGCATGCCCCGCCCGAGCTACATCAACTCGCAAAACAGCGGCTCTCCCATGCAAGACTCTTCTGGCGGCGCCGAAACCACCCCCGAGCAACACAGCGTCACCCGTGCCGACATCCGTGCTTCTGCGGAGAAGATTCTCTATACCTACCTCTTGCCTGGATCCGAGCGTGAGATTATCCTCCCGCAAAGCATCTTAGACAGGGTGACGCACGACATCGAAATCGAGAGCCGCGACGATCCCGAGGTCTTTGATTCCGCCAAGGACTACGTCTTCCAGGCCATGGAGCGCGATGCTTTTCCTGGATTCCTCAAGGCCAAAGCTTTCGGCAACCTTGTCCCTCCAAGCATGATGGTCCGTCTCGTCATTGGCTTGCTGGCCATGTTCAGCGGTTTCTGGGCTGCCTTTACCCTCATTTTCCTCGACTACTCTCGCGCGACTCGCTGCTGGCTGATTCTGCCATTCACGGTCGGTGTCTACTCTCTGGCGACACACCAATATATGCTGGACCCACTCCTCGTTTTCGCGCTGCGCTCCGAGACCACCTTTGGCAACTTCGGAAAGATTCGCGAGCCATTTGTCAAGAAGATGCTGCGCCGACGAGCCCTCACCGTTCTGACCATGATTGCAGCTTGCGACGCTGCTCTCTGCCTGCTGTTCATCCTCGTCCCGGGAAAGCGTCTATGATCAAGTCGACAGAGCCACGTTCGGTACAACAAGTTCTCATCTTGCTTCCGCCATGTTGTAATAGATAATGACGAACCACCTTGGGCCGAAGTTTCCTCCTACGGGTCATAGGACTCATCTTCTGGATAATCTTCGAGCCGCAGTCAGCATTCGCCGCGTAGTCTAAAGGACCGCAAGCCACGATCAGTATGTCCCAATCGCAGCGCACCAGGGCCAAATCACCGACCCTCGTCACTCGACCTGTGCTTCTGGGTCATCGTCGTACTTTC
This sequence comes from Phyllosticta citribraziliensis, assembly GCF_038025025.1. Lineage (NCBI taxonomy): Eukaryota > Fungi > Ascomycota > Dothideomycetes > Botryosphaeriales > Phyllostictaceae > Phyllosticta > Phyllosticta citribraziliensis. The sequence goes on along the minus strand of NW_027117353.1, from coordinate 207,473 downwards.
CTTTGCCAACAAAATGGGGCGTCGAATCGGTCTCTCCTCGTTTTCTTTTCTTTTCTTCCGGGGTTGTTTTTGCTCCTTACGAGCACGCAGTTCCCTTACTGATATACCCGAAGCCCTTCCCCCACGGCGGTTCTTGCTTCTTCTTTCCTTGCGTTTCATGTAAATGTTTCGATGGGCGAGGTACTGGCTTTTTCTTTCTTTCTGCGGTCTGCCTGCTTGCCTTTGGCTTTGCTTCCCGGGGCTTCTTCTTTCTCTTTTCTCGCTTAATGCTGTTTTCCCTTGACGAAAGTCTGCTTCTCCGTGACGCTGCTTGCGGTGGTGGTATGGGTGTGGGTGTGGGCATGGCTGACTGGCCTCATTTGACGCGGCGTGCGACTCGCCAAGGTGTATTCACTTGCCCCGCGCGGTTCCGTTCGTGTCCTGATCAGAAATCCAAGTGTGCTGCGGCCCCGGGGTTTTGATCAAAGTCACGTCTGCCACGCGTTCTTCGTCTCGACATCTGGATTGACGCTAGGTAATGTAGAAGCAAGCAAGCAAGCAAGCACTCGTCTGCCACAAGCCACGACAGCGTCGCCTCAAGTCCTTCCTACACGTCTCCCCCCTCCCCTCCCGCTCAGCCTTTAGAGAAGCACTAGACAACAACAATGCGATTGACTGATTGATTGACTTGATTGGCCCGGTGTATGTATGTGAATCGGTTCAAAATCTCGATGACTGCACACAGGTGACATAGAGATGAATGGCTTCCTTGATTGATGCGCCTATCCTTTGCCCCCCTCCTCCCTCTCCGCCCTCCTTCCTACCCGGCAGATTCACGACCGCAACGGCAACCAATACCTTCATTCATTCATGCTTTCTTTCCTGCCTGCCCGCCCTTCTGAAAGAGGAGTTGGAAATGAAAATGAACCCGGACTTGATTTGACCCCGAACCCGAACCTGAACCTGAGTATGAACCTGAAGTTTAACGCCGACTGTAGCATTAACGTAATGGAATGGAAGGAGAAGGAGAGGAAAAGAGGAAGGAAAAGAAATAGATGGGCGGACGACGGTCAGACTCGCAGCAGTGACAGAAGGGGGGGAACAGGACAGGACAGACAGGGCGCGTCTACCCTTCCTTGCATCCTTCCCTCATCCTCCCATCCTCCCATCCGTCCATTCGTCTGTCCATGAAGCCATGAAGCTGCGACTAGCTAGCTACCTAGCTAGCTTCTCATCCATCCATCCATCTGCCCGCCCGCCTCATGCCCACCACCGAGGCATAGCAGCCATGACTCCCCGGCCCGCCCCGCCCCGCCCCGTTGCCTCGACAGACGACAAATGATTGCCATTTGAATGCCTGCTCGCCCGCTTGCTCGCCCGCCTGTCTGCGCTGTCACTGACGTAGGTAGGTGGAGGTAGAAGGGCTGCAATGTAAACGCAAACGCGCTCCGTCCGCGTGCCGACGACGCGGGCAGAGTGAGTGACTGACGCGAGAAGCCACGAAGCCACGACGCATGCGCAATGTTCCAGGCAGACGGAGAAAGCGACGACGACGACGACGACGACGACGCGACGTCCATGCCGCCGTAGCAGTGAAACGCAGCGCAGCGCAGCGCAGCGCAGCGCAGCCAACTAAGCCACGCACGCCGCAAGCAAGCAGCGAAAAGAAAGGCTGCAATGCAACCTAGGCAAAACGCAGGACATGTATCCAACGGATCAATGCCCCTTCGAAAAAAGCATTTTTTGTCTTTTACTTTCTTTTCTTTTTGTCTGTTTGAGAGAGTTTTTTGATGCACACATTTTGCCGAGTGATTGATCGACTGGTCAGGTTGATTTGGTTGGATGATTGTTGATTGAGAAAGAAATAAGGAAGAAGGAAGAAAAAGAGGCCGTACTGGGAAGAGGGAGAGGGAGAAGGACGGATCAGGAGGAGGTGGGGAGTTATAGTACACGACGAAGTGAGTGAGTGTTGTTGTTGGGGTCGAGTGAAAAGGAAAAAAGGCACGTTCAGGGGGCCCGCAGCCGGCAGCAGGAAGCCCACCCACCACCCATCATCATCAATGGATGTCATCGTGGTTGGTTGGAGCCGCCAGCCATTTTCGGCGTGAACCCAGTCGGTCGAACGTCTACCACTCAAACTCGCCCTGGGCCTTGTGGAAGAGGTAGCTAGAAAAGACAGGAGTCAGTTGCATGCGTTGCGGAGAGGGATCGGGGCACACCTACTCTTTGCCGCCCGTCGACAGGATGCCGTCCTTGAGCGTGCACTTCCACTTGTTCTTGACGCGCTGCACCTTGTCGTACGTGCAAATCATCGTGTCGCCCTGCGGGCCGTCCTCCTCGCCTTGGATCTGCTCCTCGTCCGAGTCGTCGAGGTCCGAGTTGATGGCCTCGTCGTCGTTTTCTTCCGGCTTCGCGTCGTCGTCGACGCCCAGCTCGCCGTCCAGCTGCGGGATGATGCTGCTGCTCGACACAGCGGGCGTGGCGCGAGCGAGCGCCGGCGCGCTTCTGCGCTTCTTGCCTTTGCCCTTGGCGCTGGGGAGCTCCTCGAGCGGCTGCATCAAGCCACTTTCGATGACGTCCATGCGCTGCTCGAACTGCGCCCGCAGCATGCCATCTGCGGCATGCATGGCGCTAAGGTCACCGGCAGCCTCGGCACGTCTTGAAGCAACCAAGGCGTTCCAGTCGGCCAGGTCAGCATCGCCAGCGCCGTCAGTCTGGGCAGCATATACTGAGCTCTGTTGCTGCTGTGGGTTTTGCGACGGAGGACCCTGCTGCTGCTGTTGCTGCTGTTGCGGCTGCTGGGGTGGGTGTTGAGCCGCATGCTGCTGATGCTGCCTATTGGGAGGCATCTGCAAGTTCATGGGACGTTGCTGTTGATGCTGTTGGTGCTGTTGATGCTGTTGACCAGGCAGGCCGACATTGTTCTGAGGATAGGCCGACGCAATCGAGGCATTGGCCTGGTCTCCAAAGTTTTGCTGGAGCAGCTGGGCAGCGCGCTGCTGGGCAATGTTGGAGCCATTCATGGAGCCGTAGCCGTTCATCTGGTAGTTGGGCATGTTGGGAGGGTATCCGGGTTCGGTCTTGACCCTCGGGCCGCCGGCCTGTGCATTCTGGGCGTACTGGTGAGGAGGCTGAGAGGCAGGGGGTTGCATCTGCTGGGGCACGGCTTTGGAGCTGTCGTTGGATGGGACGGTCGGGGGATTTGAGATTTGCATGGGCGGCGGCGGGGCCGGGTCCCAGGGCATCTGGGCGACATGGAGGGCGGACAGCTTCTTTTGCCAAATCTGCGAGAGGGACGGTCAGCTAGATTGAACAAGATGGAGGGTAGTGATGGTGATGGTGTTGGTGGTGGTGGTGCACGAGGGCGTCACGTGCAGCGCTAGCCGGAACAGGTTGGCGCAGGTTGAGCGGGGCCGGAAGGAGGTATAAAATAGGCGAAAGGCAGGGCAGATACAAAGTGGCAGCGCTGCCCTCGCCCCCCGATCGCCTCTGAGCCCGCCGGCTCCTTCCAGCCCAGCCAACCCCGCTTTTCCTGCCATCCCTCGCTGGCCGGCAGCCTGGAGCTGCACTGCGACCACAAGACGACAACAACGCCAATTTGTTTTTCTTCATCGTCGTCGTCGCTGTTGTTGCCATGCAGCTCGTCGTCGGCTCCCGCGGGCGCTGCGCATGACGTATCAAAGGGAAAAAGACCCATGACGACAACCGACGATGCGAAACTGCTGTTGCACCTACCTCCTTCATCTCCTGCAGCGTCTGCTGGTCGACGCCGCTCTCCTCAAAGTCATTCTGCGACGCTACGACGACCCGCTCGATGATCTGGCCGAAGATGGCGCCCTGCACTCGTCGTTGATGGTCAGCCCATGTTGCGCAGCGTTGTTGGTTCGCGACAAAGGGAACAGAGCGAGCGCTTCAAGGGCAGAGGGCGGGCTTCACTACTGACGGTGATGGTGTTGGACATGATGATGGCTGATCGATTGCCTGTGACGTGACGGCCGTGGTCGTGTCGTCAGGTTGCGTGATGGTAGCGTAGCGGGAATCGCAAACGCAGCCGCGTGACGTGTGTTGACTGGCTGCCGGCTGGCTGAGAGGTCGCTGGAATGGGGAGGGGCCCGACCGACGTTCGTCGGCTCTCCACCGGTCGCTCTGCTGCTCTGCGCCTTCTGTCTAGTCGCTACTCTGTCTTGCTATCAACAATACGGGCGAGTTATCGTGTCGTGATGTTCTGCGACGGCGGGGGTTGCGTCTTTGTCTTTGCTTGCAAGGTAGAGGATGAGTGTTGGCCCGCCGCAAGCGGTCGAGATACGACCCAGACGTCTGCCGCTACGCCTCGGCCCCGATGTTTAGCCGTCTGCCTATGTCCGCCCACCTCACCCACCGCGCCTTAGCACCGCAGAGCACTGCGCTTGCTCCGGCGACCTTCCACTCCCTCATTGAACGATAATGCGTTCTTTTGTGCCGTCTCACTTCCTTGTTGTCGCGAATCATGCAAGGTACCGTCTGCTGTGTCAGCAAGGAGGGTGCGCAAGTCTCGTGAACCACAATCTCTCCACTCGTAGCCCGCATTCCTCCTATGTTGCTGGCATTATGATCTGTGTGAACGCCGTCACTTTACTTACGATTCATGAGTGCCACAATACATACAGAGGTCTGATGCCTCGGCCGTTGGACGGACCCTTTGTCGTCCTCTACTCGCAGCTGGAATCACGCGTAAATCGAGTAAAGAAGGTTTTTTTGCACTTCCACCGTGTGCATCAGCGAAGGTAGCTAGTTCTCCGGGCCTGCCTTTGTCGGCCTCGACACAGCAATCGTGCCTTTGAATTTCCCTCATTCCCCTTTCCAGCCTGACGGCCACTCACCCAGTCGAGAAGCAACTCGAAACCACCCTTTTGAATCGCCGACCTGAAGCAACGCCATTTTTCCTCCCTTGCCACAAGGCACCACCTCAAAAGACTGAACTCCATAGGCGGCAAGCTAGCCTCAGAAGCGCCGTTTCGCCATCAGGAAATCCACCCAGAAGCCGTAAAAAGACAGTCTATACGCAGAAGAGACAGCAATTTTGGGTATCATGCCGCACCATAACAGAGACACATCAAACCAATTCCACCACTCCCTCAAATTTCCGAGCCCACCGAGTTGAGCTCTTTTTTGATCTTGTCGTACTCGGCAATCTCTTCCTCGGTGGGCCGCATGGCCTTGCCCTCGGCACGGATGGGGTCTTGATCTGGCCTGCGTACCATGTGGAAGAGACATGCTTTCTTCGACTCGTCCACAACCTGGTAGCCGACGACGTCATACAGGCCGTCGTAACGGAAGCCACGCGCAGGCCGGTACTTGCTTGCGCCCTTGTGAATATTGTGTGAGCGGATGACCCGGACAGGCTTCTTGTCCTCGACGCTCAGAATCAAGCTCTGTGTGTTTTCCGTGTATTTCCCGTCAGTCGAATTTGTACCCGAATACCGCAGCTCGTGTCCCTCATCGCGATCATTGTATTGGGAGCCTCCGGACACAATGATGGAAAAGGCGGCCTTCCCCTTCACAGAGTAGATGCCGCCTTGGGTGGACCCGTGAGCTCCGTCTCGGACGGTGCAGAGCTGAGTCGGCCACCACTGGCCGTTGACAAGATCGCCCTGGCCATAGTAGGCTGCGCCCGACTTGCCCGGGAATCCAGGCTCGATACGATCCGTACTCCTGTTGTGGGCCTTTTGCGACTTGACGATTCCCCGCAAGAGATCGGTAGAGAAAATCTGTAAACACCAACGGTTGTACAGTTCCAAGGCGTCCGCTTGGATATCCCACGGGTAGTCAACACCTTTGCTGTACTCGGCTGCAAACAGCTGCGGCAAGCCCGTGTCTTCGTGAAGCATCTGAGTTTTTCGGACCACGATTTTGTTGACTTCCAAGAAGGCCAACTGGTGTAGCTCCTTCCTGATGTCGTCAAATGCATCGAGTTTTTTCTCGGCGCAGTCCCTAATGAGCCTTTTGATTTTGCTAAGTTTGGCATCGACGCCGGTATAACCAGCATGCCTGGACCTGCTCTGCCACTCCTGCGGTTTGATCGATGTGTACCACGCAGGCCGCTTGAGCTGTCGTCCAGGACCCGGTGCCAGTGACGCCTGCCCTGTTCGCTCAGGGCGCGCTGTGTGCGTGTTGCCACTTCTTTCTGCACCAGTAAGCTGCGGCCGCTCGTCCTGGTACATGTACTCAAGAAATCCGTCCCTGGATGTGTGGACAGCGAGCTTGCGCATAAGGCGCTCAGCCTGATTCCCATCGGGAAGAGGGAATTGCTTAGGAGCAACGCCTGCATTCTTCTTCTGGGTCTTCCAAGCCCAGTATTTCTCTTTGACCCGGCTGCAGTCGTACTCAGTCGGATAAGGATCTCCAGAAACAGTTGCTCCAGAGTTTTTGATTTTCTTTTCCATGCGCTGTAGCGCCTCTATATTGATGTGCGCTCGAACGACACGCTCAGGGACGCCTTTTGCAGCCAAGGCTGCAATCTTCTCGAGCATATTTCGAGTGAATGACTCGTAATTTTTCAAGTTTGCATCTGGCCAATTCTTCTCCAGGCGATGTCGAATGTCGGCGGACGATCGAATGGCACTTTCGGAAGATGTCTTTGATGCCGTGTTGCCTGATGCAGAATTATTCGACGATCCTGCCGCTGGCGAGACTTGTCGCGCACTAGGGCGTCGCCTATCAGACCACACGTTGTCAGATGGCCGCCTGGCCGGGAGAGATTCGCGTGTGACAGATCCAGTATTGGGGGAAAAACGATCTGCCATGGGCGACTTTGGAACGTTGCGGAAATCGGCAGACGCGTTTGAAGCCGCCGCCGCATAGGAAGTGTTTTCATTCAAGCAGCTGGTCGAAGAAGCGACCAATGGACGCGATTCTTGTCTTCCACTCTCGACCTCAGGCGAGCCATGATTCGAGGGCTCTGAGGGAGACCCAACGAGTGAGGAGAGGGACGAAGACGATGCCCTCGAGTTTGACTCAGCAGCTTGAGCCGATGGATCGCTGCGCGCCGCTGAACCAGCGTCATTCGAGGCTTCCTTCGGAGAGTCAACCTGTGGCTGTGCTGCGTCGACTTCGGGAGGCGTAGTGTCGCCTGCCGCTTCCGTATGGACATCTTCTATATCCATGTTGTGGTCGACAAACATGGGTTCATCGACTGCAGTATCGGTTGCCGGCATCGCTTCATCTGCTGGCCTGCGATCCAATGGGACCATAAGAGGACTTGCAGGGGACGCTCGAGCCGTGCCGCTACTTGTGCCCGGAGATGGGGCAGCGGCCGCAGCAGCATGTGACTGCTTTGGTATGGCCGGCGTGGTTTCTGTGGCATTTGACCCGCCCGTGTTTGGCGCCGTAGGTGAAGCTGTGGGGCCATTTGTCGAGCTAGGTGTTGACTGTGAAATCGCCTTATCCACCAAAGAGTGACTTTCGCCTGCATCTGCGTTACCAACGGCTGGGCTCGAAGCTGACGCCTCCGCGCTGTTGATGCCAGGTGAAGCTGGTGAATGTGGTGCAATATTTGCCGATGATGAATCGACGACAGGGAGCCTTGGAGTTGGCCTTTGAACTTCTGAGAGTGAATTGCTCTGCCAAGCATCCGAAGACCGATGTGAGCGCGTTTCTGGCAACTGGATGACATTGGCATCTAGTAAACCCTCTCGGCGTGGTGATGAGGTGCCACTGATTGGACCAGCTGGCGATCCAGCTTCGATAGTTGTAGAGCGGCTATTGTGGGCTTGTGGTTCAGTGGATGACCGCTGTGCTGGATTTGAGGCTGGGATTTCCTGCTTGATCGTGACTGCCGGAGAAGAGGGTGTCGAAGATGAGAGACTTCCGGTTCTTACTGAAGGGGTCATGTGAGGTTGCGTCTCCCGCGTGACCGTAGTTGCCGGCGCAGCCCGAGATGTTGGCGCAGGGGCATGTGACTGCTGCTGATTGGGTTGAGGGACAGGGCTGCGCTGGTGATTTTGTGATGATGGCATCCAGTGACTGCTCCCGTTGAGCGCAACTGGGGACGCCTGGACAGGTCCTTGGTTTTGGCCGATCGCACAAGCGGGATTCCAAGCATAAGATGTCCCCATAAGCGTGGGCGGGTGAGCGGGCATAGAAGAAAAACCTTGCCCTGGGTTGGACAATGATCTTCCTGGCGGTCCAGTAGACGGTGGTGAAGGATTTGCCCTTGAGATTGGAACTCTCTGCCTTTGAGCTGGCTGACCATTGGCGTATGCATTGGTGTTCCAGTCAGGCTCTTTTCGTTTCTGCGCTCCAGGAGCGCTCATGTGCTGGAGGTATGGAGTACTGTGGGTACCTTGGGGAGGCTAGTTCAGTAGGATGTTAGTCCTCGCCGCGACAAGTAATGAATAGGGTGAATGGGGACATACTCCCATTGACGGAGAACCCTGGGCAGCTTGATTTTGTAGTCGGGCATAATGCGCCCTCTCTGCTGCTGCATATTGATCTCGGATCCGATCACGGCCACGAGCCAACCGCTCTTGCAGCGATGGACGCGGGGCCGTAAGCCACTCGAGCTGCTTCCGAACCCAGTATGGATTGGTTGCATCAATGGCCATTGTGATGAAAAGCGGCCCTTGAGGCTAGCGCTGTTGTAGCTATCACAGCAAACTTCTTTGGCGACGTTATAATAGTGAGGCGAGAGTCGTCCTGTCAAGATGAAGATGTGAGTTGACAGAGGCTGAACAACAAGGGAGCCTTAAGCGCTAGGGTTGAGAGCACAGCGCTTAGACCAGCTTCTGTCTATCGCTGTTATAAGCAAGTACGGTCTCTAAGACAGCTTAATACAGATGCCTTGTCAAGAGGTCGCGGCTGTTTATATAGACGTGCCAAGAGGTCTCGAACGTGTCAAAAGGGAGACTTGAGTTTTGACCAGTCGCAATGTGGGAAAGCTTGAGGTTAATGCTGCGTCCTAAACTAGGACCATCCAGGCCGGGAGTTGGAAGTGTTTGCGGTACAGCTTTGACGCGTCTCGACCGCGACCGCGACCGCGGCTGGTTGGGCGGTCGATGTGTAGGGAAGCCCAATCGCGTGTCTTGAGGAAGGGGGATAGTATGTCAACGGCGGCCTTCCTGGCGATGAGAAGTCGAAGGTTATGTAGAGGAGCAGTTGGGGTTGTGTAACGCGGTAGCGCGGGAGGGCGGGGAGCAGGATGGTTCTTCGGTTCCCTTGTTAAGACGCGTCCAGACTCGACGGACGGCCAATCAAAAAATGCGGAGTGGCGGGTCGCTCTTGCCGCGAGTAGACCACCCTCCCACGTGACTACACCTGCCCAATCAGGATGTCTAATTGTCCTGACAACTGCATTGCATGCTTTTAAGTTAAGATTTGACAACCTTGAGGGCTGTCTTTGACTACATGTAGACAAGCCATGGCTTTGGCTGAGAGCTAGAAGTTATGCATGGCCACGTCGAACAAGTTTGGCTAGGACACAAGGAGCTTTCTTAGGCTTCCTCGAGCTACAGTAGTGAGGGGGAGCACGGGGAGCATTCAAGAGCAATCTCATGAAAATTACATCTGTTGATTCCAAGACTCATCCCAGTGTATATCAAGATATGGTGTCGAGACTTGGTAAACAGCAAAATTAAAACCTGTTGAAACCAAATGCACCTTTGACCTGCCTCATCGCAGCCACGTAAGACGCCGATCCAAAAACCAAACGCCCATGCCGTGCTATGCCCACTCATTCCCCCACGCTGAAATATATGCAGCAGTTTTGTGCTCCGTAATGAAAAACAGGTTAGAGACAAGAGAGCCAGCTCGTCTTACTTCGTCGTTTGTCCCAAGACCTCGTGCTCGACGACGGCATCTGCAGGGCTCTTATTCGACGCTGCAGTCAGATCCTCGTCTTTCTCGTACAAATCGGTCGTGACGGCGATCCATCCACGGACCTTGCCTTGGCTGTCGAGAATCTTCCAGTCACCTGATCTATTCGATTCGACGACTTCCATATCCTTGCCTTTCGCTGCCTCCATCTCCTCCTCGGCATCGATGCGAATCGTTTCTGCGACGTCAAACCCGTTTTCGCGCATCATCTGCAGGATGCACCGGGTGTTGAGGTTGAGAATGCGCTCAGGCTCCTCGACGTGGAAAATTGTCTTCGAGATCCACTTGAACAGGAGCCCAAAGTCGGATTGAGAAAGATGCGCCGAGGATACGGGGTAGAAGAAGCGAGGGCCGGGCTTCGTCCTCTTCGGCGAACTCGTTGACGGGTCTTCCGAGAGTAGTCTCTTCGTTTCCTTCATGTGCACCGACCAGTTGTAAAAGGCCTCGCTGAGGATGGCCACCAAAGTGGTACCGCCAGGTCCCGGTGGAGCATAGCACGGCATAGGCTTGTCCTTCAGCCATCTGGTATTTGGGCTTTGCAAAGGAAGGCACCACATGTCCAGAAGTACGACTGGAGAGAATGGCGTGATTTGTTTGGCGATTTCCGACGTGGCTCTTGGCGAGAAGAGCGGCACGTAGGCATATTTGCGCTCTGGGCTCGTTTGCCAGTAGATTGTCTTGACCAGTTGGTGCATGGTCGCAGCACCAAAGCTATGCCCGGCCCAGACAATGGAGCCTGGGCGGTGCATGTCAAGCTTTTCCTTGAACATGGACAGGAGGTTGCTTGTGTCGAGCTTCTTGTTCTTCGACTTGTTCTCATCCAAATTCCTTATTTCTTCGCCAGCGTCCATCTTGAGCATCGAGTCGTGGATAACACCGAGCTCCCAGAGGCGAATTTTAAGCTGCTCGTCTCTCCTTTCCCATACATCTTCCCTTGGCTCATGGGAGAGCGTGACGTAGTCGACTGCCTTGGCTGGAGTATCTGGCGTCGCCCGAATGTACGAGATTGGACAGCTTCCGTCACGATGTTCTGGTGCAATCACCACAACTCCGTGGCTCGAAACCGAGCCAACTATCTGCGAATATGCATTTCTCGTGCCTCCCAGCCCGTGCGAAAAGACCATGACTGGCCACCGGGAGGATTTGGTTGGGGGCGAGAGGAGTGGCGCATTCCGATGGACGGGAATGTTGATGTAGTAGAAGAGTTGAGGGAAGAATCTGTTGCGGATGAGCATTGAGCCACGCAATGGATGTAAGACGACCTACGAAAAGACACTGGCAAAGGCCGAATTGGCCCCCATGAAGCGAGCGTACGCAGCCATGTAGCCCCTTTGAGGGTTGGGAATCCATCGTACGGGTCTGTCGCTAGCAGAAGGTTCGCATGGGTAGAAGATGCGGTATGCGACAGTAGATATGCTCGAATCGGGCGCCGGGCTTGGCGAGTTCAAGCCGGCGACGGGAATTTCGACATCGATGGATCCAACTTTGTACGGGCCAGGGTACTCTGGCAGAGTAGTGACGGGTTTGAGGCTCGACAACCAGGACATGGTGGGCAGCGAGTAGAGAGGAGGTCGGAGACGGAGAGGCGGTCGGAGAGAGAGGGACAGCGAATTAAAGGTCCATGGAAGGATCGTGTGAGAGAAAAAGGACGGCGGCCAGAAGGTGGGAGAAACTTGTGCAGGCGAATCTGGGACACGCGACACTCGATGACGTTAGATCTCAGCCCAGACGATGCGCACGTAACGCCGTCGGCGGTCCGACGCAGCCGGGGCCCGCGACGGAGACGGAAGCTCTCAGTCGATTGCCGCACATGTCGCGATGCAATGAATGAGGATGATGTGGTGAGGAGGATAAGACGTGACGATGGTTTTGGATGGCAGGTCGCGTGCTGGGTTCTGTCGAGGCGATGATCCTAGGGCTCGTCCTCGGCGGTGCAACGGGCTAAGCGACCCGGCGCGCAGCAAGAGAGTTCTAGAGGAATCGGAAAAGGTCCAACTTTCGGTTCTTCTCCAACGCACGATCATGGCCGTTGGAGTGTTGCTCAATGATCGACGCCCGCCGCTTACATACTCTACGTCCTGGACCCGTACATCCCACATGTTGAAAAGACATTGGAGACACAGACGGTTTCACCAGACACTTTGAAGTGCACTCCGTATACGCAAACGAGCCAAGGCCAGGGCAGTATTGGGTTGACCGGTGCAGCTAGTACCATGGCAGTCCGAGTGCCATGGTTCGCGTTGGATTTTTGGCTTCAGACACGCAGAGATTGGAACATGAAGCAGACATGATTGAACCAACCATTCAGCATTCCATAGTTGTTGGGTTGATTGCGCCTGGGGCTGGTGGCAGTGGAGTGGTGGCTTACAGATTGCACCTGACTTCGGATCGTGCCGTAGGTAGCAAGCGAAGACCACGCGGCGGGCCATGCGAACGGCGCGTTGCGCTCATCCATGCCCGCCCGCCCGCCGCTTAGGTTGATGCGCTGTCGCCGTTACCACCACCGCCGGCATCCCCAGCCTACACCCGTTACCTTTCGCTTCACGTCATTTTGCTCCTCCACACGAGACTGCTCCTTCTTCTCCCTCGACCCACTTCTACTCCACTCTATCGCCATGGTTCGCCAAAGGGCGCCCTCAGCGGCGTCCACCAACTCCTCAAACGTCGTTCGCGACCAGGTACAAACTACTCCAACTTCACTCTCCTCCACCAAAGCTGCCCGACACTGACACTGCTGACCAGGAGCTCGGGAGCATGTACGACTATCTCGCCAAGATCATACTGCTTGGCCCAAGTGGTTGTGGAAAGTAGGCGCCTCCCCCAAAGCTACCCGGCGACCGAACCCTGACCCTTCTAGGTCGTGCCTGTTGCATCGCTTTGTCAAGAACGAATGTACGATACTCTGTACACCCTTCTATCAATATGGCTCTTATCATCTCACCCAGGGAGAGTCTATTCCTCGCAAACAATCGGCGTCGAGTTCGCATCCAAGATTATCAAGGTCGGCACTGGTGCGCGTCGGAAGCGCATTAAGCTGCAGGTAATTATGCTCGTACCCATACCGTCAAGCATCCACTCACCATGGTAGCTGTGGGATACTGCAGGGACTGAACGCTTCCGCGCCGTCTCCCGCTCCTATTACCGCGGCGCAGCGGGCGCAATCCTGATATACGACATTGCCTCCTACGCATCCTTCAGAGCTCTCCCCACCTTTCTCAACGACGCCCGCGCCCTCGCTTCTCCGGACCTTACCGTCATCCTCGCAGGAAACAAGACTGACCTTTCAGATGGAGAGTCACACTTCGAAGTGGAACCCACCTTGATTGACGAACCGCTTCCCACACCTTCGAGTACAAGCAGCTCAGCAGCTTGGGGTTCGATGAGATCAAACAGAGGCATCGGATTTGGGACACAAAATACCGCGACTTCTGCAACAGAAGGGAGAGAAGTCCCCGTCGACATATCAACGCGGTGGGCGACCGACGTCTCCATACCAGTCAGCATGGAGGTATCGGCGCTCTCGGGCGACAACGTCGAAGAGCTCTTTGCCCGTCTGGCGCGGATGATCTTGACCAAAATCGAAATTGGCGAGATAGATCCGGACGACCCGCAAAGCGGCATCCAATACGGAGACAGTGGCGGGTGGAGCGGATATTTCGATGATGACGGCAGCATCAAGAGCGGCACAACAGATGGCGCGGGCACCAGGCGACGGCGCAAAGGCAAACACCGGGGAGCTGCTCTATTGACTGGGGTACAAGAGTGGGAAGAAGTTTTCCGCATTCCAGGATCGAGAAGAAGGGGGGGATGCTGCTAGCACCGAATTGTCCTTCCACATGGTCTTCTCTTTTCCTCTGTCATTCCTCCATTGCTTTGGTCTCATTCGCGGGGCGTTTTGGTAGAGGCCCCGGATCATTCCTGTTCCCGCGCATTTCAGTGCCTTGGTGCATGTGGCTCATCGAATCCCCATCTGTCTTTGAGGACCCGCGTCTTCAACCTCTTCTTGGACATGCCTTGCTTTTTCTTTTGTGCGAAACCCTGGCTTGTAATGTGGACTGGCGAAAGACTGACATTGTGTTTAAGTAGTATGCCCAGGCGGGACAAGATGACTCGGCGCTACCTGCCTTGGGAGTTGTTCTCGAACACTTGGCCGCTCTATTTATCCGTAAAGTCCGCATCTCACTTGCAGCTTTGATATTTTCACCATGGTCGTAACAAACCAAAGTGCGACTTGTCGCTAAAGCCTCCCTTGGTATTGCGACAAACAGCGTTGCTGTTAAAGTCGCTCTATCAAAGAGGATTGAAAGCTCCCCTTTCTCTCTGCCAGCTAATCTGACTAGATCGTCCAAGATGCCGCGCTCCATAGCTGCGTCCACTCTAAGCCATGTCATTGGACTTTCAGCCACATCGGCAACTCGGAAGTGGAATACCCGCAAAGTGAGGGCGCCATACTTTGACGACGTCATGCATTTGCCTCGTCGACCCGGCCGAATGGAGACTGCGGATGACAAGCTTTATGACTAACCAATTCAAAGCAATTCTTCTTTGAAAGGCTTGTATTGGCCAACTTCGTCGAAAATCGAAGCGATTATTGTCGCCTTGCAAGAACACCACGGAGGCGCCGTGCGAGTCAGATATCTTCATGCGGCATGGAACCAAGGCTGGGCAGATTGACTGGTTCAACAACGCGGAAGTCTCCAAGACACTTGCCAACATTTATTGAGGTCGCCAACTTGTCATCAAGCTGATCCTTTCGCGCATGATTGGACGCCGCCAAGCCCATTTGACGACTCGCAACAGCAGCAATCTTACCCGATTTGAACGCAACAAGCGAAAGGCCCAGACGGACGACGAACACTCCCTGACGGCGCCACGCGTGTGCAAAAAAAAGGCACCCACAGGCCGGTCACGAAGGGCTCTCCCATGCAAATGCGGGGCCCCGGATTATCCCTGTCCACACGCTTCAATCACATTTCCTCCGGACATCAAGATGCCTGTCTAGTGCCGGGAGCTTGTTTCCCCCACACGACTAGAGACGACGCCTTCCCTCCACGGACGCGCTTCTCCTCAACGGCGTGCCTGCCACAAGTAGACAGCCAAGAGATTTGAGGGCGTGTCACCCGAGGGTGTCGCTCAGGATCATCATGGGCTTTGACCCTTGGCGGTGACCCAGCAATGCGGGGCACGACGTCGACGACGAGCGCTGTAAATAGGGACTTGCAGCCAAAGTGACACCGAAAGCTGTCCGGCCAATTTTTTTGTTCCGCGTCACTCCCTGACACTTGTGTTTTGCCATGTCTTCCTCCCCTGACGACAAGGCGGTTTCGTCTGCAGAGCTGGAAAAGAATCAGCCCGAGCATATCGACCACGTTTACTCGAATGGGTCCGACGACACTGAAGATGCGGCGATTTCGTTCGGCTTCACGCCGGCGGAGCAGAGGAAGTTGATTCACAGAATCGACCGACGCTTGGTGGTGACAGTGGGTGTCATGTACTGCATCAGTCTGATGGATAGGACGAACCTGTCTGCCGCCAGCATTGCCGGGTAAGAAGTCGCATTTGTTCCCAGCCCATCGCCACGAGCGACGCTGACCGAATCTCGCAGCATGCAAGTGGAACTCGACATGGTGAAAGGTTATCGCTACGTGAGTTACAACGCAACCCGCTCGTGTGCGAAACTCGACTGACGTGAGCGCACCAGTCCCTCGTCACGCTCGTCTTCTTCGTCACCTACGTCGTCTTCCAGCCCCTTTCGACCGGGCTCGTGCGGAAAATCGGACCTCGTTTGCACCTCGCCGCAATTTGCGTATTTTGGGGAGCTACCATGATTGGCATGGGTTTCGCCCACACGTGGAATGCGCTCGCTGGACTTCGCGCGCTGTTGGGTGTATTCGAGGTAAGTCTGTCAATAGCCACTCTGGTTGGGACATTGCTGAATATTGTAGGCTGGTTTCTTCCCCAGCGCCGTCTATCTCTTGTCGACTTGGTACGTTAGGTGTAAGTGTCACGAGAACCTCTTCAAGACGAGCTGCTGAATTACGTGCAGACGACATGGGCAAGCGTTACTCCGTCTTCTACATCATCGGCTGCGTCGCCTCGGCATGCGCTGGAATCCTCGCCTACGGACTCATGCAAATGGACGGACTATCGGGTCTTGGTGGCTGGAGGTGGATCTTCATCATCGAGGGAGTGGTACGTGAAAAATCTCGCGGTCCAGTGATTGCCAAAAGGATATGTCCTTCGAGATATCTTGACCGCCCTCTGCCTCAGCTCGGTCGCCCCAGTGAGCCATTTCTAACACTCATAATAGCTTACCTGCGTCGTTGGCTTCGGCGGCTACTTTCTCCTGGTCGGCTTTCCAGACTCGAAGCAAAAATCCTGGGACTTCCTCAACGAGCGCGAAATCGCCTTCATCATCGCGCGCGTCAACGCAGACCGCGGCGACGCCAAAACCGAGCCCTTTACAGCACGCAAGTTCTTCGGCGCAGGGCTAGACCTGAAGATCTGGGGCTACGCCCTGGTGTTCTTCGGTACGACGACCATCACGTACGCGCTGGCGTACTTCCTACCCATCATCTTGCACGAGAACATGGGCTTCAGCATCGGCGCGTCGCAGTGCCTGGTCGCGCCGCCGTACGTCTTCGCCGCCATCATCATCTACGCCGACGGCTACGCCGGTGACCGCTGGAAGCTGCGCGGGCCCGTTATCTTATTCAACATGGTCATCTGTCTCGTCGGCCTGCCCATCATGGGCTTCCACAAGACTCCCGGCATCCGCTACCTCGGCGTCTTCTTGGTGACGGCGGGCGCCAATGCCAATGTTCCGGCCACGATGAGCTACCAGGCCAACAACATCAGGGGACAGTGGAAACGCGCCTTTTGCAGCGCAACGCTAGTCGGTTTTGGCGGCGTTGGCGGCATAGCTGGGAGCTTGGTCTTCAGGTACGAAAAGTCTTCCCGCTGCGGGTTCCAATGCACGGCCGCTCGATGCTAATGTCTTGCCACAGGACTCAGGACGCCCCGGATTACCGCCCAGGCATCTACGCATGCATAGCTTGCGCACTGATGAACATAATACTAGTCCTTGCACTGGGTGGCTTTTTCCGCGTCGCCAACAGAAGAGCGGCGAGGGGCGAGGTCGTTCTAGAAGATCCAGACGTGAGTCTCGCCTCGTGTCCCTATCTTTCCCCATGTCTTGTCTTGCAACTGACGTCTCTTGCGCAGAACGAGGGGGACAGAGGCTTCCGCTACACGTATTAGTTGGCTTGTACATACGACTTTTGCTTCGTGGCTCTGAGACATCTATCTGCGTACATACCATGCCGTGTTTTGATGCTCGGGCATGTCTAGCGTCTAACGAATGGCTCACTTTCACTTCGTCTTGGAGGACGATGCGCCTCGCCTCCTGTGCATAGTTGTATCGGCTCCTAATAAAAGCTCGTAAATTTGACCTGTGTTCGACCGCTTTGCATCTTCAACCTCTGGTCCTCACTGAATCACTGCTGATCTAGTCTCCGACGACTCCGTCCTCGCCTCCATGCCTTTCAGCCGACAGTCCCTATGGGCAGCCCGCAGAGCAATCATCGCACCCGCGTGCTGCATCATCGCAGCGGGTCTGTACATCTTGGCTCGCTTGCAGGAATTCTCCCACCAGCCCCACCGGAGCAGGCTCAGACGATACTATTTGCGAATAGACCACACCAACAACCTCCAGTCAATTTGGACCCCGCAGACTGAGCTTCTATATCCAGAGCGCGACTTCAACTTCAGACAAGTCACGCTCTACGAAGACCTCACGTACAGCCTGGCGGCACTTATCTACGGCGTCGCAGTCGGGTGGATCGGCGTCGTCTACCTGACGCTCCTGCACTACGCCGAATTGTGGGAGATGCCCGTGTGGCTCAGGGGCTCGTTTTTCCTGCTCACGCTTTGTCGTCCGTTGACGGTGCTGCGGTGGCTGTGGCGAAAAGGACAAAGGACCGTCGCAGCAGCCCGCGGCAACGTCTCCAGATGGATCTCGCTCGCCTATAGACTGACCAGGACTGCGCTCAGCGTCGCTCTCGTTGCCTTCGCTGCCTGGCTTTTCCTCTATTCTTCCACTGGCGTTGACGTCAGCCGCGACGGCGCGGGCTCCTTGCGTGTCTGTTGGTACGCGTCTTCGCCGCGACTGTGCGAGGATATGGACGTATTGCTCAACGTCGTAGCGATGGGGTGGACGGCGTCCTTTGTTGGATGCGGCAGAATGGCCACGTTGTACTTTTTGTGGGCTCTGGGTTTGCCCGTCGCTGTGCGGGCTGTGATTTTGGTACTGGCTTTGGCGGTGGTTGTGGTTGGGCTGCTGACAAAGAAGTATGGTGATCTTGAAAGAGAGCGAGCAGAGCAGGAACAGGAACAAGAAGAGGAGGAGGAGGAGGAGGAGGATGAACAACGTGACAACGATGGAAGTGCAGACCAGAGAGATCCTCAGGCGAACGAGTCCATCGATCCGCGTCTCGATCCTCGTACCATTTCGGCCGATATGCGCAGGAGAGCCGAAGAACTCGTAAGTCCAGCCCTCTCCCTTTCCTCCCAGTGCATCCATCTCTTTCTTCCCTATCTACTCCACTCCGCAAGACCTCCCACATGATAATAACAACGACCACCACATAGGCCCAGCTCGGCGACGACATCGCCACAACCCACGCCCCTGAAGAGCACAGCGCGGCCATCAGCAACGCTATCCAGCACGACCGCGCGGTCGAGGTGGCTCAAGTGTTCGCACGCCCCCTGGACACGCCGACTCCCACGCTCGAGCAAGTCATCACTGACTACTTCCGCTTCCTGACGCCACCGCTTTCGGCCACGGAGCGCCCTTTCGTGCGCCGCAAAGCTGCAAAGCTCTACGTGAAAGAACTTGCTGCGCCAAACGCAGCAGAGCGGCGCTCGTGGCAGCGCCACATGCAGTACCTTCTACGAAACGTGCGCTTCAGCGTGCTGCTCGAGCGGGCCGGCGTCGCCGTCTTGGCGGAGAATAGAGAGTTGCTTTATGCAGCGATAGTAAACGGCGTTGTAGCTGCAGAGCTTGACATGGTGACCGGTGGCGTCAATGTCGTTGTCACTCATGAGGACCGGGCCTACGCCGCCAAACACCTCCCCGCGCTCGTCCAGGCTCTCGTCCTCAACGATCACGCGGGCGGGTATGCCAAGCTGCGGACGCGTTTCCAGGAGTTGCAGACCGAGGAGTTGCAGATGCGCCAGGAGGTGGCCAGCCTCGTTGATGGGGCGCAGATGTTGGCGTGGAAGAAGCACGAAAGCGCGTTTTTCGCCGGGTTGCTGCTGAAGTTGGATGTTGGGGCGAGGAGGGAAAGAAAAGAAAGAAAAGAGATGAGTGATGTGGCACAGGCGCAGGCGGGTGGTAGCGGTGGGAGGGGAAGGGGAAGGAGAGGAGAGGAGTTGAGACTGGTTTGAGGCTTGTCGCCTTCTTTTTGGGATAGACTTGTGTTCTTGACGCGGAGCAGTGCAGGGTAACAAAGACTTGACGCAATGATTACAGCCGCGATAAGACTTAGAGGGCGGACGCCCCTACTGAGTGTGAGCGAAGCCAAATGACATCTTTGATTGACTAGAAACTCCGAAAAGGTTGAAATCTCAAAAATGAAGCAAAAGCAAGAAATCAGACTAAGCCACTAGATAACGCCCTTCACCAAAAGTGCAGGCCCAGTGATGAGCAAAACCGAAATGATCAAATGAAAGTGACGAGCCAACTCGGCAGCAAATGCTGTAGAGCCCGGATTGTAAACCAAATTGGGGGTTCGTTCGTTCCCAAACATTGACTGAAAAAAGAGGGAGTGTGCGTAAGAAGTGACAGCCTGATTGCGCATCATGCTCGTCCCCTCTGTAGATGAGAAGGTAAGTTGCCGCGCCATAAGTTACTGCGTCGTAAGCTGTCGTTGAGTGCAGTTGCTGCGTGACCGGAAGAGGCTCCCATGGCCCGATGGTTGTGTTGGTGCTAAGATTGTCGAGTTGCGCGAGCCGCGCGTGATCTGGATGCGAAATCGCGGACAGGCATGTACGACAAAGGCATGTTTGCGGCGCCGGATTCTTCTGATCGCGATGTGTCAAGTGAACTTGGACGATACGTCGGTAGGCTGGCAAGGGGACATTTTGGGCCGAGTAGCAAATCAGATCTCGACAAAGCAGACCCACCAAACCTCTCGCGCCATCGCCACGCGGCCATTGTCGATAGGGAAGCAATTGATGGCAGTCTCAATTCCCGGCCGCAGCGTGGCGCGCCACTCGAAGCCCTCACCGTCGTCGAAACACTTGATGACGCTCTCGGCCGTGCAGCGGCGGAGGTGGCTGGCCAGTCGGTCGAGGACCTCTGTCTCCTGGAGCAATTCACTGGAGACGAAGCTGACGCTGAGGTTTGCGATTTCGATGGCCCAGATGGACTTCTTGCGCCGGAAGACCTGGGCGAGGGAGCGTTTGCGGTGCTCGAGTGGGCGTGGGGTAAGGATGAAGAACTTCTTTGCTCGTGATCGCATGAGCGATGCGCTCTGAATGAAGCGGGCAATGTCTGCTGGCACGTCGAGAGACTCTGGTGCTATTTGGGCTTCCTTTCCGCTCCTGCTGGCGGGACTTTGGACGTCTTGTGCCGTCAGATCATCTTCAATGAATGCGTTCCAGTCGAATGGCTCGTCTGGAGACCTGGTTTCTCCTAGACACTCGACCGCGACGTCCAGTTGATTGTATCCTTGGGCTGACTTGAACTGCATTTCCAGACTGCCCGTCAACCTTGCCGTTGCCAATTCATTGATCGCCTCCGTAACGTCGTAGATCAAGCATAGTTTCCAATGCCTGTTTGTGGTTCTCACATCCATCACGGTCGTTGTCATGACCAGCTGAAAGCGCGGTCGGTCCTCCACGCAAGTCGGCCCAATGATGCGCATGCTGCAGCATTCGCCAGCCGGCAGATTCAGGTAGCTGCAATGTCCAATCTGCAAACCTGCTGGTCCCACCTCAAAGCCGGCGGAGCTCATGAAAATAGGATCACCCAAGACATGCGAATCCGTCAGTGCCAGAGAGATGTCTTGCACGTGAGGCATGGGAAGTGTTGCGTCTTGTTCAGTCGCAGCGAGGTTGTCGAGTGAAGCGTTCCAGTGCTGCTGGCGCAGGCCGTCTTCCATGAAGTTGCATTGTGCGATATCTGTGCTGATCCGGTCGACCTCGGCCTCGATCCGTTGAGTGATGATCTTGTCCGACCCACTGATTGGGCATTCAGCTATCGAAGTGTTTGACGACAATGGGCCGTAGTATGCCGAGTCCAGGCTTGTTCTTGATGTGGAAGAGATGGTCGAGGAATCGTCGGTTGAGTTGTGATCGCCGCGTCCTAGACTTGGACTGCGTGGATGCTTGCATGGCTCGCGGACAAGACCTGACGGCGACTTGCTCGTGATGCAAGATCTGGCGAGAGAGTAGATCTTGGTCGAAGTTGGGAGCTTCAAGCAGTCTTGACGCTCGCGAATCGGGATCGGTTGTGATTTGTAAAGCAGCATGGCGACGGGCTTTGAGGTTTGCGATGGTGGACCGACGATGTTGTGGATGGTAAGTCTTCGAAGAGCTGAGCTTGCAAATCCTGTAGTCTAGGTTGCGCGGTGGTGGGCGGTGGCGGAAGGAAAGAACCATCACACTTGCAGTTCGCTGACTGGCATGTGAAGTTCACATCGGATTCTGCTCCCAGCTCGCCAGATGGTCCGAGAAACAGGCGGATTTTGATCGAAATCCACCAAAAGCAGTCACTTTGCTCAAGTCTCAGACTGCTTTTGCGAAACATGGGCGGAGTGCCTGTGATGATTCCTGAGGACTTCCACTCTATCATCTATGCCCTACTTCTTTGATAAATGATACAATGGAATCTCTACCAGCGATTCTGTCAGGGACCTCGTTGTGAAGTGCATGCACAATGTCTTTGCGCCGGACATCCAACTCGAGGTCTTGACACAGGCTGTGCAAGTGCTCTCCCTGGCTTGCCGGCACTACCTCATCGTCACCAGCTGTGATGATTTGAATCGGTACATCTGTCGTTTCTTTGCTCGCGGCAAACTCCCTTAGAGCCTGATCCGAGTCCCAGAAATTGCGCAAGAAGGGCCAGAGGTAGCGATATGGCAACCATTTTTGAGGATACAGTGCAAGTAGCATGTCTTTGATTCCGATGAAGGGAGTCTCCAGAAGGATGCCAGCTATTTCGGGGCGATTTGTTGAGTCATGGGCTGGCTGCTTTGATTTGAAGTGCCAGGCTGCAAGATTTGTTGCTACACCTGCCCCAAGGCTCTGGCCCCAGAGGACAATTTTCAGGTCGCAATTTTCGCGGCCATACGTTTCGTGTACCCATTGCAGCGTCGCCTTCGCATCACGTTCGATACCTTTTTGAGAAGCTCGCCCCCTCGATTTCCAAAAGCCACGATAGGAAGGGGCGACAAGAGTGAAACGCATATTGGGTTCAGAGGTCTGCCTAAGCGCTTTCAAGATCTTGCTGAGCATTTGCAGTCGCAGAGGCACGGATCCTCCATTTCTATGCAAAGTCAGCGCGCTGAGGAGATGGGTAATTTTGCTCGGTGGTCTGAATCATGCCCACCCTTGGAAGTAAATGATGACTGTGCGTTTTTGGCGGTGTTCCTCAGGGGCCTCCTGAATATTGCCATAGTGAATCTCGCCAGCACAAAGAGCGATTTTGGTCCCATCAAGCGACCTGATCGAGGTTTCCTGCCATTCGACCGGTCTGCAGAGCTTGGCGTAGTCTTCCATGGTTTCGGAGCGGGCAAAAGGAGGCATGTACGGCATGTAGATGATTTTGTTTTGGAAGACGATGGTCATGATAATTTTGTAGCTCCATAGCCCAAGAAAACACATGAGGAAGACGGTAGGAGGGATAAAGACAGGATGTAAGGACTCAGTGAGGAAAGTTCGGCGACAATGATGAGGGCGAGGACGATGTGGGCGACGGAGATTTTGGGGCGTCGAGGCTCTTGGTCTTTGTGGAAGGTACGACAGCCCCGAATGCACAGAGCGTCTGGATATTTGGCGGCCATTGAGCCTCTGAGATTGCCAGTGCAACTGTGTTTTGCAGCCTCTCTTGCCGAAATTGGCTGGTGGGCAAGGTAGCAGGCGGAGGAGTGACATGCTAACCTCGTCTTGCAGCCGATGCGCTCGTCAGCTCCAAATAGGCGCAAGAGGGAGAATGTGTTGTCAAGTATTCATCCCGTCGACGTTGAAGAGTTTGGGCAATGACGAAAGATGATAGAAGTATGGGGGAGCGGATGGCATGCCAAAGTGGGTGAGGTTCGAAAGAGATCCTGTGGCGTCAAGGCGGGCAGTGATTGGGCAGAAGGTTACTTAGTAAGTCGACGGGTACCTTCCCGCGCAGATCCTTCCGAAAGGTGACATCGGGCCGGCATCGCATCGAGACCCCTTGGTTCGTGCGCAACACCAAGCCAGTGATTCGGGCAGAGTGACCGCCTGCAGTCTGAGATAACAACACCAAGGCAATAAAAACCCTTCACCACTCGCCACCACCCTCATTCACCCAACCGTCGCCACGATTTCGCACTACCCATACCTCTCTACTCAGTCATCACTCAATTAGTCGACAATGCTGCGCTGGTGAGTCGACGTGGAAAAAAGCTCCAAAGCTCGGCGAGCTGACAGTTGACGTCTGTGACAGGTACCAATCCATGCTGGCCAAGCGCCCGCTCCTCACTCAGAGCGTCACCACCGCGGTATGCACCACCTTTGTTTCTCAATGAGCCATCCGTCGTCGAGCCCTGCCTCCGCGCCGTCCTCCCTCTCGACCTCGACGTCGTCGCCCGCGTTCCTCGACACACACATTACGTCATAATCATGGAAATCACCACTGACCTTCGACGGCGCATTCCAGGTGTTGTTTGGAACCGGTGATGTCCTGGCCCAGCAAGCCGTAGAGAGACGCGGCTTCAAGAACCACGAGCTGGCCCGCACTGCGCGCATGGCCGCATATGGTGGAGGTGAGCTTCACCCACTCTCTGTCAAGATTAGGAACCTGGTAAACAAGCTGACACATGCGCAGCCATCTTCGGTCCTGCAGCCACGACCTGGTTCAAGCTCCTCTCGCGCGTCCAGCTGTCTAGCACGACTGCAACCACCGTAGCCCGCGTTGCTGCTGACCAGCTCCTCTTTGCCCCCACCAGCATGTTTGTCTTCCTCTCGAGCATGTCCATTCTCGAAGGCACCGACCCCCGCAAGAAGCTCGAGGCGGCGTACAAGCCTGCATTGATCAAGAACTGGATGGTCTGGCCGTTTGTGCAGATGGGCAACTTCACGTTGGTCCCTCTTGAGCACCGCGTGTTGGTGGTCAACATTGTCTCGCTGGGTATGTTATCCATGGCCAAAGCATTGCGCTGCGCCTCCAGGACAGGAATCCCGCTGACTTTCATCCTCAGGTTGGAACTGCTACCTCTCTTTCCTGAACAGTCAGGGTGCCACCGCCGCCGATGGAGTCGAGGCCGGTTCCCTGGCGGCAGAGAAGCACGATTGAATACCCCGTCTCTCTTGATACCCGCGATTAGCCTGCCAGAAAACCTGCTGGCGACTCCAGACCCCTCGGCAAAGGCGATGATAGTCGTCATACCTCTTCCCCCAGTGTTGCACGGCTCGTCGAATGCTCCTTGCAGCCTGGTTTCTTGGTGTCTGGAGATCATCGAATATTGGAGGAGAGGCGACATCATCCAAACTGGACGTCTATAACGAAAAAAAAAGAAAAAAAAAGAAAAAAAGCTCACAAGGAAGAAGACCTTGATGTGGAAAAGTACAGGACCTAAAAAAAGATGCATCACGACCAAAAAAAGCCTGAAACACTTACTCCTTGCCGGGCACGCAGCAAGCGAGCCGGAAAGACGCCCCTGCTTGCCGGTTTTGTCCTTGCTGCACCCACTCTGCAGTAGGGCGCGTTTCGGATAAACAATGACTCGACGAACCCATGGCTCCGGGTCAACACCTCGCTACGAATCAAACGGCACCCGCCGTTCTGGACCTATTCCCGTTGGCCATCGGACGCTGTACCGGGCGCCGGGTTCGCGGATCAACGGTTTTCTTTTCCCTTTTGTCGTCATGGCATCTATCTTTGGCTTTGGGATGGTCGGCGCTGCATGAGGTCCAGGGATAGATGATGCAATGGTATCTAATGATTTTTCGGCTTCTTTTCCTATTCTCCTATTTCCTTTTCCCTTTTCTGCAATTCTCTTCACTGGTCAATGTGCTGCGTTGCTGCGGGCCATAGTCGTCAGGAGCTGCCTTGCCTTGGGTTTTCCTTGGATATCGTGGTTTTGACATGTTGCTGCGGCACACCCATCGCATTTGGCTTGATCGGCGACCACGGTCGGCTCCAGCGTACGCTTTCGGCATGCCGGTACGCAAGTGCGAATGCGCATTCGGACAGTTCCCCTCGACTCGCTTCATGCTCTCTCGACTTGGCCTCGGACTCGCCGACGGGGAGGCAGATCAAACAGGGGCTTGTGCATAGCTTCATGCTCACCCTTCCCCGTCTCTCTTCCCCTTCTCATGGCTGTTCCCACCCCCTCCATCCCCTCGCCTACACTGTGCACTGGGCTGCGCAGCCGCGCGGCTACGTGTGGCCTGGTATCCGCAGTCGCGCTTTTCCTTCTGCTAGATTTTTGCGAAGAGTTGCATCACTTAGAACCGCATATACATCATAGACAGACAGACAGACAGAACGAAGACTTTCTTGCTGGTACCTCATACTAGCGTAGACGCTGCCGGACACTTCTCCCTGCATGTATATGCTCTGCTGAACGAATGCATGCAAAGGGATTAAAGGAAGCGCTGCTGCTGCTGCTGCAGTAGCAGCGTGCATAGGCGTCACGGCCCTCGCTCGCTTTTCAGCGCATCGACACAACCTCTACTCATGTATCTCAAAGCCTCGACAGACGACGCTTGACGCCTGCAGCAGGACTAAAAACAGGGAAAAAGACAAACAAAGAACCCCAAAACGAAACGCGTAAAGACCCCTCCTCATCTACCTCCCACCGGCTGCTTTGCCTGGTATGTCTCGTCTCGTTTCACGCATACTTTCTATAGACTTGTGTGTATGTATGTATGTATGTATGTATGTATGTATGGATGGACACGTGGGCGGGCGCGTCAGGCTGCTGTTGCTGCCGGTCGGCTGAACACACCACAGCACACGTGCGCTGCGCCGCGCTGATGTGCCAACTGCCAAGGTAGGTGAGGTGGGATACGAGATGGGTAGCGAGTGGGTTGGATGGATGGATGGAAGGATGATAGCGAGTGGAAGGATGAATTGGTGGATGGCACGGGAGGGGAAGAGAAGGGAGTGCAGGTAGATAAGCAGATATCAGCTGCTCTCGGGGTCGAGTATCGAACTCCTAGCAGTCTGGTGGTTTAGGAGCTACAATAAGGCCAACAAACACCGATCTATCTGCCTGGATGGCACGAAGGTAGGTACAGCAAGTACAGTGCGCGTGAGCAGTCACAAACATGGAGAGACTAGAAGGTACTTGGCACCAGCAGCCCACACTGTAGTAGGTAAGCAGGCACCCTGCCCAGCAGCCTTCGCACCGCCGCACCAAGTCATCACTCATCACTCGTCCATCAGCCTGTCGGCCTCCCCTCGCCCCGAGACCCCGAAGCCCCGTCCGTCCGTCTCCACCACACGCGGCCGCAGATCCATTCCGTGCCAAGACCGCCGCGCCGCTGCCGCGCCGCGAGTCGTCATTCGCCTTCCGCTGGGCGCAATGTGCGCGGTACGAGGGGCGGACGGGGGAGGTATGAGGGTGTGGCTTGGTGGGTGGTTAGAGGGATGAGGGGACGACGGCGATGACGAGAAGTAGGAGGAGGAGGAGGAGGAGGAGGATTGGGAGGGGTGAGGCAGGGGGTGAGGAAGGGAGGCAGACGGGCCGGCAGGGGAAGGCGACAGACAGACAGAGAGAGAGAGAGAGAGTGCATGTGTATGG
This sequence comes from Phyllosticta citribraziliensis, assembly GCF_038025025.1. Taxonomy (NCBI): domain Eukaryota; kingdom Fungi; phylum Ascomycota; class Dothideomycetes; order Botryosphaeriales; family Phyllostictaceae; genus Phyllosticta; species Phyllosticta citribraziliensis. The sequence goes on along the minus strand of NW_027117353.1, from coordinate 180,642 downwards.
AAGAGAAGAAGGAGGCGAGGGAGGGCGATTATGATTGAACGAAAATTGTTCTGCTGGTTGACGATGCGAAAATGAGAACAGGCTGGCTGGCAGTCAAGAGAGAAGCGTCCTCAGACCTCAGACCTCACCCATTCACTCGCTCGCTTGCTCGCTTTCACTCGCTTTGGCCGCCGGGGCGCTGTACGGAACCGCGACTAACCAGACCAGAAAAGGCCGACAACGAGACCAACCACAACAGCCGTTCGTTCATCATTGAGCGTCGGCAGTGGCCCTGGGATCTCTTCAAGCCACGCAGGAAAGAAGTGCGCTCTGCGATGCCAGTTCGCTGCCGCCTGCCCAGCCCAGCCCTGCCTGGACCGCCGTTGGACGAACGTTTTGCGTCGGACCCACTGCTGGAAGGGGGGCCCGCTCGCGGGCCGGCTGCCCTGGCTGGTCTGTGAGTTGCTGGAACGTGGCGATCCTGTTATCCCGCCGCCTTGTCATCAATTGCCCGCTCGTCGCTCGTTCGGTGACTATGCGAGAGGCTTTCTTGAGACCTCGGATTGTGCTCTCGCAGGCTCGGTACCGGCTGCCGTCGCTCGTTTGGCGTACAGACACTCGGGTGCATGGTGCGCAATGCAGACACGGACAAGATGCGAGATAGATCGCGATGCGCGCGCGCGGATTGACGACCAGGAAAATGTGATTTGAACGCAATTTACAAGTGAACCAGAGCACTGGAACAGATGGGAGATGAGCGCAAACAAAGATCTCCAAAAGAACAGAGGCGTAGTGGATGCATTTGTCAAAAAGGTGGGGAGAGGCTTGCTGGTGGGTATGGGAACTGGAAGCTACTTGAAAAATTCGCCAGATGCAACAGGGCCTGCGGGCAGGCAAAAGAAAAAGGGAAGAAAACACCCCGAGAGCCGACAGCCCAGGGAGCAAAACTAGCAGTGAAGTAAAGAGCAAAAAGAAGTATGAGGGGCAAGAAAAGCGCGTGGCTGTACGAAGGTAATACACACTGCAAGTGAACGACCTGGACCTTGCTCAAGGCCAAGGCAGTCGAGTCACCCATGGCCAATACATGGCGACATCAGAGCTCCTTCCGAGTTCAAGCAAAAAAGAAGCACCACGTGGTGTCCTCCCACAGAAAATGAAAGCCCGGTTCCTCCAGCAGACCCTCCATCCCGCCCTTCGTATCCCGCACATGGGATTGTGATTAACTGCCGTCATGGCCTCTGAATTTCGAGTCCAGCAAGGGCCGGGATTGGCCTGGTTCGAGTCGCCTCTTTTTCGCCGTTTTACTCCAGAACGCCCAGTCCTCAAATCCACCGCCTTCCGGAAGACAAGAAAAGAAAAGCCACATCGTCGCGTCGGCGTTGAAGTCGTCCGTTGACCGCGTCTGGGCGCGAGACGCATCAATCGATCGTCATTCTGTTCGGCACAGGTCCAGCTATCGCTGGCATTTCGGTCGTGTACTTTTGTTCGTCAAGATCCGGGACCTTTCTCCGCGCAAGGTGTGGCTTGAGGCCCTTGTTGAAATTGTGCGTGCACTGGCAGGCAACGATAATTGTGACAAGCAGCAGGGCAATCGTGATGACGGCAAAGGTGGTGAGCGAACGACGCGCCGGGAGGTAGTCGTTGACACGGCTCTTGTCGGAGCCGTACATGCGGACGAGCTTGAACAGAAAGTAGGCGAGAGCTGCGAAATAAATCACCTGCCAAAAATGTGTCAGCGTTGGGAGTGAGTCACGTTTCCTAGGGCGACGCACGATGATGGCAATCATTCCAATAATGTTTTCCTTCCTTGTCCAATAAGCAGCCAGCACCAGCAGCAGGATGGTAATGGGGACGGCCGCAATCGTGAGGTAGAATTCGGCGTCGGTCGTGTTTCCGACAACGACGAGGAACTGCACAGTAAATCCGAGGAAGAAGAAAAAGTCGAACTTGAGCATGGCGATGTAAATCTAGAATCCAACGTCAGCCCAAATTTTGCAACCGCATGAGACGAGGATAGCCTTGCCTGATAGGTCAGATATCTGCGCTTCAGCCGCAGGTCAGCGGAGATGTGCTTGTAAATCGTCCATGCGAACTCGTCGTAGAGCTTCCAAGCAACAAACGACATGAGGATGGTGCCAAATGCCATGAGGCAAGGCTCGACGATGAGGAACGGCTTGATCTCTCCCCAGAATTCAATCGAAATCAGGCCATTTTCCTGCAAGACCATGACGGCATCGTTGATTTGGTCGATTTGGATGGACGCGTAGACCAAGATGCCGAGGTTGTAGATGCAAAGACCAATGACTTGGATGGTGTTTTTCAGGCGTAGCGCGTCGTAAACAAGCACCATTTGATAGATGTATCCGAACATGAAGACGGACAGGTAGGTGGGGATGGTTCGAGATTGGGGCAGAATGTTGGCATTTTTCTTTAGCGACAGCTGAAATCGGGCGAAGATGTACCTGGACGAGGTCAGCGACGAAGAGGGCATTTGCGCAATCGCACGACGTACGCTTCGAGGGCCAAAGCAACGATGGCTTGCAAGAGCGAGGTGAGCAGAAACGCCCAGGTCCAGGTGGTATTTGGCCTATACATCCTGCTCGAGCCCCGTGGGAAGCCAGGGCCGGACGACAGGCCTTCACGATCTCTGTAACCTCCAGGGAGGGACTGTATGGTGGGGGGCTGGTAGAGGCGGTCGATGCTTTGTCCTCCGAGGAGGGAAGAGCGAGAGCCGTGGTTGTAAATTTTGGCGACGATGCCGCCTCGGGCGGCACGGAGGGGAGAGTAAGGGAGGGCGGCGGGTAGGGATCGAGACAGGCAGCGCTGCTCGACGGCGGGTCAGGCAGGCTCAGGTGCGGTGCAGCGTCAACTTGGCGTTGATGTGCAGAGCCGACGTAGGTAGGTAGCGCGACACAGGGAGAAGGTGACGGCAGGCGGGATGATGGATGGCGGAACACTCGGGCCAGGGTGCAGGTCAGGTAGACAGGGCCGGGGGCGTGGCGCAGAAGCTCAACGATTGTTTCGAAAAGCAAGGGATCGCGGCGAGAGGGAGCGAGAGGGTGAGGGCTAGGAGTACCAGCACACTAGCGCAGCGGACGGGCGACAGGGAATCTAAGGGCGCAGCGAGTTGTGGTCGGATGGTAACGATCGTGTCGAGTGTGCGGGCGTGTTGGAGGAGGAGGAGGAGGAGGAGGAGGAGGAGGAGGAAGAAGGAGGAAGTTGTATTGGAAGGGAATACAGCAGGAAATGGGTCTTGGGGGAGAAGGCGGAGGAGGAATCAAAGGCGCAGGGTGGTGGTAGCAGCCCAGGAGCCAAGCAGTGGGCGCCGTACGTGTGGGAGGAGGGTACAGTAGGCTTAAACAAGGGTCGCCGAGAGACGTGCAACCACAGAATGCGAGCCTTGCGACGACGGCAATCACCAACATTAAACTACCTACCTCGTTATCGCGTCTGCACGACATCGAGCCCATCCCAATCCCATGCGACGTCGCTATACCACGGCGCTGCAAAATACAGCCCAGCCCAGCCCAGCCTCACATGCGCCTCGGCCAATAGAGCAGTCGCCCAGTCGCCCAGTCTACCTACACAGTCCAACTCCCAAACGCGACAAAATCGTCATACGGCCGACCAGCTCCATGTCATGCCCTCGCGCCCCTTTACTGACGTGCCGCCCGTCGTCTCCATCTCGCTGTCGCTCTCGCCGTCGCCGTCGCGTTCGCGGTCGCGGTCCCGGTCGTCCTCGCGCACAGCCACAACGCTGTGTGGGGGCTTGCTGCTCTCCAGCCGGTACGTGTCGTGCGACTGGTCCGACCTCAGCGCCGGCAGAAGAGGCCGCAAACACGCGCTGCACCCTATAATCATGCCCATGCCCGTCTCCGAGTACGCCCACGTTACAATGTCTGCCAGCCGGTCTGTCCTCCCACGTCAGCCTCGTTTCTTCCATCGCTGCCGCTACTTACAAAGCCGATCCGGTCCATCGTACATGTAGTTCCTGTTGTACTTGAGCCGCACCATGGCCGACGCGCTGGCAAAGATGCCCATTCCGAGCAACACGATGACCGACACCTTGGTCTTGCGGTTCATCCTCACGTTCCAGAGGAGCGGGATAGGCCTACCCGTCTTATCAGCCCCAGCCCTGACAGTTGCGCTGCTCACTTACAGTATTGCGCAGAACAAGTCGCTCGCAATGTTGATCGCTGCTTGGACATAGCTCACAATGGTCAAGTGAAGCTGTGAGCCGCATTTTGTGTGTACGAGGCTTGGTGTCCAATGCGCCCTACAGCCCTGTCAGCCCTTTTTTCTCCTTTTCCTTGCTAATCACAACTCACTTCATAGGATGGCATCTGGCAAGAACGAAAACAATGGTCCCCAACAAGGACACCACGACAATCGCCAAGCAAGTTCGAATCGCAAAAATATACTTTCGTCTCGATATCGCAATGCGACTGAGCTGCAGAGCGATGCTGATTTTGATAAACATGACGGCGATGAGGAACAAGACCTGGCTCCAGAAGAACCACTGCCGCATGTCAGTCCACGCGATAGCCACAGTGCTGGGCAATGCCGTACCTTGAGTGCCTCGGGAACTTCATGCGGGTTCAGATGCTCGTCCAGAACCCCAATGCCGAATCTCGCGGCCAACATGACGCCCACCGTCTGTACCGCAAATGGTCCCTGCATGGTTAGCGGTCGCTCCTCCATCTGGAAATGTTGCAGACAAACCACTGCCGCGACCATTGCCCAATCGTCGGATCCCCATGATGCTCTTGTCGTCCTAACCAACACTCGAAGACCGAAGAGAATAAGGGCGGGAATTCCTTGGACGAGGGCGATAATGACTAGCTGGTGTGCATTATCCCGGACAATCATCCCGCCGGAGTGCTCGTCGAGAAGGCGCAAAACCAGACAATGAAAGCATATGGCGCATTGAGCAAGAGCAGCGTGAGAAGATGATGATGCTTCGACGGCTGTGGTGAGGAGGTCGTCACCAATGCCGTGTTTACACGCTGGATCTGGGCAAGGAGATTGGCGTGACGTAGTGCGAGTGCCAGGAAATATCTTCGAAACACCATGCAGCAAACATCGTGGACCACCACCCGCGCATGGTCATGAGCGCGCGGCAGCCGTACCAAGACTTCTACCAGTTGGCACCTAACATTTGCAAGACAACCCACGGACGTCCAGCTCCATCACACGTCGACATTGCAGATACCAAGCCCATCAAGACAAGAATGTCCAACAGGAAGAAGCAAAACCATCGGCGCCGTCAGCCTTGTCTCGACACATCTCAGACCTTGATGCTGGCACGACGGGAATCAGACAGGCCATTTACCCGGCAGTCGGGATTTGGCGTCGCTTTCGCCGACGAGAGCAGGCATGTTCTTCTCGAACCCCGTTGATCATCATACTGTTGTCGGCAGACGGGACATTTGTCAATCACGCAGAGAGCGCTCCGTCTCACCAGCAAACTGTCTTCGAAGACACAGCTCCCCGCTTTGACCCTCTCCTGGCAGACCAAGACACCAAGTGACGAACTCATCAAACGACGCGGGACATCTTCTCGAACAGCTCCAACGAGTTCCAAAGCTGAAAACTAGTTCAATTTGTTCCTTGCCGACACTGTTCCAACGAGGGTCTATCGATCTTCGACAGCGACTTTGCACATGCCGAAGAAGACACCCCACGCCCACCACCACATCAAACTTGCGATAGAGTATATGTGCCGGCGACCCCCCACTCGCATCATCCGACAGAAGAATATTCTCCCACCAACACCAATCACGATAGCTCTCCCTATCGAGAAGCGTCTCACCATCGCCAAGCACGCACTCATTTTCCACCAGCCGCCAATCACAGCGCCCAAGAGTCCTCAGCGAGGCCCAGCATTCGCTGTTCGATCGTGTCTTTTTCAGCCGGTCCTTCCGGCGGCTGGGCAGGGGCTTCTGCGCAGGGAACCTGCCGTTTGGCTCGGGGTCATGCAAACTGGGGTTGGCCCTGTGCCGAAACATGAGACCCGCGTCGATCTGATCGGCGACGCGGCGGACGCTCTGGTGCTGGTGGCCCTGCGTGGCGCCTGGACTGGCTCGCTGGCTGCGCTGCTTGCGAGTGGGCTGCTGGGCCCGCGTTCTGGACTCTGGTGGAGTGCGAGTGCTTGCTGCTACTTGGCTTTTTGCTGGAGACCCTGGTGGCGTGTCTTTGGTCGCGACGAGTGAGCGGCAGATTCTCGACAGCCGCTGCTTGTGCCATGACGTTGCAGCTCACTGACGTCCGTGGCAAGTAGTCGTGAATCTAACTCCACGAAAGTTTTTGTCGGTCGAGAGGTATCGACTGACACTGTTGCAAAAACATGGAACGCGGAGATTTGCTAAGAAAGACGCTAAACATCTATTGCATTTCAAGGCCCAAGTGCTGAAAAGGTTCTCGAGCTTGACAACATCAGGCTGCTCCGCACGAAACACGCCAATCTGCTCTGTTCCAGCAGGCCGTCGCCCTGCCTTGCCTCCACAACCCTCTACACTCGAAGACGAAACCCGCGTCCAACCAATCTATCTTCATCATGCTGTTTCAGTGAGCATGTCAGGCAGAAGATGTCTTCTGTCGCTCGCCATTGGATCCAATGGGAGAGCCTGTTTTCACGCTGCCGAGTTCGATGAAGAGTGTGTGTCTGAGGCCCGAGTTGCGATGCTGGCATGAGAGCGTTGCAGAAACGTCAAACCCATCATTTCCGACATCAGCCAGTCAACACCCAGAGCCGCTGGAAAGCCTCTCTTCCCCCTCCCCACCCTCACTGACCCCCTCCCCCACCGCCATTCCCATCGACAGCAAACGCCCTCAACTCCTCCAACCGCACACTCTCCAACGCCCTCTCACTCGTCGCCTCCAACACAACCCTGGGCACAACCCTGTCCCCCAGTCTCTCCCTCTCCCTAAACGCCTCCAGCCACCTACCCGCGCACAAGCACCACTTACACCCGGCCCGCATGCCAGGGATGACGCGCAGATCATTGCCGCGCGACGCGGTGAAGTCCAGAAACTCGTCCGTCACGACGGCCGCTACGCTGTGGTTCCCGTAGTCGCCTGGCGGCGCGGCGCAGTAGCCGTTGCGCAGGTAGCCGGTGCGGGGGTTGAGGGAGTGGAGGGCGAGGGGCGTTTTGAGGACTGCGTGGTTTGGGTTGTTAGTGGCTGTGGTGGGATTGAACTGTGGGGAGGGTTTGAGGGGGCGACGTACCATTCAGGCTCTGCGACGCTGACGACGCCATTTTCCCGCTCGCCATCAGGTGCGGCTGCTCGTCGTCGTTGGCGTTGGTGTTGGGCAGCACTTGCTGCGCGGCGTAGTCGTGCCCGTGGGCGTGCACGCTGCTGCTGCTGCTGCTTGCGAGAAGGGCGAAGAAGGCGAGAGTGGCGCGTAGTAGCAATGCGGCACTAAATATGCGCATGCTCTGCTCATACAACAAACCGGGATAGCGCAATGAAGACACTGGTGTTGATAGCGAAGGTGAGTAGGCGATGCAATGCTGTTGGCACACAGCTAGGAGAACATGTACAGAGCTAGAGATGCCCGCACCGTCTATGACGTGTGCGGCAGCGCCCTCGCGATCGGTCCCGACAGACTGGGTTCACGCCGTTGGGCTAGCTGAGCTACCTAACGTCGCAGAAGACTCGCACATGCGTTTGTAGCGCCAGTGTCAAGCTGCAAGCTGCAAGCCTCAAGTTTAAAGCACGACCCTATGGTCGCAGACTTTTGTTGTCGACAGCGTCGACTTGCCTCCTGTTTGCCTCCTTTCGATCTATTGTACATCCACTTAGTTGCGGAAGTGCGCGTCAACATGCCTGGCGACATGGTAGCGTGTTGATAGGTTGCAGAGTAGGGCGGTCGAGCATTGGAAAACGCGGACCTACATACCTGGTTTATCTGGGCAGGGGCATGTCAACGGAGTACTAGGCTTTGGGGGCGGTCTATTGATCGGAGCATGCGCATGCATACATACACGCAGATGGTAAAGTTTTAGCGGCAATCGATATATTGGAGTCCCCATTTCCCTAGTTCGAAATCCCACGCTTTGTTGAGTGCACCCGCTGGTCGTTTGGACGGTCCTTTCCGACGAATGACACAGATGCCAGCGGTGATGCCCATGAACGGTCATGTTCGCGCGGGCTAGACACCAATTATACTGTCGAGTACTGCGAGCTTGAATGCATGCATGCGCCTGGTTTGTACTTCTCGTGTCTGCTATAGTGGGAGAAGCACATTAAGTAGCGATGATGATCGACAAGGCTAGATGTTTGTCAGACTACATGGTCACTGTAGGCAATCCACCAAAGCACTGCGTCTGCAGACAAGACAACGGCCGAGAGACGAAAGCCAAGAAGAAGCAGGGCGGAAAGCTGGTTCGCGGCTGATCCCAGTGCTTCCCACCGGCTTCATAGTGAAGTAGTCACTAGAAGAGCACATTCTGACGCAATGCCCCTAAAACTAGGGCGAAGATGAACCCAGCATGACCAGAAGCGTGCGACGACAGACGTACGATGGCCCGGCGAAGAGAAATGCACGACTGCAAAGGCGCCTGCCTGTCTGTCTGTCTACCTTCCATACGTCCCCCGTGAAGTACAGAGGGTGCAGATGTGTCGACGCCCTGGAGAATGGCATCAACGCTACCGCCCACGAAAGACGCGAAAGAGAAGAGCCGCTGCCACTGAAAGGGGAAAAGAGATGGACGGACGTGTGAAAAGCAGAGAGAGGACAGTGATGAGAAAATGAAAGCAACGCAGCCGACGTAAATGAGGACGGAGACAGGGACGCCGCCAGCCAGCCAGCCAGCGCTTAAAACGCCATTTGGAAAGATCGCTGAAAAGGAACAAGGGAAAAGGAGAAGCCCTCGGCTTTTCGCGTCGCAGAGGACCAAGGGAGGGCACTTAAGTATTCCACCAAGCCATTCGTCCATCTTCTCATCCATCCGCCCATCCAATCTTGTGATTCCAAGAATACCGCCGTGCCAAATGACCTCTTCACATCTCCGTCCAATGCACGTCGCCCACTTCTTCCACCTCCACGAGCGCATCTCTCTCCCTCTCCCTCTCCTTCTCCCTTTTCTTCGCCATTTTCCTCTCCGCTGCTCCATCCATCCCGGTATACCGCACGCCGGACGGCACAGCAGCGGCGGCGGCGGCGCCCTTCTTCGGGCCGCCCAGCGCCGCTTTGATCCGCTTGCCCATGCGAGAAAAAGACGACGAAGAAGATAATGATGACGATGACGGTGGCAGTACCGGTGCAGCTGCGACACCCTTATCCGTTTTCGGCTCATCGGCTCTGGCGCCGCTGCCGCCGCCACCGCCGACGCATGTGCTGGCGTCCGGCCCATCTGACCCCCTGGCCTCGGGTCTCCCCCTGTCCACCCCCTTGCTGCCCTCCCGCGAGTGCGACCGCTCCTGCTGCCTCTTGACTTTCCCCGCCGCGCCCACCAAGGGCGGTTCCACCGACGCCGACGACGACGACGACACTGACGACTCGGCGTGCTTGAGGCTGCGCGTGCTGGCATGGCGGCGCACCGGGCTCGGCACGTCCTCGACGCTGCGACTACGCATCTGCAGCTGCTGGTGTTGCTGCGGGCCTGCCGCCTCCGACACCGAGCCGCCGCAATGCCGACAGTGGGCACAGCACTGGGTGGCGCTGTCGTCGGAGGCGGCCGTCTGTGGCGGCAGCGCAGGCGATAGGACCATGGGCGTGCTGGCCTCGCTGGGGAAGGCCGACGGCGAGAACGGCGTCATTGGCGGCGAGGGCGGGGCGTCACCCGTGCGCGAGTAGCGGAAGAAGGAGGCGGCGCGCTGCGAGGCATCTGCCGCCACCGTCGATGCGTTGATCTGCGTAGATGCCGACGAGGATGAGGCGATGGACGGGTTGTGTTGGTGTTTGGGCCCGGCGTGGGGGTTAAAGGTGGGCGTGGTGGTTGCTGATGATGAGGCTGAGCTGTGCGGGTTGCTGAGGGCCTCGTAGCGGTTGGATCGCGAGGAGAAGCTGCTTGAAGGCGATGTTGGCGCGCGCGGCAGCCCGTGGTGTGAGAGGGGCAGACGCAGTTGGGGGTGCTGGTTGTGGCGGTGGTGTGGTTGCTGATTTGGCGTCCCGCCACGATTCGACGACGCAGTCATGTTGGCTCTCTAGTCTGATAGGATCGATTGGACAGGAAGAGACGAGCAGTGGTTGAATTGTAGAGTATTGGCAAAAACGGCTCCTCGTGGTGTTTCAAAAGGACGACGACGAAGAAGAAGGAAAGGCTGGGGTGAAGACAAGCACTTCGACAAGGCTGTCCGAGCAGGCAGACAGGCTACACAAATGCTGCAGGCAGGAATATGTAGCGCAGCCTAGCCAGCGCAGACATTGGGGTACAAAAAGAAAAGCAGCGTACAGGACCAGCGGGCCGAGTTTTACTTTGGCCGGAGGCAGACCGGTCCTGGGAAACACGAAAAGCATCGGCATGAACTCGACTCGTGCTGAGGCACAGCCCTGCCTGCCATTGCGCGCGCCATTGGGGTATGGGCCGACACGGTCGAGGTTGAGATGGGGTGGTGTTGCGGTTGGGCGAGTTGGATGCGCCTACGCGCCGGCCGAACGTCAGCAAACCCTGCAACCACTTAGCACTCCGGCCAATCATGTGCGCTACGAACCACCAAAGCGCTTAACCTTTTACTCCACAGTCAACGATGTCTATTCTGCGTGCTTTTCGTGTCATGGCGCTGGCTCGGACGCGGAATCTTTCTAGCGAGCCGGATCAATCCAGGGCGAGCAGGTCTTTATCCCACAGAAAGCGCTTTGGCCAAACCATCGACGCGTGCAGTCCCACGATCGCCCAATTTGTGGGCGAGTGGAGAACTCCCCGTCCGTGCCACTCGACGGCGATCTGTAGATCGTCTCTATCATGGCGTCACCGGGCCCTGGGCGAGCAGATGCCGAGCGCATCTTGTGCGTCTGGCCAAAAGCTTACACCGGAGCCAAGCCTGCCACCAGGGCTTGTTCTGCCCACTGTGCGCGCCTCCGCAAGCGCCCTGTGGGCCCCTTAGCACGCCGAGCTATTTGTGGCTTGCCGTCAGGTGGTTCAACATGATGGTCAACGGGTTTCGCATTGTGCGGGCTGCCATGCGGCGTGGTCAGTTGCGTTTCAGACCTCTCTTGCAGATGCAGGGCCTTGAATAGCCATCTGGGAAAAGTGGGTGTCCCGTTGGGTGGGCCGTGGGCACATTGCGCTGGAGGCATGGAAACTGAAAGTCAAGACGCTGCATATGTAATTTTCTTCTTGATGCTGTCTCTCTTGCATTGCATTAAGTCTTGCGCCAAGGAGCATTCAAGGCTGCCCAGTATGTTGCGTCTAATCTACAGCCACTGACAGTGGCCGGATATGCTGATTCAATGGTGTGCTCGGTGTAGTGTAGTTTCGCAGTTTTCAACGTCATGGTGGCGCTTATCCCCGTGTGAGAATGTGGGCTCGGATTGATGTTGAAGAATGAGATGCCCGGCGTCGGCAATTGTAAAAGTCGGCCAATCATTGGCAGCAAGTGTTTGATGAGGGATCGTGGGATATTCGGAGCGAAGGAGTGAACTTTTCCTCGTGCAGGAGCGACTGCCGCGGGTCCTTTTTTGCAAAATAGTGGGCGTTGTTCTGGTGCAATTGTAACTGGACCTGGTTGTGTTTCGCCTTGTCCATCGCATGATCTGATGCTCTGGCCACGGGATTGGACACGCATGTGCCTCGGGTGTATCGCCTCAGCTTTTGTGTGAAACCTAGACAATCCCAACGTGTTCAAGGAGGAGCTTGTTGCATGATCTTTTTGATCGCACCCGCAGCAATTGATGCAGCGAGGTATGTCGTAAAGATCAAGAGGAAACTCCACAATTGAAGAGTTAATTGATCCTGAGTCAATTGTTTGAAGAACCGCCCCTGGAGAGCAAGCCCTATCATTGCGACAACGACTGCAGCAATCAAGTTTTGGATTTTCGTTCCAAAGTAGGCCTGGAAGAAGACTTCTGGGGAACGCAAAGAGAACATGAAGATCCAGAGAGCTCCAAGGACAACTTCTTCAACTACGAGAGATATGAAGACTGCACCAAGAACCATTGCAGTTCCCGACACGACCGGGACACGCCGCTTGGCCGGCTTCGACGACTTTGACGAGGCTGTTGCGGTTGCTGTTGTAGCTTTGTCCTTGGATAGAGGCGGAAACAATGTGCCAGGAATTTCTGAAGGATCAGTTTCCACGTCGCCTTGCGTTTGCACATCCTGCTCGTATACTCCTGGAGAGAATGGTGAACCAACGTCATACACGTTGGCGGGTGGCGCCAAGCGAGGATCAAAATAGCCCTCCCGCGTAGATGCAGTGGAGGATCTATTCCAAGAAAGAGTGTAATCGAGTACAGGAGTTCGAAAATCGTCTCGAAATAAAGATGATGACAGTGGACTTCGATATTGCTCATTCTGGTGGCCACGTCCCCTGTTGACTTCAGTCGTAGCCAAGGAGACGTAGGATGCCCGGGGGGTGTTGTGCATGTCCTGATTGAAAGCGGGGCCTTTTTGTGGCGGAGGTCTCGAAGTCATGTTGGATGGAACAGTGGGACGAATTGGTACCAGGAAAAGGTGCGAGAGACCGGTCGCTGAGTGTTTGTCTCATGGAAGCGCGGCGATGAGTTGTTGAAAAATTGTTTAGGAACCTGGAGAGGCAAAAGAGGGAGCAATTTTGGCGGAGAACCATTGTCTTTACGCCACTGACTACCGAGTGAGTTTGTATGGGCCCAGTAATGATTTTCCCGACCAAGGCTCCAACAGATTGGTGAAACGGCGGAGGTGGACTTGCACTGTGGTTTTTCCACTTTTGTCTGACAAGCCTCCTTCATGCGCAGCGGAACTGGCATAGACACCGCGCGGAATGGGGCGACTTCAGGCAATGCTGTGGCGCAGTGGAGACTCTTCTCGCAGGCTCCCGTATGGAGCGCAAGGAAGCGTAACCTTGACCCGACTTGGACAAGAAAGCTAGCAGCCCTGCGCACGACTTGGAGAAGCTGACGATGACGTTCAGCTTCAAGTTGAATCCACAACGGTGCCGGAATTTCGTATTCGAGAAGGAAAATTGAATTGATGAGGCGACATGAATGTAGCAGTCGGTGGGAGCGGTCAAAGCAAAGGGGATTCCTGACACAGCCGCGTGTCTCCGCCGCGCCTTTCCCAAAATGTTGAGTCTTCCAGGCAGGGAACTCGAGATTTGCCCGATATTTTTTATTTTCTCTGCACGCCATTGCAACTCGTTCGTCGTGTAGCTGTCCCACACTGCGAAAGAGTGGCAGATGAGAATTACAGAAAAATCGCAGAGTATTTACGCTATGCCCGCGAGAGCAAGCCCGTCCTGATGATCCAGATCAGTTTCGTGCTAGACTCGGTTATGCAATGTCGATTATTGGACCAAGCAAACCATATGGCAAAGGTTCTGATCGACAAGGGCACCAAATCTTTGACGTCTCGTGGGCGTCGACATTGACCCGCATGAAATGACGACAGGCCGTCAAAGGTTTCTTGGCCAAGTGGACGAGGGGGAGTGCGATTGGAGGCTGAAGCAGTTTGCTTGCTACGCTTCCAGGGCTTCGTTTTTTCGACAGGCGGTCCCCGTGGCCGTTGGCGTTGGCATCACAAACAAGAGCATGGCTGCGTTGAGGTCTGCGCGAAATTAGCTCGCAGAACAGGGCCGCCCAAAGATTGGCGAGAGGCTTTTCGCCTGCACTCGCTTTCCGCGTCGACCATGAATCCTTCTGACCGAGAGTGTGTCATGAGAATCAGGCAAGGCAGAGACAGGTGCAAATGGTGAGACGACAACGCCCTGACCTCCAGGACTTTCGCTTAGCCATCCAAACCAGGTCTAGTGCCTCTGGCAGCGACAAAACTCGACCGCCCCTTGGGTGTTGAGCTTTTGCTGCTTCCAAGAAATTGTTCAACTTTCACCCGACAGCCATCCATCATGCCCGACACGGCATGCCGTGGGTTGACCTGCATGTCTCATGAGCAGGGCGGTATCCGCTGGAAATCGGGGCCCAGAAGCAGGACGGAAATGGTGAACACCAAAACAGACGGTTCGCGAGGAATTGTGTCGCGTTCCATTGTGCTCAAATTGAAGCTGCACGATTTGAGCCGCAAGACCATGTTCCACCGGAGTCGTTGTCGCCAGTCGAACACTTTTGACCCGAAACCCGACCGCTGACTTGGGCCAGCTGTGAGTCCATAGTCAACGGATTTCTGGAACACTGCTGCAAGACCAAAGCCTGGCCTAGGATGGCGATCAGCATCTGCTCATAAGACGCGTCAAAGAGCTCCACTTGCGAAACTCGAATGGCGCAAGGCGTCATGAGCGGCTGGACCACAGAGCCGTGGTGCCGATTGGGGCATTCGGCCAGGATTCTGTGGCGGCAGGCTGCGGGCTGGAAGATGTAAGTCGGCATCGTCAGGACCTACCGTTAGCAGTGTGATGTTGGGGCTGGAGCACACAACAAGACTTGGACCAAAGTATGTTGTCGGCAACGTTTCAGCAGATGGCGGGACATTATTTACAGCCGAACGAAAGGTGCAGAGGGACCTTGTCGGACCGTGACTCTCGGGTCAAGAGACGATGGATAGTCGTAGGATTCGCACATGGTGCAAGCCTCCTCAGCCTTGCGCAGAAACGCAATTGCATCGACGTCTGGTCCACGGCCGTGGAAACATTTGTGGGCCGTCAGCTCCAGTCAGAGTCGGCTGATGTGTCTGCGCGCGTAGCGTGGGAGACAGGGCCGATGGTCTCGAACTACTGCAACATTTTCTGCATGAAATTCGGTAGACTGGCAGTAGTTGGCACCCAGCCCGACGAACGTGAAAGAAAGGCAGATTGGCGCATTGGTCGACGAATGGCGGGCAGCATTGCGCCCTACTGGTGACAAGGGCAAGCAAGGACAAGGACATTCCCCCAACGTCAAGCGCACGCGAGAGCGGCAGCCACTGTGTCGGCCCGTCGCCCGCTGGTGTATTGAAAACGTCCTGGAGCAGAGACTTGATCTGGCCGAAAACAGGGAGCGGAACGCGTTCAAAGAGCGGGTTGCGCCATGCAATGCGGGGGACAGGCCGAGTTCCTTTGTCAGCTGCGATGTCGGGCGGGAAACTCGTCTGAACGCCCTCTGACTGTTTGTGGGCGTTCCTCTGGCTGGGGAAGAAGCCGGGGATGGGCATGGGCATGGGGAGAGTCAGACGAGCAGACATGGTCATGGTCATGGTCATGGTCATGGACATGGACATACCTACGCCCTGCGCTTGGACCCCAATCAATTGTCAGCACCACCCACATGTAGACGCACCCATCCGTACACCCACCATCTGCGGTGACTCAATTTGACGCCGCGCTTGTCAATCACTTGCTCCGCGCCCTTGCTGCCAGCCAGAATAAAAAATATCAACAAAAAGTCTCCGCTCTACATATATCCTGAGGCTGCAAGGACCATCTCGTCGTCATCCTGTCCATCACCACCCGTCAAGAATTTCCCCCTCGTGCCCAGTGTCTTGGGCCCTTTGTGGCAGTGGGCAGTGCCGCACCTTATACTCTCCAACCGCCATCGCCATGGCCTCCATCTCCTCGACTTCCTCCAACCCGCTCGCCACCAAGATGAGGCACTTATCCATCCAGGGAAAGCCTGCCGTCGCCATCTCGCTGAACGGAGAGCATGGCTCCTACATGACTTCCTACTCCAATCTGGACAAGATCGAGGGTCAAGTTTCCATCACCGCTCCAAATGATACCCGCTTCGACGAGCTCGAAATCTCTTTGTTAGGTTCGTACTCTCTCTCTCTCTCTCTCGCCCTCATTCCCAAGTTCCTCGCTCACATCCATCACAGGCATAAGTGCAGCCTACGTTGACAAATTCAACACGGCACCGACAATGTCGGCCAGAACCGATGCAAAGCACCTTTTTCTCAAGCTTCGCCAGCCAGTTGATCAATTTGATTTGCCCTCCCCCCAAATTCTCGAGGCAGGCCGAACCTATCAGTTTCCCTTTACCTTTGTGATACCAGCCCAACTGCTTCCGCGGTCTTGCCAGAGGTTTGCCAACAACCAGATCCGCGCCGCCCATCTCCAGCTGCCGCCAAGTATGGGCGACTCTTCCGTCTCCGGCTACGGTGGAAAACTGCTAGACGATCTCACCCCCGAAATGGCCAAAGTGTCGTACAAAATCAACGTCCGCATCACGCGCGACCGACAGACGGACGAACCGCCCGTCTGCATCGTCGAGAGCAGCAAGAAGATTCGCGTGAAGCCTGCCTTTGAGGAGCAGCCCCCTCTGGCCGTGGATCCCAAGGACAGCTCTTACCGCCTGCGCGAGGAAAAGACTATCCGCAAAGGCATGCTGAAAAGTAAGCTTGGACGGTTGGTCATGGAAACTCAACAGCCTCGCGGCCTTTGTCTTCCAGGCCCACGCAACATGGATTACGGTCCAATCACCTCGTCCGCCAAAGTCACGCTTCGCTTTGATCCCGCCGACGAGACATGTGCGCCTCCCAAACTCGGCAGCCTTGCCTCGAAGCTCAGAGCAACCACCTTTTACTCGACCACACCCCGCACAAACTTTCCCAATCGCGACACCGCCTTTGTCGACTTTTCTCAAGGCATCTACTACGAAGCCGTACCGCTCTCCACGCGCTGCATGGCCGGTGCCCAGTGGGAAAAGCACTCCAGTGCTCCAGGCGTCGTGCGGCGAGACTCGGGCTGCTCGTGTTCCAGCACCAATTCGAAAAGCTCCGCCGGCCATCCTGCGGCATCTTCGACGTACACGCCTGGCTCGACATACTACACGACCACGCTCATCGTCCCTCTCCAACTGCCCGTCAACAAGACCTGGATCCCAACCTTTCACTCCTGTCTCATCTCCCGCGTGTACCGGCTCGATCTCATCCTCTCCATCAACGCCACCACCTCGCTCTCGGTTAAGGTCCCGATCCAGATTTCGTCTACGGGTAGCGTCGAGGGCAACGAGGAGCGCGCGCAGCGGGAAGAAGAAGCCGCCGTGACGCTGCAAAGGAGACTTGAAGAGGCAGAAGAGGTGGAAGCGCAAGCCGCGTTGCTGGCAGACGCCAACGAAAGCGTTTTCACAATATCTGACGAGGCTTTTCCACCTGCGTTTGAGAGTGTAGCGGCGACGGATGTACGAAGAGGAAGTCGCGGGGAAGGCGATGCGAGCGGGTCGAGGTCGAGGTCGCCCCCAGCCTACTCTGCACGTCCGCCGCCGCACACATCAAGAGAGGGCATTACCCGGAACGTATTGTTCATGGCACTTTGACCGTAACTGAAGTTCCTCCGACTCCTCTTTCAAAACCTTCTCAAAACTCGTCGACGTTTTCCACAGCGGCGAGATATTCGTCATTGTTGCCTCGTCCTTCTCCACCTCTGCCTTCACCGAAGCTTTATTTCCATGATATCCCCCTTTGGTTTCCTCTCCTTTTCTTGCCTTCCCAAATTAGTTTGTTACTTTCTTTTCGGCATCGGGTCCGGCGCACCACAGGCAGGCATCAAATTGGGCCAACGTTTCGACTCGGGACTCCGTTTTCTTTGGTTTGGTCTGGTTCAGAACAGGACGGGGCAGGACAGGACAGGATAGGACAGGACAGGACAGGCAGGGTACAGGCTTTGCAATAAGATATCAGACATGTATACCGCGCATAGACATAAACTGGAACGGCCGGGCTTGGGTTGGTGGGTGGACGGCGTTGCGGTGGGAGTTTGTCGTTTCGAGGGAGCTTGCTCGCTGGCCGGTTTGGACAAATCTTTCTAGTATATGTTTTGAGGTATTGTTGTAACCACTCTCCGCTCCGGCTGTGTATGTGGAACCCACCGCCGCACGCACATACATACGTCAGTCCCATCCATCCATCCATCCATACTCCCATATCCACGCCCTTACAGCGGCGGGGGGCAGCGGCCCGCGAACGAGCGGAAGGGTGGGCGGCGGGGCGGGCATTGAAGCACCCACCTTACCATAATGCAGTGTATCCTCCATGGTACCTCGCCTACATGCCTGCCTCACTGGCCTTAGCTACATACCTTCCTTAGACGTCTGGCAAACCGAAACCGAGAAACCAACCGATCAGCCGCTCAGCCAACCGGCCAGTACCAGCCTGCGCATCTAAGTGTCTGTTGTCGTGGGATACATGCAGCAGGTCGGTCGATAGGTAGGCGGAAGCATTCCCCCAAAGCCCTACACACATGAGCAAGCAGCAGCGGAATAATCGCCCACCCGCTCGCCTCCTCGCCCGCTCGTCTACTGACGCAATTGCACCGATTGCGCTGCCTACATCACACAGTGACGGCATTTATAAGCAAGCACGGGAAGGACGAGTCACAAGCGAATGCGTGTGGTCGTGGTGGTGATTAAGTTTCTGGGTGTTCGGCGCTTTAGCTTTGATAGATAGATAGACAGATAGATAGGCGGGCGGGAAGGCCGATGCGAGGCGATGCGAGGGCAGGGCAGGGCAGCGGCAAGGGAAGGGAAAGGAACCGAAAGGCTGCGAGTCATTTGGATTGCTGTGCCGGACCTGGGCGTCCACGCAGGGAGTCGAGTCCTGTCTTGGTGAGTCTGATGACACGGGTTGAGAGAGTGATGCAGGTGCTGCTGCTGCCGTAGTAGAGGTGCAAAATAGATAACTCCATTCGTCGCTCGCCTCCGCGCTTTTGTCTATGCAACATACTTACATCAACACGCCTCCACTCTTTTCATGGCTTCGTTCAACTCAAGACACCATAGGTAGGCATCTAGCCAGCCCCGCCGACCCTTCCTTGGACAGGAAGCGGCAGTACCCCTGACGATCGCCAACCTTCAAAGCCAAAAAACCGTCGCCGCGCTCAAGCCGCGCTACCGCCGGCGGCGGCTTGATCCATCTGCGCCAACCGTATGCTAACGGCCCTCCTGTGAGCCTCGAGCTCCTCGACCTTGGCCAGCTGCATGACGGCCTGGCCGACGTTGCGCAGGCCCTCGGCCGTCAGGTTGGAGCTGGTGATGTGCTTGACGTAGGAGCCGAGGTTGACGCCCGAGTACTGCTTTGCGTAGCCGTACGTAGCTGCACATTGTGTTAGCAAAAGGGACGTGACGCAACAAAGTGTGTACGTGTGTCGACTGTGGAGTGGGTGATTGAGGGAGGAATTGCGACTTACGCAAACTGTGGTTGACACCCGCCGAGTAGTCGCCCACACTCTCAGGGGTCCAGGGGCCAACAAACACACTACCAGCGTTGTAGACCAGCTCGGCGACCTTCTCTGCCTCCCTAACCTGCAGGATCAAGTGCTCGGGTGCGTACATGTTGCTGAGCGTCATGGCCTCGTCGATGTCCTTGACGACGAGCGTGACGCTGTGATCGATGGCGCCGCGCACAATATCCACGCGGGGCAGCGCCATGGCCTGCTTGTGCAGCTCGTCCTCAATCGCCTGAAGCCCCTGTTCATTGAGGTCAACGGCAATGAGCACAACCTGCGAGTCGACGCCGTGCTCGGCCTGTGACAGCAAGTCGCTGGCAACAAAGGCCGGGTTGGCGGACGAGTCGGCAATGACCAGGACCTCAGAGGGACCGGCCGGCATGTCGATGCTGACGCCAGCGCTGGTGTCGTTGGAAACAATCATCTTGGCTGCCGTGACGAATTGGTTGCCCGGTCCGAGGATCTTGTCGACCTTGGTGACGCTTTCGGTGCCGTACGCCATTGCAGCAACGGCTTGAGCACCGCCGGCCAGCACGATACTCTCAGCGCCAACCTTGGATGCAGCGTACACCACCTCAGGGGTAATGGACCCATCGGCGCGGGGCGGAGTTGCGATGACAATGTTCTTGCACCCAGCAACCATGGCCGGCACGCCGAGCATCAGCGCGGTCGAGGGAAGCACAGCAGTGCCACCAGGGACGTAGAGGCCGACGCGCTCAATGGGACGCACAAATCGCGAGCACACCACGCCAGGCATCGTTTCGACGTGGAGTGGCTTCTCGTCTTTTTGTGCGGCGTGGAACTTGCGAATGTTCTCGAACGAGATGTCAATGGCAGAGATGGTCTCGGGAGGGAGTTGCATCATGCTGCGGGGGAAGGGTGCCCTGAGCACAGGAGAGGTCAAGGAGGTTGCCTTTTCAAACTTGTGAGTGTATTCAAGAACCGCTGCGTCGCCGCGCTCACGAATATTTTGGATGATGGGGTTGACTATGCCGAGGATTCTGTCGGCGGAGCGCTGCGAGGGACGCTGAAGGGCCTTTTCGACCGTCTCTGGGGTGTGCTCAGTCGTCACGATTCGCCGCATCTTGATCCGGCCATCCTGCGTTCCAGCGGGATCTTCTTTGCTCTTGGGGATAGAGGCAGCCTCCTTGACCTGCTCTTTGGCCTCAGTCTCCTTGGATGCTCCGTTGGCAACGCCGAGCTTCTCGGCCCAAGGTCCCTTCGCATCGCCCTTTCTCCGCTTGACCTTGATGCTCTTTGCGTCCAGATTTTTCTCCACGTCCTCAAGCCTGACTCCTGAGGCGACACACTTGGCCAGAGCAAAGTAGAAAAGATCCGCAGCTTCGAAAGCCACTTCCTGCTGAGTCTTGGCCTCGACCAATTCTTGTGCCTCCTCCATGATCTTCGCCTTGAGAAGTTGTGGGTCATTGAAGAGCCGTGCCGTGTAGGATCCTTCCGGAGCCGAAGCCTTGCGGCTCTGGAGAGTCTGTTGCAGCTTGGACAAGCCCTTGTAGTGACCGAAGCATGTTGCGGTGGCGAGGTGGCAGAAACCTAGTTGACGTGTTAGTGAAAGAAAGGCGCGCGACCAAGTTAAAACCAACCTCTGCCCTTTTGCCTGACGACAAAGCGGAGGCAGTCGGAATCACAGTCCAGGGAAACCTTTACAAGCTCCTGGACGTCTCCACTGCTCTCGCCCTTGTACCACAGGCCCCTCTTCCTGCTCTGGTAAACGCCGCGACCTGTCCGCAGACTCTCTTGTACACTCTCCTCGCTGCTGTATACGAGACCGAGTGCTACGCCCCTCTCATCGGTGACCAGAGTCGTAAACAGTCCATCAGTCCTGTCGCTCGTCGCATTGGCCAATACAATTGATCCAACGGGAAGGAGCTCAGGCTCCGCCTTGGGGTCAATGGTCAGAAGCTCCGCGGGCACGATGGGAGTGGACGCATTCTTGGCCACTGCCAGCACATGCTCGAGCGTGGGCTGCGCAAACGAGGTGAAGACCTCGGGCCTGTCCGTTCCATACTCGTGCAGCCACGCCGCCTCCGAGTCCACGTCGCGCACGTACTCAGCGTATATGGCAACCGTGGTGCCAGAAATGGCATCCACAACTTCCTCCTTGGATTGTCCGAAGATACAGAGCACGATGCGGTCGAAGTTGACGTTGGGGACTTGCTTGAGCTGCGCCAGCTGGGGCAGGCTCACGAATATTTTGGCCGCGCCGGAGTCGAGGAGGGAGACGAGGTCGGAGACGTCGGTAAGCAAGGAGGCGTCAAAGTGAGTCTCGAATAGACCCAGGGTCTGCTGCAAGTACGTGAATGCATCGTCGACCGTTTCTGGCGTGACTTTGGTAAAAACCCCACCAATGTAGGACAAGGCCTTGAGATCGAGGCCCCGCGCAGGACTGGCGTAATTCTTGAGGTCAATTGAAGGCAGCAGAGGGAAGGCCATGGTGATGGAATTGAGCCCTGGAGCTTGAGCGGGGGGACTCGAGACTCAAGTGGGATGAGTGGCACTGGTAATGTATGAGTCGGAGGTTTTTGTCGCGGGCCATGACACCGCGGGATTGGCCGGGTGGGGTCGCAAATCGCTCGGCGCGCAGAGGCCGCCTTTGTAACTGCACAACGATGACTCGCCTGACATCACCACCAGACATCTGCTGACTTTTATTCGTTGTTGACTCAACTGTGTCTGGTTCACTCAGCGAATCCTTTGGTTGCGTCTCTACCATGTCAAAGAATCAATTATGCGCAACCGCTCCACGTACGTACAATTTTTCGAGGACAAGAAACGCTCACCCCGCGTCAAAATAATTCCTGTACAGACAGCTGCAGCTTCCTGTCGAACTGTGGCCAATCAAACCCTTGGTGAACCTGTCAGAGATATGCCCCTTCGGCTCGCAGTCTGGAACATCGTTTCGAGCCGCAATGCGCTGTTCGACGCGTGCAGCAAATGGCCAGGCTGCTTCAAGTGGACTGATGCCATTTGAAGTCGTATTCGACGTCGCTGGGTAGCTCTTCGGCTTTTTGGTGTACAAAGAAGCAACGAATGTAGTCTTGTTGTAAAAACAAACCGCCTTGGAAGCGTCATCCGTGAGGTCGGTGGACGGACTCACTCTCTTGTCCACAACCAATTGAAACTCATAGCGCTCGCTGTCCTGGCCTCCGTCAATCAATTTCAGGTCCGCATTCGAGAACACTATCAAAGCCGAGTTGGCCGCCGACGAAATGTGGTAGATCCCTTCGGAGCTAGGCGATATGACCCAATGGAAGGTTGTCATCGATCTCACCGGATCTTCATCATAACTTTTGTAAGGGTAGCAGCTCCAAGTGTCTCGAACACTGGTGCATCCTCTCTGCACACTATCAAGGAAGGTGGTAAAGGTGTAAGAGCCGACCGGGAATTTGTCGTTGGAGGCGATTGTCGCGTTCGTCGCATTCGTCGACCCGGGAATCATTGGCGCGTTGCTATTGGCGCCCCCTACGCTCGAGGCTGAGACAGTGTCTCGTGAATCACTTGGAGACTTTTCGCTGCCGACCCGTCAGCACGGAGTTGGTACATCGATCATGCAAGATCCGCAACACATACTCGGAAAACTTCTTCTTCAAACCTACTGACAAGCCAACAACTAGAGCAACTATGGCCGCAATTGTTATCGAAACTACGAGGCACCGCCTGCGATAAATGCGCCGTCTCTCAGCGCAGTCATCCCCAGATGCCTCGATCTTGAGCTCCACTTTGAGCACCGATCCAGCAGTAAAGGTTGTGCGGCATGATGGAGTATTTGGAGCAGGCGTAATGTCGGTCGAGGACCTATCGTTGATGTTGGTCGAAGAAGGCGGTCGTATCAGCGGATCATCGCGTTCGGGACTATCCACTATTTTTGACAGTCGCAGACCCGCAGGTGTCCTTAGACGTTTCTCTGCTGGTGCATCGGCCTCCGTGTTGACCGATTCTCGAGATAGCTTGCGCCTTAGCCAATTCTTCATGGCCACAATCTACCCAGTCGCGTCAATGACGGGTTGCTCCAAGGAAGCAGGGTTGAGACAGGACAGTGTCGACCGAGGACAAGAATGAAGAAAGACAGGCAGCAGAGACTCCAAAGAGTCGTCAACTCAACGACACATGGCGTTTCCTGACTTCAGAACGCAGACGCTAAAGGTGTCAGCCTTCTCGTCGGTGTGGTCAACATATAATCGATTCGAGATGCTGCAATGACAATCTGAGAATAGAATGAGTCGATGAGATGAGGCGAGAAGTATGTGAGAATTGGTCGCAATGGCACTTGAAGCTAGAAAGCGGCAGTCGACAGGGCACCTGGGGGAGCGCGAGTCGTTGCGCTGATGGAACGATGCGGAACAGAGGCATCAGGCCGCCAAACGCGGCGGTCGAGTGCGATTGCAAGTGAACGGCAGATTCCATCAGGGCGGGGTCTGCAGAGGCTGAAACGAATGTTTGTTTGAGGGATGTTGTGGGAAACCCGAGGTGGCAGGCAAGATGTGAGTGCGATGCAGATGGTGTAGGTGGTGCCTCGGGTCTCTCCGCTAGCGCAGCCCCTCGCGGCCTGGCTCGATCGTCAGCCATGGAGAAACCGTTGACCCGGTTCACTCCACTCCAGGCCAACAACACTCTCTCCTCGCCATCTCGACGATCTCAATCCTTGTTATCTGTCGCTCTTCGTCCTCCTTGCAACCGTCCCTGTCTGCGCCTGCGCTGTTTGGTCCTCGTCTTCCATTCAAAACGTCATCTGGTAGAGTCTTCATCCGACGGATATTCCCTGGAGGAACATCGCCTCGAACCTCGGAAAGGACAAGGTTGGTTTGCAACTGGAAATAAAAAAGCCGTGCAGTCTTTACGTCTACCCATTCAGATCTTTTCGGTGAGGCAACAACCCGCGATCGACGGTCTCTTGATGCCTCGTTGCTCAAGATGGCCTTGAGACTCGCCAGACATTAAGTCTGTCATCGGCCTATCTTCCACACTCCTCTCCATTATTTCTTTCCTTGCGTGCACCACTCATAGTCCTTCTCTCACTAGTTCTTTTGCATGGCTCTCGATGGTCCCCGCCTACAATCTCCGCTTCCGACGGTTTCTCCTCCGCTGCTCGGCGCTCCGCTACGACTCCTCCAAGAAAACAATGTTTTCCTACCTTGTCCTTGATCACGTCTTCTCAGATCTGTGTGTTAAGCGCCAGAACTGCTCCCAAGTCTCTATCCACAACAAACATGAACGCGTTCTATATTCCTCCTTTGGGAATCATGGATAGTTTCTGTATCTCCTTGTTCAAGTCACTTCCAATGTCTATGTTTCTGCAAGGCTTTTTGCCACAGATCAATTTCCTATGTTCATTCGATTGCATGTGCTAGCATTTGAACTTGCAGATGGTCCATCACAGCAGGCCAGGAGATGTCGATATGTGAAAGCGAAGAAGCTGAGCGGTTCCCCACCCCTCTGGCCTTGTCGACAGATTGTTCTCAATGTTTTGTAGCATTACGGCGACGACGTAAGTCTCCGGCGCAGGTCTCCGGCGCAGGTCTCCGGCGTAGGTCTCCAACCCAAAAAAAATTCTTCCGCTGTACAAAACCACAGCCATCCACCTACCCGACGAACTCCCACCATCACCCCCTCGCACGTGATCATGGCCACCCCTCAGCAAATGACCCTCCACATGGAGGACATTGCATGCGATTCTAGCCATGTCCCTAGAGTCATTGGCTACGTCCTCGACCAAGACGTTGCCCAGTGGCTGCAGGAAGTTGGCGAGAAGTACATGGCCAAGGTCGCAGAGCTTCAACCAGGTTAGTAACTACCACACAGTTCCTGCTTACCGCAACTACTGCGATACTCTACATATGCGTTGTCAGAGCTCAGCCTGTAGGTCGCTAATTGTAGACGTCCAGGTGCGCTTATTTTCGGTGTCAAGTACAGGTTTGACCGCCTGCCCGCTGGATATTCGCTTTGGGCCAAAGAGCGCAGCGACGGCACCAGGAGCGACAAGTACCTGTACGGCCATCCTCAGAGCCGGCCCTTTACTTCTCAGAAGCAGTTCGTCGAGCACCTGTTGCACCACCTCTACCATCGCGGCCAGGCCAACACCTGTCCTTGCAAAGCCTGTCGCCCGCCCACGACTGCTCCTCGGACTCCAACCGTGAACAGGATCACCACCGGCATGGCAAACCTGACCACCGCAACCCCGCCTCCCGCCATGTCTGCTGCCAACGCTGCCGCTGCCGCGATGGCTGCTGCCGCTGCCTCTGCCCCTCCGCCTCCGCCTGGCGCTGTCGTCTACGGCTGCCCTCTTCCACCGGGTTCTTGGGGCGCCATGCCGCCCGACGCGCCGCATGGCCCGGCCTGGTACGACAAAGAGTTCGAGAAGCGCATGGCGAAGCTCAAGCCCTGGCTCCACATCTACGACACCCACATGCCCGGCAAACACTGCGAGTGGTGCCCTAAGCTCTCCAAGGTAGACTACTGCACCTGCTGCCGTCGCTTCTACCACGCGCGCAGTGCCGACACGACTGTGCCCCACTACGAGGGAAAGTGAGCTTCGGGCCACTCGGTAAGCATCATGTGATGAAAGCACTTGAGAATGCTGGATTAACACCAGAGGCAGACCCGTTCGGCAGCTGGAGGTCTCGATTGAGGGTTTCGGATTTGGGTTCTCGCGGGAATCATTCTGGGTAAGTCAAATTCACATCCATTCTCTACTTTTCTAACCCGCAACCTAGGTGGTTCTTGACAAGAAGGTTTCGACAAGCAGCCGCCACACGGGTTTCGACTGCAGGACCAGGTCTTTACGAACGTCATTGGGCATTGGAAGCAAGGTCTCGACACGGGGTCATTCGTCATTCAGCATTCGGCATTGAGCATACGGGGCTGGAGTCACTGGCGAAGGGCATCATACGGGAAAACGGAGTTACAGATACCATGGCCTCGGTTGAGGAAGCTGACGGCTCGTTGCATCATCACGAGTCCGCCATGCGGCTATAAATGGGATAAAATCAGGTTCTTTACTACATTCCACGTGTGCCGTGACGAGGTGGAGTCAGGATGCTGGGCGGTTGACTCGGCCATACGTGAGCACTGACAGGCCGGGCCGGGAGCGGTGATGGCTGGGAGCTGGGAGCCGGGCGGACAAGCTACTGCGCCACAAAGCAACCATGCAGGCCGCACAAGATCAAAAGGTAATCGAGTACCTGCATCGAGCTTGTGCTTGCGTCAGACGGGGGATTTGTTTCGTCGGATGCGTGTTTCGAGGGCCCGGGAAGCACAGTAAACACGGCGTTCCAAGCCCCAGCGCGCCTCTGCGGGCACACCCGGCGAACTACGCACCGTTGTTGGTTCGTTCGTTTCGTGCCAGCGTCTCAGCAATCCTCTCCACCGCAACTATCCACCTCGCTGCGCAAACTTCGCCCACCGCCCTACGCACTGTCGCCCTCCTGCGCCTCCGCTCCGCTCTGCTCTGGCCCGGTCCAAGCCTCTCTCCTTGAGCTCACGTCCCCTCGTCTTTAAGCGACCACTCTCCTCGCCCCTTCCGCCTCGCTGAGCCATATGGAGCTTTCGCTGCAATCGTCTAGGGTCAGGTTGGAGCTGCATTCCTCGCTTGCCCACCACCATGGAGAGTCCTCGCGGAACCGTACACGCCACCACCACCGACGCCCATAGTCGCATTCCTCAATGCTGCTGCGGCAACTCCGACTGCCCATACCTCTCCCACAACGGCCATCTTCTCGAGGGTCTCGAGCGCGACGTTCAGACAGCCGCCCAACTCGGTCAGGTACGCGCCCATCATCCTCCCTTGGTTCAACAAAGCCTCCTCCCTCGTTTCCGCGTGTGACGATCGCAACACGCCCCAGACCAAGCCCTCATTTTAAACACCTTCATCTGGGGCTCAGGCGCTCAGCTGATCGGTCCTTTGGTCGAGTCAGCCGGCCCTATAACCTATTTTGCTCCCTAACGCCAAGATGTTATCCACGCTGAACTTCAGCTTGCAGGCCCTCCTCCAACGCCATGAAGCCTACATAGCCGACAGCGAGGCCGAGCGCCGACGAATGGCTGTCAAAATCGAAGAACTCGAACGCGAGAAGGCGGACCTCGAGTCCAAAAATGCCCAGTCCATCCAGGAGAACCGCGACCTCCTCGACCAGCTCGAGGCCATGAACAACGCCGTCGCGGACTCGGACAAGCGTATAGCGGACCTCTCCAAGCACCTGTCTTCGACCCAGGACGAACTTACGCGGCTTTCGAACCAAGCCTCGAGGACCGAGACCCTTGAAAGGCAATTGGCCAGCCTGGAGAAGGAACAAGTCGATCTGCAGTCAAGACTTTCCAGCACAGCAGGG
Source organism: Phyllosticta citribraziliensis (assembly GCF_038025025.1). Taxonomy (NCBI): domain Eukaryota; kingdom Fungi; phylum Ascomycota; class Dothideomycetes; order Botryosphaeriales; family Phyllostictaceae; genus Phyllosticta; species Phyllosticta citribraziliensis. The sequence continues at coordinate 153,088 of NW_027117353.1, read as the reverse complement.
GACGGCAAGTCGGCAGTCCAGAGATGGCGCAAAGCCGAGCGGATCATCAACGAGCTCCAGGAACAGATTGAGCGCATCGAACGCGAGTCTCGAGAAGAGCGCGAACGCCATGTCGAAATCGTGGGCCGCATGGAAAGGAGACGGGCCGTGGAGAAAGAGCTCGAGACAGCTGCGGGAAGGTTGAAAGGCGCTGCTGCCGCCAAGGTCGCCCAAAGCAAAACCGACACCAATGTGGTGTCACATTTTGTCAAGGACATTTTACAGGACAACGCGAACTTGCAGATTGGTATTGTGGAACTTCGGGACATGCTCACAAACGCAAACGAAGAGGTCGAAAGGTTACGGGAACAACTGATGCTTCATCAACCACTTGATGAACCATGCGAAGGCGATGGGGGCGCGCCAAATCTCCAGAACGAACTTGGGTTTGACCCAGAAGTCACCAGTCCTAAGAGCCCAGAGAGGAGCCCATGCCATCTACCCCAAGAACACCACGTACACCACCATCTCCACTTGACTTCCGAGGCATCCAAGGACGCGCCAAAAAAGAGAAGCAACCTGCAACGCCGGCCGTCGAAGAAGAAGCGCACTCCACTGGCTCCTGGTCAATTCGCACCCACTACCAACCACACTCCACAGTCATCCATTTCTGCCCCAAGGCCGTCTTCTCCGTGCACGGCTGCCAGCATTCTTTCCCATACTTCAGTAACTATACCCAGTCATCGTTCAAACCATCGTCATCATTGGTCGATCCAAAGCCAGCAGACCGGGGCCTCGGTGGCTTCATCGGTACCGAGCTCCCCGTTCGAAGCATCTCGCCGGACCTCGTCCATCTTTGATCGCATCTTTAGCGATTGTGGTCAGGACTCCTCGCGTCCAACAAGTCCGGAAAGCAATGATGACCCTGGATCTCCTGTATATTCGCCTATCAAGGGAGGCATCCTCACCCATGGAATTAATAGGACCAGCACGATGCCTGTCACCATGCGCTCTCTAAAATCTCCCACCACTACGCAGGCTCCGCAGAAGCTTTCACTCAGAATCCCAGAAGAAGACCTCGCCATTCCCGAGGAAGTTTGCGAGCCCATCACCCAAAACGAGCCTCTGCCGGAGGCTCAAGCTCCCGAGCTGAACGGAGAAACTTATTCGACGCTCAGGCGACAAAGCTCTCACGAGTCATTACTCTCAGTATCCGGCATGGATATCCATACGCTACAGTCACGCCCATCACAGATATTCTTTGCGCCCAGCTCCCCGTCCAAGCTCGCGCGTGGTAGTCTGTCCAGCATGACAGCGCGCCCCAGCCTTTCTTACAAGCACGACACGGACGCTCTTAGCTCGTACCAGAGTCTCTTGTCGAATTCCAATAATAATCGGCGTCGTTCGAGCGCTGCAAGCCGACCTGGATCTAGGAATTCCAACGCCAGCACTAGCGTCGGCAAGCGTATTGGAGGCTGGGTGTTCGGAAAATGGGGTGCCGCGCCCACACCAACGCCTTCAACTCCTGATGAGGATGACCCTCAGCCTCCGGCAACGGCAACGTCGGAGACAAGAGCGAGCGATGCTGGCACGCCGGACGCGCCAATGTCGACAGCCGAAGATGCGACACCGACACCTACCAGACCAGCTACAGCTTCCTCAACATCCAGCAGCAAAGCGCGACTTCGCGCCTCTGGGGTCAATCAACTTGGTGCTGTGCCAGGCATGCGGACCGAGCCAGTCTCGGTGCCGCCTCCGGCGTTACAGAACCAACCGACGACGCCAAAAAACTCGATAGTGCAGACAAGCGATGTCGACGTCGATGCACTGGGAGAGTGCCTAGCGGAGGCTGGCGACAGTCCCGCAAAGTTGCGCAAAGAAGCAGACGTCGTCGAAGCAAAAGATGTCAAAACAGGGGGCGCTCTGCCAGGCCTCCCAATCCTACGCGTCAACAGTATGGCACTGCTGTGATGACGGCAAAGGGTGAGGATTGTTGAGATACACCTGCTCGGCCATTCTCGTATTTGTTTCGACTGCTCCATTGCACTGCGTCATATCATTAGATCTTTTGTGTTCGCACACAGCACACGCATCTTTGTCCTGCGGCGTGTCTGCCATGTACTATACCTCACCGTCTTTTTTGGATAGCCAGCTGCTCCTGCCAACAGTGTCCTTGAGACCTTCGTCTCTACACTTTTCCTTTGTCCGTTGTGGAAGCCAATCGTCCGATTTGCGGTTCCTTTTCCTGCATTGTATTTTATTGTCGTTTTTGTACTACCAATCGTCCTGTCATTGTCGTTAGAGCCTTCCATCCACCCACCTTTCTGCGCGCGAATATACCCCCTGACCTATCCCGCCCCCTACTTTCCCCTGGCGCGACTGAATGGAGCGTAGTCAACGATGTCTTCCGCATTGCTTTGGTTTTGGTTTTGAATTATCTGTCAATTTCCGCTTGTGCTTTTGGTGGCGGCAGGTCCTACCCGCGCTTTCAATCTCTCGGCCTGCATGTTTCCTATGTGTATTCGTTCGAGGATCATCAAATCAAGTCAGGGCAGCCTGGAGCCTGCCTAGCATTACCTGGACTGTTTCGGAATCTCATTTTCGCTGTTGTTTTCTGCCTCTCAAGTCATGAGCTTTGAGCCCCAAGACCTGCTTGCCATGTGCGTCGATACTCACTTCCTCCTCACGTCTGCCCTCTGGGCAGCCGGACTTTGAGTCTCTTGCGGCTTCCTCATACGCTCCTCGACTTCCGTTGGCCTGGAAATCTCTCTCCTGTTCCTTTGCTTCTTGACCAGCGATCAACACCGAAAAGATATTTTCGAAAGCACAATCCAACCGAGTAGAATTCTCCAAGTCGTTTCCCAAACGCATCACTCACCAGTTTTCTGTCATTGATACACAAGCATTCCACAATGAGTCAAGAAGAGGAACAAGCCCAGCCTCAACAAGAGCAATCAACCCAGCCTTTCCGCTACATGAGATCGCGTTGCCTTTTTGCTGAAGAAAGAGGCAACCTTTTTCTACCACGGTACGTCAGGAAGTCCGCCACAACCACAGATTTCCCTCGTCTCCTCGAGTCGCCAGCACTGACATCTAACCCAAGCGAAGAGTGGGACGGCTTCCTCCATGTCTGGGCCGACAGCAACGAAAAAGAACAGCTCTTCCTGATACCCAAAAATCTCCTCGCCAAAGCCTCCGACCGCTTCTCCGACCTCGTCCTCACAGGCGACCCCCCCGAAATCAACTTCTCAGAAGAAGACGCTGTCGTTTTCGGGGCCTTTGTCAACTGGCTTCTGGAGCGCCAACTGCCCGAACCGCCCGGTGACGACCTGCCACGCTTCGACGGCACCGGTGACACGGTACCGACACCGATTTCGCCCCTGTCGCCCACGACGCCCGCGACGCCTGCGACGCCCGGGCTCCAGCCGGCTCTGCCATCCCCCCGCCACCCCGTCGCCCAGCCGCAGAACATCTCGCAATACATGGCGCTACTAATCGACCTGCACGTCTTCGCCGACGCATGGCACATAACACTCCTCAAAATCGCCGCGACCGAGGCGCTGGCCGAGGCGCTGGCCCGCTGGTGGGTCTACCCAGCCCCCGAACTGCGCTATATCCAATCCGTCACGCGCGAGGAGAGCCAGCTGCGCCGGCTCGCGGCCATGCGCGCGCTGCACGCGTGGGACGTCTTTGTCGTCTGGCGGCAGCGCGCTGCGGATTTGGATGCGCGCTTTGTGGCGGATGTTGAGGCGTTGAGGGAGCGGTTGGGTGACGGCCAGCGCGGGCATGGGGAGTGGTGTGACATCGATCTGTGCCAGTTTCATGATCATCGCACCATGGCGTCGAATGGAGATCATTGAGTGCGCGAAGGGGATGGGGGGTCGAGGGGATGCGGTTGGGGGCTTGAAGCGGAGGTTCTGGTTGGCGTTGCTTGATGACTCTGCTCTTTTCCGTGCATGGTGTGTCGCGTGGATTGAACAGTGATGAGATTTGGATTTGCTGGATGCTTGGAGGCGGTGTCTTGGCTTTTGGTAATAGGGTTTAGAGAATGGCGTGATACAATTGTTGTTCGACAGGCAGGCTTGAGATATCCTCATTTTGGGGACATGACGGTGCTCCGACCCGTTCAAAAACGACTTGCCTTTTCTCTGTCTTCCTGTGACGTGCGGGCAGGCCCCAAACGCAGACCCAGTCTATTGGTAGGGAGAGGAAAATTGAGACTCGATCTCGGATACAGACAGATTGTTGGTACGTGTGGATCGATTTTGGGTTACAATGCGCCGTCTACATGCAAATATGTTGGACCGGTTGGGTATCTCCGACCCCAATTTACTCCTCATCAAATTCCTCGTCGTCAGCACCATCGACGTCCATCTCATCGACGTCGTCGTCATCGTCCTCATCCTCGCTCTCACCTGCGTCCTCCTCATCGAATCCATCCAACTGCTCTTCCCTCCTCTCCTTCTCCTTCTCCTCCCTCTCTTCCTTCTTCTTCTTCTCTTCCTCCCTCCTGCCCTGTTCCAGAAGCTTCTCCTTCTGCTCGCGAAGCTTCCTCTGAGTAGCCACGTACGCGCCCAACGGCGTCTTCTCCCACTCCGTCTCCTTCAGGAAACCCTCGACGCCCGCGCGGTTGTTGGGCGCAAAGTCGACCTTGGACCGGCGCTCCTCGATCCACCGGCTGTTGGCCTCGAGCTTCTGCACCACGAGGCCGATGACCGTGTTGACCTTGCCGTTCTTGTTGCCCGACGTCTTGTTGCCGACGTCCTTCAGCCAGCGCTTGAGCATGACGATGACGGGGAGTGCGAGCTCCGGGAAGGCGATGTTCTTGGCCCAGAGCACGAAGAACTCGGACAGCAGCTCGCCGACTTGCTCGCCGACGCCGTCCTGGTACACGCGCGTCCGGAGGTACGACTTTGCGGCGCGGGTGCTGGTCGCAAAGTCGAGAGCCTTGAGCGTGCTGGGTTTCGGCGGCTTCTTCATCTCCGCCGAGTTGAGGACTTCGAGGAGAGCGGGCGCGACGGAGACGTAGGTCGATGTGGCGAGGGAAATGCGGAAGATGGAACGGACGAGTTGGAAGCGCAGGGGGAAGTATTGCGCAGTGGGGATGAGGCGCATGGCTGCCATGGTGACCACGACAATGGGGTAGATGAGGGGACGGAGAGGCGACTCCTTGCCTGCCTCGGCCTCGCGGAGCGTCTCGCAGTGCATGGCAATGACGCGGGACCAAAAGTCGAGAGAGTGGACGTACTGCCAGTTGTAGACCGTCTTGTACGACTCCTTGGACTTGTTGATGATGCTACCGCGCAGAGTGATGGCGAGCCTGCGGATGAAGTTGAATCCGGTCGTGTAGCCAAGGTTCGGGTCCAGCCCCCACAGCTCAGCGGCCGTGTTCTTCATAAGGTTGATGCCAGCAAGCGTGTGGACGCTGGTGTTGCGACTGGCCTGGACCAGTCCCTGGTAGACGGCCTTCAATACAGCCTCCTTGATACCAGCATCGCTTATGACAACCAATTTTCGGAGAACGAGGAAAGCCGAAATGCGTGCGGCCTCATTGTTGGAGCCATCCGACCATACAGCGACCACGTTCTTGGCCAATTCACGAACAAGCTTCTTGAACGACAGAACATAGGGGAGAAGCGATACAAGGGAGTTGAGCGTCATGCGCAGGGTTGCGTCGTCGGAAAGACTGCCTAGAAGGTGGTTTACCGATGTGACGTGGGACTTGAGCATTGGGGTCATGTTGCGGAACTTTTTGCCTTCGCTGGAGAGACGGCTGCGAGGTGTTAGTGTGTGGACGAATGAGCCAATAACGCTTGACTTACACCTTGCCCGTGTTCGATTCCTTGACGGGAATATGATGCTGGAGGACTTCGGGGACATGCTTCAGCGCCAAGATCAGGAGCTCGTGGTACGCCTCTGGGTTCGAGATGGAGTACTTGTACTCCTTTCCGTCGTCCTCGTTCAGGTGGGCTGCTGCTCGGAAAGCCAAAACTACCTCCTTGGTCGCGCGGAGTGAGTGCTTCTCCTTCAAGGCAGTGCCCCATTTCTTCAGCAAAGGCTTCGTAACCTCACTGCTGCCCGGTGCCTCCTCTTCTTCGTCCGACTCGGCCGCTTTGCTCTTCTTCTTTTTCTTGGGCGCCTCATCATCGCTTCCGCTCAATGCGTCAATCTCGGATAGATCGGCCTCTTCTGCAAAGTCCAGCAGGTCCGGGTCATTCTCCTTCATGTACTTGTAGAATTCGGGATCCTTTTGCTGCAACTCCTCTAGTTGCTGCTTGTGTGCGTCCAGGTCGTCCACCGACTCGTCCTCAGAGCCGCTGTCGTCAGCTACAGGTTGCGCCTCGACAGACTCGTCCGATGAGGATCCAGAGGCTTCATCGTCCTCCTCAGCCGCCTCTGTCCGCTTCCTCTTGCCCGTTTTTGTCGGAACATCCTTGCGCTTCGATTTTTTTGCCGTGGGTTGCTCCGGAATATCGAAGGCGCCCTGGAAGAAGTCGTCCACGCTCATTTCGGCAAAGGGGTTCGATTTGAGGTCATCGCTCCGTTTCGCTCGTTTCTTTTGGTCTTCCTCTTCGACATCGCTCGCGCGTTCGTTGTCTTTGGCGTTGCGCGCCTTGCGTTTCTCTTTCATGTGCTTTTGCTGCTTGATCTTGGCCCCATCTTTTCTGCGCTTGAGGACATCCTTGAGATGATTCTTCTCGAACTTCTTGGTGGACTTGGATTGCGCCATTGTGGGCGGATTATGGCGGGCGAAATTGGGTGTAGAGCTGCAAAAGAAGGCGCCGGCGAAGGTAGTGATGGGAAATTTCTCACTAGCGTGTCCGAGATCCCTGTCGCTTGGCATCAACTGCGGAGAAGCTCAGGCTCCCCGTGCGGATCACCTCGACCACCGGCACCTCCGAATCACACCTCGAAAGCTATTCAAGACGCATCATGTACTCCCAGCGTCCATTGCCTTATGCGCCTACGCCATACAGCTACACTCCGACGTCTGCGTTGTCAGCAACCATCAATCTCGATGAGGTGCGCAGAGAGCTCACATCACGCGACTGAACTGCTCACCACGAGCAACAGGAAGTCAAGCTCTCGACGACCAGCGCCGAGCGCGATCTTTACGAATCTCTTGCGGAGATTTACAGCATCATAGTTACACTTGACGCACTCGAGAAAGCCTACCTAAAGGATTCGATAACCGAAAGCGAATACACGGACACTTGCAGCCGACTGCTCAAGCAATACAAGTCCAATCTCGCCAATGAAGCCGTTACAAAGACATTTGTGGACCTGGAGAGCTTCAAGAGGGAATGGGATGTGGGTTGAAAGCCTGTCTCAGGAGAGGTAGAAGGAATTGCTGACTCTTGCAGCTCGATTGTCCTCGAGCCACCGAACGGCTCAAAGTGGGAATCCCAGCGACAGTGGAGCAACCATCTCATAGACCAGCTGCACCCGGCAATGATTCTGCAGATGCTACGCTAGTCGTCACCGCTACGGAAAACTTCATCACCTTGCTGGACGCAATCAAGATGGGCTTGCTGGCAAAGGATGTGCTTCACCCAATCCTAGGTGACATAATTCAGTCTGTCAACAGGGTGACAGACAAGGAGTTCGAGAACAAGGGCAAGATAATACAGTGGCTCATCACGCTGAACCAGATGAAGGCCTCGGATCAACTCTCTGAGGATCAAGCTCGGGAGTTCCATTTCGACATGGACCGCGCCTATTACGGCTTCAAGGCAGTTTTGAAATGAAGAAAACTTACGAAACGTTTTGTAGCTCACAGGTGTCGCGCCTCATCTGCGATGGCTCGGCACCACCACTACCATGGCTCCCGTCAAGGCGCGGCGCCGCGGTCTCTTCAGCCACAGGCGGCTCCATGTCGGCAAGTGACAATCGGTGAGATTGCGCATGGGCCACGCCCTGTGGTTTTCCTGTGAACCAAGGGTCCAGCTCTTTCTTCTCTCTCAACTGCGGCGCTTTAAAATCCACAGATCATGGCCAACAATAACCGCGAGACTGCCGGCGAAATGCTACATGGTATGCACCGACTGTCGCGCAACGCAAACGCCTGCTAACTCCAAGACAGTCCTTGACTTACCGCAGCTGTACACACGCCCTTCGGCCCAGGAACTCCTCAACACCCTGACCTTGTTGACCTCGGAGCCGCCATCGTGGGAATGCAGCGATTCCGAAGACGAAGAGCTCTCCCTGGGCCTGGAAACAAGACGACGACGAAAGACGAGCGCCGTGAAAGCTACTCCTCCACAGATCAACCCCGAGGGCCTTGCCGCTTACCTTACACGAATAATTGCGAGTGACTTGCGCTGGATACAAGACGAGGACACCAAAGTGGAAATTTGGGAAGCAGCAAGCATCCGCTTGAGCGAAAGATCTGGACGAACAGGCATGGGTGCCATCTCGCGCAAGTTCTGGATCCCTCTTACCAAGGAGGGCGCGGGAGAAGACATACAAATCTACGAGCCTCCGCTAACTGGCGACAACCTCGGATTAAAAACCTGGGCCTCTTCATACCTCTTGGCAAAGAAGCTGCATCGGCTGGCTGACAACAGGAGACTGTTTCCCTTCAGTGGGAAACCTGACCCGCCAACCATCCTCGAGCTTGGTTCCGGGACTGGCCTTGTGGGGCTTGCTGCGGCTGCCGCCATTGGAGCTGAGGTGATTCTCACAGACCTCCCCGAGATAATAGAAAACGTGGACCGAAACATAGACTCAAATCGAGACATATTGGAGGAGCACAATGGAAACGCCTTTTCCGCGATTCTCGACTGGACCACGCCGTCTACCATGATGCTCTCACCAAGTGCCGTGAAGCATGCTCACCACAAGGGTGACTCGAAATTCGATGTCATTCTGGCTGCTGACCCACTGTACTCCCCCGAACACCCTGTACTTCTCGTGCAGACCATCGCATTCTGGCTGTCTCGGGTTGAATCGGCAAGAGCGGTGATTGAACTGCCTCTTCGATCAGCCTACCGGCCGCAGGTTGAGGACTTCTTTTCCAGGATGCAAGCCATTGGCCTTCGGATCTATGCCGAAGGTTACGAGACTGGTTACGACGACTGGGGCGGTCCCGACGGCCGAAAAGCGGTGCGCTGCTGGTGGACTGTTTGGGGTCATGAGAGCCTCGATGCCAGCGAGGCTCATGCTGTGGAGCACGACGAACATGTCGAACCTGCGCAGGACATGGCACAGTCTCATCATCAGCTCATCCGGGAATTTCTTCAGCTTGAATCCGAGGAATGACCACGTTCTTCATCTTCCTCGAGCATGGAAATGGGCGCTTCAAAAACTGTGTGCTTGTCGTTGTGGGCTGCCGTTGAATTATACGATAGACGATGCATATACGAGACTTAGAGAGACAATGACTCCCTTTATCAGCTCGACGACCTGAATGGCTAGAGCCGGATAATTATTCCGGGTGAATGCACCAGTCGGATTTGGCTCGCATTCGCGTGTCGTTGATACGGCGAATCAACGCACCACCCATGTCGTCATCCGCGGGGCACGCAGTGCATCGACCACCATCACCAGACGGAAAGGGATTGGGATCAGGCATGCGTTGGCTCCTAGTTTCTCCGTTGCAGCTCTCCCTATATCAACCTCCTCTCAACACTTCAGACGCGTCCTAAAGCCATTTGCAATCCAATTGACCTCTAACAACGCTTTTGGAACGTCACCATGGGAGAAAAGGTGCCCCGCTGCCCCTCCATCCTACCCCGCACTCCACGCGTTCCCAGGAAAAGCTGGCAGCTAACCTCAACATCGCGAACCGCAGAACCTTTCGTTCGTCCTCGAGAAGCCCGGCGCCGTCAAATTTGAAGACAGACCAATTCCGGAGATCAAGGACCCGCACGATGTGATTGTACGCGACAACCCCAACGCTCCCTGGACACCGCGGCCTCGCGAACCCCAGCTAACCTCAACACCTCAGGTCAACGTGCAATACACAGGCATTTGCGGCAGCGATGTACGTCGACCACTCCACGCCCATCCGTCCTTACCGAATCATGAACCAACACAGCGGGGGTGAACGTAGGTCCACTACTGGACTCACGGGCGGATCGGCGACTTCGTCGTGAAGTCGCCCATGGTGCTCGGGCACGAATCCGCAGGCCTAATCTCGGCCGTCGGGCCCGCCGTCAAGTCGCTGAAGGTGGGCGACCGCGTGGCCATGGAGCCTGGCATACCATGCCGCTACTGCGTGCGCTGCAAGGCGGGCACGTACAACCAGTGCCCGGACATGCGCTTCGCCGCGACGCCGCCCTACGACGGCACCCTCGCGCGCTTCTACAGCCTCCCTGAGGACTTTTGCTACAAGCTGCCCGAGTCGGTCAGCCTGGAGGAGGGCGCCCTCGTCGAGCCCAGCGCCGTCGCCGTTCACATCTGCCGCATGGCCAAGGTCGCGCCGGGCGAGAGCGTCGTCGTGTTTGGCGCGGGCCCCGTCGGCTTGCTGTGCTGCCGCGTCGCGCGCGACGTCTTTGGCGCCAAGAAGGTCGTCGCCGTCGACGTCAACGAGGACCGCTTGCAGTTTGCGCTCGAGTATGCCGCGACGCACAGCTTCAAGGCGGACAGGGCCAGCCCGGCCGAGAACGCCGAGAGGATGAAGCTGGAGACTGAGCTGGGCGGCGGTGCCGACGTCGCGATTGATGCTAGTGGCGCCGAGGTCTGCATACAGACGGCTATCCACGTTGCCAGGATGGGAGGCCGGTTTACGCAGGCTGGCAACGGCAAGGTATGTCGCGCTCTCGCCGTCCCTTTTGCACAGAACTCAAGCCATTGACCATCGCACAGTCCGAGATCACCTTCCCCATCACCGCCGTGTGCAGCAAGGAGCTCACCGTGACGGGATCTTTCCGCTACTCCACCGGCGATTACCAGCTGGTCGTGGACATGATTGCGTCGGGGAAGCTGGAAGTTAAGAGCCTGATTACGAAGAAGGTCAAGTTTGAAGACGCCGAGGAGGCGTTCCGGAGCGTTAAGGAGGGAAAGGCTATCAAGTGCCTGATTGCTGGCCCGCAATGAGGGGAAGCTTTATGCTGCTAGCACTTTGTTTCTAATTTCAGCTTTAAAGATCGTCTTTCAATTGTCAAGAATGCATGCCGGCCTGTGTCATAATTGATCCAGTCTGCCCGTTGTACCTTACACGCAACACCCGCCTCGCCCCTGGAACAGCAAACCGCAGCACATCCTGCGAATCAAGACAGAACGCAACCACCCTACCGCCCCGGCTCCGGCTCGCTCTCCACAGCAACATCGTCCCGCTCTCTGCCCAGGTCCACCGTGCTGTCACCCTCCTTCTCCTCATAAGCCGGCGGCGCCAGCTGCTCACCGCCCGAGACCCACACCGCGCCCAGCTCCTCTTCGACCTCCTGGCGGCGCTTCTTCCACTCCTCGACCTTCTCGAGGCGCTCCCGCAGCTCGGCGAGTTCCTTCTCGACCGAGTCCTTCTCGGACGCCGTGCCGATGCGCTGGAAGTCCCACTCGTCGCCGTTCTCGCCGAGGCCGAGCGTCAGCGTGAAGGTGTGGTAGCGCTTGAGAGAGGCGCGGGTGGAGATGGTGACGAGTGCTGGTTTTGTGTGTTAGCATGGGCGTCGCTTTGATCGCTGGCATGGAGTCGACTTACTAATGCCCTTGGCCTTGCAGTTTTCATACAGCAGGCCTTCCACGTCAGAGCTGACGGCACTGGTGCCCTCGTCCACAAATGCGTACCGCGGCTCATGGTACAGGAGACGCGCGATACCCATACGCTGCTTCTCACCACCGCTGAGCACGTCCTGCCATACCTTGCGAGTGTCCCAACCGCCTTCACGGTCAGGGAGGTAGCCCAATCGCGCAGCCTCGAGGACGTGAGAGAGCTCGAAGTCGCGGCGGCCCGCCTGTTGCATATCCACTGCCGTGTGAGGGTAGATGACCTGGTCACGCAAAGTGCCGGTGCTCAAGTACGGCCGCTGCGGCAGGAACATGATTCCGTCTGTGCCACTGCATCGAGGGCGCGAAACGAGACCGCGGTAGGTTGGCCAAAGACCTGCCACAATGCGCGAAACAGCGCTCTTGCCAGCGCCGTTGGGACCAGTGATGAGGAGGTGCTCGCCGGAGTGTACTATGAAGCTGAGGCTAGCGATGAGGTCTTCTCCGCCCATTGGGTAGAGCGCAGGCGCAACAACAGGGACATGCTCCAAGCGCACACCGTCGAAGCCCCTGTGTACTGTGCCTTGGACATCTGCGAGCGAGTACAGCTCGACACGCTGACCAGGTGCAGGATAGTAGGCATTGGCGTGAACTCGGTGGAGCGTGCTAATGAGCGTGTAGACTCGAGAGGTATATCCTGCCAGCTCCTGGAGGTCTTTGATGCTGTACATCATCCTTCCACCAGCATCTGCGAGACTGAGCATCAGTCGCTTGTTTGTAATGAAGTCCTTCATGCGGCCACGCTCGCGGTGGTTGCGCTCGCCTGGGTCAAGTCTCTCGGAGGCTCCGCCGAGTCCACCCCATGCTGGCAGGAAGACGGGTAATGATGTGATGAGGTAGCCAAAAGCGGACCAGGAGTACTTCAAAACAAAATCTTCAAGCATGTTGTATCGGATCTTGAGGCTGTAAATGCCCTCCATCCAGCCCTTGAGCTCCTTGAAGCCCTTGTCCAAAAATGTTCTCTCCATTTGATCGCCACCGTAAAAGGCGACTTCTTCAGCGTTGGCTATCAATCGAGAATGGAGAGCTCGGAAATCGCCCTCGCGACGGGCCTCGACTGCTTTCAACTTTCCAAACGGCGGGGACAGGCGACGGAGGACGGTGGCGGTAGTGAAGTAGTTTACGAGGAGACCTGTCAAGGCGAGCGGACCAAGGGAGCGGAAGAGCTGGTAGTTGAAAACGCAAATGTCGACAAAAGGCTTGCCCAAAGACGAGTATAGTGCGGCGGCGGCCTCGCAGAATTGTGTCAAGTCCTGCGTGATGAACTGGTCGGCACCCTGGCCAATACCACCGTCCAGATTGTTAAGTCGGTAGTAGTTGAGGTTCTCGTTGAGGTAAAGATCGTGGATGTATCGGGTCAGTCTTGTCCGGAAGGCGATGGACACCTTGGACTGCAGGAATTTGATCATGGCGTTGGTGTAAGAGGCAAAGCTTCCAATACCACACCACTTTGCGATTCCCCAGAGGAAACCCTTGCCGTGCCCGGCAACAAGATCACGGACGATCTCTCCGTCTAGTCGCGCCACGACCAACGAGAGATATGTCCTCAACAAGAGAAACACTCCATGGCTGAGGAGCAGTCCAGTCTCCTTGCTATTCCACCGCGGGATCATGATGTTGAGCAGGCTGAGGAACTGGTGCAAGAAAGCCAAGTTCAAGCCGGCCTTGGTCTGCGGCGGAGGTACTTGCGGCGTGTACCCATCGCTAAGCCCGGCCGCCCGCGGCGGTTGCAAGAACAAGCGTCGATGTGCGTCGAATGTGGTTGGTTTTGTAGGATATATCACGACCTTGGACGTCGAGTTGCCTTTGGTTGGAACAAAGATGGTCCTCGAACCATCCTTGCCGCGAAGACCGGAGTTGCGACGCAGCAGTCGCCGTCCCTGCTCTCTCTCAGCCTTGCGGCGTCGCCATATCCTGTGTCCTCCATAACCAGAGCCTATGATCGAGATAAGGAGGGAGATGGTCGCGATGATCTTGGTGGTTTTGGAGATGGACCCGGCTCGAGCTCGAAGCTTGGTAGCGTACTGATTCCATAGGGCGAGAAGAGGATCTTCGCTATGGCGAAGAGAAGACTGGGCGGCCATAGTGCCGCGTCATTTGGTAGACGGGATGTGAGAATGAACGAGATAACTAAGAGTCTGTAAGTGGCATGTAGAAGCTCATGATGACGGGGGGAGACGCGCAGAGAAGTCCCAAGCAGAGCCTCGGGTGGTGTTGCATGTGAAAGGCTCACGGACGGAGCGGCCCCGCGATTCGTTCCCCACGGGCTTCCCGCCCGACAATCGATTAGGGCTCAGCCGAACACGGAGCGAAGCGAAGCGAAGCGAAGCGATTCTTTGGTTCTCTTCACCGCTGGCAATCTATCAACACTCACGGCTCTGAATGCTCAAACCATCTACAATGCTACACAACACACCGACGACACTCCTTGCGCAACGGTTCCAACACTCTGATCACGACGACGACACTATGCTCAGCCCTTGCCCTTGATTTGGACCATCAACTCCATCTCCGACTCGCACTCGAATGGCTTCTTCTTGCTCGTCTCATTTTTCAAATCCAGAGTCAAGATGATTCCTTCTTTCCAAATATCCGCCCCGCGCTGCACTGGGGGCGCCGTTATGTTGGCTGCTCTTCTTCGGCTGCTTATGTCGGTGCTGTTCACACCGAAGTACTCGTCGCGTTTGTCCACGAAAGCCTGCGGAAGTTGGCCGGGTCCCGTGTAGCCGTTCACTATTTCCGGGATACCCAACGGGAGCTCGTTGTCTTTTTGATCCCAGCGCCACGTATGGAAAGTCTGCGCAAGTCAACAACAGGCGATACGCTGCTATGTCGTCACCAGCATACCTTTCCATAACTGTTGACCAGAATCTTCATGACTTCATTGTCAACGGGTCCAGGCATCCCTGGCTGGACGAGGAATCCGCTCGTTACTTCGAACTGGTGGCTATGCCAAAGTTGCCTCTCTCCCATGGGTAATCTGGAGAACGCGTCGCCGCTGATGATGTACTCGACTCCTGCCAAACGAGCAGGATTGGTCCCAGGTACGTATATCGTGCATTGGATAAATTCCTCATTCATGATCGCGCAGTGGTGGTTTGCTTGAAGGTAGTGGTTTGGTTCCCCAGAAATGAAATGGAACCCGTTCAGAAAAAGCATGAGGTTCTGAGGGCCAACGAGACCGAACTGATTGCCATGCGCGCAGACTTGCACTGACAAGGTCGCGAAAAGAAAGGAGAGGTATTCAATGAGCCCCATGTTGGAAATCCCCGAAAAGAAACAAAGACACTACACTCAAAATCAGAATTGGGGACTTGCTGCAACAGTCTTATACCGCGTTTATGGATAAGCAAAATGCATTAGGCTCGCTGGGCTCCCAACACGCGGTCTGTCTGATGCTAGCACGGCTGGTCGGCGACCCGACCTGTCAACTTAGGGAGCTAGAGACCGTTTCGGAGACATGGCCGGAAAAGCAGTCGGCGACCACCCAGTGGACGGCAAGGCACCAACTTCGCCATCAGGTTTTGACTAACACTAATCAACACCAAACGCAAACTGCGTACAGATTCGACCGAAATGGCGTTCCTTTGGGCAAAGGGCAGAATCCAGCGGCCAGGAAGTGAAGCGAATCCCGGAGACAAAACTGGAGGCTGATGGCTGAAGAAATCCCAGAGCAAGGTGTTGCACTTCCATCGAATATGACTGAGGCTTGGTAGCAAAAGTCGTGGCAAACACGACCCCCCAATCAGTACACTCGACGCTTGAATTCTCCCTGCCAGTCGCAGTTACAGCGTACGAATACTCCCTGATAGGCGAGACTGATTCTCTGCTCTTGTGTGTGCCACGACCTTCATAACCAAGCCTTGGACGCCCTCCGGAAGTCGAGCCTTCTGACTTCGTTGCTCTCTTGAAGCGGATGTGAATCTCGGATTTATTCTCACCATTTATCCTTCCCGTGGTAAGCAGCCAAGCATAAATGTGCAAGTGAATCCTGTCAAACGACGCTAAATATAGCGTCGATACCAAGTTCGTTTTGAGGTAAGCCTTCGACTTGCTCGTGTAAAACATTTGGAAGACTCTGACAGCACGTGGAAACAGATTATTGGGATTTGCAGCATCAAGGATATGGCTAAGGTTGAGTCTGAGCTCCGATTCAGTGTGGTCTGGGTATCGCAGTCAAAACAAACCTGTCTACGAATGCAGAACTTGTGATTCGCGCCAGAACCATGGCGCTTGGACTTTGATCAGGGTGCTCTAAACGTGTCTCTGTTAAGGAAGGCATTGAGGGGAGATCGGACACCAGTAAACTCCGAGCAGAGCGTCTGCGCGACCGCTTCCGTTGCGGGAAGCTCCCACTTCCTTTTGGAGCAGGCATGCTGCCCCTACATCTCACGACGATGACACCTGCCAGCAAGCAACTGTGGCTGCTCCTGGCTGCAGAAGAAATGACTTAAAGACACGTTTCGTCGAGCTTGATTAAAGTCAACCATCACCGCTTCTTACAACCGAACATATCTTACCATCACTTTGCTACCACCATCCTCTTCGCACTCACTACCATGTCACAGCACTCCGTACACTCCGACGACTTCAGAAGTGCAGCTGAATTAGAAAACATCAACACTGCACCGATGAACGACTCTCCATCTTGCTCATGCCCCAGGTGCTCCTTCAGAACTTTCGGTCATCTTAGAAACCATATCCAGGACCTCGAAGAAAAAGTCGACTCCCTCGAAGACAAAGTCGACTCGCTCAGAACGATCGAGGAAGAAAATGAAGCCATCCGCTCGAGATTGGACTACCGAGCACCAACCTCTGTGTCGAAACCTTTTCCCCTCGAGGATGATGTCCAATTGAATCGCGAAGGATACGAGGATTGGTCTGAAAAACTGGTCAGGACGATCGCGGACCATGATGGATGGTTCCACAACGAAGATCGCAAGCTGGACTACCTCATCGAAAGCGCCCATGGCTGGATGCGCCGCTTCCTTCAAGACCGGTACGGCTATCGCCGTCGCCAGAAGAAGGCACGCAGACTTCGACCACTCTCATTCAAAAACGCTCTACGCGATTTGGACGAGATTTTTCTGCCACCAAAAGATCGCGCACTCAGTACAGCCGATCTCCATTTCCGTTTTCTTCGACTCGAACTAGGACAAAGCTTCTCAGAGTTCCTGCCAAGATTTCTGTTTCACTCCAACCGCAGAGGGTGCCACAACCGATCTCTCGAGGTCGTATCGCTGTTCCAACGTCTTCCCGGGGTCTGGCAGGAGAGGTTAGAGATCGAGCCGCATGGCGACAAAAGGATGCCCGCGACGTTGGGGGAACTGGTGGACTGTGTCTTCGAAATCGAGTCGTTGGGGAATGATGGTGAGTGGGTACCGGTAGCCAACACAGACGATGCTGAGGGGCGTGAAGCGACTGGGGGCCAACCGCATACACCGCAGGCGACCGCGGACTGAAGGGGATACCCAAAGCTTGCCTACGGAAGTCTGGGATGGAAGAAAACTGAAGTCGAGGCTGTTTGGCATGCAATGGAAAATTTGTATCTCATTACTTTTCTTCTCATGCATCCGCTAGGAGTCAGACAGTCTTTTTGGAAGCCAATTTTGAGTTATTGATTCGATGGACTGGTTCGTGGAGTGATATTTGAGGAACCCACCTTGGCTACTGTTCAATGTGTTCAGATCCATCACATCGGGCTGCACGTAGTCTTGACTACAAGTCACAGGACGGACTGCATGTTTTGAATCCAACAAATAACACCGAGGGGAAAAGCCATTGGATCTTTGGTGTTGTTTGCCTACATACTATTTTTTTGAAAGCCAAGTCACTTGACGTCATCTCAAATGACTAGCGCAAGCGAGCGGCTTCTGACTTCCGACTTTCTGGCTTTCTGTTCATCACGGTACCAACTTCAACAAACCAGCAATTCCCCCTTTTTGTCATCTGCAATTTTTGAATTCGAGCAAATTACTTCGGTTCTACAGCCTCCAACAGGACTATTGTCGTACTATGCAAGGGTATCTAATGAAGGCTTCTCGTTGAAAGAAAAGGCAAGGGGAAAAGAAAATCTGAAAGATGCACCGCCCCGTGGACCCGAAAACATATAGCGTACAACGCTTATGTGCAACCGAGCTATTCCAGTCCGTCCGCTGCGGTTCGAACGGCCCCAGTTTGGTCGGCTTTGCTCCTACACTTTCGCCGTCAACTTCCAGCCACCCTTCTTGACTCTTGTCATGCACATGCAAATGGCACCTAGCCCCATGACTGCTCCCGCTACGCCGATGAGCCCGTGGAAGCTCCCATTAAGGTTGTCCCGCACAGCTCCAAGGACTGGAAGTCCGACCAATGCACTGTCGCAAAAGGTTAGCAAAGGAACCACACGTATTTCAGTCGGCAGACTTACCCGAGCGCCAAACAAATGCAGCCCAATCCAAACTTGACTCCCAGATCCTCGAGCCGGCCGTCCACCAGCGCAATGACACAAGGCGAGCACAAGCTGACGAAACCGCCAGAGACAAAGCCGTACACGACTGCGAAGACGATGATCCCGGCATTCGAAGGGTGGAAGCTCAACGGCAACCAAAACGCCAGCAATGTGATGGCAGATCCAGCTGTCACCATGCACATGACGTTGAATTGACCGATGTGATCCGCGAGCTTCCCCGGGACTATCCGACCAACCATTGATCCTGCGTTGGCAATGGAGACAGTGTACTGAGCGAGATCTACCGTCATCCCATTTTGCACAGCCATTTCCGGGAGGTAGTTGAATGGAGCCAGGAGGGACCACATGCAGAAGAAGCCGCCGATGACGAATGCTGTCCATGCAAAAGCGTTGTGGCGCAGGCCGCTGAGACCACTGACTTTTGCTGGGCTTTGGTTCTCAGGAGTGTCTTCCGTCTGGAGCTGGTGCATAGTAGCTTCGTTCGACGTCCTCGGTGGTGCGGTTGAGAAACTTTCGGCGTCGGAGCGCTTGCTCTTGATGCTGTCTCCACTGGAGTGCCTGCTCTCGACATCGATGCTGTCGCGCTGTTGCACCTTGACTTGAGATCTCTTGGATGGAAAAGGGCTGGCACAACACAGGACGCCAATGAAGAGACTGACGCCAACAATCAAGGCTGACCATCGTACCGCGGCCGGGAAACCACGGTTTTGGACCAGTTTGGAAACCATGATCGGGAAAAAGACGCCACCAAAACTACTGCCGCTGCTAGCGATACCGACTGCGAGACCCCTCTTGGTTGAGAACCACTGAGAGACACTGACGACTGCTGGTAGCGTCGTACCGGAACAGGCCAGGCCGAAGAGGAATCCCTGACAGAGCATGATCTGATAATACTCCTTGCAGAGGCTGAGCAATCCCAGGGCCAGGATTCCAAGAGCTGCAAAAGGCGCAATCACAGGCCTGGAGCCATACTTGTCGACGAGATGTCCTACGGGAGGACCAAGCGCAAACAAGAGAAAGACTTGGAGAGTCGTTATCCAGGCAAGTTGCTGCGAGGACTTGTTCGGGAGCAAGATTTCTTGGTAGTAGAACTGGAAAATTCCGCAACTGAGATTCATTAGCAAGGTGTCTCTCTTGGTCAGAATCGATACTCACGCATTGATG
The DNA here is from genome assembly GCF_038025025.1 of Phyllosticta citribraziliensis. NCBI lineage: Eukaryota > Fungi > Ascomycota > Dothideomycetes > Botryosphaeriales > Phyllostictaceae > Phyllosticta > Phyllosticta citribraziliensis. The sequence goes on along the minus strand of NW_027117353.1, from coordinate 133,788 downwards.
TATCCAAAAGAGGACATTTGCAAAAGAAAGGACCCAAGAACGACACTCCAGGCACGAAGGCCTCCGTTTGGTGGCTCTAACCCGTTGTTTTGGTCAAGCATGATGAATCAAGATCCTTGGATTGGGAAATGGAAAGGCTTGTTTGCTCAGCTTTCTCAAGAGCGCCGCTGGTATGTATAAAGCAACTTGACATTCAAGATCCCATCGATGCTCCGCGGGCCCCGCGGGCCACTTGCCACATTGAGCTTAGTGGCTGTGAGCGTCCCTCGGCCGGAAAGTCGTGGCACAGTAGAGGTGCACCCTTCGGCATCTATGCAGGTAAATGCTCCCCGTCCAGATTCTTTTTGGATGTCTGAAAGCTCCTGGATACTCTGGATCAGAATTGCTTCAATTCTCTGTCTTCAAATATCCTTTTCCAGCTTCTGAGTGCTTCCTATTCTCTTCCTTTGGTTTCGTGGCGTGTGCCACGACTTTTGGCGTTTCCGGGGGACACCCTGGGGGCCAAAGCGACCACAACATCTGCACTCACTTTCCGCGGACCTGTCCGGTTCTTACGTCTGCAACCAGACACATCGCCATGAAGAGGAACGCGCAAGGCCAACCCGTCATTACCGGGCAACGATGGACCCAGCCTTCGGTGTCCTGTCAGCTCTGCCGGACCAAAAAGCTGCGGTGCGACAGAAGCCAACCATGCAGCAACTGCTCAACGAGAGGCGCGCAATGCGTGTACGCTGGACAAGGACCTGCTCCCTCCAGCTCAAGTACCATGCCTGGCTCTGCCATGCCGCCGGTTGAAGAAATCCTCCAAAGACTTCAAAATCTCGAACGAGCCGTGTTCAAAAAAGGCGATCCGCAGACGAATGCACCTGGTCTCCTGTCCTCACCTGATAATAATGCTTCCGGTCTCCTGTCTTCGTCGATGGCTCTCGTCCGCCACGGGGCCATTTCTGTTACACAGGAAGAAACGCCAAACGCCGAGCCGACGGGGAATGACGACACCTCGAGGTGGCTGGAGGGCATCGCCACAACACCAAATTCTGTCCTGTCCCTCACCACACATGCAGTAAGTTGATTTATTTTCTGGCCGAGGCCTGGTTCAAAACGTCGGGGTACACAACACTCAATTTCTGTCCGTGGTCATCATTTTGTTAAGGTTGAATACTCCCAATCCTTCTGGCTACTTCTGGCCTCTTGGAATATCATGCTCACCATACTTATGACCGCCGGGGACTCGAATGTTCTTTAATCTCCCGGCTGGGGGCTTGGATGCTTCTTGTTTGCGCTCCTCTCTCCAGATCCTTCATTTCTCAAGTGTTTCGTACTGATTCAATGTGATAATTACAGACAGCCGAAAGGAATGACAGTCCTTTGAATCTCTTGTCCAGCCTCGCTGGAAGGAATCAAAAACCAACGTCCGGGCGGCTTTGTGACCAGTTGCCAGCCCGGAAGCACGCACTTGAGCTCTTAGATCACTTTGCATTGGTCGTAGATTGCAAGTACCGACTGCTCCACGTTCCCTCTACCCGGACTATCGTCGAGGAAACTTATCAGGGACTGATTGAGGGGACGGAGCCTCCCCGTACGACGCTCTTACTCCTTTTCAGCATCTTTGCCAGTAGTGCCTACTTTTGGACGAAGAACCTGAGCGACAAGCTCCAAGTGAGCCTCGCGACGGCCAGGAATGCCTTCAATGTCTTCAGCAAGATTGCTGTGTCGTTGGTTGATCAAGATGGGCAAACAGTCAAGCCCTCGATGATGGCCCTTCAGGCCATTAGTATCTTGACCCACTTATTCAACAACTCGGACGGCTTCTCAACAACGTTCCATCTGCTGCGGAGCATGGGTTGCCTGATGGCCCAGAGTTTGCGTATCCACCATCTCGATACTCCTCAAAGCCAGCACGAACGCAAGGTAAACGGCTCAAACATGATCGAAGTTGAGGTCAAAAGACGCATATGGTGGCACATTGTGTCATCTGACTGGCTCCTTTCTTTTCTTGGAGGGCCCCAGGAAGGAACCTATGCAATCAACCCGAAGCAAATGAGGGTTTCCTATCCCGTCAACGCCGACGATGAGCTCATCACGACCAGCGAAGCGCATTGCAACCTCCCGCTCACCGTACCGACGTCGATGTCTTCCTTCATCCAGCGAATCAAGCTTGCTGAGCTATGCCGGGAAGTAGTTGACTCCTTACCATCGACATTGCTCGAGCCGCGAGAGCTCGATTACGACATGGTGCTCAATCTGAACGCAAAATTTCAAGACTACCTCAAAGCACTTCCGTTTTTCTTCCAGTTGGATCCGGCAAATATCGAACGGAGCAGAAATATCTGCCGAGAAAGACCTTACATCGCGTGGCAAAGGACCATGGTCCACTTCAGCGCTCAGACGAGAATTTGCCGACTCCACCGCCCCTTCCTTCTCGAAGGATCATCCAACCCCAAATATGCCTTCAGCCGGATGACTTGCATCAGGGCTGCGCACGCCGTTCTGGAGCTGCGCAGATCCATGGATGACCTGGAGCCCCGCGAGTTGGATGGCACTCGGTTTGTCCATGTCATGCATCACGTCTTCATGGCTGCCGTTATTCTTGCGACCAACGCCTGCTTCGACCCCAACGAGCCCAACGTGGAAGCGCGAAAAGCCGAGGTGATGGCTGCTTGCAAAGTTCTAGAGAGAGACACGCAGGAATCAACAATTGCCAGCCGAGGACTTCAAAAAGGTATAGACACACTGCGAGGTATGCTACAAAAGCACAAAAGCCCACCCGACGCGTATCAAACCGGGCAGAACGCAGAGTCCTTTGGCGGTGGCTCAAACATGCCATATTCTTCCTTTGGAAAGGACTGCGAAGGGCTCGGGGATCCCGGCGATTCAAGGGCTGGCAAAGGCGCGGATGATGTGCCGCACACGTGGAGCGAGGGCCCCCAAGACGGCATTGTCGACCCGGGAGAGCACTGGGACCAGCTCTGGTCAGACTTCTTCGATGTTGCACCAGGGCTGGACACGCCCAACTGGAACTCGCTTCTGAACGACATGGACTTCTCTCTAGGGCCTGGCTGACCTCATGCGTCACTGGGGGCGCAAGGTACACCGCAAACCGACATTTTACGCGCCATCAATTTTGCATGCATACATGCAGATGCCGAAATAGCTCGCATCTATGGAGCATTCAACTGCCCCACCCTGGCAGAAACATTTGCTGTTTGTAATGATCAGAGATGCCAGTTAGAAAATGATGGCTCAACACGACAGCTCATCTCTGCTGGTAACTCTGAGCGGTCGCGCGACGCGTTGAATTAAGTCATCTAGGAGCCAATGGTACCGTTGCATTTCCCGGAGGTAGCTCCAGTCCTGCTGGAAGCCCGGACGTGGTCTCACACGCTTGGGGGCCGCGTTGGCTGGGTGGGGGCGGATCAACCCGTAAACGGGTGCCTGCCTAGACCTCAAAGCCGACCATCCAGGTACCTGGAGCTGTCGTGCTGTTCGAGCCCGGTCGCATGGTTGAGGTATGCAGTGAGATCATCCAATGCCCCGTTGTATGCTCGAACGGGGCGCAAGCCAACCAATACCAAAAGAAAGAAAGAGGGGTCCCCAGCCACTCCCGCTGTCAGCCAACAGCATTTTACCTATTACAGCGGCCACAAACGCCTTGGCTTCACGGCAGTCCGCCTGGGGAAAAAGGCAGAAGTCCGAGCCAGTCAGCACCAACCTCACTTCACGCTTTATGCTCGAGACATTAGCGAGCTTCTGGTTTCGCTAGACTAGATCCATGTCAGCAACTCAGATCATGGAGGGCCGAGGGATTTTCGCTAAGGCACAGGCTGGGTACAGAGAGTCCTGTCAAGCAAACGCCTGACACCGCCCTGGACGCCACGGCGGTACATACAGCAACGACCTAAACATATCGTGGAATCCGAATCCTCCACCCTCGCGTGCCGAATCAGAGGCCACCGCCATCTCCATGGAGTCCGTCAGCAAGATCCGTGGATATGCCTTTTGCTCAAGCTACGCGGTCCGCCCCGCAAGGCAGTGGCTATGCCGCCCCAAAGCTTGGTGTTGAATAAAACAGTCCCAAGCTCTGCAGTCAAGCATCAAATTGGCATTCTGTCGTGTGCATCTTGGCTCTTCTTGACAATCCTTATCCCTTTCAAACCTTGCGCCAAGTCCTGCAGATCAAACGACCTACCATGGCTTCAGAAGCTACTCCGTCAGTCTCCCCGTCGCGCTCGACAAGCCCTGCGAGCCGAACAACCAAGAAGCTTCGCGCAGCTTGCAACCTCTGCCATCAAATGAAAGTCCGCTGCTCTGGAACAAAGCCATGCAGCAGATGTTTCGACTCTGGCGTCGAATGCGTGTACTCGTTTGCGGCGAAACTCGGCAAACCAAAAGGAAGCAGGAATAAAAAGACCCTGGAACGCCTGCGACAAATGAGCGAGGCTGCTTCCGGTGGACAAACAACGCCGCCTTGCCTCCCCTCCCCACGCCATCGAAGTGATTCCAGCGTCTCCAAACCAGTGGAATCAACCCCTGAACCAGACTTCAGCCGGGGGTATTCAGGTATCGACACGACCGAAGGCGACTACTTTAGTCTATATGGCCACTTGACGCCCATGTCCCGAGTTGGCGGTTCAAGTAGCTCAAATTCCGATTCTCTCGAAGACTTTGGATTTGACTTTGACGTACAAAACCAGTGGAATGTGAGTCCTATCTCCCGATCGCAGTTGCTTGTGTTCAATTTGAAGACGAGCGAGGCTGACAGCGCCAACAGTTCTCCAGTCTGCCCACCGAGAATCTAATGATTGATCCGTGTCTTCCGAATCCCGTGAATCTGGACGCGCTTTTCAGTCCACCTCTCTCGGTCTACGGAAACCCTGAACTCGAATGCACAATCCCGGATCAATCGACGGCAGCCTTTGAAGACTCAACCCTTCCAGCAAATTTCACTACTCAGCCGGTACCATCGAAGCAGCACTGCGAATGCCTTCGCATCCAAGCTGAAGGTCTCGTCCGACTCAAAGATACGGAGCGACAGTACGGTAGCATTCGCAGCGATACAATCCTAGCGACAAGCCTAGACGCACTCAATACCTCGATGGCTCTCTTGCGTTGCTCACGTTGCCAGTCGGATCACCAAACACTCATTCTGATGATCATGTCGCTGAGCCTTGTGTTTCGCTGGTTGCTTCGATTTTCAGAACGACAGCAGGACGACTCTCTGCTGTCTCTACGCATCACTCTCGGCGAACACGAAATCTCATCTCAAGAGCCGCTCGACGTCATCAGGAAGTCACTGGTATCACTGGCATTGCAAAAGGCTCGGGAAACGTTTAATATGGTGCGGAATTGCGTGGCGCGGCTGAACGACCTCGAAGATGCGGCGGGCGTCGGTGGGGAACTCGATGCCATGAACTTGCGGCTAGCAGTCATGCAACTGGACACCATATTTGGGAAACTACCTGAGTCGGCATGAACAATGCAGACTTGGGCGACACGAAAATCATTGGGAGCTCCGGAGTACAAGGATTAGACAGATACAACGGCGGGCAGTACAGGGAATGTGCAAACGAAAACTTGGGGGGCCAAGGGAAGAGACGCAGAATCAAATACATGGTATTCTACCACCTTCATCAGTCAACTCCTAGAACCAGCGTGGCTTGAGCGCCCGTATGGTATGACTTGTGCAAGCATGTCTTCCTTCGAGTCCACTTCGGTGACCGTAGTCCTTCCTTCCTCTTTTCGTAAGCGTTGACCAGTCCCTCCCTGTTTCTTCATTGTGTTCCCACGAGTGGTTGCACCAGTCTTGACTAATGAGTTTCTATGTATGGCATATGTGTCTCTTCGACATTGCGACTAGCATTTGACACGAGGCAGAATCTTCTTCGTACGTCATCGTGCAGTGACCACACACGGCGCTTAAACACGATTGAGCTATTCCGCAATTCCAACGCCATCGTACCTGACAACGAGAAATGGAACAAAAGTAGTGCTCGAAATTTTGAAGCACTTGGTATTTGGAAAAATGCTGTCAAGTGAACTGTCTGAACTGCTCCATTTTCTTCCTCTAACCTCTCCGGCGGAAGCTCAGCAGCGGGCCGTCCTTCGCGTTCACCACGTGGTCGTAAAGTTGATACTCGCCGACACGGTGCCGACCCCACTCGGCCCCAGGGCTTCCCTCTCCCAGCCTCTCGCCGTCCGCCAACTTGAAGTCAAACTCGACCAACACTGCCGCGAAAGTGAGCATCAGCTCATTCATGGCCAAACCCTTGCCGATGCATCCTCTCGGTCCAATTGAAAACGGCGTGTGTACGCTGTGGATGTTTTCGACTTCTCGTCTTCCGCCTTCCGCCTCGTTTGCGATCCAACGCTCTGGTCTGAACTCGAAGGGGTCGCCGCTGATGTGGTGCTCGTTGTGCTGGATTGAGTAGGTGGATACGCCGACTTCGCAGCCGCCGGGAATGTATTCGTTGTCGACAGCAATGCCGCCGTCTAGAACGGTGCGCCAGGGGGCAGTGCCGACGGCAGGGGAAAGGCGTGCGGCTTCGTCAATGCAAGCGCGGAGGTAGACGCAGCTGCTCAGCTGTGGCCCCGTGCGGACCGATGCAGCCGAAGCAAAGGTGGAGCGAACCTCTTCGACGACGCGAGAGTAAGCGGCCGGGTTATGTGAGAGGTAGAAGAAGGCACCGGCCATGATTGTCGAGGTCGTGTCGGCACCTGCCCAGGGTATCAGCATGCTTGTCTTGAACCATCCCAGTCAGCATTCGGCGTCACTTACCGGCAACAATCAAAGTGGTGCTCTCGGATGCTACCTCGGGAAGGCCGAATCCAGAACCAGTCTCCGGATCCGTCGCTTTCATCAAGGCGGAAAAGATGTTGTTGTGGCTCCGGGTCCCCAGCTGATCCTTGGCCGCAATATCCTGCAACATCTGCTTGGTAAATCCGAGGAAACGGTTGCGTCCGAGGATCGCCTTTGGGAAGAGCTCCCTGTCGAGGCGCCTCCAAAGCAGCTCAGGAGCGTGTCCAACGGATCCAATTCGAACGTTGGAGTCTGCGATGGCTTCGAGGACATAGCGGTGCTCCGGCTTCTCCATCAGCTTGTACTCCATGCCAAAGATCACTTCGGCCATGATATCGAAAGTGAGGAAATCGCCTTTGAGAGCACTATCAGCTTTCTGTTTGAGTCTAGAATCATTTGGAAAATACTCACACCACCGTGCCATGTTCTGAGGCTTGGACCATCCATCCTGGTCAATCGGGGCAGACAATGAGCTTGGACTCAATCCCAGGGGCAAGACATCCAGAAAATTCTGCACGTGCCTCATGATTGCAGGCTCGTAGGACTTGAGAGCGGCGTCGGAAAAGCCTTGGCTCACAACACGACGCTTGCGAGCGTGCTCCTTGCGGTCACGGGCTGTGACTGTGTTTGGAACAAAGTGGACGGCAACCATATAGCTCTCTCCCTTGATGACATTCTTTCCATGTCCGTAGATGTCTGTTTCGGAAAATCCTGTTAGCTGCCATGTTCCAGGACACGGAGTGCTGCAGGCAGACAAACCTTTGAGGCTACCAGCGGAGTTGAACATGACTTTGTTTGGTGCATAGCGGACCTTGTCACCGTACTTCTGGTGACACCTCCACTGGTCGATAGGGATATCGCCTTTCCAGGAGTGATATGCCGAGTAGAGGTTTGTGATTTTTGCGAGGAATGGTCCAGGGTACTTGGCCAGGGGATGGAAGTAAAGCTTGTATACAATGTCCACAACGACCTTTAAATTTGTAAGTGACATTCTTCTCAAAGAGATGAACAAGACTTACAATTCCAATCGCCACAGTGAAGAGAACAAAGAGAGTCAAATTAGCAACCCTGCCCAGCCTGGAAAAGATGGCAGCAGCAGGGATCGAGGGCCGCTTCGAGTATCTTCCCAAGAGAAAGAAAAGATCATGAGAGAGATGCTTAGAAGACTGAGCGAGAAAGGCGTCTTGGAAGTCCATGTTGGATCGAAGAGGGGGAGTCCCTGAGCTAATCTAGACAAGTGGAAGTGATCTGTTGCAGAGAAGTGTATTGTGTAAGTCGCGATTCTTGGTCCTTTTGAATATCCCCAATTCCGACGAGTTCATTGGGCAGTTCCTGTCTCCTGATGGAAAGGCCTTTGTCGGCACGTATGACTGACTACACTAATTCACCTGAGTATGGGAGAGAATAAGCAGCAAATCCACGGATTGCCGCGGACGCTCCGTGGAAGGCGAGTGATGCGACTCGGAGACACAAATGGCAGAGACGAATCCAACATCATTCGAGGCATCCTGCCTCCAAATTCGCCGTAGACACTTGTGCGGTCAGCAGGATGCTCCCTCTGGGTTTTCGGACCACTGCAAGAGTTCTCCATCGGATGCTGAGTCCACACTACCGCGCAACATAGAAGCTCCAAAGAGGAGTTGGTATTTCGGCAGCAGTACGGGGAGCGAATGAGCACTGAACGTCTAGAAGCTTGGTCAAGCATTGCAACAAGGTTACTCTTCCGCCTTGATGCAAAGTCATGACCTCGAGATGTAATTCGATGCAGAGACGCACGAGAAACTGAACATGCAATGCTTTCGTCATCTGCCTGGCGCATTCCGGTTGGACAAGACTGGTCCAACGACGACAGGCCCGGATCGTGAGGTAAGAAGGATCCTCGTTGAGAATAGACCTTGGAACACGAGTCCAAGATCCACAAGGCTGAGCTCTCACGAATTGACAGTGCCCAAATCTTCAATTTCCAAAATTTGGCTCTCGAAGCCACACAATCGGGAACCACTACTCCAGGGTCTGCGGACCTGCAGCGTTCTGGAAGTAAGCTGAGTCGAGTTCCCAGCCAAGCCACTCACGGCGAATAATCGCGGCTCGATGAGACGGTCGCGTTGGAGAGAAAGCGAACATAGCCCACGCACATGTCGGCGACTACTTTCGGTTAGTATATGCGGCCGGGCCCTTTTGGGAAAGAATCACTTCCACTTTACGAACACCCAGAACAACATAAGATTTCCATGTTGCAAGGCCTCTCGATCTGCGTCAAAAGCCATTACTTTCTTCCATGTTTTCTTGGGCACCTGGGATTGTCGCAGTGATAATCCAACCCCAATCCTCCTCTTCTCTCAGCCCTCCCGAATCGCAACCTCTTCAAGACAATTCATCCATCGTTCTTGATTTGGCAAATCTCTTGAGCTCATCATCTCCTCGACACCTTTAAGCCGCACGAATAGTACCTCGAAAATGGGCTCGATCGTCGACCTCTTTGCACAATGCGCCGCAGAGCATGCCTCGCGTCCCGCCCTAGACGACTGGACAAAAGGACCGTCGTCTCTTCGCCAGTACACGTATCGCGAAATCGACATCGCATCAAGCAACTTCTGCCAAAAGCTGAAAGCCCACGGCCTTCGAAAAGGCGACCGCATCCCCCTGCTGGCAGCAAGATCGCCCGCAATGGTGGTGGCAGTCCTTGCAATACTGAAGCTGGGAGCCTGCTACGTACCCGTCGACCTGAGCTCCTGGGGCCCCGAACGGATCGAGACCACGCTCAGTATCGTCGGTGCCAGGACTGTCGTCTGCACCGAAGAGTTGGACGCGCCGCTGGCTGGATACGAGATCATCCGCTTTGCGAACGAAGACATGGTTTTCGATCAGGTCCACGACGGCTCTGTTGAGGATGCGCCTTCGCCGGATGACTTGGCGTACATCATCTTCACCTCTGGCTCGACAGGAAAGCCAAAGGGTGTCATGGTGGCGCATCGTTCCATGGCCAACTATGCTCGGAGCAATGGTCAAGAATCCTCCTTCAACGTCAAAGTCACTCCACGCAGCCGGGTCTTGATGTTATTCTCCATCGCCTTTGACGGTAAGTCCACCAAGGGTATCACCCTACCCCTGAACCTGTTATTGATCGGTCGTCTTATGCAGGTTGTGCTGGCGTCTTATTCAGCACCCTCTGCAACGGAGGCTGCCTCGTCATCGCTAGCCCAGAAACCTTTGCAAAGGCAGCACAAACGTGCACCGAACTTCCTCTGACGCCAAGTATACTCATGGCCCTGGATCCAACGTCCGGATACTATTCGGTCGAGTCTGTCCTCCTGGGCGGAGAGAAGCCCTCAGAAGCCCTCGTCAATGCTTGGGCGAACCCTAAACGAAAGGTGTGGAACGCGTACGGCCCCACAGAAGCAACCTGCGTCACGTTGATGGCAGAGCTGCAGCCAGGAAGTCCGATAGTGCTAGGCTATCCCGTGAACAACACGTCTGTCATTTTGCTGGACGAGTCCGGAAACGAAGCAGACGAGGGCGAAATCTGCATCGGTGGCCTTGGGCTCGCCGTCGGCTACTTCAATGACCCCGAACGGACCGCGAAGGCTTTTGTGATGCACAAAGGCGAAAGATTATACAAGAGCGGCGATTTTGGCAAGATGACATCGGCTGGCATCACCTTCGCCGGCCGCAAGGACAGCTTGGTCAAGAACCGCGGGTTCCTGGTCAACCTGGAGACCGAAATTGAACCAGCCCTTCTGAGCGTAAGTTCAGTCACCGCCGCAGCCGCCTTGATGGAGAACGGTCGTCTACACGCTTTTGTCACGCCGTCCAGCGCTGCTGATGGGTTGAGGGAACGACTGCTCCAGGAATACTCAAGCTTCCTTGTGCCGGACAACATCGTAGCGTTGGACCAACTGCCCATGACCAGCAACGGCAAAATAGACTTGAAGGCGCTCCGAAGTCTTGTGGTCGACGATGCAGAAGATGCCGTCATGAGCGGAGAAGACCTGGAGCCCAAACAGGCCGTGATGGAGGCGTTTAGAACCGCACTCGGCGTCCGCCTTTCAGATCTTTCAAATAATCAGTCATTCCGAGAATTAGGCGGGCATTCCCTCGCAGCTGTCCGCATCACGACAACACTGAGGAAGCATTCGTACTCAATCACGGTTCCTCAGATATTTTCTCTGGACACTGTCGAAGCGATTAGCGACGCTTTGGTCAAAGTCACTGCGGAGGCGGCGGACCATCCCTCGGACAGTATTGAAGAGGAGCAAGCATTGTGGCAGCCAGTGGAGCACCATTTTGGCAAGAGACCTGCCTCTGTCATCAAAGTTGCACCAATGACCGACATGCAGCTTAGGATGGTGCACGGCACGATCGAGTCCCCATCCGTCAACTACATCCGGGTCAGCGCGACATTTGATCTCCAAAACGGACGCAACATTGCATCCAAGCTCAAAGAGGCCTGGTATGCAGCCGTTGGTAGCCACGAGATTTGTCGAACGACATTCCTGCTCTCAGAAGGTGCGGGAGTGCAACTCATCCACGACGAAGCGTCGATGGCCTGGACAGAAGACTTCATCCAGGACGCCGACTTTGACGAAGCCTGCCGCAGGCTCGACAACTGGGAAGGCAGCGATCCCGTCGCTCTGGAGCTGCCTCACGTCTCTTCCCTGTCATCCGTCCAGCTGTTGACAGTTCCCGGTCAACGGACTCGTCTGACGTGGACGGTGCACCACAGTCTGACGGACGGCTGGTCCATCGCCAGCTTCGTCAACGACTTTGCGCTCGCCGCCGCTACAGGAAACACTGCGATCCTCCCACGGCGGCCGAGCTTCGCCGCAGTCTCCAGGTCCATCAGGTCGCTGCAGGCGTCGCAGGAAGCTGAGGCTCGCAACTACTGGGCAAGCAAGATTGGCCAGCTGGACGTCGTGCCTCGCCTGACACTCCCTCAGAGCTCGACTCCCACGTCAAACAAGCAGTCGGAGAGATCCATCCGCCTGCGCATGGCGCCGACCGACTTGGAACAAGTCTCGCAGGTCGCCAAAGTCACGCCGGCGGCCATTTTCTACGCCGCTTGGGCCGTCGTGCTCTCCAAGTACTGCGCATCCAAGGACGTCATCATGGGAGCAGTCCTCGCAGGAAGAAACGTCCCTGTCGAGGGCATCGCCGAAGTCTGCGGTCCACTCCTCAGCACGCTCCCTCTGCGTGTGCGTCTCGGCCATGCAGACTCGAGCTTTGAGCTTCTGCACGACGTCTTCGCGTCGCTGTGTGAGATGAGCGACTACCAGACGTCCTCCAACGCTCTCATCCAGTCGGCCACCGGAACCAAGGCGACAGACCTGTTCGAGACGCTGCTCGCCCTGCAGTACGACTTCCCCGAGGCGGCCTGGCCGTCGACCGACGTGCCCGCGCCGTACGACGTCAAAGCCACCGAGACCTCTGAGCTGCCCCTGAGCGTCCTGATCGAGTCGGCCAACGGCGCTCTGGAAGCGCGCTTCATCTACCGCCACGACCGCTTCGACGCGGCCACCGTCGAGCGCATGGCGCAGCACTTTGAAAACGTCCTGTTCGCCATGGTCGAAGGCGCCTGGAACCGCGCGATTGGCGAGATTGCACACTCCATGATGAGCCGCGTCGAGCAGAGGTCGTTGGTCGACGGCTTCGAAGGTCTGCGAGAGCCGTATGTCGGCCCCCGCACTCTGAAAGCAGCGTTCAGCGAGGCCGCCGAACGGTTTGCCTCGCTGCCTGCGCTCGAGTTCGACAGCGTCGCCGTGACGTACCGAGAACTCGACCGCCGTAGCGACGTCGTGGCATCAAGGCTTGTGAGCACAGGATCCAGGTCAAAGTTCATCGCAGTCCTCGCCGACGGCTCGATCGGGTGGATCGTGGCCATCCTGGCTGTTCTCAAGACGGGCGCGGCGTACCTGCCCCTTGACCACAAGATCGCGCACGAGCGGCAGCGGCTGATGCTGGAATTGGCCGAGACCGATCTCGTCCTGTATCCTTCGGAAGCATCCGTGACCCAGAGACTTGAAGGGGTGACGGCTCTGGCGGTCGACACGATACTCGACGAAGCCGTTGGCGCTGATCTAGACCAGGTCCCGCAGGACGACGTCCCGGCCGACGACGACGTCGTCTGTCTCATCTTCACATCTGGCAGCACTGGCATCCCCAAAGGTATGAATGCTCCCTCGTTCACTCGTTCTCCGCGTAAGCACGCCCTAACATGGCACAGGCGTCCAACTCCAGAACTCGGGTATTCTTTCGTGCCTGGCAAACCCCATTGCGAGGGCGCACACTGTCCCCGGACAGCGCAACGCGCAGGTCGTCGCGTACGGCTTCGACATTTGCGTTATGGAGATCTTCTCAACGCTGCTGTACGGCGGCGTCTTCGTGCTCAAGGACGAGAACGACCCTCTCGGCCACTTGCACATCGCCGACGCTGCCTTCATCACGCCGTCGATGCTTGGGACGCTAGACCACAACGCATACGGCCATCTCCGAGTTGTAAGTAGGAGCGTTCTCCAGTTCTCGCGTGACGGAAAGCTGATTAGAGGCCTCAGATCACGCTTGTCGGCGAAGGGGCGCCGCAAACGATTGTGGAAAAATGGGGCAGAGACCGCCATCTGATCAACGCCTATGGACCGGCAGAGGCGACGCTGTCGGTCAACTACTCGTACTGCAGAGCGGGCGAGCCGATCAACGCAGGGCGCCCGCTGCCACGCATGGCCAGCTACGTGCTGGACGAAGACAACCAGCCAGTGCCGGTCGGCTGCACGGGAGAAATCCTGCTCTCCGGGGTCCAAGTTACTCCCGGTTATTTGAAGCTTCCGGCGAAGACGCAACAGGTGTTTTTGCCGGACCAATTCCACCCGGACTTGGCCATGACCATGTACCGGACGGGCGACATTGGTCGGTGGACAGAGGACATGCAGCTCCAGGTGATTGGGCGGACGGACAACCAGGTCAAAGTGCGCGGCTCCAGGGTGGACATTCTGGACGTGGAAGCCATGATACGCAAGGCGTATCCCGCGATCGAGTCTGTGGCCGTTGTGTTGTCATCCAACAGCCTGATTGCCTTCGTCACGCCCATCGATGTCGACGTACGCGCGCTCAGGGCCGCTGTTCAGGCAAGTCTGCCGTACTACTGCCAGCCGAACCGCTTCGTGCTCAAGGACCAGCTGCCCCTGAACCAGAACCACAAGGTGAACCGCAAGGCGCTCGAGGCGTTGGAGGTTGATGTGGGATCGGCGGACTCGACGCCGCTGGAGACGGACACGGAGATGCTTGTCGCAAAGGTATGGCAGGAGACTCTGGCGACGAGCGGCAGCGAACACCGCGGCCTTGAGATTGGCGCCCTTTCGAGCTTCTTCGACGTTGGGGGACACTCGCTCCTCCAGATCAAAGTTGCGCAGCAGCTCTCGCAGGCGCTGGGCCGCAGCATCTCGCTCAAGACTGTCATCCGCCATCTCGTCCTGCGTGACTTGGCCGCTGCCCTCGACGACCATGCTTTGAACGCTCACGAGACATCCGATGCGTCTGTGGTTCCGTTCCTCAAGGCGCCGCTGGTGGAGACAAAACCGGTCATGCCGCTCTCGTCCCTTGAGGCCGAGTTTTTCGAGACCTACATGACGGCACCGGACAGTGGCGCATTCAACATGCCGTTCGTCTTTCGCGTCCACGGCATCTTTGACCAGGCACGCTTCGCACAAGCTTTTGCGGATGTCATGTCGAAGCATCCAGTTCTGCGTTCTCGCTACTTCATCGTGGATGGCAGGCCGGCGCGCGTACTGTCTGACGCAATCGAGGAACCGCAAGTCCTCACTTGTACCTCAAGCGAAGACGTCGACGCTCTGATCCAAGCCGAGATCAACACACCGTTCGACCTCGCTGTCGACCAGCCAATCCGCGCCAAGTTGTTCATCGAGAACGACACCTCAACCGTCGTCAGCATCACCATGTCCCACATCGTTGGCGACGCGACCTCGCTCGCGGTGCTGCTGGATCAACTCACCAAATCCTATGCTTCTCCTTCTCTTTCGTCTTCCGCTCAAGGAGCACCAGTAGACCGCTTCGCAACTTGGACAAAGTGGCTTTCCACTCACCTGCCTGCACCTGCAAATACCATCTCTTTCTGGAGGCAGCACCTTGCCACTGCGACACCCAACTTGCTCACCTCTTTCACGCAAAGGCAGCCCTCGCATCGCGGGTCCTACCTCCACGTTCCCATCCCGCCGCGTCTGCACTTGGCTCTCAAGCGCCGCGCCACCCGCTCGCGCGTCCCGCCGCACAGCATCGCGCTGGCTGCGGTCGGGCTGACGCTGGCAACGATGACGAAGCTGCCTGCAGGCGAGGATATCGTGCTTGGCGCACCGTACGCGAATCGTGCCGAGGAGGGTACGGGCGACATTGTCGGGTTGCTGCTGGATCGAGTCGCAATCAAGATCCCCTTTTCTTCCGTTGCAGGTGGTAGAATTGAGAATGAGAAGGGGGAGAGCGACAAATCGAGCGTTGCAGCGCTCCTCGCTGCCATTTCGGCATCGAGCCAGGCGTCGCTGGCACACTATGTGCCGCTGGCTGACGTTGCGCGCGCCGTCTCTGCCTCTCCCTCTACCTCTGTCTCCACGCACACCTTCCCCCCGCTCTTCGACAGCATGGTGACATACCACACGGCGCACGAAACGAGCACACGCGTCCCGCACTTCGCGCTGCCCTCCTCGCAATCCGAAGACTCTGGCATCCAGGCTGATCTGGCCGCAGACGGCGCAACGCAGACGCAGACGGTCCTCCTGCACGCCCACGCGCGCGGCGCGAAGTACCCGCTCATGTTTGAGTTCACCGAGTCGCCGTGTGGCGGGCAGCTGGCGTTGGACCTGGAGTACGACGAGGCCATGTTCGACGGCTGTGTCGTAGATGAAATAGCGAAGCTTGTCGTGGCGACGTTGGAGTTGGTTGTTGCTGAAGAGACGACGCCGTTGGAGGAGGCAAGGGCGAAGCTGAGTGAGCTATGGGAAGCCACGGGCGGACGAGGGAAGGTTGGCGATGGTGAGATAATGATGGATATGGACGTTGAGGATGGGCTGCCGGTCGTTGTGGCGGTCGAGGCTTGATTGATTGACGGGTAGAGAGATGATGGCCGAATGTTCTGTCTGTTTGACGTTGTAGCTTTTCCTTCCTTCTTGTGTTCAAGCGTTCGTGGTTCTTCTCATGTTGACGATGTAGGCTTGTTTTGTGATTCTGAATCGATAATGATCAAACAAAACTTTGTCCCCGTTGGCTCTCTAAGCAGTCTTGGCAAGTCTCCATAACAAAGCGCAACAAGTTTTGGTCGAAGAAAGCCGAGATGACTGGCTGGCGGTCGTTAGCACCGTTTAGAAAGAGGGTTGATTGAAGAACGGGGAGGAAGGGAAAGGGCGATTTTGAAATAAATTCCCGAATATGTGAGAGAGATTGTTGTTGAATGCAGAAGATTCGAAATATGCAAGTAGAGTCTGAAGGGTCTATAGGTAGTAGAAGAGTATGTAAGAGGATAGGTAGGGAGAATGCAGATGGGGTTTTTCCAATATCTACCGCCATAAGTGGCAGACAACTACCAAAGACACCAGCTCCGCCAATCATGCCTTGCCGACCTTGAAGGAGAGAACCTGTACATATAAATGTCAACTTCATCGCGAAGAGGGCGAGAAATAACGGTGAACTCACATCGTTCTTGCCCACAGCAACCAAATCATCTTCGCCTACACGCACGCCACCAACCGTCTCGGCAAACGCCAGCGGTGCATCGCCCATGACCTTTCTATACACATCACCAACGGTACTGCCCTTCTTGACGAGGACGCAATCGCGAAAGACGGCCTGGGTAGCAGCACCGGAGCCGCCGGCGCCAAAGCCGTGGATGGTGCGGACGGGGAAGACGGGTACCAGTCCTAGCAGCTCAGCGGCACGGGTCAGCACCTGGACGACACCCGTGCTGCCGAAGCGGTACAGCACCATGTCCTTGAGATTCTCGATGCGTTGCTTAAGCTTCTCGTCCATCTCCAAAAGGCCCCCGCCGTCGGGCTCGCCCGCTTCCAGCAGGTCCTCGCGCGTGTCGACAAACTCGCTGCCTTCGGTGTATCTGATGAAGCCTTGCTTGGCAAGGCGCCGCAGGAAAACCTCACTGACGGCGGAGCAGAGGACAATGGTTTGTGGGTCGTGGATCTTGGTGATTTTGGCAATGTTCTAGGATAGTCAATTATTCGTTCGCGGAGGTCGTGAGGCAGCGAGGACCAACCTTGTCAGCATCTGGATGGTCTATTTTGTTCAGGGCAATGACGGTAGGGAACTTTTCGTCGATGAAGGCGTTGACGACCTTTTCTATCGTCTCGTTGGACCAGTGCTCCAAAGGTTCCTTCAACTGTAGACGGTCGAGGCAGCGGGCGACAACGGTAGAAGTACTGCCGTAACCAGAGAATTGCGTTTGGAGCGTCTCAACAGCGTTGGCCTCTGTGGCGAGGTCAGCATCTACACTCTGAAAGCGGCGAGAAGTTGGTTGGAACTCACTTACGGCGACGTGCCGTCGTCTGATTGAACCCCTGGAGAGACTGTGAGTTCTTGAACCATCAACAAGAGTGCGAAGCATACCATTTCTCCATCAAGTTTCCCTGCACCCAGCGCACAATCTCAGAGCGCAGCCATGCAATGTCTTGTGAAGGATCATAACCTCGTGTTGCCTTGCCTGAGCCGCCCAGTCAGCAAACGACGTGCTCCCAAAAAAACGGTTTCTCTTCATTTTCTACCGCCAGCTCCTCATCCCGCCAACTCGGGGACCGCGCCTCACTCACCCTCGGCGTCTGTCGCGCCACTAACATCGACCACGTGCACCAGCGCATCCGCATGTCTCAGGTCGTCCAAAAAGCGGTTTCCCAGCCCCTTGCCCTCGTGTGCGCCTGGAACGAGACCTGCCACGTCCAGCAGCTCAATCGGCACTGATCGCCGACCGTCCGTGCAGCCGCCGTAGTTGGGTTTGCATTTGTCCTGCAGGTCGAAGCGCGCGCATGCGCACTCGATTTGAAGGTATCCGATTGCGCGCTGCGGGTCGATGGTGGTGAACCTGGTCAACAGACTCAGCGTCACATTTCGCGAGTTGGTCGCGGGTTGGAGCGGTGGCCGCGGGTGGTGGTTCGATGGTACGATGACGTGGTGGGGCGGCTTACGGGAAGTTTCCTGAAGAGCGCAGTTAGTAGGGCTTGAGGGACTGTATATTATAACGGCGTGACACGTACCAACTTTCGAGGTCGCGTCTGTCAAGCTGGCGCGCATCGATTCAGCAAGGTGTGGTAGTCGAGGGAATTAGCTTGGCGCACCTGTTGAGCGTGGTCGACTTTCCCGACGACGGCTTGCCAACAAGGCCAATCAATGGATCGCGAGGCATTGCGGTGACCAGGTGTCGAGGTAGGCTTTGTGTTGAGGGCCGGCGCAAGAAGAGGTAGCTTGTCTCGCGGCGTGGACTGACGGTACCAGACTGAAGCGAAAGAAATGCGGATGCCGTCACCGCGACTTTCTTTTCGCTTATCGATAGGAACGTAACGGCGGTGTCCAATTGCAGGCCGCAGCTCTATTCCGCAGTGATCAGCCGGAGCCCCTCGAAATCGGTCTGGGCGCCGAGACATGTTGACGCTGGGGCACACTTGTATTTCATCGTCGTTTGGCGTTGCGAACCAGGCACATTGAACCTCGTCTTTCTTCTTGGTAAGTGTATTTCATAAAGCTCGTCTTATTGCTCGCCCATCCGCTTCACTTTTCCCCACGAGCATAGTCAAGGGTTACTACGCCGAATCGTATCAGACCCTAACTCTAGTACCATCCATAAGAAGCAAAAAAAGCATTATCAACCTTCCATGCAAAGCCCATGCCGGACAAAATACCGGCCGCCGAATGAACAATTATCGTATAAGAACAGGAAGGGGAGGAAGAAGAAATCTGGAAAGTGGGCTCTGCTTCTTAGTGCAAGGCGGCGCCCAAAAAGGTCGAGACGAGGACGACCAGACTGAAGATGAAAGGAGTAGTCTCCAAGCTGGGGATGGGGACAGCAGCAGCGGCGCCGGTCTTCTTGCCACCAGTCGCACCAGCGCCCTTGCCAGAAGCTGTCGCGGTAACCTTGCCGGAGCCAGCGGTAGCGGTGCCCTTCGACTCGGTGCCAGCGTTCTGAGAGCCGGGGCCATCGAGACCCTTGGGCGTACCAGCACCCTCGGACATGTACTTCTTGGCCGGTTCCGGAATGGCGGGCAGAGCGTCCGTGTCAACATCCCAGGTGTTGGACTTCTTGGGGCACTGCGAAGGAGGGCCGTTGGGCTTATAGCCGCCGTCTCCCTCGGGTGGCGGGGTCCTGGCCAGAGCATCCTTCAAGGCCTGGTAGTCGGGCTTGGGGTTGACCTGGTCGCCCTCAATTTCGACAAGACCGTACTTGTTGCCCTCTTCGGACCACTCGTACACAAGACCGCCGGAGTAGACCGAGATCATATCGGTGCCGTACAGCGACCTCACCTCTTCGAAAGTACGCGTACCCTTGTTGCAACCGTACTCGGAGAGGAAAAGGGGAATAGAGTATTCGCCGTATTGCTTGACCTTGGCATCCCAACCAGACTGGGTAAACGAAGAGGGGTTGCACCAAGAATAGTCGTTGAAGGCGAAGAAGTCGGATCGCTCGTCGTCGGTGCCACAGTTCATGTAGGTCGCAGTCTCGTAGCGGTTGGACTCGACGTCGGCAGCGGAGTAACCGCAGGGAATCGGACGGTAGCCCATGGAACCAATGTACTGCTTCATGTCACGGGTGACAGCCTTGACGTAGGGAGCAGACCCAGTGCTCTGCTCGTCGTTGATGACCTCATTGCCGGAGAAGAAGAGCAAGGTGTTGGTGTAATTGGCAAATGCGTCAATGGTCGCAAAAACGTTCTGGAGGTAAACATCGTTGTAAGACGCCTTGGGCTCGGCGCGGTTGATGGAGTATTTGGGGGTGTTGACGTCGAGGGCCAGGTAAATTCCAGCGTCGGCCAGCTCGTTCATGCACTCATCGTGAGTCTTGGAGTTGTCGACAGTGTAGATGCGAACCACGTTGACGCCCAATTCCTTGAAATACTTGACATCACGCTTGCAATTGTCTGGGTTGGCGAGCGGGTCGTCGAGGTTGGAAGAACCACCGGGCTGGTAATCGATTCCACGGACGTAGAAGCGCACATCGCCAGCAAAGAAAGCATTGCCCTTGACGGTGACGGCGGGGAGCTTGTTGTTTCCAGTCTGGGTGGCAAGGGCCGGAGCAGCCGCTAAGGCGGCACCGAGGAGAGTGGTGCCAAACTTCATTGTGGGTGAAGATGGAAGAAGGGGAGATACGAGGTTGACGAGTCGTCGAGATGGAGAGCCAGCGAGCGAAGGAGTCGAAGGAGATGGTTGATTGTAAAGAGAAGGGAGCTCAAAAGAGTGAGAGACTTCCCAGAGAAGAAGCAACGGAATTAGTTGACGGTCAAGCTGTGTGGAGGAAGGAGGAGGTTGGCAGACGGGACTGAGTGTAGACGGGCGAGAGGAAAGGCGGGTGGGAGGGGCTGGCCACGGGCTTTGTAGGGCAGGAAAAGGAGAGCAGACAGGGCACACACATGCAGGCAGAGGCAGAGGCAGAGGCAGGGATGGCAGAAAGGCAAGGTGCCAGGTGCCAGTCCAGTAGGCTGAAGGTTTGGTTTGCAGTCGCAGTTGCACTCTGTCGATCGAAGGAGGGGCCCCCGGCGCACAAGTCACCACCACCACCACTCATGAAACCAAACGATGTCATTTGCTCAATCTCAGACGCCCGTTGGCCTGCTCGCCAGGGCTCCCCAGCGACCCAATACGGCCTCTGACGGCCTGACAATTGTCCCTCTGCCACCTCTGAAAACCATGGCGACTATAACTACCTACGGCTCGTCTGCAGCGACACCATTGAACGACGTGCATGGTTGCTAGCACTCCAAGCACTCCAAGCACGCCAAGCTTCAACACGAACTCCAGCTGGACTGTACAGCAGCTTAGCTTGACCGGGGCCGAGTGGAGAGACCCCGTGTGCTATTTTTGTTCCACACCTACATGTACCTTACCCACTCCTTCTCGCATCCACACCCAGCCACGCCGTCTCTTCCCAGTCGCCGTGCTGTCCAAGTCTCCAGACGACGCTCCAGCAGCGGGCCGATCCAAATCCACCCGTTGCTCTAGGAAGCCCCTCCGCTGTCATGATTGACAAAAGGTCCAGCCGCCGTGCATGTTGTTGCCTTACACCGCCATGCCCACAAGGACACTGCTGTTTATTCATCGTCATTTCAAACCCCAAGCCAATCACCAGCTGCAGCTCGTAAAGCCTGCCATGGATCCGAATTTCCCATGCGAGCCTTTTTGCCTTGTCTCGTCGGTCTGGCTGCTCGGGGCGTTTGCGAAATCTTGGAAAAGTCAAATTTGAAACCGCCAGTGCCAGGTTGCTGTCCAACCGCTACACCACCACAGCATGGCCGTCGTTTGCAACCGGCCACCGTCAATGGCAACGACGCGGCTGCGGGCGCAAGAGCACCAGTAACGGCGTGCATTGGTTCTGTTAGGCGCTGCAATCCTCTGCTAAGTATCCGAGTAGACCGCTGCATGTCGTCAATGACATTTGCCTCGGCTGCCTTGAGGCTGAGACGGAGCGACGGAGAAAGTCTCTTTGGGTTCGTGTTTCTGTACGGAACGTGTGGTCGGACTGGGTGGAGCTTGGACGGCGGTTAGGCCTACGCCACAAGAAACGCTCCCGAAGTGGCGTCGGCCACGAAACCAATGCGGGAAACGAGGTGCTGACCCTCTGCTGCTGTGCCGTCTGGGCAAGCCAACCCAAGCGCTTTGCAAGTCTTCGCAAGTCTTCCCTCAAGAAGGAGCAGAGCGCCAGCAATAACCACCAGATCAAGGTTAACGTTAGGGGTGAAACAAAATGTGGACTGACCGGGGGATCCACATTTGCTGCTCCTGCGCTCGAGACAGGAAACAGAACAGAAAAGTCCAGTCAACCAACCACCAACCACTCCGCCCTGACAGTTCACCTTTGATCAAACATTTCCCCAAGACCCCAGTGTGCGCCACGGTACCCGGCAGAGCCTCAACTCTTCAACCCGCAACAAAAGTAATAAATGCCTGGCCCCATCTTCTTCTTCTCCATCCGCCTCCGCATCGCGGCTCATGCTGTGCTCCCGCCAACCATCAAGCGGTGGTCTGCGTCGGTCGGGGGATCCGCGCGCATCGTCTGTTTTTGGTCGGCCCCCTTTCTCCCTGCCATCCCCAACAGCATGCCCCCGCTATGACGATCAACGCCCGCGCCCGTCCCGACCCATCGACGGGCGTTCGAGAAGCGTCAAGCGCGGAACGGGCGCCCCCCTCGCTTCTTGACAGGCGGGAACACCTGCACTGCCTCCCTCCTGGCGTGCCTGAGAGCTGGCGGGCTGCTGGCTTGCCAGGCACGACATCCAAAAACAATGCACCCAGCCGTGGCTTGTCTTCGGCCTCTCAATCACGACGAGGAGGTCGCAACTTGCTTCTCCGTCTACCAATGGCCACGCCCTGCCACTCGGGATCCAACCTCCCCAGAACCTCCCCATCCTCCTTGCCATCGTTGTTGCTTCCAACACACGGCGCTGGTGCATGACAGACTGACGTGATTGGCCTCGCGACCCACAAATTATCTCGCCGCACGCGCCGCAAAAACAACCTTAAAACAACCTTCTTGGCTTTTGTGACACCCGGGCCAGGCGCCCCCGCCCCACTCTCTCCAGCTGTCTGTCTCTCCACTCAGCCCGGCGAATGATGGCGAGAGATGGTCACCGTTTGTACGTATGAAATACCTGAACATTGAAGGATTAGCGCAACGTTGATCCACAGTTGCTCTTCCTGCTGCAATGGCACGGAATTACAGTCTGGCACGCAGGAGCTGGCGGTGCCATGTGTGTGCTCTCACAGCGCGCGACAAAAACAGTGACGTCATGCCTCAACCATCCCATCAAACCTCACCACCCGGCATGAAAGCAAAAGCAGGAACAATTTCAATTCCAAGAAAACCGCACTCTCAACATACCCGTCCGCAAGCACGTCATCGACCATCCCATCCCATCCCAATGCACCGGACCCGTGAAATGAGCCTGACCGCAGTAGGTGACCTCACAACACTGCCGATACAGCAGCAGCAATGAAACAACAATTACCTAGACGAAGAGAGAGAAACAAAAATCTAACCGGCAGCCCGCGGAGACGATGCGTGAGTAATCACTGCTCCCGCGATCCAGGGCAAACCGTTCATCGTGTGTCTGCGATCCGCTCGAATGGGTGGGCGGGTGGTGTAGATACCGACGTTCCGGCCCGGGGTGTGGATGGGGTACCTAGGCTAAGGTGGGTTTGTCGGCGGGAAAGTAAAGTGGGTAAATTGGTGCAGTCAGGGGAGACGAGTGGGTGGAGCTGATAGCCATGCCGGGCACACACACAAGCACGATTGCTCTTACCTGTCTTTGAGGTGAGATGAGATGACCGCATGGCTGGTGGCTGCGTAGGGCTCGGGGTAGAGCGCGGTGGCGTGTGCTGCTTTGCTTCTGCGGTTATGGGAATTGGCCGACTGCAGTGGATATCTACGTGCTGGTAAAAGTTACTGGTAGTCGGTCAAGATTAGAGCAGGCGCTGTAGGCGCGTAGGCAAGGCAGACTACACTGTGTATCGGTACGTGAGATGGGCGGGGACATGAGATGGGCACACCAACAGGGGCCAATGTGAAGGGGGAAAGTGTGAAAAAAGCTTAATTGGCACCACGCTCTGGCTGTAACGTTTCCGCCCACTCGAGACGAACGCTCTAAAAACTCACCCCATCTTTCCTCTCCTATCACGCCCCCCTTCCCCTGCATCAGTTCAGTAAACATACAACCACTCTCAAGACTTCCGACAGCATTCCAGCCAAACAGCCAAACGCGATGCACAGACCAAACATCTCTAGAGCACATCGAAAAGCGTGATAAGCCCAAAGCAACATAAATTATCCGCGCACACTGTAGGCGCCGTAGGTTTTGTCCTTGTCGGATCGACTGGTGGCCTTTTTGCAAAACGATTTCCTCGAGCTTAACGCACTTGAGATCTATCTCGAGTCGCCGCATTACCTTAGCCACCGCAGCCGCGCCGCAGCGCCCAGCTCAGCCCTTTCCGATCTCCGAACACATGTGGCAAGTACAGGCGGGGCGCCAAGGCACGTTGGCCACCGAAAACCCCATTTGCTTGCTTGCGTGCAGGTGTTGTGGTGTTGACGCTTGACGCAGCGATGCAGCGAGGTCGTGACGCGCAAACAAACTTCTCCCGCCCGCACCGTCCATACGCGAGAAACAAGCCAAATGTACAGGCTGTGCTGGACAGAGGCGGAGCAGCAGTCGCCCAGAACCTCAAAAAAAGCACAGGAACGATGACAAGAATAACATCAGCAAGGAAAATAGGGGGCGGGTACCTGCGCCTCACCTACCCATGGAACTACCTACGTACCTATCTTACAAGCAGGAACAGCACGGTACCTATCTACACTTCAGTACATAGAGTCAGTCAACGCGCCAGGGACGGCTGCTGGCGGCTGGCGGCGGCGGGTCCCCAGACGACTTGAGTTTTACTCGCGCTTGGGCGCTTGGGTTTTCTTCTTTCTACCACGCCCAAGGCAAAGGCTGCTGGGTCTCGGCTGCATATATATGTGTACATAGAGTTGGGACTATGAATCGATGGAAGGAGAAAGACGTAAATTTGGATGCGGCTCGGCGACGTGGCTTCCTTGGGCCTGGGCTTGGGCTTGGGTGCGGGCTTGGGTGCGGTGAGGCTGTGTTGGAGACGAGACGAGATGAGATGAGGCTGGTCGAAAGTAAGGGAACGAAGTATGGGTGGGTGGATGGGACTGACTGCCTGATGGTGTTTTTCTGAAGTGAAAGGGTGAGGTTGAGGTAGGCGCAGAAAGTTCGAACGAGGATAGACATTTCTCAAGTGTTTGCGTGTGAACGACATCTGTCTCTTCTCTTCGTCCACTATTCATGCCCATCGAAAACCAGAGAAAAAGAAACAGGGAAAAGAGAATCAAAGATCCGTCGTCGCCTGCGCGACCACTATCCAGTCACTTTCCAAGACCGGGCCGCGCTTCTCTCCTGCGCTCGTCCTTCCACCTCCTGTACAATCCAAAACGACTGTTGATCCAGACACGAAGAGACGCACGAGCAGACACCTCGTCATGAAAGGGAGGGATAAGGTACAGAGGGTCGAGGAGGAGGGCGCAGCAGAAAGGAAAAAAGGCAGGTCAAAAAGGCTGCTTACGAATAAAACCACAGCAAACTCGCTCTCTGCTGCACTGCGCTTTCGCTTTGTCAACGCCCGGAAATGAGTCCAACAACGCAAGCAAGCAAGCAGCACAAAACCAAACACAGAGTGCAAAGCCCAAGAGAAGAATGGACACCACCAACTTACTTCGGCAATGGACTTATACCTCTTTGATGTAATTTGCCGGCACGCTCCTAACAATGCCGCCCTTCTCGACATCTGCCCACCCCTCACCAACGTCGCCGTTGATCAGCACGAACCGTTCGCCCTCAAATATGCTGTGTTCGGCCTCGCTACGGGCCTCGTAGTCGTACAGCGCTTCGGCATACTTGAGTTTCTTCGCCCCGCGCTTGGGCGCTACTGCTGGCCCCTTTTTCTTGCCTGCCGGCGACATGGTCGGGTTGTTTGCGGCCGCCGTGGACGAGTGGATCGAAGCCGTGCTGTTAGAGTAGGCGGATGAAGGACGCGCGGGTGATATGGGTAACGCTGCTGCGAGCGGTGTTGGGGTTGCTTGCAGTGCCGGAGCTGGTGTAGGTAGAGTTTCGACGTAGCTCGCAGGGACGAGGCCGGATTGCGTGCCGGCGCGGACAGTCATCCAGCCAGAGCCATCTTCTTGGGTCAGTAATGGACAATCAATGCATCAGCGTTGGTGACTTACCATCTGGCTCGATAATGACAACCTCCTTGCCTTCGTCGACAGATATCTCGCCCTCGCCCAGTGCTTGGTAATGGTAGAGCATACGTCCTCTTGGCTCGCCAGGCTTTGCTGCGCCGTCTCCATTTGCACCTCCGTCCTCTGCTGGCTTGATGTACTGTGCTGGCGGCGGTGCCATTATCCTATGCTTCCGAATGCCGCCCAGTGCCCCCTTGATCGTGCTACTCCTCTCGGGCTTCTCTTCCGCTTCGACCGAAGTTGCCGACACTGACCGGTGTGCTGAGGCAGAGTAGCCAGAGCTAAGTGTATTCATCGAATTCACCGTGTCGCTGCGGCCCAGTTTTGGCATGTCAGACTGCGAGTCTGACTGAGGCAGATTGGTTGACGATGCACGGGCAGATTCTTGACGGACAACTTTAAGCCTCTTTTTCTCCTCCTTGGATTGCTCCCCCGGGCAATCCGTGGGGACCTTCATTTGACACTTGCTGTGGCACGTGTAGCCGCAGTCTTGACAGTCGAATCCCTTCGCCGACAGCCCCCATATCCGCTCGCCGCAGAGATCGCAGTTTGTAGGAATCTTAAAAGTCTGGGACTTGAAGTTGTGGTTCCGTGCGCCAATGCTGATGTCGCCGACAGCCGTGGTAATGGTCGTTACCTCCACTTCGGCAGTCGTCTTTTGCTTCTGAATCTCATGGAGCGCTTCTTGCATCGCAAAGAGGGCCCGTACGCATTCCACCTCGTCCCTCTTGTCTTTGCCCTCTTGGATGAGATGCCTTACTTTTCTCGCATTCTCAACTTCGCCCAGCTTCTTGGCGATTTCACGTTCTAGTTCCCGGAGTGACCCTTTGCTCTTCATCAACACGTTCCGCAAAAAGACCTTGGTGCCATCGTCGGTTGGAATTGAGTCGTCATCAAGCCAGATGGGGCTTGGTTCAAAAACAAAGTCGGGCGGATCTTGCCACTCTGTCGCGTTGTGTCTGACAAACATCATCGAGTCTAGGGCGGGATTATTCCGTGGAATTTCGGAGGCCAAATGGTTCAAGAATTCTGTACTTCGGGCCAGCGTGGACGTCTCAATCTCCGCGGCGTGTAGCCAGATCTGGTTCAGTCTGGAGACGCGAGTCTCGGAAAGGTCTTGTAAACTCTGATCGTGTAAGATAAGCCACTGCTTCCAACGGCTTGGAGAACCTCCCCCGGATTCTTACATTTAGAAGCTCCGGCACATACTCGTGGTAGTACCTTTCTTTCTGTTTATTTGTAACGTTTATGTTCATTAAGTACATGCTCTGAGCAAGTGTTAGCAAGCTGGTAGGAAAGATGGCAAGTCGACGGTACCTTGATATTCCGCATCTCTGCCTGTGTCTGCTCAAACGCAGCTCGCGCCTTTTGCTTGCCGTGGTCCATGGCAGCGTCCGACTTTTTCCGCCGACTCTCCACTTCTTGACAGGCGCCATCGTATTTACCCTTCATCTTTTTGAGGTCGCTGTACTGAGAGTCTCGCTCCTTTTCCAATCTGCCGGCATAGTCGACGTGGGACTTGCGGAGTTCTTCGTACCGGGTGGCCAGTTGCTTGAGGGGTTCAGCCAGGTTCGAGAGAAGTTCGCCGGCGAATTGTTCGTGTTGGTTGGCGCGATTCTCGAGAGTGGTAAGTTGGACCTGCCATGTTGTCATGGAGGCGCTGTCTCGCGCGTCAGTCCGGACCCCACGGACCCCAGCCGAGGAGACGTACCATTCCAACGAGCCCGGAGTCACAGTGGGATTCTCTCCAACACTGATCAAGCTGGACTTTTTGGCCTTCTTCTCAAAGTACTTCTTTGCTAGCCCGTTGAGTCGCCCTGCATATTCCTTCTCTATGGCGCTCCGTTCGCGGTAGAACTGTTGTATATCATCGAGCCAGGCAATGCCGTTCCCGACCTAGGAGGGTCGAGTCAGTCATGTCGAGGCATTTCGCTCGCGCGCTGCGATCCGTGGCTCTACGTTTCGGGGATGCGGGAGCGGGGTGGGTGAGCTGCACGTACCCATGCGTTCACTGGCTTGAAGCCATCCTGCTCAAGCGGTTAGCCCTGGGGCGCTCTGATAGGCGCAGGACGGCGTACCTTCAGCTCGGCACCGAAGTTGGGAGCAATATCCAGTTCGGCCATGGTTGCAAACCTCAAGGTGGGGAGCGCAGTGGCAGGAATGCGATTGGGAGCATGGAGAGCAGTCGGGCAGGGCTGCAGGTGGGTTGGCGTACACACCGCGCGGCCCCTGCGGCGGTGATGGCGGGGGACATCAACCGCGGCCAAACATCGGTTTACGTCGACTTGACAATCCACCTTCAACCCCACGGCACGCCGTCATTGTCTCTACTCCACAACCCGAACCCTCACGCGCCGGCCTGCTGAATCTGCGCGCTCACCCCACTCGACGCGCCCACCAACCCGTCCTCACCAGACGAAAGCTTGCTCGGAACGCTCGCTCCTCCAAATACTCGTCGTCGCGACGTCACATCCACCATGTCGTCCGAAGAGCAGCCCCAGACCACTGCTCCCTCCCTCGAGAGCCGAATCACCAGCGAAGCTCCTGCGGACCCCCCTGCGGACGCGCCTGCGGAGACGCCTGCGGAGGACAGCGTCGAAGCCGCCCAAGTCGATGGCGCTCCCGCCAGCGGCAGCGGCCTGGCAGAGCCCGAATATGATGTCGAGGTGAAGCTGGCCGATCTTCAGGCGGACCCTAACAATCCGCTCTTCTCGGCCAAGTCTTTTGAGGACCTCAACTTGTATGTGCGATTGGATCTCCTGCGCCAAGCGCGCGTACTGACGCGCAATGATCAGGAAGCCGGAGCTGCTTCAGGGCCTCTACGGCATGAAGTTCCAGAAACCCTCCAAGATTCAAGAAAAGGCTCTGCCCCTGCTTCTCATCAATCCTCCTGCGAACATGATCGGACAGTCCCAATCTGGTACCGGCAAGACTGCTGCATTCACGCTCAACATTCTCTCGCGCATCGACCTTTCAACGCTGCAGCCTCAGGCCCTGGTTCTCGCCCCGAGCAGAGAACTTGCGCGACAGATTATTGGAGTCGTTCAAGAGATGGGCAAGTACATGAGCGGACTTGCGGTCACGGCTGCGATTCCTGACCCCTCTCGCCGCGGACAAAAGTACGAGGGCCAGGTCGTGGTTGGTACACCCGGTACTGTTATGGACATGATTAGGAAGAGGCTTTTGGATGCTAGAGGCATCAAGGTGCTCGTCTTGGACGAGGCCGACAACATGCTCGATCAGCAAGGCTTGGGAGAGCAGTGCAAGAGAGTCAAGATGTAAGGAGCTTCGTCTCGACGCAACATGAAGGCTAACTTGTCGCAGGCTCTTGCCCAAGGAGACTCAGATTGTCCTCTTCTCTGCTACCTTCCCCGACGAAGTTGTTCGCTACGCAAAGGGCTTTGCGCCGTCAGCCAACCAGCTTACTCTCAGACACGAGGAGCTCACCGTAGAAGGCATCAAGCAGTTTTACCTGGATTGCCAAGGCGAGGAAGACAAATTCCGTGTCTTGTTGCAGTTCTACGGCTTGATGACAATCGCTTCTTCCATCATTTTCGTCAAGGTCCGTCCGATATTCAACCAATCAGGGACGCTGCTAACAGGTTGAAGCGTCGCGATACCGCTGCTCAACTCGAGAGGCGCATGACAGCCGAAGGCCACAAAGTCGCGCAACTCTCCGGTGCTCTGGAGGGTCCTGATCGTGACATCATCATTGATAAATTCCGCAGTGGCGAGGCCAAGGTTCTCATCACCACCAACGTGCTCGCTCGTGGCATCGACGTCCAATCTGTCACCATGGTCATCAACTATGTAGGCTCAAACCCTTGGTGAAGTTCAACTCCCACTGACTGAGCGTAGGATATCCCCGAGACGGCCAGTGGTGAGCCGGACATGGAGACGTATCTGCACCGCATTGGTCGCACGGGAAGATTCGGCCGTGTTGGCGTGGCCATCAGCTTCATTCATGACAAGAGGAGTTGGCAGAACCTGGCTGAGATTGCTCAGTTCTACCACACAGAGCTACAGCCCCTCGATACGGATGACTGGGACCGGACCGAGGAAACCATCCAAAAGGTCATCAAGAGCTCGCGTGCCGGCAAGTCGACTGCGGAAATGATGTCCTAAGATGGGACGGCGTCCACGAAGGCCTTGTGACTTGCAGGACGTGATGACTGTCCCACGCAGTACGAGACATTTCGAAAAAGGTCGGATTTGCAATATGGAGGTGCTAAGATATCATGATAAGGCGTTGGTCCAAAAGCCATGAAAGGGTGGACATTTGCATGCGATGAAGGACAAAACTTCCAGCGAAAAAAAGTTCTAGACGGTGGAATCCAGCCGGATAGATTGAATTACGAGACAATCAAACGCGGCCACCAGAGTATCGTGCGGTCAATTGAAAGCTTGATTAATGTGCTCATTGGACAGCTTGGACTGACTCGAGCCGGTATTGACATGACATCTGCCCGAGGAAATTGCTCATCCTTGCCAACAGCCCTGATATCGTCGTGAAAAATGCTCGCAACAAGCCGAGCTCAATGGGACTTTCGCTGTGTCCGCGTTGGAAAGATCTACAGCGACACGTACAGCGGCGATATACCGCTGCCCCGCACTAAAATGCCCTTCGTCATAGGCAAGCCAGCATCTGACCACCACACCATGGCCGGTACCAAAGTCCTAAAGCTACCTACCAGGTTAAACCGCCGAAACCCAGACTCCGACTCGTCTCGATTGCTGGACGAACTTCAGAATCTGCTGGCGTGGAACAAAGGCCGTTGTCGCAAGAGACCAAGCTAGCTAGCTTCGATATCGCGCGCTGCTGGTGCGGCATTGACGTTTTTGTTTCCGCGGCCTGTCCAGCAGCTTTTGGTTGCAATACCAGGCCATACCCAGTAATCAGGGTGGTGGTTCTGCTCCCTGGTGCCGCCCGCAGACATGGATCACGCAACCGGCGACAGGAATGCCTCAGCAGCCACCACATCCGCGGAGACCACCACGTCGTCGTGGTCGACAAGGAACAATGCCGACTGTGAAGACGCGGGAGCTGGACATGACCGTTCAAGCTCTAGTACTGCCAGGCGGCCTGGTCTGGACGACGTGCAACGGTGCGCTACTCATTTCTCTACCCATCTTGCCTTGGCTCTACCCAGCCCATCGTGTCCGCCATCCCGCTTTGCTTTCTTATCCACCTGGACCCCGCCCTTGGTTCCGTTCAATTCTTTTTCTGACTTTTTGTCCAGTACCATCACCGCACCAGTGATACCGTCATCGTTCTATCTGGCGTCAGAGGCGTCTCCGTCGCTGTTCCGTTCTTCTCCTGCACTCAACCAAAGCAGCACCACATATTCCCACGCATCGTCTTCTCACCGCTACGCTTTGTACACTACAACCTCGACCACGAGCAATTCCTCCTCGCGCACACAGCAATACCGAAGCGCGCCGGCTCTCTCGACGTCCAATTCAGACACCGTTCTCGACGCGTTTCTCAACGGCAGCGGCGGCAGCAGCGAGGCTGCAGGATTGAGTCTTGGCAGCAGCAGCTTTGCCTCTGGGCGCGACAGCCCCGGGCGCCGCAGCGTCGTCACATTCAGCGAGCCAATGGAGACACCTGGAGCAGAGAGGCGGCGGCGACTGCACGAGGAACAGCAAAGAGAGGCCAAGAGCCAGGAGCGCGACACCGGATACGTGAGCAGCAGTGCGGATGAGACGACGGGGATTCTGGGCGCGGACCGCAATGGTGGCGTGAGATCTTACCAGGCGACCGCGGGCGAAGGCACAAGCAAGCCCCAGGTCGAACAGGAAGACACGGAGACGGAGACTGATGCTGAGTCGCGGGATACGGATGAGACGGCCACGGGGAGAGACGCTGGACACAGGAGCAGCAGGGCAAGAGAGAGTAGCTTGAGCAGCTACGCGTCGACGGTGCGCTCCAGAAGACAAGGCATTGGCGGCGCGTCGACGTCCAGAAATGGACGAGCACACGGCAACGGTTCCGGAGCCAGTGGCGTGGGCAATGGTAGCGGCAATGGCGCTGTCGTTGATGCGGTTGAAGAAGGATGGTGGAAGAAGATCGCAGATCGATATGGAAGCGTGGAGCTGGACAACAAGGGGTCTGTTGCTCGCGACCATTTGGCATTGGGTATGTCCACTTCATCTACGAGCCTCCACATGCTCAGACAGCTAACATTCACCGAACAGAGCGCACCTTTCTCGCCTGGCTCCGCACCTCTCTCTCCTTCGCCAGCATAGGCATCGCAGTAACCCAACTCTTCCGGCTCAATACATCGCTCTCTTCTCCACCGAACCCCTCAGACGTCCACCTCCGCCACGTGGGCAAGCCTCTAGGCGCTACCTTCATCGGCGTCTCGATTGTTATCCTGCTCATTGGTTTCCATCGCTACTTTGAGTCGCAGCACTACGTCATTAGGGGCAAATTCCCTGCCAGCCGGGGCAGCGTCGTCATCGTCAGCCTTATTGCCGCCGCCCTGATTGTCACGAGCCTGGTCGTTATCCTTGCGGTTGCTCCGAAGGCGCTGGAGAGGTGAAGAACTTGCAAAAGATGCTTTTCTGTGTAGATCGGGTGGTGGGTGACACGACCGAAAAGAAGAGGAAAAGACGCAAGAACGATTCCAGCTCGAAACTCATGTGCCACGATACGACGGCTGTTGCAACAACGTCCTGATCTTTCCGCGTGTCAAGAGGATTTGTGTCCGACGCTAAATCTGTATGTAAGCATATATGTAGAATGGCCAGTCATTATTGTATGTCTGATCTGTCGTAGGGCACGTTGTATAAACATCGCATTCACACTCAAGCTTGGAGCAAGACACAGAAAATATGTGTTCTATTAAACTAGCTTTTGCCGACTACGCTACGACGCGGAGACTTTGCCGACCGACAGTCATTCAGTCGACAAGAAATCCCGCCAATGCCACTTCACTCTTATTGAAGGACATGACTATCAATCTATGTCAAATGCGAATCAAATCCAGAAACAAGGGGGGAAAGAGGGGGGTGTGTATTCCTGGCGCTTCCTCCTAATACGCCTGGCTATCTCCATACGTGATGGCACCATCAGCGCACTTGGTGCCCGGCGCAACACTCTGCCACGTAACGGTGCCCCAATTGCAGAGCCCAAACAGCGCCTCGCCGTTACAATACAGCTTGCCGTCAGACGCACAGGACGAGCTCTGCGCCCCCGTCGTCGGCACGGGCGCCGCGCTGGACTGCGGCTCCGTCACGACGGTATTCCCATTGGTTGACGGGCCGCTCGCAAAGGGCGTGGGTGTGGGCGTGGGCGTCGAGGCCGATCCGATGACCTTGTTGCCCTCGGCGTTGTCGTCCCTCGCGGCCACGATGGCGTTGTTGACGCACTGCGTGCCTGGAGCGACCGGCTTCCAGCGCACGCGCCCGTTGTCGCAGAGCGCGTATACGGTCTTGTCGTTTGCTTTGCAGACGAGCTGGCCGTTGTTTTCGGGCGTGCAGCGGCGCGCGGGCGAGGGCGAGGGCGAGGGCGAGGGCGTCGGCGTTGGCGTGGTGGAGCTGGGCGTCGGTGTTGGGCTGGAGCTCGACGGCGTGCGGGTCCGCGTCCGGGTGCGTATACGCGTGGTGGTGGACAAGGTCGAAAGGATTGTCGTCGTGGGAGGGGCCGGGGTCGATGACGACGGCGAGCTGCTGTCAGGAGATGGTGGCGTCTGCGTCGATGGCACCGGCGACGGCGTTGAGGACGAGCTTGGAGAGAAGTGGGAGTGCGTTATCGTATGTGCATACGTCCCGGTATGCAAGTGAGTATGCGTACGCAAGTTCGTATTGTCCGAGGTCGAGCTGGATCCAGGCGAACAGAAGGTACATCTGCGAGAACTCGTGTCTGGAGAGACCGAGCTTGGACTGCTGGACGAAGGACTGGGGCTGCTTGAAGGAGTAGTCGTAGTAGGAGGCGACAGCGTGATGGGACTGCCAGAAGTAACCACCGATATCGGGATTGAGCTCAAGGAGGTTGAAATGAGACCCGAGGACGGACTGCTCGAGACCACCACAGACGACGTCGAGCTGGAGCTCACAGAGCTCGGGCTCGACGGTGTTAGCGATGAGCTAGGAGTGCTTGAACTTACTGCATCCGAAGCCGTCGTACTCGCTGGTGTTTGCGATGGTGTTTCAACGAGGACCGTGTATGTCGAAGCCGCCGGGTTCTCGTCGAGAAGCAGAAGGCTCCGGGTGCCAATGCCGTCATAAGCAGCCGTGATGATTGCGCTGATACCGGTTGACCTGACTGGCACTGATGTAGGAACAAGGAAGAAAGAGCTCGGTGTGAGCCCGTATCTTGAAAGAGCCGTGGCAGAGTGCGCATCCGCCAAGGCGCCAAAGAAGCCCTGATTGAAGAACCGCGTGAGAAGGCTCGTCGACGAGGAACTTGGTGTGGGCGTCGAGCTTGCCGACGCTGAACTCGAGGAACTGGAACTTGCTCCGGAACTTGTCGTGGGAGGGACAGACGAGGGGGTCGTGCTGCTCGAAGGGCTAGAGCTTGTCCCAGAACTTGTCGTTGGAGTACTAGATGAGGGCGTCGTGCTGCTCGAAGGACTAGAACTTGCGCTAGGACTTGACGTTGGAGGGGCAGACGAGGGGCTCGTGCTGCTCGAGGACAGTGACGGGGACACGGTCGAACTGGTCGTTGCCCGGCTTGTAAGCGAAGATGTGATAAAGTCTGTTCCCGAGGACCCACTTGCTGTGGAATAAGGAACCTCGACAACATACGTGTATATCTGGGCAAATGCCGTGACGCCCGCGGGAGCCAGCACAATGGTTTGGGACGTAGGACCATTGTACTCTGCAGTTATCGTATATCTGGCGTAAGAGAGTGAAGACGGAGAACTGGCCGGCGTCTCTGTAAGAGGAGTGAGGACGTAGGTCTTCGTTGGCGGCGAATTGCGTGAATAGGTGACCGTGATCGTGTTTATGGCGGCTGCCACTCCAGATCCAGGGGGGAAGAAGTAACCCCTAGTTGTCACGCTAGGAGAGGAAGTACTTGGCGCGGAAGTCGTCTGCCCTGCCGATGTCGTTGCTGAAGGAGAGGAAGGCTGGCTTGAACTCGTCTGAGAACCGCTTACAGGCGTCGAAGTCAAGTAAGTGGTCATCGAAGTTGAGTAGCTGTTGTACACAGCATCCGTGTCCGTAGAGGCGCTGGTAATGACCAATGTCGACGAAGTGACAAAAGTAGTAAAGGCTGTCCCAGTAGGCGTGGAACTTGGTGCGCTTGATGTTGGTCGAGGCGTTTCTATGAGCAATGTATAATCCTGAGAGGTGAGGGCCGCTTGAGGCGCTCTTGGGACGAAGCTGTAGGCTGATGGGAGGGCCCTTTGAATGATACCGAAAGACGTTGTGCCATACAGGAAGACGCTTTGGGTAGTGATTCCGTCGTATTGTGCCGTAATTGTTGTCAGGGGAGTACCCGGCAACGTGGAGTCAGTGGGCGCGACAACAAATATGCTTGGCGTGATGCTGTAGGATCGATCTATTGTGATTGTTCTCGTCTGCATGTCGGCTCCAAGGGAGGCATAATAGTATCTTGTGATCAGGACCGTTGTTGATGACGAGGGCTGAGTGGGACTCCCTGAGGTCGCGGACGCCGTCTGCGTTGTCGTGGGCGGAGAAGTGGTGGGCTGGCTCGGACTCGTCCCAGACGACGCGCTTTGAGTTGGAGCTGAGACGGTTGATGGAGGATTGATGATGATGGACGGTTGTGTCACCGAGTTCGAATTCGAGACCGTCGTCGTAGTGGCAGAGGACGAGGATGGGGTACTTGACGAGGATGGGGTACTTGACGAGCTTGGGGTACTTGACGAGCTTGGGGTACTTGACGAGCTTGGGGTACTTGACGTGCTTGGAGTACTTGACGTGCTTGACGTGTAAGGTGTCAAAATCGCGCGTGTTGCTGTGCCAGGTCCCCTTGAGTCTGAGATGAGGAGGCCGTATGTTTGGACCCCATTATACGCAAGAGTCAAGGTCGGAACCACTTGCGTTGCGCCCGAGTAGGAATAATCAGGGGAAATGACGAACGAGGTTGGCAAACTAGGATACCTCGGGTCCTCAAAGACTGTGACCGTTTCGACACCCGGCGTAAGAAGGCCACCCCTTGTTGGGTAGTAAAATCTTGTGGAGAGGCCTCTTGACGAGGAAACTGAAGAGGAAGTGGTAATTGTTGGCTGGGTCACCGAGTTCGAGATGGAATCCGTCGTCGTCGTCGCAGAGGAAGGCGATGTAGTAGGGGTAGTTGAGACAGCTCGAGGTGTCGCAAGGAAGGGTGTTTGAGGGCCATAAGAATCATCCCAGGCAAAAAATCTGAACGTCCTGGACTCATCGTGTGCAATAGTCACGGTATGACTTAATGGTGCCCCAAGACCTGGGCCCCCGGGGCTAATAACGAGTGTAGTTGGCGAAATACGGAACAGTGGGTCTGAGGTGACCACGATAGTCTGCACGTCCGGCGAAGGTAAACGCTCAGTGCCACTTGCATAGTATTTCTTTGTAGACAGGGACGTTGACGGGGTGGTGGTCGTCGATTCAGTGGTGCTTGCCGATGGAGTCGTGGTTGTCGGTTGTGTGAGCGAATTGGAATTGGACTCCGCAGTCGTGGTGGCAGATGAAGAGGGAGTACTGGACAGTGCTCGAGGCGTCGCAATAGCCAATGTGCTTCCCACAGAGTAATAGTTTCCAGCATTTACATCTGACACATAAAAGCCGAATGTGGTGGGCCCATCATATTCAAAGGTCAGGGTTTTACGATCCAACATTGCACCACGGACTGGAGTTCCGGACACAAGAACGAATGTAGTGGGCAGGGTACGAAATCGTGAGTATTGGTCCGAGGAGATAGTGACAGTCTGTGGCGAAGCAGGAACATATGCATTACCCGGAGTTGGGTTGTAAAATCTCGTAGAGAGCTGCGTCGTGGTCGTTCCACCAGACGGGGTGGTGGATTCCGATGGAGTGGTGCTCGCCGATGGAGTGGTGCTCGCCGATGGAGTGGTGCTCGCCGATGGAGTGGTGCTCGCCGATGGAGTGGTGCTCGCCGATGGAGTAGAGCTTGCCGATGGAGTAGAGCTTGCCGATGGAGTAGAGCTCGCCGATGGAGTAGAGCTTTCCGATGGAGTAGAGCTCGCTGATGGAGTAGAGCTCGCTGATGGAGTAGAGCTTGCTGATGGAGTAGAGCTTTCTGATGGAGTAGAGCTTTCTGATGGAGTAGAGCTTGCCGATGGAGCGGGGGTACTCAACGCCGCTCGAGGCGTCGCAACAGCCAATGTTCTGGGAAAACTTTCGCTGATTGACATATAGAAACTGAATGTGCTGGGCCCATCATATTCAACGGTCGCGGTTCTGTAGTCCACCTGTCCACGGACTGAAGATCCGGGCTCAATAACGAATGTAGTAGGCAGGACCGGATATCTTGAGAATTGGTCTGCGGAGACAGTGACAGTCTGCTGCGGCGGCGAAGGACCGAATGTCTCACCCGGAGCTAGGTCGTAAGACGACGTAAAGAGCCGCGTGGTCGTTCCACCTGACACGCTCCGACGTTCGAAGAGGTTGACCTCGTCCTGTGCAATGAGATCAGCAAAGGCAGCTCGGACGAAAGGGGAGGCCAACTTACCTCGTCGTCGGACTCGTCCAAAGACTCGTCCACATCCCTTTTGCCGTAACCCCAACTCTTGTCGAGTCCCTTGACAGGCTTGTCCTTGACCCAGCAGCCATCGCCGACGGGGTACCTTTTCATTCTCTTGGCTTGCCTCTCCACTTCGTTGATGATGCCCGATTCAACGTTGTTGATTTTCTGATCGCCCGGATATGGGAACGCAAGCTCCGTGTCGTTCTTGGTGATGCAAGCAATCCTGTTCCACCTGCCCTTGGGTCCGTACTTGCCATTCAAGGCGTTTTGGTAGTCCGCCTTGGATTCTTTGTCGACGTCGAAGCTTCCAACATTGACGTTTCCAATGAACATGGTCGGCAGCTTCTTCAGCCATCCCTTGCCCGCCTTTTTGGGCTTCTTCTTCTTTGGTTTGCCCTCGACGATTTCAACGGGCGCACACTCCATCCACATTTCTGGTCTGCCGGTGCTCGGAACCTGCGGAAACCACGTCCAAGCCAACGTGTAGTTGCCATTGGCAGCGTTTTCGGGGATGTAGAACGGTACAGGGTCCAACTTGTTGTCGACCTTGCCGGGACAATTTCCCTCAATGGACGTGATGACTTTGAACTCGGAGTCGAGCCTTGGAGGGAAATCGGGGGACAGTGCAAACTGGCATGACCCGCCGCTGTGGCTGGTCCATCCTTCGATGATGGCCTCGTGTTTCTGCCCAGCCTCGAGGGCAGTCCGAATGAGAGGAATAGTGAACCCGTTCAAATCTCCCATGTGGAGAAAGTAGCAAGGGTAATCGAGGAAGCTCTTCATCGGAAGCCTCTCCTCATGGTTGATTTCGTAAGGAACTGGTTGCTGGAGCCTGAGGGAGGTTTTGTGACCGGCTTTAGGGGCTGGCGACCCTGCAGCCGTGGCCAGCAAGAGAAGGCTGGCGAAGGCGGTTTTGGCAACCATGATGACGGACACAGCACTGTCAGCAGCTGCGGCAGTCAGAGGTTGAGCGGGGATTTGGAAGCCTCCCTTAGAATAGGATTGAATCGAGTTTTTAATCCACATTGAGATTTTGCCTCGTCTTTGCGATCTGGTCCGGCCCACGCCGCTTCAGACCATCTCGTCATTTCCCCACCAGGGCGGTGATGGTATCGGCGGACGCGGAGAGGAATCGTTCGTCAATGGTCTAGAGACGATGCAGGACTAAGTCTGTCGACCGACAAACTAATCCCTTCCATTATTAGAAGCCCGCCATGATGTGACATCTCCCTTGTTGAGTGGGTTCCTCATGGTTGCATCATCTGCCAGCAAGCCTTTGGAGGTGGTGGAGCGACGAATTCAAGACGCACACATCAATCGCACGAGAGACCTGAAGACTTCAGCATCTTCAAAATTGCTGGCGGCAGGCACAACGAAAACTTGCCTCATCAACACCACCCATTGCAGTCCCAACATTCTCTCCAACGGCCGCAAAGTCTTTGGGACACCATTGCGCAAAGAGGCCGCACATGCAACGACGTACTCAGAGACGACGTTGAACTAGCCTCATCGCTTGTCTAGAAGTTGCCCCATGCGGTTAGCTCGACAAAGTTAGGCCTCCTGGATTCGCAGCACCCCTTGAACACTTACCCGGTTCTCCTGCGGTTGTAGCCCCTTGCTGCTCTGTTTCCCTTCATCTGTGGTGCGATCTCCACGGTGGGGTCAGTTTCAGAGAGATCGAACCGAGATATAGCAATCGCGCTCCCCCGCCCCGGTTGTTGGATCGAATCAGGTCGTGATTTTGTACTGTCGTTTCCAAGTGCTCGAGCAGTTTGTTCCCAGGAACGCCGCTGCTCAGCCCCACACAGCTCTCTCATGATCGTACAAAAATATCTACACCAAAGTCGAATCCCCACCTGTTCCGCCGCTCCAAAGTCAGAAGGGAACGCTGTCCTCCTGCCCCAAAGTCCAAAGAACCAAAAGGACCGACCGACCGTTTACCGTAAACAATTGAACCCAATGCCAGTTCGTCCGTGTCTACATTGACGCCGTGTCGCGCCACCCTGCCGCGCGAGACAAAAAAGAGTACGGAAAAGAATACACCACCGACCCCTCCCTTTCCGCCCTTGTGCTTTCCTGTTGCTTCAACCAGCCCGGTCGGTTCAGCCTAGCTTTGCGTCCAGACTCCGTCGACGTACGCCACCGCCATGGTCCCCGTTAAGCAAGTCTATAGTTGAGAGAAAAAGTGAAAGAAGGTTGCCTCGTTCCGTATCTTTTGAAATGAACGCATACCGACCAGTGGAGCCACTGCCAGACAAGAAAACGCCGTGGAGATGCTGCATTTCGAACAGAGAAAACGAGAGCAATGGGTCCGTGTAACTAGAAATCAGTCATACTTTGCTGTACCATTTTTCTGCAAAGGCATGTGATGTGTTCAGGAGAGCGTGAGTTGTCCGATGTCGGCCGAGACAGGTGTTTTGCCGCAAAGATGACACAATCATTTGTGTTGTCCAAGGCTTTTGACAAACTTTTTGCCTAGAAGCAGCTTGCTCTTCATGCGGTTACTGCGTACCCACGTTAGCATGCGGCCCCACTGCGGGTCGTTCGATTGCGCAACTTACCTCTCTTCAGAATCGTCATCCCTATCCCTTGACCGATGGCTCATGGCCGTGATGGCGCGGTGCAAGGTGTTGGGGGCGTGGCGAATGCTTGCCGTGTCACGCTACGTTCAGCATTAGCAATCTATTCCTCATTGGAAAGACCTAGAAGTGAAGGGTCCAACATACGTCGAAATCCACCACACTCAGCTCGTCGGCAAAAGTAGTAGGATCCTCAGACCTGTTGTGGGCGTTCAATCCGCCACCAGTCCAAGTGGTGCCAGTCACACTCCGCGCGCTGCTCGAGTAGCTGTCCGCGCGACTAACGGCCGAGTCCCGTCCGCTGGCAAAACTCCTTCGCGGCTCGGCTTCGGTATCGTCCTCGGGGCTAGCACGCGAGCTGTCCGACACCTGCGTCGACGAAACCTCGGACGACGTGTTGAGCATGATGGATGGATTGGCCAACTGCTTCAAGTGCTGCACGCCCTTGCCCTTGTTCGGGCGGTGGTGCGAGAACTTGTTGTTTAGAATGGTACCTGCGTGGCTGATGAGAGCGCGGATGACGTCTTTCTTAAGTGCAAGTGCCAGGTCAAGGTTGCTCCAAGTCTTGTTGCGGTACTCAATGGTGGGCATGCGGAAGACGAGGTCGTGTACATCTTCCACATTGCGATTACCTTTGCCCTTGTATGAGAGACAGAGTACCATGCTGGGAATCTTGATGTAGGCGAATGTCATGTAGTTGCTGGCGCGCGTCATCATCTGATTGAGGTCGTCGCTCTGGCTCCTTTCCTTGCGTTGCGAGCTTGGTGATCTGTGCATGCCGAAGCCGCGCTTGGCCGACTTTTCGTTCTCGGCCACGCCAGGTAGCTTTGTAGCCGAGGAACGGCGACTCGAAGGTCGGGCGCTCGCGATGGTAAGGGTATCCGAGTTGTCCTTTGCAGATCCCGAAGAGGTATGGAGGTTCCTGAACAACCCGGTGCCAGTGCGACTCGATGCGTCAAACATCTTGAATTGCGTCAAGTCGAGATGGGCCCCGATGTTGCCCTTCTTTGCAGACATTCCCGAAGAAGTCTTTGGCCTGTTCTGATCAGGCAACGCAAGTGTCGGTTGTAGGCGCAGCTCCAGGGAACCGGGACCAGATCCGTCAATGCTTGCCCGCTGTGACGAGTTTCTCGAGATCTGGGGAGAGTCCGGAACGAGGTTGACTTGATCATCGCCGTTCTCTACCTCCATCCCCTCTTCTTGTGGAGGAAGAATGTGCTTAACCATGAACGGCGAGAACCCGCCATTCTCGAATGCATTGCTGCCGACACCTGGGAAGATGTACTCAAACAGCTTCTTGCCAATCTCGCGCTCGAGCTGAACCTTGAGAGGGAAGAGGTTGACTTCAAAGTGGTCCATGACAGGAATACCTGCAATTGCTTCAAGCATGAACCAGTGCACACGCAGCATCTTTGCGTCCCTGCCGTCGACAAAGTTCCTACTCTCATCGAGATATGGAGCAATCATCTCGGGATAGACAGCATCGGGCAGCAGATTGAGGCCATGGATGCGTTCAATCTCCATGCAGTTGAGGTTGGAGCCGTCGCTGTTGTCTGTGCGGTCGAAGCTTGCATTGCCCAGCTGAAACTCGGCCAAGCTCTCCTCGCCTTCGCGGACAAGATGCCACACAATCTCGCTTGCGGTGATGAGATAGCGCAGCAATCCCATGGGCTGAGTCGCCTCGGCGGCTCTGTCATCTGTCTTGCGTTGTGACGTGGTAATGGCCTTCATCATGAAGAACAACTCCTCCTCGTTCTCCGCAAGCGTTCTCTCCAGCTCGATCCTGTTCTTCCAGCCCTCACGGTCAAGGTACTGCTCGTGAACCTGGAATCGTGTCTTGATCTCTTCCAGCTGGTGGATACGTTCTTGCAGGCTCACGACAAGCTCCGGAGCACCGTTGAGGTCGCTAAAATCAGAGGCCAGCATGATCTTCTCCAGCTTCTCGCTGCGTTGCTTCTCGAGTGGTTCACTGTAGAGAAGGAGGTCCAGCACAATAATGTACATGGCGTAGTACTGCATCGAGTCGCAAACGGCGCGGACGTGGGGGAACTCGACCCAGAGATGGTCGACTCTGCTCTCCGCACTCTCAGGGCTGTGTGAGTGGCTGTTTTCCTCGCCACTGACGTCGTCGTTGTACTTGAGACGAAGAGTGTTGTATTTGTCATATCTCAAGCTGGCCGAAGTCCTCTGAACCACCCTGGAGAAGCCGTACGGATTCGTGTCAAATTCGAACATGACTTCAAAAGGTACCCACGGAGGCCAACTGGAGCCGACGCTCGCTCCGTACCTATTGCCCGAGTACATGTGCAGGTATTCGGTGGAGAAGGTTTTGGTGCTCGTCACGAAAATTTGCAGGCTGTCCATAGCAGCCGAAAAGCGCCGCTGCACGAGACCAGAGACGTCGTCCTCGACGCGGTCTTTGTCCATGACTTGAATGACCTTTAGCTGCATGCCCTTGGCCGTCACCAATACCGCAGACTTTGTGTTCTTCTCGCTCTGCAGCTGAATCTGCGGTGCGATGAGGCGGACGTGGTACGTGTTCTGCGCCGTAAATTCCTGAGCAATGTCGTCGTTTGGATTCTCGGCAGAGGGCTGCTTGTTCGTTTCGGATTCGGCTGGGTCGTTGGCATCTACAAATCTTCGGCCATCCTGGAGCAGCTGCTGAATCCTCGAATTGACGTCCAAGTCATCATCTGCTTGGGGAGACATTGGCGTTGATGCAGAGCGTGGCTTGGTCACAGGTACATCGGTCGACTTGCGGGACTTGCTTTGTTCATCGATGATGTCCAGGATAAACTTGACAGCCCGACGCGACATGTAGTAAACGAAACCACGACGCTGGCTGACCTGGTGAATGTATCGGAGGATAATGTTTCGTAGCGCATTGTTCCACTTGACTTGGGCGTTGTGGATGACGAAGCGGTTGTTGAAGTCGCTAATGTAATCTGCCAGAGGCGTCGCATCCAGCTTCTTAGCGTTATTGTCAGTCTGGTCATACATCTCCGGCGCCTGGTAGTACTCGTCGTCAGCGTCACTAGACGCGACGGCAGAGTTCTCGTCACGCTCAAGCCGAACGATCAAGCTGTGGTACATGGACTGGAGGATGTCGCGCTTGCGCTGCAGGTTTTCGTGATGATGCTGGTATACCCGCAAGCGTTCTTCGAGCTCAACGTCGTCGTCTTCGGTCGAACGCAGGATCCTGAGTTGTTGTTCACCAATGGAGCGATTGTTTGATTCTAGTTGCTCGTGGACCTTCTTCAGCCGGTCTGCAATGAGTTCGCATTGAACACGCCTTGGGTCGTTTTGCTTTGACATGACGCAGTAGTGAGTTGGTTCATTGCCGAAAATGCTGGTCCTGTGCGGATCTCCAGAGATGTGGTCTTGATGGTCTGTCTGGCGGAAGTACGTGAAGCGAGGGGCAAAAGCCAATGGCAAAATTTTAGTCTCCGGATTGTTCTCTGAGGGGAGGATCCAGTCCAGCTCCACAAAATCATCCATGTCTACCCACGAGAGATCGTTGTCCGGAATCGTGAACTTGGACAAGTCAACCTGCGTCGCGTCTTGCTGGAACGAGTTCAAGGTGTCTTCGGTCTCTTCCTCTAGATCATTGCTCTCCGGACCCGTGATGCGCGCCGAGATGGCGCGGATATCGGCAGACATAAAGTCCAACTGCACCTGGTTGATGCGCATACCAGTCGTCGTAGTCGACTTGTTCGCACCTTGAGCCGAAGAGCGAAACTCCTCTCTGCGCATGTGAAGATCAAGCATGAAGCTG
This sequence comes from Phyllosticta citribraziliensis, assembly GCF_038025025.1. Taxonomy (NCBI): domain Eukaryota; kingdom Fungi; phylum Ascomycota; class Dothideomycetes; order Botryosphaeriales; family Phyllostictaceae; genus Phyllosticta; species Phyllosticta citribraziliensis. Next base: position 89,985 of record NW_027117353.1, on the reverse strand, counting down.
TCTAGGCGAACCTTGAGACCAGTCGCCGATACCACACCTTGTCCATAGTCGTCTGGATCCTTGTGCTTGTAAATGTGACTCATGTAAAGAGGAGACAGCAAGAGGCCAAATTTGATGGTGCCGAGATGTCTTCCAAACTTCTTGCCAGACTTGTCCACACCAGGCCATAGAGGTCCCTGGCGCACAGGTAGCTGCATGGCACCGGAGAACAGTGACCACCAGCTAAAGAAGTGACCGAAGACTCGAGGAGTAAGGTGAAGGCTGTTGTAGTTGGATGAAGCCTTGGTGTTTGCAACAGACCAATCCCTATCGTGGGGTGCAGCGATGGCGACCGACATATGGATGTGGTGGCTACGGAATCCGCGGAAGGCGTCGTACTCCTTGCCGTCGCGAGACTTGGCGTAGTCGGGATGTCTGAGGATGACGTCGTAGTGGGGAGCAAATTCGAAAGATCTCTTGCCGTTATTCCCAGTCTTCTCAAACACAAGGCCAACAAGCCATCTGACGTTGCCGGAAAGCTTCATGACAGTCTTGCGGAAGGATGCACCGTGCTTGAAGTTGGAACTGCTGATGACAGTTTCGTTGTCCACCTCCTCTTGATCGACTGACCTCGCATAGTGACTCAAATCGGGAATCGCGAGTACGTACACACCGCTGTCGACGGTGATGAACTTTTTCGGGTCGTCGTCTTGACACACGTTGAGTCGGACGTCGTTGCGCCAGCACATGACAAAGCCAGCGCCATCGCCAGTAACCTTGTAGGGATCGCGAGAGCCTTTAAGGATCAAGTGCACATCGCCGTCTCCCTTCCATGCAATTCTGATTTTGCTGTGGAAACTCAGTCGGATCTTGTCCCAGAATCCCACCTTTTCACTCGGGTCGACGGGGGCCTTGGTGAAACCTTCTATGACCTGCATCATGTCCTGAATGGCCGGCTGGTAACTACTGCCCCACGTAATCCTCGTCGGGAAGCTAGTGTTGACGTCGACACTCATATCGGAGTAAGTCTTGACAGGAGCAATGGTTTTGCGAACGTTGACAATAAAGCCACCAGACTTTTGACCATCTTCAAGCATCTCCGGAGGAACGACTTCAACCTCGATTTGTCTGCTGGACTCGCGGTCGCGAAACTCCTCTGCAATGACAAAGTCCGTTTTGAGGGAAAAACTTGGAAGACGAGTCGACTGCCCAGTCCGCATGGCGGGTATGTGGATGAATGGCAGAGGATAGTCGCGCAGGTTCATTCGTGCTTCACCCATGCTGATTTGGACACTGAGAGGAATGAGTAATGAGTACTGCATGTCAACGGGCATTCCTTTGCCGATGCGGTTCAAGAAAGTTGGGTACTCCGACAAGGGGAAACTTGGCTTGTCGACAATGAAGTGGAGGTCGCTGACCAAGAAAGCCATCAACGCTGGCCGTTGGGGAATAGCAAGGATTGATTCCTGCTGCTCGACGCCGTCGGGCATGTCGTCGAGGCCCCAGAACATGGCGCGTATATCCTTGACGCCGTTGTTCGTGGACTTGAGACCGTTGTCAATGCGATTTCTCCAGCTTTGAGCATGCAACCTGTCGAGTTTCTCGCGAGCTTGAGCAATATGGACTCGAGTACTGTCGCTCATCTCGGAGGCACCTTCGACGTCGTACCGCATTCGTCTGCGCCCACGCTCTTCGGTGCTGCCCTTCCCATCGCCGCGCGTCAAGCTTTTGCTCCGTCGCTCGAATTCACTTCCAGGTCGTTGCTGGCTTCGGCCACGCATGTGTGCAGACCTAGCACGGTTACTTGTGTTGCCACGACGGCGTTCGCCTTCCTTGAGCTTTTTGACCTTGAGAGCAAATGCATCCTCGCGGGCCATGCGTTGTCTCTGCTCGAGCAAGCCAAGTCTGAAGATTGTTCCAAGCTTCCACTCGAAGCCACTGTCCTCGATTTCAAAGAGCACGGCCTGGCTCCTGATTGAGATCCTTGGCACCTTTTTGGGTGCTTCAGGCCCCTTCTCGAGGATGTACTCATTCGAGCCAGTCTTGAACCGGTGATGGAGCTGCTCGACCGTCTTGACCGTGTTGGTAATGTTGTCGAAGACTTTGTGGACAACCAGTTGATGGGGAACAGCCACGCGAACGGCATCAGTTCCAATGTCGATTGACTTTTCCTCTGACACTTGGTTTCCAAATTTCCTTCTCGACGACCGCAGGTCGACTTTCAAACTCTTGACGCTGACCATACGAGCCCAAGTCTTCTTGAGACCGGGAGCCTCTGCATAGAGACGCAGCAGCTTGGCGCGAGCAAACGGCGGGGCCCATCTGTGGCGACCGGCGTCGAAACCGTAGATCTGGAGCATAAGAGGTGGATCATCCGGCACCGTAGCCTTGACCTGGACAAAGGCGACCCGGAAGTCGATAGTGACGATTTCGGCCTTGGATGGGATGCGTGGATCCCCGTAAAGCCTATCCTCCCTTTCGGCATCCTCGACGGTCAGACTTCTTTGGTGTTTGGGTGCCGGAGCGGGCACATAGGTGCGATCTGAATACTGTTTGACAAAGGCTCTCCGAAGGACCATGGTTGCCACGCCAAGTGCAAAGTGTCGGTACAGAGAGTAGTGGACGAAAAGACTCTGAGCGAAAGAGTTGATGTGGAAGACAGGGCCCTGGATATCTGTCGAAGTTGTAAAAGCAACCTCGAATCTCGGCAGCCTCAGGAAAGACTCTTCTTCTCGCGAGTCCGATGATTCGATCGTGAAACCCTCAAGACCCTGTATGTGTATGGCCAGTCGCCGTCCATCGCTTTCGGTCAGATGCCTCTTTCGCGGTGCGGGTGAGGACGGAGGAGAAGAAGGAGATACCGCTCTCAGTTGAGATTCAGTTGGCACCGATCGACTTGTCGCCCGTCTCCTGGACAATCTCTTGTCGGAATCATCACTCTTGTCGGCCTTGTACTCGGCAGTCCAGGTGTCCAAGTGCAGCGCGACGCCACGCGAGTGCTTTGACACATCCGGATCAACACCAGCGACTTCGACGTTGAAGTCCGAGCCGTGGAAATGGAGGTGTGTGAGCCACCTTGGAAGTGTTCTTAGGAATTTTGGCTTGCTCTTGTCGGAAGCCTTGTGCGTGGTGGAGGATTCCATGGTCCGCAGCTGAGCAACAATCTGCCGCACGCCTTCGCTGATTTCGGGCCGCACCATGAAGATGTTGAAGGTCTCGAGATTGCCTGCCAGGACGACAGAAACCTCGGGGAAAGCCTCGAGCTGCAGCTTTACTTCGGCTGCGTCCGTAACGAGGAGGTTATGCTTTTCGCGGGACGCAGTTTGGTAGTACAGCTCGTGGCCAGTGATGCGGAAATTAGAAGATACGGCGTAATGTAATTCTCCACCACCAGAGTGAGAGGCCTCCACATCCAGGGATATCGAGGACATGGTGGATATTAGAAGGTCGAACTCGTCGGTGTCCTTCTTTCCGGACTCCATTGGCGGTAATGTTACCCTCACGACTGGCTCGTGAATGGAGAACTTTACATTCGCTTTGGGAAGTAGGCGAGATATTATGTGGCGCTTGGTATGGATACTGGTGGATGCCCCAGGTTTGCGGCCTTCTGGGCTTTGGAGGAGCGCAAGGATTAAAGGTAAATGTTTAGGATCAAGGTCAAAAGAAGGAGAAGTGACCACAAAATTGGCGAAGAGAATATTCGTATTGCGCTCGGCAACGTCTCTGTCTCTGTCGATTTGGATCGTTTTCGCAGGGAGCGTGGTTTTCAGAGTCGTGGTCGCCATTGGTATGTAGAGCAACCTTTCTGGATTGTCCTGACCATGGTCTATTCCCACTGAGATAGAAATGGCGGCGAGCAAGGCTTGGTGGGCGACATCCTGAGGGCCAAAGTACATGAGGTGCGCGGGGCTGCGAGGATCTAGGCGCAGGAGATCGAAGCCGACTTCCTTCATTGACATGTTCAGGTAGACAGGGCGCTCAGACTCGGAGCCTGAGCGGATTCGCTTTGTGAGACCAAAGAAGCTAACGGCGAATTGAATTTCCTGAATACCCCTGAGGGTCGAGCTAATGAACTCTTTGGAATCCGAAACGGTTTGCACAATGTCCCGCTCATGGCTGCCTGGCTTGTCCAGCTCATCCACGAGATCATTCAGCGAGTACTTGGTATGACTGCGAAGATGTGCCTTTTGCTTGGCCTTGATACGGTCTAGGCAGCCCTCGATTTCGTCAAAGGGTATGTGAAGGCGCCCCAGCTTAAGCGCAATCGATGCATCGCGCAGGCCGTCCAGCTCCTTGTACAGCAATCCATGAATGTTCAACGTGAAGTGATCCAGAATCTCGGTCGACTCTTGGCCCTCCGGACTGAACAGGACGTTGCGGACGGTGAAGATCCATTCGGCTGGACTCTGGTCGCTCGACTTGGCTCTGCGATGCTGGAACAGCCGGCTGCGATCGACCATCTTGCGCCTCGTATCGACTGCCGCCGTGAACTGCGCAATCTGCACGGACCCGACATCCTCGATGACCAGGGATGTGGTGGTTGCGACAATGTCGAACATGCGAATCCAGTCGAGCTGGCGGTGCAGTTTCTTTATGCGATCCTTGATGTCCGTGAGCTTTTGCCATGTCCTGGTTGTGTCCTCGCTCTTGCGGCCCTGCTTCTCGTTCGTCTTTGACCCTTGCGCCGGGCTTGTTTCCTGCAGTTCCTTGGCCAGCCCATTTTCTGAGCTTGGTTCCGGTGAGCCCTTGGCTTTTGCCTCTCCCAGCGCCTTGAGATCAATCGTGAGCTTGAGCTCCTCGACAACCACGCTCACGTAGGTGGGTTGCGCAAAAGTTGGCCGGTGTAACGATATCCTCAAGCCGCGAATATCCAGGCGAATGCCGTCCTTTGGTGTGAAAGAGATGCGTCGCAAGCCGTACCAGCCAAGTCGTTGTATCGAAACGCCGGTGACGACTCGGACGAGGGCGAATATGACAAAGGTCGACAGGTAGAGGAGCACGACCAGGCCGGAGAGGGCCGAGAGAGAGAATGCCATGATGGAGAGACCAAAGGTGGTCGTTCAACGGCCATGCGCCGGTGTAAGCCGTGAGCCCATGAACCAGAGAAAGAGGAGGGCTTTCGGGTGCGGAGGAGAGGTCCAGGAGGCAGACGGATGAGCACACGAGTGGCTCGCGCGCCGGGGTGGGTTGGTCAGCGTAAGGGGGTCGGTCGAGCGTTGCGACCGCGTGCGGTGCTCGGTTATCGTATCGTCATTGCGAGCGGGGAGTGGAATTGGTGAGGGCGATGTGAGAGGTGAGAAGAAATGCCCAGGATTCATGGCGGAAGCCGTCCGCCGCCGCATCCCAACAGCGGTCGGCGTCAGCGGGGCACATGGGCAGGCATCCCCGTTGCATTTGTTCTTCAACACCTGCATTGACTTCGCCCTTCCAATCATCCACGCCATCTACAACCAGAACCACCTCACCATTGCATCAATCGTGGCCCTCGTCCTCCGCTCGTCTCCAGGCCGTCGTCCTCTCCGACCCATTCCATCCACCGCGTCGACGCCCCACCCATTCTCCAACGTGTCAGGACCCGCCCTCTTCACGGCTCCGGCAGAAATCCGACGGCCGCGTTCGGAAATGTAGACACTGGCCAAAATCCCATTTCATTCCTGTTGGCATCTATCTATGCGCCCATGCGCCCGCCATGCTGTCCAGACCCATGTCCGCCGTGGTATTGTGTGGACCGTCCTCCGCACCGCCCCCCAACTCTCCACTTTAGTCAAAGAAACCACCGTCATCCTCCTCCGGCTCGTAGTAGTCTTCGGGCGGCGGAGGTGGACGCTCGTGGTCAGAATCGGAGTGATGCGAGTCTGAGTCTTCCTCGAGCTCGTGCGCTACAGAAAACACATTGCGTCAGCTTCTCGTGTCCGGGACAATGCAGTTGAGAGGAAAGAAGCGGGACAAGACTTACTGACGACGGCTCCCAGCACCGCGCCACCGACTACACCCGCGGCCGCCGCGCCCACCATGGCGCCAGTCGAGTGGCCTTCCTTCTTCTCCTTGTTCTCCACGTCGCCGTAGTACTGCTCGGCGCGCTGGCCGTGAGGTCCCTCGTAGCCGCTGCCTTGGCCGTAGCCTACCGGCGGCATCGCGCCACCGTACTGGTTGTAGAACTCGCCGCCGGGCGGGCCGCGGTCAGCCGGAGGAGCAAACGGCGGTTGGTCCCACTGGACACGGCCCGTGGCAGGCTCAGCGTAGTAGGCCCTGTTGCGAGTGCTGTCCCAGTGCGAGTACCAGCCGTAAGCCAGAGGCGGGGGGTCGTGGGATGGCGGCGGAGGCGGGCCTGGGGGAGCGTAGCCAGAGGGCGGAGGTGCGTATCCCGAGGCCGGAGGCGGAGGTGATCTGTAGTCGGGCGGGCCTGGCGGGGGGTATCCGTATCCGGATCCTCCAGGGGAAGCTCTGTACTGCTCCGGTGGAGGGGGAGGAGGACTGCCGTAGCCCTGGTCTGGAGGAGGAGACTGGTAGTGCTGAGGAGGCTGGCCGTACTGCTGTTGGCCATATTGGCTGCCGTAGTGCTGCGGAGGGGGTGCTCCGTAGCCGCCGTCATATCCACGCTGCTGACTTCCTGTAGCAAGTGTCAGTCGTGAGTCAAAGATCATAGCGGCAATGCAAGCAGCTCACCGTCCTCCTTATCCTTCATCATCCCGGCAAATTTATCTGTGAGTTTGTTCATGAAAGACATGTTGGGCTGTTGGAGTGAGGAGAAGGTGATGGGATCAAGATGGACAAGAGCAAGGCGCCGGGGCAAGTTTTATAGAAGTGGTGCCAAGTGACGGCGAAGATCAACCCTAAGGTGGAATCTTCCAAAGCTGTTGTGTGTTGCGTTGTTAATGGAGAGCATTCAGCCACAACGGCGCAGCTCGGGAGCCCACATGCCGTGAAAGCACCGCCTCTGCACGATCCTCTGTCCAACAACGGAAATGGGCATGCTCTCTCAGCTGCGGCCACGTATGTATCGTCAGCCCACTGGCACTGCGCGAATTTCCCCCTCACCACTTCATTTCTGGCAGGAGCATCGCTGTCTTGCGCCTCTGGATAGATTCTCGGGAACCTTCGCCTATCGACATGCTGCGTTTTTGCCTGGCCACAGGAGCCAACATGTGCCTGCGAATGGAGTCTGGATGGCGCAATGTGGAACCATGTTGGCCCATGCAGCTGGTCCGGGGATGCTTCGTTATCTCCAATGTGGCTGGTGACAGCGAGATGCTTTCACGGCTCGGTTCTTAAGTGCCCGGCACTGGACATGACGCCTGCAAGGAGGCGATACTTCGGGTCTCGTCCTCCCATCCATCGTCTACCATCTCGAAACCAGCGGAACGGGCCGGCATTGGACAGCGGCTCCGGGGCGCCTTGGACGTTGTTGGAGAGGCTCTCGGGAGAGCATGGCCGTCTCCTTGAATCACGGTGAGACCGTTGGAGGAGCCATGAGACACCATGGCGGCAGACGAGGAGGCAACCCCTGACTGCCACGACCGAAGACTGTGTGTTCATTCACCTGCCTTGGCGCATGTATTGAATGATGGAGCAAGTTCGGATTGACAGTAAACGCGCGGCAAGCCGGCACCCCTATTCCTGTCATGTCTGTCAAGTTTATGCCAGCACAGTTGATGTCAGTGTGTCGTCTGTCCTCAAACATGGCCCCTCGTCTACCAGACTGGGAGCATAGGAGGAAAGATGAAAGCACGTCAGACAACAACATAGGAGAAAGAAAGGATACGCGTCGCGGCCAGGCAAAGAAGGAGACTCGTTCCAATCGCAGGCGTGCAGAAACGCATCTACCAATCGATGACGGGCAGCACTGACTGGAAAGAAAAAGAAAAGAGCAGAACGCAAGTCGATTCGTCAAAGTCAACGTCTATCCTCATTCAACCGGCCAGTCCAGCCAGCGAATCTACAATTCAATACCTCTTGGCCGCCATCATCGTAATTAAACCGAGATGCAACTCACACGCTCCCAACGCACACGCGTGTCCCAAGCCTGCAAATGCGCACGCCAAAAACACCAACAAAGACTGATGTGATGCGAATGGCAAAAATAGAAAACAACCAAAGACCAAGCCCGAGCGCCTGAAAAATGCCAATCACTAACCATCAACTCAAAAATGAAAATCTAGGGGAATCGCTTCGCACCCCGCAATGACGAACCAAAAACGGCAACGCAGCGCAATCCGATCAAGGGGTCATGACGAAATGACGTCAGTCTTTCAAACACCGCCGTAGTCTTCTCTCGCAATGCCAGCATCAACGCCGTCGCCCAGCAGCCTCTGCCTTTCTTCGCGTCTAGGAGGCGTCATGTCGCGTGGGCCGGGGATCCAGCCTCTCATCCATCCGCTCAGCTTCCGCCAGCGCCACTTGGCGCCGCCCTCGTCCGGCACGACGACGGTCCTCTCCGTGCCCTCCCCGTACAGCCAGAATTGCACGCCGACGGCCGCATCCATGATCAAGACACCCGCCGCACCAAGCCAGAAGGGCGTCGCACGCCCGACCCACTCGGCGCGGTCACTGCCACCGGCGCCGACCCAACCGCGGCCGCCGTTTGGCGGAAACGTATACCAGGCACAGGGGTTGGCGACAATGGAGGAGCTGTAAAACAGGTTGCCCATGAAGGCGGCGAGGAACAGGGTGGGAGAGAGACCTTCGGTGCTCTGCCGCTTCCAGTTCTTGTACAGCTGCGGCATGCGGCTGCCCAGATACATGAGGGTGCTGAGCCAGGAGAGGAGAGTACCAGCAATCTGCGTGGCGGTTTCGCCAGCAGAGGCGGTCGCAGTCTCGACAAGGCCAAGGGCAGGGCTGGGGCCGTGGAGCGGGGAGGCGCGGGCAACGACTGCGAGGAGCAGAGAAAGGTAGAGGACTGTACGCGGCGAAGATGCAGGGGAGGAAGAGCCCGAGGTGCCAAGGCGCGTGATGGTGCGGTTTGTTGGGGTACCGACACGGGGGCTCCGCGCGGCCTCTTTGGAGGGGGACGAGGGGTAGCGCGGCGAGCGAAGGACGTCCTTGGGCTCGGTGGCCTTGGAGTCGTTGGGGGGCTGCGTGTCGACGCTCGTCACCGACATGCCGTCGATGATGTCGGGCATGTCGCCGTTCTTGTCGAAGCGGCGGCCGTCTCTCGACCAAGGTCGCAGCAGGGGCCGGCCATGCTGGAGGTGCTCATACCAAACCCACTGGCCGACGAGGCAGCAGTCGACGAAGCAGTAGTAGCTGGCAACGATGACCTGCCACAAGGCCTGGTCGGTGAAGACGCAGCCCAACAGGTTGGACAGGTCACCCAGCAGCCACTCGCCCAGGAAGAATATGCTCAGGCCCGAAGTGCTCTTCAACTGGTAGTTCTTCCATATTTGTGGGAGCTGTGCAAAGAGCCAGGAAACGATGCTCAGGGTGCCGAGGAGGGTGGAGAAGAGGGCGAGGTTGGTAGGGACGCAGGTGTGAAGCGTCGACGAGAGGCGGAGGAGGAAGTCGGTCTCGGGAGCGCAGTACTGAGGCAAGCCAGGATGAGTCGACCAAGGGTTCTCTTCCATTGTGAGGTGTGAGATGTGTTGAACAGGTCGGTGGGAGGTAGGTAGCGGTTAGGAGGGGAGGGCGTGAAGAGGGAGACAGCAACAATCAGTCTATAAAAAGGCAGCGGACGACGGCAAGCAGGTGGCTTGAAGAGTCGGATGACAGAGACAGCCACCGGGGCCTGGAGATTGACTAGGGTCCAGCGACCTGAGTAGGAGATAATCCGCACATGATATGCGCGCTCAGAGAGAGGCAAGGCATGCGAGGCTGAACAGAGGGCGGCTGATAAGGCGATAAGTGCAATTGAATCTGTGACTGTAGCGTGGGGATCCTCCCGATTGCGCCCGCCTGCCCACGCGACCATCCCACGACCTCCACCCAACATGGCTACCTAGGTTATGTATCTACATATCTACTGACCGCTTCGGACTACAGCTGGGAACGAGAACCTTCAGCGCTTCAAAGACTGCCCGCTCCCGCGGCGGCACCAAGGAACAAGCCACCTCCCACAACCACAGCCGACCACTCTGCTTCCCAAAACAGCCATCGCATCCGGGGCTCGCCCTCAACCAAACATCAGATGGTGGTACCCCTCCCGTCCCCTCCTCCTGCGCCTCTGCAGCGTCTCTGTGTGACTGGCCGACCGATCGACCGCAACTATCGCGCGCCGACGACGCTTCACGTAATTCTGTCCTCACACCCAGCGCTCTTCCTTCAGTTCTCTGCAACCTCCTACACTTGCCTAATGGGGAACTTTGCGACAACACGTGCCTCTTCCGCCCTGACGTCACTCCGCGCGTGGACCAAGCTCGGTGTGTGGTAGGTCTATACTTCGACGAGGCACCGAGTATTTGGCCGTGTATACGGCATTGTACATATAGGCGCCCAAGCCCCGTCTGCTTCATTGTTCTCGTCGCCGGGCTCCTAAAAGATGCGGAAAGACACGGCTCAGGTCGATCTTGCGCCCTGCCTGCATTCCAAGCATCGTCGAGTATCCCATCTTTTCTGTAGTACTTGCTCGCTTAATCAAGTACTCACCCTCTTTTTCCGTTCCTCTCGTCCGTCCACATCCGTCCTACCAAGCCAAAATTCCTACAAACATGCTTCGAGAGGGCCAAGGTTGATGCGCTCGTTCCTCAACGGTTTCTCCGTGGCGAGTGACACATCCCTTTGACCACTATCTCGCTCTACATGTCCCTTGGCCTCCCGTGCCATGATCATGCGGTTCCGCGCGTTATGTAAACGAAACCACCTCGCTGGCCCATGGTCCTCATCGTCGCCTCCAGTCCTCTCCGCCATGACAGCATACGTCTGCCGCCGCTGGACGGACGTGCTCCAGCAGTCGCGGATACCGCGGTCGACGCCCTTTTGGTGTCCTCGACACCGCCTCCTTGTTTGACGCCGCCGAGGCCGAGACGTCGCTCCTGCGCAGATGCGGTCTTTGGGCGGTTGAGCCGGGTGCGAGCAACCCTCTTCGCGAACGGTTACCAACTACCCGTACGCTTGAGTGAGGGGTGCGTGTGAATCAGACACCTCGCGGCGACAAAGGAAATGTTGCTACCACGGATAGATCACATGGATGGTGATCATGGTCAGAGTCTCAGTGCACACCTGCTATCATCTGGCACTGACTTGGATTGCTCGTCGCAACGAAAAGAATGATAGCCGGTCCAAGGATGATTGCACAGTGATATTGTCTTTCTGAAACGCTTTTTATGCATCGATATTTTGGGACACTGAACACTGAACACCGTCCAATTTGTCTGTCGGCTAGACAACACTGCCAAAGTGCCGAGACCGTTCAGAGACCAAGGTGTTGACGAAAAAGTGAGACGGGCAACTTGTAAAAAGACGTTCCGCTTTCTTTCCTGCGCGCTGAAAAGGTACGGGAAAAGGTTGACTGAAAGGTTCCCTGGCTCAAAGACATACACACACGGCTACAGTATTTGACAATCTTCAGATCAACGAACAGGGCAGTCCACGCCGCGCTTGGCAACTAGGAATTCACAGATGGGCGACTGTCGATCAAATGCCCTCATCGTCCTCCTGGATGCGCGTGTACTCTTCCCTTTCCTCAGGATACGGAGGCCTGTCGCGCCAGTCAGTCAGTCAGAATCGGCAACCAATCCACCACGTACTCACATCCCCCATCGCACCTCTCCTCACCTCTTCTGCCCTACCGAACCACCAACTCACCGGTTCATCCGCTCATGCCCAAGAAATGAAGAGAAGAAGAAAAAAATTAAAAGAACAAACTCACCGACACAGATTCTTCACCAACACAATCGCCGCCGTCCCCAAAATATACCACCCCAGCAAGTGACTCCACTCACGGCTAGCCGCCGGATCCGCATCCGTCCTGCCCCGCTGCCCGACACTGAAGGCCGCCAAATCATAGACCAAACACGCGCCGAGCATCCAGTCGCCCAGCGCGGCGCCGACGGCAAAGCCGACGCCCGTCAGCACCTTGACGGCGCCCGAGGGCGCGGCAACGCCCGCGTAGAACGCCGCCGACGTGTTGTGCAGCATGTCGAGGACGGAGATGCCGGTGTAGGCTTTGGCGACGGCGTGCGTGAGGAAAGAGGCGGAGGAGTGCCGGCGGAGAGGTGGGAGGGCGGTCGTGAGGTACAGGAGGTGGGCGAGGGTGGTGATTGCGACGAAGATGTTGGAGAGGCCGAGGTGCGAGGAGTTCCAGAAGAAGAGCCAGGCTGGGGTGTGTTAGCGAGGTAGGGAGGTGGGTACGTAGGGAGCAGCTGATGGGTGGAGGTGAGGTGATGTGAAGGTGAAGGTGATGGAGAGGTGAAGTTGGACAATGGCTGGAAAGGCGTTATATGTCCTCCCATGCCTGCCCGTCTCCTCTCTCCATCTCCACCACCTCCACTACCCCAAGCACCAAACAAAAAAGCAAAAACAGAAAACTCACTTCCAATACACGCATTGCCCAACACCAGCACCCCAGCATACCCCGTCATCTCAGCGACGTCCTTCTCCGCAGTAGCCCCATCTCTCCTACTCACCCGCCACAACCTCACCATCCACAACACCTGCGCAACCTGCAACGGGAAGAAAAACAGCGCCACCATGTACGGCTGCGGCGAAAAAACGGACAGGTTGGCGTCGTTGACGTCCTTCATGTTGGGCGTGCTGAACAGCCCGTAGAACTGCAACCCCACGTTGTACACGAAGGAGAGCGGCGCGAGGACGCATGCGGCGCCGGGCGACAGCGCGAGGGCGGCGGCCATGTTGATGGTGGTGATGTTGCTTCTTTTGTGATTTGTTTGCTTGCTGGCTTGGTTTGTGCGATGGATGGAACTGTTTGGCCCGTTGGAAAATCGGACAATGGTGAGAGGTGGGCGTGCGCGCGTTCGTTCGTGCGGATGGTTGCGGCGACGACGGCGGCGGCGGCGGCGGGAGAGGGGGATGTGGAGGCACGAGACCCGCGGTGTGGTGCCTAGTCAAGGAAGACGACGCTGGCAGCGAGCGCAGCGTAGAGGCAATTGAAACTGGCAGCCCCGAAAAGGAAATGGCCAACAATATCGACAGATGCTGGTTTTGCGTTCACAAGTGATGGTGATAGACTGGAGGAGGTGGGTAGATAGCTAACGTAGCTACAAGTAGGAGCTCAAGCTACGAACGGCATGACGCAAGAGACTTTACACTTTACCTAGGCAGTGGCTTAGGTCGGCGCCGGCGGCGGCGCACCCGGAGGGTATGAGGATTCCAGAAAGACTGACCATCTAGCTACTAGCTGGGGTCAACCTGGTCAAGTCAGCTTACTACTACTCGTGCAAGTTCGCCCGTCATCGAGGAACTCATGCCTCAAAGTTGCTTCACGTCCCGGTACATGGACCTCACCACTCACTTTTCTGCTCCACCAGGACGCGAAGCAGACGAGACCAAGATGACACGAGACCTGCACCGTTTGGAGAAAAATAAGAATAAACATTGAGTGACTTTGACACCCACCGCCCCACACACATCCCAACAGGAGCCCCTTCTATCTATAAGAAAAAAACAGCCCAAATCCCCCAAAACGAGCAGGATCCCAAACCTTTTGCGATTGTCGAACGACAGGGAAAAAAAGAAAAAAGGAAGCCTCCTTCAAATTTCCCCGAATTTCCAATCTCCAATCAATCCAAGATATGCAATTGTTTTGCCCCCCAAACTCTCGAGCACACCGTAACAAAAAGCCCGAAAACGTTGGCCAGCCGGCAGAGGTGCTAATGATACAAGGAGGTTCTGGAAAGAAGGTGGGTACAACGAGGAGCAGCAACGACAACGGGTAGGGATGTCAAACAAGGACGAGGAGAGAGGAAAAAAATCTATTCAGTGTGCGTACTTTCCAAGAGAAAAACGATTCATGTGGCCATTCCGGCCGTCTACTCGCGAGAGACGTCACGTCCGAAGACCTTGGCCTTGATCCAGTCAACCAAGACGAGGATGCGGTTGCGCGCTGCTTCATGTAAGTACTCTTGGCTGGTGTGAAGATGGAGGACAAAAACTCACTGCTGAAGCACATGCTCAAGTAGGCGCTCCTCCAGAAGAAGTAGGTCAAAGTGCCACCCGTGGCAATGTTTCCAGTCAACCAGGAAATGTCGGCAACAGCCTTCTCGCTGCCAATGTAGGCAAGAGAACCTTGGTGAGAGTATTCGAAGGGACCCATCTGCTTAACGCGACGAAGACGCTTCTGCAGTTCCTTGATTTCGCCAAAGACCTGGTCACGGACGTCCTTGGAAGGAGCCTTCTCCTGGGCGTCGGAAAGGTTCTTGAGCTCGACCTCAATCTGCTCAGTCTTGGCCATGTTGTTGAAGAGGCGGGCGAGGAAAGCACCCTCTTGGGCGGCAACCTGGGCAGTCGGGGCGTAGTTGGCGACGGCACAGTCACCGACAGCCCAAATGTTCTCGGCACCCTTGACGACGAGGTATTCGTTCACAGCCAGACCACGGCGGGAGCTCGCTTGCTCGGGAATCTGCGACATGAGATCACGGACAACGGGACGCAGAGCGTTACCAGTAGCCCAGACAAGAAGACCGTAGGGGATGCGCTCAATCTGCTTTTGACCGTCGGGACCAGTTGACTCAGCCTCGATGTACTTTTCAGTAACCTTCTTAACCATGGTCTTGTTGCGAATGGTGATGGTCTCCTCCTTGAAGGTCTTTTCGGTGTACTCAATCAGTTGCTTGGAGAACATGGGAAGAACCTAAATCGTCAGCGCAAGACATTTTCCAAGCCAGGGAAGAGGCATACGTTGGGAAGAGCCTCGACGAGAGTGACGTGGAAGTTGTCCTTGATTTCCGGGATCCATTTCTTGAGGTCGTCGTTGAAGAAGTCCTGGAGCTCACCGGCGAATTCGACACCAGTAGGGCCACCGCCGACGACAACCATGTGCAAAAGACGCTTGACCTCTTCTTCGCTCTGGTCCTTGAAGATGGCAGTCTCACAGCAGTCCATGATGCGCTTGCGGATTCTCTGGGCGTCTTCGACTTCCTTCAAGAACAGGCCGTGTTCGCGAACACCGGGGATACCTGAGTTACACGGGTTAGATGGATCCCGGAGATCCCCGAAAGAGGCAACTTACCAAAGGTTGCGTTCTCAGCGCCGACACCAACGACGAGCATGTCAAAGGGAACCTCGGTGGCCGAGACGTCTCCCTTGATTTCCGACTCATCCTTGATGTAGACGACCTTCTTCTCGTAGTCAACCTTGGTGGCCTCGGCCTCGTAGTACTTGACGGCGGCCTTTTTGTGACGGAGGAAGTTGCGGATCGGTTCCATGATGGAGCGGTGTTCGATGGTACCAGTGGTGCAGGACGGGAGCAGCGGCGTGAACAAGAAGTAGTTGCGAGGCGAGATGACGACGACATTGTAGTTTTCCGTGTCGAGCTTCTTCAGGAGAGAGACGGAGCCCCAACCAGTACCTGCGCAAAAGCAAAATCAAAAATCAGCCCCTGACAAGAACGAAACCAACGAGTTGGAGCAGCGCACCAAGGATAACCAGAGTCTTCTTCGTCGGATCAGGCGCAGGCTGATCGTCCGGGTTGCGCATTTGATAGATTCCATAAGAGATGTAACCGAGTCCAGCAATGGCCGAGAGCCAGGTCAAGCGCCAGGTCCAGCGCAGAAAGCGAAAGCCCTTCTTCTTAGCCTCAGTCTTGGGAGGGACATCAGCGTAGGCGCGGCGGAAGGTCTGCTGAAAGACCTGTCTGGGAAGAACAGGGCGAATAGCTTCCTTTGCGACAGAGGAAGAGAGAGGTGAGGGCCGGTGCGTGGTCAAGGTGCGACGACCGGCGGAGCGGAGGGCTGCGAAGACGGAAGATGAGGCCAATGGCCTCATGGCGGCAGCTCCTGCCATGTTGCCTAGGGATAAGGGCAGAAGGTGTTGTTGGTGTTGTTGTTCAAAGACGGCGGCAGTTTTTCTCAAGGGAAGCGATGACGATTCCGCTCGGCCCTGACTGATCCCAAGGCGCCGATAAGACGCCGCCGTCCAACCACCCGACCCTGAAGCTGCCCTGCCGTGCCAACCGTACGCTGAATGACAAAAGCCTGCCCTATCTCAGCTCCTAGGTCAGCGGCGTCGGCGACAATGGATCCTCTTTTTCAAGGCCCCTCGACGTTGGCGAGGCTGATGGTTCGCTGATGGCTCGGCTCGCCGCCGTCGTCGGATCTCTCGCCCTTGGCGCTGCGAGTGGTGACGAGAATTTGCAGCGCGCCGCTTCGTTATCCACTTCTTCTCGGTTCTCGACTTCTCCCTCCGCCTCCGCCCCGGCTGATCACGGCCGTCGTGGCATTTATGTATTCCTCTGCTCTTCACCCCTAGACCCCGCCTTCCGTGCCGCTAGCAGTGATGGCATCGGGTCTTTACGGCAACCGACAACCCTCGGGCGTGCGGGCGCGACAGCCTCAGTTCGGACGAGACCGGGAACTGTCAAAGTATAGCTCATTCCAGGAAAGTGGGTGAGAGCGGGGAAGAAGGGCGTCTGGAGGGGAAAGAAAACAATGGTTTGGAGGAAACCGCGGGAGGGGCATGGAGACTTTGAGAATGCATTTGAATATATACACCAGATCAGCTGCCCGTGTCAAGATCTCACCCCATGGCACGTCAGTTGGTTCGGCTGTAATGCAAGAGATGCACCGGGATTGCGCCTCAAGAAGCGACTACGCCGCTCTGTTGTCTCGAGACGCCTGGTTTGTGCATGGACAACTACATCATGACATCCCCACTGCAAGTCCGAGTCAAACAGTCGGGTTTGGCATGACCCAGAGCGTCCGACAAAGCAAATGCTGAAAGCTCTGTCAGGTCGACTCCATGACTATTGTCTGGGGCAGAGGTCCGTCACCGGACGGACGTATGATGAACGCCATGCCACTACATCTTTGCCTTTCGAGCACTGCCCATCTTCGCTGCCCATTTGCTTGGACTCCCTATCCTGACTAGCCCATCCTGCATAGTGGTAGCAATATGTCTACCGTCCTCGCCCCAGATGCGACTTTCATGTAGCCCTCGATTGCCCCCAGCCCTACTGATCCGAGCCTCCTGGCAAAACCACCTCTTCTTCCCATTGACTTGCGTAGCAAGCTCCTGACTAGTCACATGGAGTACGACGGTATAGCTCAGACTGGCCATCTGCGTGTAGCCGTCCCCAGCACCCAGGTGGTTCGGGATCATGAAGAGGGAGTTACGATCGCAAGCGTACAAGTGCGCGCAAGCATGCAAGTTGTGCTCCTCGCCCACGGCCGCCATGTCGCCCGTGGTCGAGTAGAACTGCAGTTGCCGGCGTTCCAGCGGTCCGCGGTCCTGGTTGAACGGCTCCATGTCCACCTTTCTCAACGACAGGCCGGGAAAGGCGTGATTCGTGCCGTTGTTGGCGGCTTGCATCTCCCAGTACCACGGCGAGTCGACCGATGGTGCCTCAGGCCAGTCTTCGGGGCGGCGGTCCCCAAGCGCGCTGCGATATCTCCGGGGCAGGTCGTAAGGATCCTGGCAATCGTAGTCTGACTGCTCATCCACTTTGAACATGCAAGTGCATGTAAAGCAGATACCGCCCTGTGGCTCTTGGAACACATCGACGCTACGCGTACAGTACCGGCCGCCGTCGCGGGTGGTACGAACGTGATAGACAAAGGGGCGGGTGGTGTCGCCGGGGAGAATGAAGAAACCAGTCACGTTCTGGAAGAGGAGAACCAAGGTCAACTGTCAACATTGGCAAGAGACAAGGGGCAGACAGACAAGGAAAAGATGCGAAAGCACTGATTGCAAGGTACAGAAAGGGGGTCTGTCGTTAAGCATCCGTACTCGGAAAAGGAAAACACAACGCGAAGGGAGGCCGCAGAAGCACCAACGTACAGACACGACATACACTCACGACAAAGCCTCTCCTCACCGTCTGACTAGCAGCCCATACAGCTTGCGCGTACACGTGACCGCCGTACGCCGCCGTGGTTCCCCCAGGCGAAAAAGCTTTCGCCGTGCTCTTGAAGGCGCCGTCGCCGACCTTGTCCAGGCGCATGAGCTGCGCAAAGGACAGATATTGATTGCCATTAGCGGCGGCGTCGTCATGGTCCATTTTGGGCGCGGAGATTTAACGACTCGGTAAAGTAAGGCAGGCGAACGGTATTTGGTGAGATGTTTCCCACGCAACCTCAACAAATGGGCGGGCGAGATCGCCAGATGCCCTCCACCTTGGATTTCGTTTGGCGTCGTCGGGCAATGAAGGCTCAGGCTGCAGGCAAACTCGTGCAAAGCATGATTGCGATGTGCTGGTCGCAGTTGGGAAAGCAACATGCTTGTTGGCAATGTTCCCCTGTCGGACCTCGGCTGAGGTGCAGTGGTCCTGAGTGGCTGCCACCACCATCGCGGAGTGCCAGGGCGCTCGAGCTATGTAATCCAACGCCCTGCCGTAGGACGCACACCAAACAAAGACGCCTTCCACCAACCCTGTCAACCCCCGTTGTGCCGTCCATCATAACTCGTATTCTTTGTTCGATTGGCACACTCGGTTTATCGAGTGCATGACTCTGCCGCGCGTTATACCACCAAGCCCCCTCTCCTTACATCAAATGCCACCTCTGATTCGTCCAGACAGGTCAAGGCCATGGCAAGCGTGTACCGGCTGCCGTTGACATTGCCAGGCCCACTTCGTTTCTCAAGCTTTACACCTTTGCAGGGCTGTGTTGTGCCAAATTCGAAAAATGCCAGTCGTTCGCCATTCTCACTAGCCTCGGCGACCACTGCTCAAAGCGGCCATTGTGCACCGAAGGCATGCCAATCTTAGGATACAAGTTTTGAGAGATGAAAAGATGAGCCCTTTGCCTGCTAACAGACCGCTCGCTGTCTGTAAAGTTTCGGATATCAAAATAAACGCCGAGCAATGCAAATGTATACGATGAGCAAAGCGTTCATCTGCTAAGCTCCAAACCCAGGCCTCAGCGCATATACAGGGGGTTTGACCCATGCGACTGCTTGGATGAGATGAAAGAAAAGGATACAGCCCCTAGGTGACTCGATGGGAGTCCGTATGTTTGTTTCCATCTAAAACGCCGTTTTGCATGCAACAATGTGTGATGCTCCTCGTTATGAAATAAAAATCATTAAGTGAACCAAGGAAAGTGACTACCGGCTAAAGTTGGGCTGAGGCAGGACAGGCCACTGGTTGAACTGGTTGGTCGCAGGCCAGGCCTCAAAATGCATGTAGGGAAGAGGACCTGCTCGTCGCTCGTTTGACGGCCGACCCAAAGGCTGGTATTGCATCTGGTCAGTCCCCAAGCGAGGCAGTTGGCTCATCGATCCCGAGGGCGGAGGGACGAGCAGAGTGTTGACCTGACGGACCGGTCGGTAAGGAGAGCTGCGTTGCGACAGGTAGAAAGACGGTGACAGTCTATTCTGCTTGGGAGGCGCCGCCGAGCTGAAGGAGGGATGGATTGGCGAGTTGGACGCAAGGTCATTGGGATAGGGGCTCAGTTGTCGCGATGCCGCAATGGCATGTTGCTGGGGCTGAGGTATCGGCAAAATTGGCCCGCCAGAGGTAGGGATGCTTGACTGCTGCTGGCCCCACTGCATGGGGGGCGGATACACAAGAGACATGGCACGTCCCGACGGTGGTGGCAGTTGGGGCACCGACAGATTTGGTAGGGGCGGCAGCATTGGGGGCGGCGCTGTTGTGGCCGGGTTTGACGTCTGCGTCATCGGGGGTGGCTGAGACATTGTGGTGAAATTTAGAAGGGTCTCCCGCGGGCCAGTGGAAGACGCAAAGTCGCGGAGTGGACGCTTAGACGCAGGCTCAAGGACATGTTCGTCATGGCTCCTCTTCCTTGTGCCTGGACGGAGGTTGAGCTCCGGTAGCGGTCCAATAGGTGATACTGCGGTGGAGGAAATTTGGGGGGGCAAGGTCGGCGTGTTGGAGTATGAGTGATTAGGCGAAAAGCCATTGGCAAAGGGCGGCGACGCATGGGTCGAGTGCGGTGGAGATGGTAAAGCCGGGGGGACATGGAGGGTCGGCGTAGGGGGTCCCAGCGTCCGCAACGGCAGCTCGTGCCGTGCTCTGGAAGCTTTGTCGACGTAGGTTCCAAACTTTCCAAGCGTGACATGCCATTTGTTCCAAGCTTCTGCGGACGTGAAGAGATTGTACTTCATGTTGCTGAGAAATTCAACCTCCATTATGTGAACTTCTTGGACGGATATTCCAGACACGTCGGCCCACGTCTTATTGGTGTAGGTGTTGTCGTCGAGAAATTTATTGCCTAGCATCAAGGCTACCGTGAGCAGCCTATACTCGCTGCCTGGCTTGCCCTTGACAGCTGGGTTGATGGTCTTCAAGCGGTAGATGAAGAGCAGTGCCAGAAGAACCACGTTTTGTGTCACCTGCGTAGTTGAGAGAATTGTCGCGACCCATTTGCGGAAGCCAGGCGTAGGCTGGGCATCTTCGACGAGAGGAGCTATTGGAAGTGGAGGTGTGCGAGTGTCGAGCGCCTGATGCAGAACGGACGAGTTTTCGAACCAAAAAAGGCATGTAATCTGGAAATCAGTCAGCCACTGGATGTGAACCTGCCAGGTCTGAAGAAGATACCTCTGCAGCAAGTTGAGGCATGCTCGTTTGGGGTGTGGTGATTGTGGACGGTATTTGCAGCGACAAGGCTACGGAATTGTTTGGAGGTCTGGCAGCAGACGCGTAGTCCTCGAACGTTGCAGGCATTTTGGGGGGACTAGAAGGCCTGCTGGTCTGGCTGTGAAAGCTTTGTGAGGGAGCTGGGAGAGGTGGTCTGCTGCCATTTGCCATGACGGCGTTGACGTCGGCGGGGTGCTGCAGGTGCCTCCGGTCGAGTGAAGCGGCACCACCAGGTCTTTGAGCAGGGCGACTTCCGTTTAGAACGGTGCCATTGGGTGCGCCATGTATGCTTGTCATTTCCGCAGGAGGCGTGACGAGAGAGCCAAGGCTTGGCCGTGCCTGTCTTGTACCGTGTTGTTGTTGTTGTTGTTGGTGGTGGTGGGCAAGCTTCGAGTGGAGGGCGGAGGAGTGGAGCGGGACAGCGTGAGGCATTGGCTGGGGCCGCTGTAGTTGGAGCATGAGGGCGAGCGAGCAGGAGCAGGAGCGGCGGCGGTGGGCGGCGAGCGTAGTAGGTACGGGGAGGCAGTGGTGAGGTGGTGGGTGGGTGAGTGAGGTGGGTTGTATGTTGTCGTCACCGTCGTGGTCGAGGGAGGCTGAGGAAGGTGCTCGGTGGGTGGAGCTTCACAACATTTCCAGAATGAGTGAAATGCTGCTTGGTCCCTTCATTCGCTGGCGGCCAAGCAAGGAGCGGCGGTCGAGGTATGCTCGCAAAATATGTGCGATGGTTTCCTGGGAGCTACGCGGAAAGGAGGACGTGGAGGAAGAGATGGAGGCGTCGGAGGAAGAAAAAGGCAGCGGGAGATGAGGGTTGGAACAAGGACGAGGAAAGGATGCTGCAGGACTGCGAATGGAAGAGACGGGGCAGAGACGCAGCGGCGACCAAGGCAGTAGGTGAGGATGATGGCGTTTCGCTTTGCGTAGGCTGCATGTGGGCGCGGCGGAGAGGCACCTCTTTTTGATAAAACATTATTCAGGACTAGTCAGGCGTATCGTGAGAGGAGCACGCTCGCGCCGCCGGGATGGAAGGAAAGTTCCAGGCATGCTGGGTGCCATGGCATGGCATGGCATCGCATCGCATTGGATGGATGGCACTGACGGAGACGGTCACGGCCACGGCCACGGCCACGGGCACGGCGGCGACGCGGGCGTCAGGTCAAGGAAGCAGAGGGGCGGGCAGAATGGGTGGAGGGAGGGCTGGGCAGGGCAGGGGGGGGGAGGATGGGATGGGATGGGATGGGCTATGTTGTGGGTGGTTAGCCGGGATAGGATGCGATGGGATGAATGAGCTGGGATGGTTTGTGTGTGGGTTCAGTCCATGTCTGTCTGCGGGCGCCGGAGTGGAGCAGAAGCGACGGTCAGGTCAGTCTGGAGCGAGGTTGAAAAGAGGCTGATCCAAATTGTGGGCGGTGGTTGATGTCAGAGCAACCGGGCGACATGCAGCCGGCTGGAGCCACCGCAGACAAGGATCCCTCAGTGAATTGGGGCTAGCCCAGATGCAGCGTCGAGACCCATTCTCTGCCTCTTCAATGCCATGCCATGCCATGCCTGTGTCTTTTTTGGCTTCGCTAGCCCGCGCCGCCTCGCCCTCACCCTCGCCCTCACCCTCGCCCTCACCCTCGCTGACCTGACCTGACTGGACGGGACCCGATGGATCCTGCGCTGAGCATGAGCATGAGCCTGCCCGAGCCCGGCGCCGGCGGGACAAACAACAACACCACTACCTCCACCTCCACCTCCACCACGACGACACCATCGACGCTGAGCCTGCCCTGTGGCACTCTCTCACTTCCGACGGGCCCGCTGCTCCAGGCCAGGGTGTCGCAGCAACTGAGTGGGTGCCACTGATCCCGTCCGTATGTCGCTCGGCTCGGCATCACCACAGCACAGCACAGCTGCCTTGCTTGTCGCAATCGTCGTGTCGTGTCGTGTCGGTGTTGTCCTGGTCAGGCCTGGCCCGGCCTTTCCTTCCCATCCTGTCCTCCTTGTCTGTCCTTGCCTTCCTTGCCTGCTCTGGCGTGTCAAGGGGCCGCGCGCGCCTCTCACACACTCGCCAGCGCCATCGCGTCCGTGTTGTCCGCGCCCGTCGATTCGACTTTTTTTTTTTTTTTTTTTTTTAAAAAATCATGTATCATTCGTTGCAGTCACTTGCAGGCGCAGCACCGCGCAAGACTGCAGCGCGCAGGCCGGCCGGCCGCCCCTACTCGTACTCGTCGTTACGTGGACCCCCAGAGCCAAAGCCCGAGCCAGAGCCAGAGCCAGTGCCAGAGCCAGTGCCAGTGCCAAAGCCAGAGCCAAAACCAGAGCCAAAGCCAAAGCGGCCAAATGAGCGACACGCGCGCTAACTCTTCCGTCCCGCCAAGAGCCAAGTTTCACGTCGCCCGGCAAAAGGCACGCCGCCATCAATGCAGCCAGCACCCAAGTCAAGTCAATCAGTCGGTCAATCGATGCCTAGCTGGCCTCATTCTTTATCCTTTGCTGCGCGCGCGTCCTTCGTCGCCAGGTGGAGAACAAAGGAAGGTCCTCATGCTCATCATCGGCCCCGCGGAATACTCAACCCCCCCCCCCGTCCGTCATTTGCCTCCTCCTGACCGTCGACCCCCGTCCAATTCCTGATACCGTACCATCAATCACTTGGGCAGCCCAGCCCGTCTTTGCTTGTGCCACGCCTCGGTCACTCGTCAATATAGGGGCCGCCGTCAGCATCAGCATGCCATGCCTTGCCGTCGACGAGAACAGCAGCTCCGTCCTCAGGTAGGTACCGTACCCGTTCCGTGATTTGATTTGGGATCTGCAGCGTGTGGGCGTGGGCAGGGACAGTCACAGGAGGGCAGCGAAAAAAAAAAAAAAAAAAACCTTGGGCAAGGCGAGCTGTCAGCCAGCCCGAGTTCCATCGCTGCGTCAGGCTGGTGAGAGCCACCGGTGGTTACGTGATGGCGGGCTTACGAGTGTGCATCCCTGGGCCCTGGGGACAAGGACGGCCGACTATCGAATCAATGCCGGCTAAGCTGGACATGCTCTGTCCAGTTGCAAACTCTGTGCCCGCCTACGTCGCCCTGACCTGACTGACGCGTAGAGTGCTATACCGTATGCCGTCCCGAGTAGCCGGGCGACGCGCCTGTTCGCGTGTGACCTCATGGCCGCCGTGGACATGAACCTTGTCCGGCCTGAATCATGTGCTGCTCCAGCAGTAATCAGTTTCGTCGCCTTCTTCCATGGTTGTGCTGTGCTGCACTGCCGGTGCGCGGCCAGAAAAAAAACGCCATGTTGTTGGCCCAGCGAGTCAACGCCTCCAGCCATATCTTGCTCTCTCCCCTCCCTTAGCCTAATCAAACTTTGCGCTGCGTCGCGATCCTTCTGACCATCGCGATAGAAAACTACATGGTGCCGTCGCAAGGATTCTGCTCACCCCTCTCCGCGCCGCTTCATTCAACATCTCGCCCGACCGACTGACCGACCCGTCGTCCGGGCGTGTGAAAGCCTCTTGATTCTCCTTGCAGACGTCAACATGAAACGCCTCAGCCGGCGACTGGCCTCTTAAGCGTGCTACCCCATATCAATCGGTAATCGAACGCGAATGAGTCGTCTCGGCGTCATTATTGCTTTCAGCCCAAGCCAGCCAGCCAGCCAGCCAGCCGGCCAGCAACGCGGAGCACGGTACCGCAGACAATGCTCTAGCAGGGAACGCCGGCCGCTGATTACGGGAACGAGGCAGAAAAGAAGAAAAAATCTTGTAGCTGTGCGTGAGCAACCACGCAGCAAGCAGGCAGGCAGGCAAGCAACCAATATGCTGGCCGGCGCGGTGCTAAACCCGCCAAGGCGAACCCGCGGACACCAATCATTACCTTACTCTATCGGCATGACTGAGAGCGCATGAGCATCGTCGCAGTCATTATCATTCGCAGGCCCATCTGACCAAACGGACCAGGAGATTGGGTTTCGGCCTCAACACCCTCCACCCCTTCCCATCATCTCCTCGTCCGTCTCCGTACGCGGCACACCTGCAGCCAGTGCTCAGGAGTCGCACACCTCTTTGTCCACTCGATCGTCGACCGCGGCGGCAGTGGGCTTAGGCTTTGACCGCCGGCCCTTTTCTTATGTTGCAGTCTAGCAGCGTCGAACGTCCCGCCTTCTCGCGCGCCGGGCCAAACAGAGTGCCCGTCTCTCCGCCTCTGGCATTAGTTTGATCGAGATGAGGGCGCGACCGACCTGACAGAGCGAGATCATCTCACACGCCTGTCTGCGCGTTCGTATCTACGTGCCACTGACCCCAAACCGCCGACGCGAACCCCAACCAACCTCGCCTCAGCCCTCCCTCCCTCGCTCACTCTCAGCTGCGAATGATGCGCGGCGCGCTGCGGCGCTCCATGTTCCGAGTGGGCGTTTGTTGGCCGTCCGTCCGTCCATCCGTCCGCCGGTCGGTCGTGATGCGCGTGTGCGCGGCGGCGGCGGCGGCGGCGGGCTGTGGAGCAACTGCTTGTGCGACTGCTGGGTCCAGGAAATATTGCATCCAGCAGGGTCCAATCGACCGGCTCACCGCGCCAGCCGTACGCCTTATTTGCTGCTCCCTCTTTCCTGTGCGTTGGTTGCTGAGTGGTTGTGATGGACGGTGGGGGAGAGGGGGGGAGGCTCGTGGGTGGTGGGCCAACAGGACGCGAGACAGCCAGCCAGCCAGCCAGCCTCATCATCGCCGGAGTCGGGTGCGGTGGCTCATTGGTCTCTGCCTCCGTCCGTTGTACGTATACGCTAGGTGCTTCGCTTGCTCGCCCCGTGCGTGCAATCGCTGAGCGTTCCGGAAGTGGTTGTGTTTCTTCCGTGCCCTGACCCCTGCCTGTTGCGCGCTGGCCACCATACCGACCCCTCCCCCCTTCGCTACCACCAGACCACCACCACCATCATCATCAGCGGCATCATCATCATCACCGAACTCCCTCATCATTGATTGCTGCTGTAGGGATGTGCCTCAAGCATCTCCGTGACCGCCAACGTAAGCCTCGTCGTCTGCTGCTCCACATTCGCTGCATGCGTCCGCCGTCCGCCCGCCCTCGTTTGAAAAGTCCACACCTGCTGGACTACTGGACTACTCGCGCAAAGAATGCAGATTGCAGCGACAAAACAACACATGAGGCAAGAGAAAAAGCGATCGTCTGCACGTGACGGGGCGCGAGGCTATGCCTTGCCCGCTGAGGAGGCTCCATGACCTATGATGCCAGGTAAGCCACCCGTCAATCCGGCGCCATGCACTTCACGTCCGGTCCCCTGTTTGCTCGCCCGGCGCGCAAGCGACCACGAGGAGACAAGCAGGAAGGAAGGACAGGGAAAAGAAAAAAACGGAAAATGGATGGACAGGGAAACACAGGCAAAGAAATGGGCGGTTGCGCTCGTGTCACCGCCCACCCCCAGCCGGGCCTGCCTGATATGTATGTCTGTATCTATGTATGCTCATGCTGCCTGCCTGCCTGCCTCCCTCCGTCCCTCCGTCCCTCCCATCATCCATGTCTTTCCAGATGCGGCGACACCAACATGCCGCAAGCAAGCCGAGCCCTTCCCTTGGAGCCGGCTGGCTGGCCGGCTGCTCTCTGGAGACAAGGAACCAACCGAGTCGGACACGCATCTGACAAAAAGCCCTCTTCTCCGTCCGCGTCGTGCGGTGGCGCGCCTGCTTCTAACCCTCCCCTCCCAGTACATGTAGTAGTCCCCCCCCCCCCCCCCCCGCAGCATCATGTCCTCATACAGATCAGCTGCCCCCCTCCCCCCCGGCTGGGGCTAGGTCGGGAATGCTGATGGTCTGGGTGTTTTGGTGCTGGTGATGCACAACGCACACCAACACACAGACAGACACAGGCATCCATTCTTTGACGCTGTGCCAGACACGGACTGTTTGATGGCCGCGCTGCCAGCCAGCCGGCGGCAGCCGTGTGTGATATGAACCGAAGCGCAAGCAAGCGAGAATCAGCAGCACCTTTTTCGACCGCTCGCTCCGCACATTTCGCTCTTTTTGCGCCTCGTTCCGGGCGGTCTAATCTAAGGCGCCTGCTCTCTCCTCCTGCTTTCGGGAACGTGCTTGACGACGACGACAACAACGCGGAGATGGGATTTCGCCGCCACCACTCGCCCGCTGCGTCACTACTTGCAGCAGCCAGCCCCCAGACCACATCGCACTAAATGGGAGTGAGCCGGCTACATACTAAAGCCATCTGGGATTTGCTTGCGCCTCTGCCACGTCCCGAAATACGAGAGGCTCAATTCAGGAAATGGAGATGACGGGGGCCGGCCGGCGCAGGAAAGCCCCCAAAACCCCCCCCCCCCAATCCACAACTTCTTCTTTTGACATGAGACATGGCTACAACCCCGGATACGAATGCCTTGAAATGCCCATGGTTGGGGGAGTGATGCTTTATTCTCTGATTCTGATGTGGCACACTGGCTCCCTCGCTCGCTCGCTCGCTCGCTCGTCGCTCCCTCCGTTTGCGCGAGCGCGAGCGACAACGAGAGTTTCCACACTGGTTTCGACCATAGTGACACATGCCATCATTCATCCTACACAGCAACCAACAAGCGGGCCCGGCCCCCGTCGTCGCAACCCGCCCCGCGCCCCCGCCTACCAAATCCTGTTGTCCGTCTTCTCCTTGGTCTTGGTGGTCTTGTTCTTGCTCTTGGGCTGTGTCGGCGTCTTGAAGAACAAGCTGGGTCCGGAGCCGTCCCTGAGCTTGTAAGACAGGTAACCGCGATGCGCCGGGTCTCTGTAGTATTCGATGTCCTTGCGGTCCGTGGGCTCCGACAGGCGGTACGGGTACGGTTTTGCATTGGCTTGTGGGAAGTGTCCGAATGCGGGCGTGACGAGCAGTCTCGAGCGGATGGGGTCCGTCTGGCTCTTGAGCACGCGTCGAAGACACGCTTCCGAGTAGTATCTCGTCACCACTTTTCCGCCTACGTTTTCAACGGCCTCGATGGCGGCCGCTGACGCACGCGAGACGATTATTCGGATGGGTGTGCGGATTTGGTCTGCACCCTGCGCTCTTGGGTTATCTCACTACTCTCTCCATCAGTGTGGTTCTGCTCACCCTCGCCAAAAGCTTCACTCCGTCCTTTACTCCGTGCAAGCACCTCGAGTCGTGGAGCTCCTTCATAGTGATCGGCTTCGAAGGGTCGAGGCGTCCCTGGTCAATCCAGTCTTGCACCCGGTCCAAGTTGAGCGGGCTCATGTCCACCGCGAAGCTACACCACACCGCATTAGCCGTGCCTTCCACCCACAAATTTGCCCACTCTTCCCCATCACGTACTTGTTGGCCTTTCCCCTTCCTCTCTCCGGGTTCACCACCGAGTCCGGTGTCTGACCTCCATTGAATCCCCGCGGCACCTTGCCGTGCTGCTTCTGTCCCTTGTGACCTCTTCCCGACGTCTTGCCCTTGCCAGAAGCCGGACCGCGACCTAGCTTCTTGCGCTTGTTGTACGCGCTCGGCACGTCGGAGAGCGAGGCGAGGATCGAGGCGTGGCGGGCCTGCGGCGGTCGTTGCAGGAATGTTGATGGGGCGAGGAGCGGCTGCCGCGCGACGACACCTGGCCGCGCAGACGCGACGAGGGAGCAGCAGGCTCGGAAGACGCTCGACCGGGGCGGCATTGGCTTTGGGCTGGAGAGTTTGGCGGGTGCAGCTCAGTGCTGTACCTAATCGATGCCGAAGAATCTCTAGCTCGTTGCGCGCGCGGGCCTGCCGTGCCAAGGATGTTCGGAGCGCCGACTGGCCGATTTTCCGGTTGACCTCACTCAACTACCTTCGCGAGAGGTTTTAGAACATGATGCATACCGCGGTCCACCTGGCATTGGTTCTACATGTCCTGTGTACCTGTCCAATTCGCCTCCAGGTGTCTTTGCTTCGGGCCAAACATCACGCAGGCGTCGTTAAGCATCTTGTGCAATGCCACAAGCACAAAGCAAGCATCTCTTGGATTCTTGTTTTCTGCCTCTTTCTGACTCTGCGCCATCAGCTGGCTTGCTTTCCATGAAAAGTGGACACCTCATGGCGTCTTCATGGGAGACATATCTAAATTGAGCGTGTCGGTCTTTGTGCCGTCCAGCTAGACCTCTTCAGCGACCGCCACAGCGCGGTCAAGCCGTCCAAGATCAAGCAACCCGAGGGAAAATACACCGACACTGCCTATTCTAGATACAACACCCGGCAGCGCCTTGACGTGCGAGTTCTCTCAGTGCCTCCTTGATATGCAATCATCCGTGGCCGTCGTATTGGGTAAGTGCTATTCTGTAAAGGAACCTTTCCCCGCAAACCAGCATCCATTGCGCACGAAGTTGGCTCCTCTGTTGCACTACTTGCACTACTCGTATTTACGATGAGCTCAGAAATAGTGGAGATTCTTGGAAACTAGTCGAACACATGCTCCGTCCACATGTACAGTGCTCCTTGCAACCGCCTGGTATCTTCATCTAAGCCTGTCCATTCGCGTCCGCTGGCGTATGTTTGTCCAGAATCTCCTCGGCAGTGTCGACGATAATCTGGAAAGCCCTCCTCACATGCTTTTCCTCCGTCTGAGGCGTAGCGGCAACGACTCGAATGACGTACTTCCCAGCAATGACGCTGCTGGTGAGGTAGATTTCTCCCCTCTTGTTGATCGTCTCGTAGACCTCTTTCGTGATTTCGTTGGCGTCAAGCAGTGCTTGCCTTTCCGCATCGGGAGTAAAGTCATTCAGGAATGCCTCGTGGCTTGGATCTGGCTGGCTGGCTGAGGTTCGTCGCGTGCGGTCCTTCAGCCACTTCCTCGTTGGTGCGATGGCCAACACGTTGAGCGCGAATTGCGGGCCGGTGACATGCTCCAGAATGTCCGGTCGTGACTTGACCAGCTCGTGGAAAATCTCGCCGTACCCAATGTGCTTGCGGATGTGTGCCTTGACGCCTTCGGCGCCGTACGAGCGCAGAACGAACCAGATCTTGAGCGAGCGGAATCTTCTGCCAAGGGGGATTTGCCAGTCGCGGTAGTCTGTTACCAGGCCAGAGTCGGAGAAGCTGTTGCGCAGATATGATGGCGTGATGGACAGAGCAGATGCCAGATCGGACCGCCGTTTGACAAAAAGACAGCTGCGCAGATGGTCAACACAGACCCATTTTCATCAGATATGTACTCACCTGGCATCGAAATTTGTGAGCAACCACTTGTGCATGTTGACATCAAAGCTATCCATAGCTTCCATTTGCTTGGAAAGATAGTGGTACTCCTCACAGACCAGAGCCGAGCCGGCATAAGCAGCGTCCACGTGAATCCAGGGCTTCAGAGGTAACTCCTTGACCACCTGCGCAATCTCGTCAAAGTGATCAACGGCACAAGTCGCCGTGGTTCCCAAGGTCGCTGTCAAGTAGTATGGAATCAAGCCGTCCTGCTTGCACTGGTCCAACACCGACTGCAGGGATTTTCCAGTCACCTCAAAGTTGTCTTCTTTGAGACCAGGCACCGTCCGAAACTTGGTACCGGCGATGATCGCGCCTTTTTGCGTTGAACTGTGGGCATGCTCGCTGCCCAGCGCAACGAGCTTACCCCTCAACGAGTCGATTCTGTCTTCCTTTTCTTTCCCCTCGAGCCCTTCGCTCAAAAGGTTCAACGCTCTTTCTCTTGCCGCCACCATGACCGTGACGATAGCCTCGCTCGCACTGCCTTGGATGACACCGCCGCCCTCGCCCTTGCTGGAGAAACTCTCGGGCAGTCCGAGCAGCTGGGCGAGCCAGTCCAGGACCACGGTCTCGAGCTCAGTCACTGCTGGCGAGCACAGCCAATTGAAGGCCGGCGCAGTAAAAGCCGCGCTGTACATTTCGCCCAGCATGCTTGGGTATGTGGCATGCGCAGGAAAGAAAGCCATGAAGTTGGGGGATTGCCAGTGAGTGAGTCCCGGCATGATGACTCGCTCAATGTCTGGTTGGATTGCAGACCATGGCTCGGGGTTGCGAGGGGCTTCACTTGGAATCAAGTCCCTGAGATAGCCAGGTGATACGTCGGACAAGACTCGTCTCGAGGAGATGTCCTCGTAGTATTGAATAACTAGGCTTCCGAATTAGTATGGTCTGAGGGCCTGGAAATGTCATCGGCACGAACTTTCTTCAATTGCAGCATGTGCTGCTTCACGAAACTGATTCGAGTCCATGGCGACGAGGCGATGTGATGGGTGAAAGAGGGCTTGGTGTTGAGAATGTTTGCGAGAAGGTGATGAATTTATTGATTCAAGGCTTCTCCGACAAGCGGCAGGTTAGCGGACAAATTCCGCTCAGCATCACGACATTCAACTATAGGGCGTAGGGCGTGCGACGGGAGAGTCCGTGATAAGAGAGGGAATGTTTGCCCATGACATGAAAAGATCTGACAAAGTGCAGTCGACTTGAGGGAGTTGTTACGCCATATTCAGATGCTCGCTGTCACCTTCCTCGCCAGCTGGCCTTTGGAATTGACCAGGGTCTTGGGCGGTGAGCAGCGGGGCACGGACCGGGCCCGCTGTATTTATGGGCAAACACGCAACCAAAGTAGGCAGGTACTTGGCTTGGATGCTGACGAACCGCGGAACTCCAGTATGTGGTTTGACATGGTCTGACCATATATTCGTCTTCAGCACTCGAGACCTTTTCACTTTTCACGTCTGTTTCCGCGTTGCTTAGAGACCTCTTGAATTATCACCACCATTCCGTCCGCCGCTTCTAATCCACAACATTTGAGTTTCGAAAGGGTATATGTGCTCCACTCCCCCAAGCAAAAGTTCCGCCGTAAAAGTCCCTTGTCGTTCAGTCGTAAGCCTCGTGTGTCAGAGGTGCGGGTTATTTTATCCTTTAGACAGGGCAAGTCTAGATTGGTGTGAGCAAATGTCAAATCGAGAAAGTCTTTGGCACGCACAGCACCGCAGGAGCCGCAGGTTTTGGCGCCGCCGCTGATCGAGGCTCCGCACTTGGGGCACGCCGAGTCGTGAGAGTTGACGAGGTGGATGGTGGTCTGCATGGTTGCTGCTTTGGTGCTCTGAGGCGGCGAGATTGGTCGTGTTTGAATCTGAGCTTCTTTCCTTTGGACTGCGCAAGTCTTGACAGAGATGATAACAAGTCAGGCTGAGGAGGTTCGGGTTTGTTGCTCTTTTTATTTCGAAGCATGGGCCCAACCACAGCGCCGTCAGCTGCCCCGCTTCAGCTCCTTAGCTCTTCCCGCAACTGCTTGCTCCGCCAATCAGAACGAGCACCAATCTAAGCAGCGTCAGCAGTCAGCTGTCACTAACTCCAACTAGGATAATCGCTTCTAGAATCCCTCGTCTTCCTTCAGGCTTGCGATACCACGGGCCGTTGGAGGTGCCATGCCTCCATTTCGACCATCACTCGGGTCGTCTCCAGGCCGAGCCACGTAGAACCCAACCTCGTCAATGATATCCCACAAAACATCCTCCGCAATCTGCTCCTTGTAGCGCAACCCCAGCGCGCACAGCTTCCTGCCATTGGGCTCCTGGTCCTCCTTGTCCCCCGAGTCTTGCGTGTCCAGGTCGGCTGGAGGGTACCAGAAATTGGGACCAAAGTTGACTTGGGCGACGCCACCACAGAATGCAGCCACGGCTGGGAAGTAGCCGACCATACCATCGTCGAGTCCCGCTCTGACTAGTGGGTTGGATGAAGCCACGGGCGAAGATGCTGGCGGCAGGAAAGACATTAATCCTTCAAAGGCTGTGCCGACAAGCTTCCCGTTCTTGAATACCCTTATTGACGAGTGTGGCAGCGATCGCAAAGCAGCCTCGGAGTGGTTGGGGTTTGGAGGGACAACGTTCAGAGCTCCGCGGTCGGCATACGTCTCCATGGGTTTCGTGGGTTGATACTCGTTTACCTCGAACCAGTTGTTTCCCTTGAAAGGAACGGCGATTCTGTCGCGTATTATGTCGTGAGCGCTTTCCACTGGTTCCCCGAACCCGTCAGTCGTATCCACCGCTGGATTGTAGATGCCTTCAACTACTCGTCTGTGGAGGTTTATCGAGGGGAGCTTGATCTCAAGTCCTAATACATCGCCTTCCCGAAGGTGGTCATCTTCAACAACGCTGGTGGCAGGTTTCCCCTTCTTAGCGCTCTTTGAGTTGTGATTGTAAAGTTTACTGGGACGGGATTTGTGCATAGACTCAAGGTTGATGTCTTTGATGCCGTAGCTGTAGCCGTCGAATCCCACGGGTGCGTCCAATGGTGCCTCACGCCGTGCCCAGCCCACGCGGATGTGTGGTTGCGGATTCTCTTCCTGGCCCTTTGGCACTGGGGGCCCTTCCTTGGGTACACCGCTTATTATTTGGACTTCAAAGTAATGCCTACCCTCTCGGGCAACGACATTGCCTCTGCTCATGCGCCAGCCCCGCTCGTTGGTGAAAACAGTCGCGGTATCGTCAAAATGAATCCATTTGTCGCTATCTTCGAAGCTTAATCGAGGTTCGAATGGTTTCACGTCTGACTGGCGGTAGTAGTGCTTGTGCCGAAAGAGCGGATCCGCGACGCAAGGGTAGTATCGAAATTGTCTTCGATTTGAGGCACTACATAATTGTTAGCTGCTAATTAAGAGATTTGATTATTTGGCATCAGTACTGATCCAATGGCCTTTTGAGCTCCCTTGCGCCGTCTGGGGTGAATAAAGGTGGCTCGTGAGATATGAATGTGGGATCCTTGGGCGCTTCAAAATCCGAAGGGCGCAGAGTGTCGACGGCGTAGTTGAGAGGAGCCAATACTGAGGAGGCTTTGGCCTTGGTCTTTACGTCGGGCGTGTTGGACCTGGAGCTTCCAGTAGCCTCGCGCTTCTTCAAAGTCTCCCTCTTCTCTCGCTGCTCTCTTGGTGGAGGTCGCGGAGCAGTACGCGGACGCGCCGCCGAGTCCGGGTTGAGCGGCGACGGGAAGACAGGTACATGGTCCTCTTCATGCGGACGCTTGATGCCAGCAGGAGCTGCGGGAGTGGTTCCCCGCGAAGAGGGTTGATTGTCTGCCATGGGAAACGCGTTTCGAATGGGATTGCGACGCGGCGACGACGAGGAAGAGACGCGAGCTCACAACGGAAGCTCGAGTCGGACAGGGTTCATGACTCTGCCGAGGGCGGTGAGGGTGAGTTTGTCGCGAGCCAATCGATAAGGAAAGCGCGCAGTAAATTTCACTCCCCACAAGCCAACAACATCAACCACGCGCAACTCAGATCTTCCCAGCGACCATGCCCAAAGCAACGACGGCTGCAGATGTGCGCCAGGCCAGGCGACACAATCCACTCGCGGACGACTACGCCCCATCGAACCCGCTCAAGCAAAAGGCTCCCAAGAAGAAGTCAAAACGGAACAGCGCCGACGCCGAAGGCTTTGTCGACTCCAAGGCTTCGCGAAAAATCCTACAAATCGGCCAGGACTTGGCCAATGAAGAAGAGGCGGAGCTTAGCGCTCAAAGACCCCAAGCTCCCAACCCGGCCTTCGCATTCGAGACCAGGTTAGATGGAGGCGCCGAGTCGGAGGAAGACGAGGTGCAGTACGGAGACGATGACGATGCATGGGGCGACGAAGAAGAAGAACTGGTGATTGAAGAAGTTGGTCAACACCAAGGTATTTTGCTTGGAGTTGTCTGTGCTGACTATGTGCACAGGATGAAATCGACCCCGAGGATCTCGACCTGTTCAACAAGTTCAACCCTGTTTCCGACCCCTCTGAGCTCTTCCGTAGCGGAGGAAGTGGCGATGACTCTGGTCAAGGAACAAATCTTGCGGAATTGATTCTAGAAAAGATTGCACAACAAGAGGCGCAAGCAGCAGGAAATGGAAATGCAAGTGGACCGGAGATCCTGGGTGGAGGCCTGCCCGAAGATGCAGTCGAGTTGCCTGCCAAGGTCGTGGAGGTCTATTCTCAGTGAGTCAAGATCGCTGCAGCATCAATTCGGGACTCGTTCCTAACATGTGAATAGGGTTGGTCTCATCCTGTCCCGGTGGAAATCGGGCAAGCTGCCCAAGCCATTCAAGATTCTCCCAACACTACCAGAATGGGAGACATTGATCGCTATCACACGCCCCGATTCGTGGACGCCGCACGTCTGCTACGAAGCCACAAAACTATTTGTCTCCTCGAACCCGCAAACCGTTCAAACCTACCTCAACACCATACTCCTCGAGCGCGTTCGTTCAGACATTCAGGACTCGGCACAGAAACGGCTCAATGTGCACCTCTACAAAGCCTTGAAGAAGGCTCTTTACAAGCCCGCCACATTCTTCAAAGGGATCCTCTTCCCGCTTGTTGGGGACGGCGACTGTACATTGAGAGAGGCCCACATTGTAGCCAGTGTGCTTGCTCGGGTATCGATACCTGTCTTGCACTCGGCTGCGGCTCTCCATCGACTCTGCGAAATCGCCGCGGAACAAATGTCGGTAGACACTGCGGCCGGCGGTGCCACGAACATCTTCATCCGCGTACTTTTGGAAAAGAAATACGCATTGCCGTACAAGGTCGTCGACTCCCTGGTCTTCCACTTCCTCCGCTTCCGGGCTGCAAATATTTCTGCAGACGATGACATGATGGACGTCGGTGACTCGAGGGCAAAGGATGGACAATTGCCCGTTCTGTGGCACCAATGCCTACTCGCGTTCGCGCAACGCTATCGCAACGACATTACCGAAGACCAGAGAGAAGCGTTGCTCGACCTCCTCCTTGTCAAGGGTCACAGGGCAATAGGACCGGAGATTCGGAAGGAATTGCTTGCGGGTAGAGGCCGTGGTACAATTATTGAACCGGAAGCTGGCAACGGAGGCGATGATACCATGATGATTGTGGATTCATGAAAAGAGGCATGAACAGCAAATAACAACTTTTCCCATCATTTTCGATCTTCGACTTTTCCTCGGTCCATGCCTTTAGTTCCCTGCCTTGGCCGCCTTCGCACCCTCCTCATCGTGAGCTACGACCTCGATTTCCACTTTCATATCCGGGTCACCAAGTTTTGGGACGCCGATGCATGTCCAAATGGGTTGGTGATTGGGCATGTACTTTTTGAAGTTCCGGACCATCGCCTCCAAGGCGTCTTCGCTCATAGGAACGTGATACGAGTTGACCCGGAATACTTGCGACCATCCTTTTCCTCCGGCTGTCTTGAGAGCCAGCTCGACATTGGCAAAGGCTTGGTCGATCTGGTCGTCTCGATCGGCATGGATCACTCCGCTCTTGGGATCCCATCCGCCTGATTCAATAAGTTCTCCATTCTGTGCGGCAGAGTTGTTCAGGGAGTCGACGTACCCTGCCCGGCGCACTCGATGCGGTCACCCACGCGGACCGCTTGGCTATACCAATACTGCACCCGGGACGTTTCACCGCGGCCCTCGTACGCGTAAGTTTTCAAGTGGGCCATGGTAATCTGTTGACAGCAAATTCTGTGCCATCTCAAGAAGCACCTGGCAACCCGCATAAATAGCATACGCGTCTACACGATGCTTGGTAATCATCAGGCCAATTGCACGGCGATCGATTGAGTTCACTAACGGGAATGGGTAACGTGATGTCAAAAATGCCGAACATGCCGAAGTTGCCGACCAAATCAAGTGTACTAACAAAGTTTGAATTCTGAGAACTTCGAGAGACTTCAAGACATTGTGGAATACATGGCTTAGTCAAAGAAAGAGCCTGCGTATCGTGGATTTTCAAGTGTTGTGTAGAGAAGCAAGTTCGAAAAGGATGTCCACACTAGTCTTGAAGATTGAATAACAAGTAGGTTTATATGCGCCCAAACCCCACCTTCTTATCTGCTGTGACCAGCTTGGCGCAGAAGGATCCTCAAGATGCATGATAAGACGACATATTTAAAGGGCGTTGAGCTGCCAGAGATGGGCGCGCAAAAAAAACCAAAAACATCGACAATGACTGAACAAAAGAGCCATGTTCGTGTGGCTGCCGTCCAGGCAGAGCCCTGCTACTTCGACTTGCAGGGCGGAGTGGCCAAAACCATTCGCCTGATTGAAGAGGCCGGCGCCAAAGGATGCGACCTGATCGCTTTCCCCGAGGTATGGATACCGCAGTACCCTGCCTGGATCTGGTGAGTGCCGCATCTCCCCCAATGCGCAGAATGACTTTGTTTTGATGGAACCAAATTCCGCCGGATAGGCAGCGTCCGCTCGACACTGAGATGGTGCAGCTCTACATGAAGAACTCGCTCCGTCGCGAGTCTCCCGAAATGGACAAGATCTGTGCTGCTGCGGCCAAGAACAAGGTCGCCGTCTGCCTGGGTTACTCGGAAAACGACAAGCACTCGTTGTACATTTCTCAGTCTCTTATTGGCAAAGATGGCAAGATCAAGATGCACAGGCGCAAGATCAAGCCCACGCACGCTGAACGCACGATTTACGGTGATGGCAGCGGCGCGTCGCTGCTCAATGTTGCTGATGAGCCCGGTGTCGGTGAGCAACACTAGAAATCCGTCAAAACGGTACCTCGACATTGGGCTAATTCTGTGCACAGGTCGTATTGGCGCTCTTTCTTGCTGGGAGCATTCTCAGCCACTGCTGCGCTACCACACCTACTCCCAAGGCGAGGAGATCCACGTGGCCGCCTGGCCGCCCATGAGCTCTCACAAGTCTTACCCTGAAGGCACCATCAGTTTTGCCATGTGCCGCGAGGGTATGCACACAACCTTCCCATCCTCGTGCACCTGAACTCCACTGATGTCCCAGGCGCCCAAACTCTCTCCACCACTCACGCCATCGAGGGAAACACCTTCGTGGTCCTTGCTTCAACCTTCTACACCAAGGAGGGCCTTGATCTCATGAAGATGGGCGACGAGAACCCCATCTACCGCACCGGCGGCGGCGGCCACTCCTGCGTCATTGGGCCAGATGGCCGCAAGTTGACCGAGGACCTTGGCGAACAGGAGGAAGGCCTGGTCATCGCTGATTGCAACATGTCCGAAATCATGAATTTCAAGGCTTTGCTTGACGTTCACGGGCACTACAGCCGTCCTGACCTTCTTTGGCTGGGTGTTGATTCCCGCGAGAAGCTGCAGGTCAGGCAAGAGGTCTAGGACGGCTTCTAGCTTTGCGAATCCGTTGGCTCCAGGCACTCATTCAGCGAGCCTTTGGGATCCTTTCCTATGAAATATGTATATGTGAGTAGCTGCATCAAAATGAGTACAGTATATTATTTGTGTATGTGTTTTTCGAGGACATGGGTTGACCGTGGGAGCATGCGGCGGTCGAGCGCGCCCAGCTGTCCTGAATTACTTTGTGGAAGCCCCGTTGCCAGACAATTCTTGTGGTTGTCCCTGGAGCAACTGGCCCTAAGGACGTTGCAATTCGATTGTTCCATTGGACGCGGAGATGAGCCACCAGCAAACGAAGGACGACGTGAGGTGAACGACAGCTCAAGATGCATGCCAGAAGGTGATTGGTCGCAGGGTCAACACATGGACGCAAGTAGCTGCCCGCAACAAAGCATGTCTTAGCAGGCATCAATCCTACCTTGAGATTTCTGGACAATGCAAGTCGATATCCTGCAATACTTTCCAGAAGAACGCTAGGAATTCTGATGAATCATCATCCGTCTTCTCCCTTATGTGTCCGGGGAAAAAAAAAAAAAAAAAAGAAACCTTCTAGAGTATAAAGACAGTACGCTCGATAGCTTGCTTTTGACCTTGCGGATGCCGGTTTCTTACAACACTGGCGCCCACCACAATGATTACTATCAAGTCACGCCATAAATCATCCTGCGCCCCTGGCCGCCGTCCCCGCCCGCGCTCGCCGCCATGTGCTGTTCAAGGATGAGCTTCCAGAGCGCTGCTGCAAACGCGCTTTGACTATCTGACGACATGCCCGGGGTTCTTTTGGATTGTTCGGCGGACATTTCGCAGCTTCGAACGCGCACTGTTCCTGTCCGGATGGCCATGTTTGCTAGCTGATGAGATTGCTGCTCAGAATTTGACAGACGAACTCTTTACTGGTCAAAATTCTCAAATAACAGAGGCCCACGGCGTGGAATAGAAGATGCCCGCACAGGTTGCCAGCATGGTGGAAAAGGCGGAAACCTTAGTCGACAGCACACATTGGTTACTCTCCCGTCCGTAGGTTGAGTCGCGACACCTTGGACGCTCCGATCTTGCATGGTCAGCCTCGACGTTTGTTGATGAAAATCTTGGTAATTGCGATACTTTGCTTCGGTGTAGGAACAGCCCGAGCGAACAGTCTAAATGCTGTCAACTCCTCACCTCTTCAGTCAGTCATAGACGTCCGCCACTACAATCTGGATGAACCGCAAAGCTACTGACTTCACATGAGCCAGATGGAGGAATAGTTACGTTGTAAATAACCAAGGGGAACATGCGAATAGCTAAGAATAGTCGGATCAAGAAAATTAACCGAAAGTTTAATTCGTAATAGTTCTTGAATAGGGACAAGATAGACCGACGGGTGCGGAGGAAAGCCAAGGTAGACATGTAGTCAGCTTCAAGTCGCACATGGTGTAAGCGGCTCCAATGTGGCGTTGCATTTGACATGAGCAGAGTCGAACAGAACCCCGCAGGTGGTACCTGCCTGACAAGGACACCAGAATCCAACCAAACCGAAGTCCTTCGTTTTCGGATCAGCCCCGCAAAACCAATTGCCTATACAGACAAGTTGGGTAGGCAAGGGCGGCTGCCGCTGCTTCCCGCTCGGCGGGAGAGGCTTTGTGACAAGGTTTCTCGTGCTTTCTTTTCAACACCATGCACGGTGGCATCATGGCTGTTGGTTCGCAACATTCTCCCGGTGCATGACGAGGGCGTCTGATTTGCCCGTGGCGTCCGCTGCTCACTCAGTATTTTAGTCTCTCTCGTCTTCTCCGCACACGGCCTTGGTTGGATATTATCCCTTGCATACCCACAGCCGCTTACCGGCGGCGGGGACAACGTCTTTGATGCTGCGTAGTCCCATGGTTCTGCGCGTCCATCCATAATTTTATTACTACCATTCCGAACGTCATGGCGCCTTGCAGCTTGCTCCGGACTGCCACCATATTTTTCCTCTGTTTATCACGCGTCTCTGCCGTCTTCGACAATGGCGTCGAAACCACGCCTTGCGATTCCCCGCTCTATTGCCAAGGCGAGATTCTCAAGGCCATTCAGCTCGCCAAACCATACGATGATTCCAAGACGTTTGTTGACCAGTATGCCTCTCCCTCCGCTCTAGTCGGGTCTCTCAGTTTTCTTCCCTTGGTTCAGTGCTTCTGACACGCCCGCGTCAGACCCACGATTCGGCCTCTGGACGACGTCATAGCCGCCTTCGACCAGCTGCCCAAACCGGTCAAGAACGATTCCGCCTTGCGCAATTTTCTCGACAAGAACTTTGGTCCCGCCGGAGGAGAAATCGCTGTGGTGCCTCCGGCGCAACTCACGACGGAGCCCGCGTTTCTCGACTCGGTCCGCGAGCCCGAAATCCGCGAGTTTGTGAAAAAGGTAATTGACATATGGCCGGACCTGACGCGCAGTTACGTGGGTGCAGGGTCGGCGTGCGATGGTTGCGTGAGTTCCTTCATCCCCATAAACCGCACGTTTGTCGTAGCCGGAGGCCGGTTCCGCGAGGCCTACTACTGGGACTCGTTTTGGATCATCGAGGGCCTGCTGCGGACGCGGGGCTCCTTCACTCAGGTGGCGGAGAACATCATTGAAAACTTTCTCGACCTGGTTGAGGAATTTGGGTTCGTGCCGAACGGCGCTCGCGTCTACTACCTCAACAGGTCGCAGCCGCCCCTGTTGACGCAAATGGTCAAGATCTATGTCGATTACACGGGAAACGCAACAATCCTCAAGCGCGCCTTGCCCATTTTGGTCAAGGAGTATGATTTTTGGAAAAACAACCGCTCCGTCGACGTCGTCGACCCCCAGGACGGCACGACTTACAAGCTCAACCACTATTCGGTCAGCAACACGCAGCCTCGGCCCGAGTCTTATGTCGAGGACTACGAGACGGCCAACAATGCGTCGTATTACGCCAAGGACGGCACTCAGCATCCGGGGCCGGCTCTGTCAGATGAGACCCGGCGCACCCTGTACGCCAACCTGGCTAGCGGTGCCGAGTCTGGATGGGACTATTCTTCTAGGTGGATTGCAAACGTGGACGACGCCGTTACGGACAGCTATTTCCCCCTGAGAAGCCTCAATACTCGGGAGATTGTGCCCGTAGACCTCAATTCGATCCTCTACGCCAACGAACAGACTTTGGCCGAGTTCTTCAACAGGACCGGCGACGACGTAAAGGCGGCGGCATGGGAGAAGCGGGCAGTCGAACGCAGCGAGGCCATGTTCAAACTCATGTGGAACTACACTCATTGGTCCTACTTTGACTTCAACTTGACGTCCGGGGAGCAGAACGTCTTTGTGCCAGCCGAGAACACGTCGTCGGTGCTCGAGACGACCGAGGCCAATGCGCCGGCTGGCAAGCAGCTCTTCTTTTCGCCGGCGCAGCTGTACCCGTTTTGGACAGGAGCAGCTCCACACGAACTCAAGGACGACCCGTACGCGGTGCGAAGTGCCTACTCGCACGTGGCGCAGCTTTTGGAACAGAAACCAGGGGGCATCGCGGCAAGCAACGTGATCACGGGACAGCAGTGGGACGAGCCAAACGT
The DNA here is from genome assembly GCF_038025025.1 of Phyllosticta citribraziliensis. Taxonomy (NCBI): domain Eukaryota; kingdom Fungi; phylum Ascomycota; class Dothideomycetes; order Botryosphaeriales; family Phyllostictaceae; genus Phyllosticta; species Phyllosticta citribraziliensis. The sequence continues at coordinate 48,778 of NW_027117353.1, read as the reverse complement.
CTGGGCGCCTTTGCAGTACGTCGCCATCAAGGGCCTGCTGGCGGTGCCGGCGGCGCTGGGCACGAACGACGATGCGTACGAGTGGGCCCAGTCGTACGCGCTGGAGATAGGGCAGCGGTTCGTGGCTTCGACATTTTGCACGTGGCTCGCTACGGGCGGGTCGACGCAGAGCAGGGCGCGGGTTGCGAATGCGAAGGCGAACGGGATAATATTCGAAAAGTACTCGGACGCCAGCATCAACGCGGTCGGGGGTGGCGGCGAGTACGAAGTGGTAGAGGGCTTTGGGTGGAGCAACGGACTGCTGATTTGGCTAGCCGACTTGTTTGGCCAGAACTTGACGGTGCCCGACTGTGGCAATGTTGTAGCAGCCAAGATGAAGACGCGAGACTTGGGCGGCGGCTTCGGCAGCGCGAGACGGCCTTTGAACCGGATCAGCCAGTATGATCGTCGGTGGGTGAAGGCGCGGGGGGAGGGAGAGGGGGAGGAATGGGGAGGCGGGCTGCAGTAGGGTACACGTAGTTGAGTGGTAGACGGGGAGAATGGAGAGCGAGATGGTTGTGGGTTTGACTTGACAATGTCGCGGGGATCGTGTAGGTGTGTGTCGTCTGACGGCGTGGTGAAGACTGCGGTGGAGTGGTGGGTGTGGAGAGAGGAGAGCAGAGGACAGAGGGAGGACAAGGTCCAGGTGGATGCAGGGACCACCTGCAGGGCACGGCCGGCAGTGAGTGGAGGGCGGGCGCCCGGTGGGCTAGGTACATGTATGTAGAGGCTGGAGGCTGGAGGCTGCCCTGCTCAGCTGCACCTACATTAGCATTGTTACTCGTTGCTGACATCAGGCACCGCCAAAAACCCAAACCCAACCTAACCCGTCTTCTGCTCCTAACCATCAAAAATAAAAAAAGGTACAAAGTCCACCGCTTCCCTCGCTCGCTCCTGCTCTGTTGTCTCTCGCCGCCTGCTTCACCCCTTCGCTCCCGGTCCCCGACAAGTCAACACCACCACCGCCGCCTCCTCCTTGTCATGCACAAGTCCTCACTTGCGCCGACCACGTAACAATGGCCGCCGACGGCTCACAACCACATGAGCCTGTCCTCGCCCACCCCCAACCCCAACCAGCCATGGCCGACTCCACCTCGTCAACTCTCGAGAGCCTGCGCCGCCTCAGTGTCGACGACGCTCGTCCCGTCCCTCCAGAGACGCCTCGTCGACTGACGGATCCTGTTCCTTCGAGACTCCTCCAGCCGCCGCCGCATCTTTCGCCCCAACATCGCAATCGCTCTCCCTACTCGAGGTCTCACTTGCGCTCAACCTCGCTCAGTGCTCCGGCCCTGACGCGCACCTACTCTTCGCCCACGCCCATGAGTCCCACCGCCTACTTGAACCCTCGTCCCTCGAGTCCCCTGCGCTCGCCCGCCCGTCTCCGCACCCCTATCAAGCTGGACGAGCCCTATCTGCCTGCCCTGTCCTCCTACAACTCTGACATTGGCATCATCTCCGAAGACCGCGAGCTGCACGTAGCCTCGCGTACCCTGGACAGGAACAGACCCGCCGACACCATGCACTCGGGCAACTCGTTTTCTCGCCAGCGCCGCAGGCCCACCTCCCCGCTGTACTCGGTCTCCAGCCCACCCACGCCCGCCCATCCTTCGCCGACACTGTCAGCCACCAAGTTCAACGAGCGCTTCCCCTCGGACATGACCTACCCGAGCTCCTCGTACTCGTCTTCGTCCATGCCCTCCACGCCCACCTCGATGCGTTCGCGAAGTCCCAGCATCTCGAGTCTGGAAACCATTCCGGATTCTCCCGATGCCGAAGAAGCTGCCATCGAGGCCGACCGCGTCGCCAAATTGGAGGCCGCTGCCAAAGCTGCAGACGGCGGACGTGAGGGTCTACGGAGGAGCAGCTTAGATGTACCCCGGGCGAGGCCAGGTGGATTTGCCATGGCCTCGCGCGACAAGAGGAAGAGATGGAGCGTCTGTGGTGCTGAGAAACGGGGCGATTTGGACCTCGAGACCATTTGGGAAGACTAAAGTTGGCGAACCTCTACCCAGCAATCATCTCGTCCATGACGAACTTGGTTCAGCTTGGACTACGATCAACGCACCACGATTACGCACGAGGGACATGCCAACAGGATCCACAGCTGCAGACGAGCGGCATTTGGTTAGCATCAAGCGTCAAGACGCTTTATGGAGTTATGCTTTTTTCCTTTCTTCTTTCTCTTATCCGGTACGAAGGATGGCGGCGCCATGCATTTACCACAATCAGGAGTACTCGAGTAAACGGTTTGGACAACAGGCGGGCGTTTGTTACACTCTCGAGCGGATCGGCCGCGGGAGCAAACAGAGCATATGATAGCCATGATACCCAGTCATCGTAAATTGCTTTGCCATCTGACGTGGTTGCTAGCCAGCCGCGGCATGAAGAGGCTTGTTAGGTAGTCTTTCAATCAATGCAGATTCATCACGCACATTCAAGCATGGAGACACGAGAAAGTCGTGTGTACAATTTTGAACCTGATGCGAGTATGGCACGACCAAGTGTGAGCTGGCAGATGGGGGCACCGGCATGATGTAAACCATGTAAACTGGGGCCGGCGGCATTGCGGTCGTAGGTAATCCGATCAACATCAACAACACCCGACAGGTCCCCGCCAACGCAGAACCACGCCCCGTACACACATCAATTGAACCTTGAAAAGAGGAGGCAACATGGCAATCAACTTTGCAGTCATTGGCACCGGGTGGATCACCGACTCCTTCATTGAGTCGGCGCACGCGACGCAGGCGTGGAAGCTCACGGCCGTGTACTCGCGCAAGGCCGAAACCGCCCAGTCCTTTGCAGTCAAACACAACGTGACGGCGACGTACACCAGCCTCGAGTCACTGTGCCAGGCGCCCGACGTCGATGCCGTCTACATTGCGTCTCCCAACTCGTTTCACTACGAGCAGGCCAAAGCGGCGCTGCACGGCAAAAAGCACGTCATCGTCGAGAAGCCGGCGACGTCGACGGTGGCCGAGTTCGAATCGCTGTTCGCGCTGGCCAAACAGCAGGGCGTGTTCCTGATCGAGGCCAACCGGCACATCCAAGAGCGCAACTTCAAGGTGCTGCAGCAGAGCCTGGGGAGGCTGGGCGCGCTGTACGGCGCGTCGCTCAACTACGCCAGCTACAGCTCGCGCTACAACGCCGTGCTGGCGGGCGAGACGCCCAACATCTTCAACCTGGCGCTCTCGGGCGGCAGCCTGGTCGACCTGGGCGTGTACCCCATCGCGGCGGCCGTGGCCCTGTTCGGCGCGCCCAAGGCCCAGAGCTACCACCCCATCATCGTCCGCACGGGCGCCGACGGCGGCGGCTTCATCACGCTGCAGTACGACCGCTTCGCCGTGAGCATCAACGCGTCCAAGATTTACACGTCGGCCGCGCCCAGCGAGGTCTACGGCGAGAAGGGCACGCTGGTCGCCAACGCCGTCACCGACGTTGCCAGCGTCGAATTCGTCGACGCCCGCTCCAAGACGCGCGAGCAGCTGGCCGGCGAAAAGGCAAAGCTCAACCTGCAGGAGGAGGCGGCCGAGTTTGCGCGCATCATCAAGGAGCGCGACGGCGCGGCCGCGAAGAAGCTGGAGGACATGAGCCGCATCGTCATTGGCATCACGACCGATCTCAGGGCGCAGAATGGCTTGGTGTTTGATGTTGAGAAGAAATGAGGGGTTGCGCAGTCAGTCGGGCTCTTCTTCACCTGAGGTGGGCAAACGACACCATCTATCCATAGACGCCTACAGTTTCGAGACGTGGCCGCGGCAGTCGAAGCAGTACTCAACAAACCCAATAAATGCTCAATTGCTCGCCCACTACAGCCCAAGCATCGTGTCTATGCAAAGGACTATTTTTGGCGTGGGGTCTGTTCTCCCAAAAAAGTTTCACGTTCCTCCAGTGGTTCGAAGTTTGTAACACTAGTTTACTTTTCAGACATGATCCAGAAGAGTGTGTGAACCAAGCAGCAAGCGACCAAAGACACAGGGCCCACACAATGGCGCATTCACAAAGAGTATCTGCGAGTGGGTAGGAATAAGGTTGCGTGCGTGTCTGAGTCTCTCCCGGTAAGACGGACCTGACACCCACGGGGTCCGCGGGGTCCACGGGCCGTGGCGGGGCAGACGGCCCGAGCGACGCTCACCACAGCCGTATGCATCGTCACTCAGGTCAGATCGGTCCTGTTGCACCTCACTCGCACAACAGCGCAACGACAACAACAACATCAACAACAACTGGACAACAACACCGCCAGGCCCAGTCGTTCAACGGCAACCTCGCCCATCGGCGGCACCCACCCAGCATGCCCAGCTCCGAGTACAGCGCCGTCACAGGCGGCGCGCTCAAGCTGAAAGGCGTCGGCGGCGGGGCCATCGACAAGAAGAAAAAGAAAAAGAAGCCCAAGCCCAAGCCGGAGGCTGCTACTGCTGACAGCGACGGCGGAAGCAAAAGCAACAACGACGCCGCAGCAAATGCTACCGCCAGCGACGCCGTTGTGTCGAGGGCGGGCACAGAGCCTGTCGATCGAGCAGGAGGAGAAGGCAGCGCAGAACCGCCGTCCGAGGAGCTGCAGCGCGAGGCGGCGGCTGCGCGGCCGAAGACGGAGGCGGAGCGCAAGTTTGAGGAGGCGCGGCGGAAGAAGGTGCGTTTGTCTGCCTTGCCTACCATCCATACATGCATGCATGCATTTGCAGCCCCCCCCTTTGACTGCGTTTGGATTGCTGATGCGTGTCGTTGTTAGTTGGGCGAGCGGCTCAAACGCGAAGGCGTCAAGTCGCACAAGGAGCGCGTCGAGGAGTTCAATCGCCATCTGAGCTCGTTGTCTGAGCATCATGATATGTGAGTCGCCCTCCTCCCTCTCTCTGCCTTCTCTCTCCCTCCTAGAGAGAGAGGAAGCTTGTTGCATATGGAGTGTATGTGTGCTGACATGGACATTCAAGGCCTCGCATTGGCCCCGGATAACGACGGTGGGACTGCCACGTCGTGGCACTTTCTCTTGTTCGTTTGCAAGGTCTGGCGCTCCATGGACTGTCTCGAGCGGTCGTCAGGCTCTTCTTCGCTTTCTCCAAAAGGCACATCTCCGTCTTTGGCTTTTGTAGAACTCAGAAATCACAGTACTTGAAGTCGAACAACAATTGTGTGTCGACGAACGACTACTGCTTCACCGTGTACATGCACCCAATTTGAATTTAGACCGGGCAGCCAGGGCCACCAGTCAAGTCAGGAGATACGCGCAAAGCACGAGGACTGGATTTTCGAAATGTGTAAATTCACACGCTTTTCCAACAAACGCGACGCTACTCCTACATCGAAACCTTCAAACGCGCAATGACCCGGGTATAATAACGCGCACGCTCCAAAACCTGCTCCACCCTAATTGACAATGCTCGACTTGATCAAACCCCCTCCCCACGCCGACACCCCTTCCCCGACCCATCCGCAGTGCACATCCACCGTTGATGCGGTACCTTGCAAATCGAGGCGATTCTCGGTGGATGAATGTCGAAATCGCGTTGCTGACACAGCACCCAAAGTCGGCCAGAGACGGACACAATCAGGACAGACCGCTCAAAGGCGGCTTTTGCGGTTTAAAGCTCGACGTCTCGGCGACGGCACAGCCAGCAAGCAGCAAGCTACTGCCGTCTTCGAGGACATCATCGACTCCCGCGGCGGTAGCGGTGGCGCTCGGCAGCGCGTCTCTCCCTATCTTGCCTCCACGCCCTTGATGGCCACCACTACCGTTAGCCGCGTTGTTCTTCGGAAAAAGACCCGCCGTCGTCTCTTCTCTGTCTCTGCCGCCGGGGGTAGTAGGAGTACCAGGGTACCTCAGTAGTGCCCTGAATCCTCCCGATTTCCTCTCTGGAATCCCGCCCTTGCCCGCCGTCGCCACGTAGAGCAGGTACTTGAGGTTGGGCAGCGTGTGCCGTATGTCGAGCGGCTTGAGCCCCAGTGCGTTGGACAGGATCTCAATGTCCTTATTGAGCAGGAAGACGGCGTATTCGAAGCGGTAGCGCACGGCGCCCTTCATCCAGAGGGGGTACGTGCGCGGTCCGGCTGTCATGGAGATGGGGTCTTCGATTATCGATGTCGACCCGCGCGGCTGCACAGGGTACGGCAAGGGTATGGAGAGGTATATCGACAAGTGGGCGACAACCTGGACAGCGTATCCTAAAGCAGCCGATGTAACGGTTTCGTCTACGTCGTCGAATTCAGAGTTTGGCAGGTAAAGTCCGCATATCGTAAAAGCCAGAGGGCGCCCCTGGATCGACTCGATGGGGTATATTTTGAGCAAGTCTTCGCAGACGCGCCGTCTGTGGCCGAGAATTTCTTCTTCCGTTTGCCGTGTCGTCGTTACGCGCTCCTTGAGCTGCTCCTGGCCGTGGGCGATGTCTTGTGCAAGCCTGTCCTGTGAGGCTCGGCCTGTAAGCATTGCTTCCCGTCGCGAGTCTATGTTTGCTTGCAACTCAGCCCGCTTCTTTCGAGCAGCCTCTAGCCGCTTTCGCTGGGCAGCCACTGTAGATTCAACCAGTTTTAATCTTTCTCTTCCTTCGGAGACATTGTGCTCGGTGGATAGCGCCTCTTGATTTTTATTTAGGACGGATGCTATGTCTGCCGTCAGCTTGTCCCGTGTTGCCAGCGCGTCCTGTATGCAGTCGTCGAGTGTTGAGAGCCGCATGAGTTGGTCATAGGAAGACGAGGGTTGCGGTTTTGAGGAGGCCTTGGCCTGAATTTCCGTCATGTTGAAATGCGTGTCATTTGAAGCGACGTCGGTGAAAGCCGTAAAGATGCCATCATCGAAGTGAAAGAGGATTGAGTTCGGAGGGAACGGGTGATGAAACTTTTCGAGCTGTGTAAAGTGTGGTAAGTAAATGCTTGGGGACAATGGTCATCGTTGAGCCTTACAGATCTGGAGATGAATTGCAACGAACGAAAGCTCGCAGTGAGACTGAGGAGGTATTGGTGATTATCCATGACCCGAGTTTTGGCCCATACTTTTAGAGTAATCTCATCAAGCCTTGTGACTGAGGGGCCCCACGGTTCGAGGTCGAAAGACTTGAAATTTGGGTTCTGCGCAAAAGTTTAGCCCAGGCGGTGGTGCTGCCATGTCGGATGCACCTACCATTGCCTTTTCGACTTCCTCGCTCACATAAATGGGATCTAATCACATCATCAGCCTAGCACGTTGACGTGTTGGTGCAAGACTGACCTGCGTTCTCTGCCACATGCAACGAGAAAAAGATGTTGGCCATACGGCCTTCCGCGACATCTTCAAGCTTCCTCTGTCTCTCCAAAGGGCTGGCTCCGGACCATGTCATGGTGCTACGACGGCGCAGTCTACTTATGCTGGGCCTCACTGGAGCATCTAGAGTGATGTCCTGGGATTTGTCCGCTGACTCGCCTATGGGATGCAAGTCCCTGGCCCTCAGATCAGTGGATGAGCGGGCATGCTCCAATTTTCTGCTCTCACGCTGGGCCAAGGCCTTTGCAGGCGTCTTGAGGGTCGAGGGGATCGCATCGTCGTCAATTGTCTTGCCGCGGGGTCTCGATGAGGGCTGGACCAGGGCCAAGTTGCGAATGGTTATGCCGTGGAGATGCCTGATTCTACGATTCTGACGGCAGGTTAGCTGGAGCAACAACAGATTTACAGCAAGTGGTAAGCGCACGTAGGGCAGAATCCACGGCCTCTCGCGCCTTGTTGTGTTGTCGTCCGAGCTGCGAGGGCTGCTGGCCATGTCGCGAGTGAATGATGGTGCCGCGTGGGGTCACCGGGAGAGCGAGCTGCTCGAGGGTTCTGGCCGAGCTGGGTGAAGCAATTGGGTCATGGCTCATCCGCCGACACGGCAGCTCACTTGGGTTGGGAGCGTCGTCTTGGTGAAGCTGCTGGAGCAAGCGACGGTGACGACGGGCTCCGCATGCTAGCTAGCTCCAAGTGATCCGTCCCGTCCGTGCACTCCCCGAACCTCCAGCGATTTTCCGTCGCGCCAGAACAACCTAACCACTCGCACGACAATACTCCACCGTCTTCCTTTCTGAGCTCAAGACGTGCCTAGGCCCATCTGAGGACACAATGTCGGGCCTAGGGACACAGGCCGCCCGCGGCGTCGAAGCCTCCAAGGACGCCGCTCGCCAAGTATTCGTCTACTGCCACTTTCGAACGAACCAGACTCTATACTCGTTGAACGACCGCGTTTTGCGCGTAGGCATTCCAATGGACTCAAGATCAACAAATACTGACCAGGAATTGTAGGGATCTCATCTGCAACAACTTCCGTTCGCTGGCAAAAAGTCGTTGCCTTCAAAGCTCCGCAAGGACGTGTGGCGCCCTCTCGCAGTCGTTACCCTCCCTTTCGAAAACCAGGCCCGGGATGCGTACTTCAAGCTGCTGGATTTCAAGAAGCTCCATGAACTGTATTGGAGCCAAAACGAAAACAAGGATTGGGGGGCGCTGCCCGAGAAGAAGCAGAAGCAGCTGCAGGGATCGGACAGGATGCCCTCGAAGAAGGAGCGCGCAAAGATCATCATGGACCAAAAGGCGAATTCAATCGCAGCTATTGCAAGAGCGATGGAACTACAGAATAAGTCGTCTTCGCAACAATTCGAAAGGTACATGGCCAAGGACGACCAAGTCGAGGACCTCTTTTGGCTGCGATCACTGCTCCGGAACCTCCATCGCCTAGAGAAGAACGGGCAGGGCGAGAACTTGCAGAGTCTCTTGAAATCAACCGAGCCTGTCGACGAAAGCGTGAAGTCGGGACAACAGAGATTGCGTCTAGCGTTCACATTGCTCAGAAGACACGGAATTCTCTCCCGTCCTGCTATCGACGTCGCCGAAGTGATCAACCAGATACGGACAGACTACACGCCAATCAGGAATCAATTGCGCGACCGAGAATTCGCATACTTGGACAGCCTGCGACAGGAACGCGACCTCTATGAAGATGTTAGGGAATTGAGGAAGCAACTTGGCATACTAGGCGCTCATTTGGGAAACGTCCACCGAGAACAGCAGCAATGGCGCAAGCTCGTGGATAGCAAGAAAGAATTCCTCAAGACAACGTCTGCGAGAGATGACGAGGGAAATGTCAAACCCGAATTCGCGGAGGAAATCCGTGAGGCGGCGGTCGAAAAACGGAAACTCGGGAAGACCATCGCGGAGTTCAACTGGAAGAAGGCGGAGTTGGAAAGGCAGCTGGAAGAGAAAAAAGAGGCGCTGAGGGAAACGAATGAGAGCATACTGGACGCGCTCTACCCGCCGTCCCAGAAGCCAAAGGGTGCGATTCCCAAGAAAGGACCCAATCATCAAAGAGCAATGCTGCGGGAAAACCGGCCACGGCCGTTTACTCTCGACGGTGTCGAAATCAAATGGGCAAACATTGTGGATCTGGAGCATGCTGAGAGTTGGCCAGAGGCCATTTTCCACGAGGGCTTGGCTGTGGAGAGGTACAAACCGAACATGTCCAGAGTGGTCGTGGACAAGTCCAAGCTCCCAGACTTGGTGGATTACGCCGCCACGATACGGCGGGAGTGGGAGGCGGCAGACAAGGAAAGGCGGGAGCGGGAAAAGGCAGAGCGCGAGGCGGCGGAGAAGTAATTGCTTGAGCAAGAAGAGGCAATAGACCACAGTGCAGAGGGCCAGGAGGCGAGGAGATAAAGGCAGAGAACCGGGGTGCAGAAGCAAAAGGCCAGGAGGCTGGAGCCACAGGTGTACAAAGCACCGGGCGGACTAGGCACGTCATGTTCAATTAACTGTATATGCAAATCCAACTCAGTCGTGATGAGCTGCAAGTAATCGGGCGGGTGTTGCGGTAAGTTGGTGGCAGTGCAAGGCGGACGAGACGCGGCGGTGCGGCGGTAAGTAGCGGCTGCGGGCCTGCCCTGAGCATTTTCCAACACCATGGCCGATCCGCACATGCGCTTTCTCTCTCAGCCAACCCACATCCAACCAGCCCGAAACCGCGACAATGGCCGACTCTGCAACCGAACCCTTTCCTCCCCTCTCGCCCGTGCGCAAGGAACACTCCAACAACGCCCAGTCGAAAGGCTTGCGCCGCCAGAGAAAGTCCAGCAACCTCGGCGACGATCCTAGGGGAGACACTGGAACTGTAGCCTTGGCCACGGCGTTCGACAACAAACCACCATCTACATCTTCGGTAGCTGTAAGGACCCGCATCTCCTGCATGGCCGCGGCCGATTCTCTGATTCGCCTTTTCCAGCGCTCCGACAGCAGCAAACAGGGCCGTCCATCGAAGCGCCGGAAGGCCAAGTCCCTCATCCGGAGATGGTGGAAGCTGTCCCTGCGACACACCTGGCTCAATCCGCTGCTCATCGTCTCGACGATAGTCTCCTTATACCTCGTCAACCCCTCTGAGTCCAACCCGCTCCACGCCGCCCTCTTCCTTTCCTACCCACTTCCAGAGGACCCCAGCGCCGACCCCGGCGCTCCTATACACTATGGAAAGGGTGGCAAGGACTTTGCCTTTGTTGCTTTCTACATCGTCGTGCTTTCCTTCACCCGGGAATTCCTCATGCAACGCGTCATCCGACCTCTGGCCATTTACTGTGGAATAAAGTCGCGCGCAAAGCAGGCCCGCTTCATGGAACAAGTCTACACGGCCATCTACTTTGGCATCTTCGGTCCCTTTGGTCTATACGTCATGTCGCGAACACCGGTTTGGTACTTCAACACGACTGGCATGTACGAAGGATTTCCGCACAAGACCCACGAGGCGATCTTCAAGGCATACTACCTGCTCCAAGCTAGTTACTGGGCGCAGCAGGCCATAGTCCTTCTCCTCATGTTGGAAAAGCCGAGAAAAGATTTCAAGGAGCTCGTCATGCATCACATCATTACAATTGCGTTGATTTGGCTGAGCTACCGGTTCCACTTTACATACATGGGACTGGCGGTGTACATCACCCATGACATCAGCGACTTTTTCTTGGCGGTATGTTCTCTTTGGATTTGTGTTGGAAATAGCTCATCGACTGACTTCTAAACAGACTTCTAAAACACTCAATTACCTTGACTCGACCCTGGTCGGGCCTTACTTCGGCTTCTTCATCTTCGTCTGGACGTACCTGCGTCACTACATCAACCTCAGGATTCTTTGGTCCATGATCAACGGCGAATTCTCCTCCGTCGGACCGTTCGAGCTCAATTGGGTTACGCAGCAGTACAAGTGCTGGATTTCTCAGTACATTACGTTTTCGCTCTTGGCCTCTCTACAGGCTGTCAACCTCTTCTGGCTGTTCCTCATTTTGCGCATCGCATGGAGATTTGTCGCAACCTGGGGAGAGGTAGTCAAAGACGAGCGCAGCGACTACGAAGATGAAGATGAGGAGACTGAAAAGCCTCAAGCATCCACCAATGGATTGGCCCCCGAGAGCAAGCCTCAGTTGCTTCTTAATGGAGAGCCTGTCAGTCCTATTGATGGTGGAAACTCGTCTGCGCTCATGGATGCAGCCAACGCCAGCCGCAGGAAAGTCAGGTGAGGTTGAGAAAAGTGCAAGTCGAATGCGACATGTCCTCCGAGCGTTATTCCAGAGATTCGCCCGGTTGGATCATCCCCGCCGAGCCGTTCTTGGACACAGCAGGCCGCTCGCGCACTGTACCATTTGGAGGCTCGAGACAGCCGTGGCGCGTTCGCACAGCGTTATCTGAAGAGGAGGAAGACAGTTTTGAGAGTTGAGTCGGTTCTCTGCTGCGTAATTGCTTAGCGACACAGGTCTCGAAGTCGAGTACCTCTTGCATTTTGTGCATACTTGCGGCAGATTTGCAAAAACGCGCCTTTGTCATCCACTACTTAATCAGCATAGGTCATGAGCCCGCCAGTCGCTTCGCCATGGCCGAAGAGTCGATTGAAAGGCTCAAAAAAGAATCAAGCACATTAAATTATTCTACAATCCTATGAGAGGCGTCTTGTCTGGAGCTACAAAGCTCTTTTGGCTCACGGAGCAGCAGAGCCTCGCGGCACGTATTTGGGAATTTGAACGTTCCAACGAATCAGAATCATGTCATACTCTTGAATTCTCAACCATTCACATACCCTCTGCCGTCGATAGGGACAAGGAAGCCGGGCTGCAACTGGGATAACCACTGCTTCCACGCAAGGGAGCTATCATGACAACAACGGCCACGGCTTCCATTTGAAATCCTGCTAGTGTCCGCGGCGAGCGAGTGTCGAATCGGAAAACGCATCGAGCCATCTGTCCTCGGGCCTGGGCCGTTCAAGTTTCTGGCCTTGCGGATATTGGGTCCAGACCAGTTTGGTAAGAGTCTCCTACCGAGCGGCATGGGTTGGATGTCAACAACGAGGTTGCGAATCGGGAAAATGACTTAAGTACGCAGAGCTCCTTCGCATTGCAGGACGTCGGAAGATCCGAGAACTGGGGATACTGCAGGCGTTGTCCACGATCTCCAACATAAGAAATGCGGCTCGACGCATGCGCAAGTCCGACAGCGATGGATGCACAACGAGGTTCGCTGTGCTGTTTCAGGCACTGCCCAACAGCATCGGACAGGGAAGATGGATGGCAATTTGGAACGACAGAATGTTCGATTGATTCGGCCGCCCTGTTTCAGCTATAAGACTCTCTCGTCGTACCTCCTATGTACTGTTGCGGCCGCTGGCGGGGAGGGTGTCGTCTGAAGAGATAAATGGATGACTGGGTTCCTTCTAGTCAGGAACAGATGTCCCAGACGGGTGGGTGGCCTGCAGGGGAAGACTTCGATGTGCGATGAGCGCGCTGTTCGTATGTTGCTGGCGTTTGGCAATTGCTCACGTTTGAGTGTAGGCTTGCGGGCTTGCGTGGCATCGATGACACCTCTGTAATTCCTCCCTCGTGTCCTGTCCTGCGTAGCTGTTGCTGGGCAAACGGGCCAAGCAGTTAAGGCTTTGTGTTTCTACACTCATCTTCCTCTCGCTCCCTGATGCTTCTTCCCTGCTTGGGCCACCAGCGATGAAAGACAAGTCAGCAAGAGAGTGAGCGGTCCGGGACGAGAAGAGCTCCCAAGGCCCGAAGCCGACGGACTTCATCTACACAAGATGCGCTACGAATGAGCGAGTTGCTCTTCTCCCTGCAACGCTACTTGCTACATTGGCATCTTACGCCGCTGCCGCTGCTGCTCACAACGATGGTAGGCGTTTTGAAGCGCGAAGTGAATTTCCAGATTTGGAGAGCGCGTGTCGAAATTGCCCTATATGGCGTCCATCTTGTTGATCTCCTTGCCCATTTCCGACATTTACTGGTGGAAAAGCCGGACATCGCCAACTACGACCTCGGCGGCGCGTTAGTTGAGGCACGGAGTCTTCCCAATCGCCATGACTTCAAGATCGATAATTCCTCCCGTGGACTCCGGTAGACGGACGCTTGCAAATATCCTACTCATCGAGAGCGCATCAAGTCCAACATCCCTCGCACCCGCATAGCGCGCAAAATGCTCGTTTGGTGCCCGCGCCATATTCCCGCTCGGGAACAAAGTCCTCTCAACGCTCTCAACTTCCACGCCACACCATCAAAGCCGGATTTCCCGCCCCTTTTCGAGCGAGGAAAGGCGGAACGATGCGGAACGAACGGATCAACAGGTGAGCGCGCGAAACAAGATATGCATGAGGACGGACGGATAGACGGACGGGGGCGGAGGGTAGGGGCCGGAGAAGCGGAGCGGAGCCGGGGACAGCGAGCGTGCAAGGCGCGCAAGCGAAGTATTTGATGACTGCGCACTGAGCGGCGAAGTTGTGTGGCGCATATATTTACATTCGCGGCGGAAAGAAGGCGGTTCCATTCCGCTGCATCGCGACGGGGAATCAAGGGAGATGGTGGGATGGATGGGCGGAATCAAGGCACCGTTCTCCTGAGCCAAGGGGCGGCTCCGGTTCCTAACGATGAGGTACGAGGAGACCACAACCGAACGCGACACTCAGACACTTGCTGCAGCCACAGCAGAAGCTTTCGGACATCGGGGGTCCGGGGGTCCGGGGGTCCGAGACCGAAAGCACAAACAGCGCAAGGAAAGTTCCAGGGAGCTGTCTGCACAGAAGGGGCAGGCAGGACTGGGCTGGGCTGGCGGAATCGGCAAAAGCCAACAGCCAGAGCTTGTCTGCGTCTAGCATGCGACTAGCATTTGGCGGCAACGAGAGAACGAGCGGAGCGGAAGCGCGTCAGTTCGCGCCAAGCCTGCAGCACGAGAGGCAGCAAGATTCAAGGTTTAAGATTTGGAAGGGATGTCTGTCTGGGGTTTGCTTTCGGTTGGCTGGTTGGTAGGGGGTTTGCTTTTTTGCGGGTTTGGGTTGCGGACGGACATCCAAGGCGAATAAGGTTGGTAAGGTTCGTCCATCAACCTTTTCGGTTTTTAAGCGCTTTAGCTTACTTCGTGATTGCGCCTTTCAGCGCCCCCCGTGGTGCTTGGCTCGTGTGGCTAGTTGGATCTCGTTGGTGATGCGAGAGGGGGGCGTTTGGTGGAAAAGTTGTGTGATAGATGGTGTTGGTCTTTTTGTGGTAAGGAAGGGGTGGAAAAGAGATGGTAGCGGATTAGTGCATTGGGCGGGCTATTTGACGGAGCCGCACAGCCATGCGTCTTGCTTCATGACGCATCGCACACGTGGATTGGAATTTTTCAGACATGTGGAACGAAGTCACATGGAGTTGTGTCCATCACAGCAAAGGTTGTGAATAGCCCGGCTGTACAAATGCACCCAGGGGCCAAATAGTTTTGAATGCAAGAGAGCGGCGCAAACACAGGGAAGTCTTGTACCAAAATGACATACAAATCCTGTATAGCCTCCCGTATTCTACAACCGGCGACGACAAGAATTAATAAAAGAATAGACAAGAAGCCGCCTCGCCTCCTTCACTCATTAAAGAAAAACCCAGCTCTCTTCCGTTTTTCAAGTCGTCACTGCTTACCTGCCGGACGACGTCGTGCTCGTCACGACACTCGTCGTAGTAGTAAACGTGCCGCTCTCAATCGTCGTAGTCGGAACGATGGTCGGCGGGATCTTCTGCAGCACCGTTTGACTGATGATGGTCGTGACCTGGGTCCCGTTGAGCGGGAAGCCGCCGGGCAGCGTTCCGCTCTGCGAATTGCGGCCGGCGGCGCCCATGGCCAGCAGCGCAAAGTGGCCGCCGGCGACGGGGCGCGCGATAAACGTCGGACTGCCCTCCCTCGTGCCGCCCTGCGCAATGGTGTCGTGGAGGTCGGTGAACGCCTTGTCGAAGCTCGTGCTGTTGATCCAGTATGCCAGGGCATTGACGAACAGGCGCCGCGTCTCGGGCGAGCAGGTGGCCGCGGTCCACATCTCCCAGTCTGTCTTTGTGATGGATTTGCGGCTGTCGAGCGGGATGCCGAAGATTTGGAAGATTTGCGGGTACCAAGTCGACTGCATGTCGTACACCTCCTGCCTGACGACGCCGAGGTTGAGCAACTTGTCTGGATACGTGTTGTACAGCAGGCCCCAGCTGTAACGGGACTGGTAGTTGAGGAGCGTGTGGGTGCCGGTGGGGTCGATGCCATAGCCCTCCCACTTGTCGTAGTATTCTGTCGAGTACGCCGAGAAGTTGGCCGAATCTACCGGGTTGCCCGTGACCGTGGATACCTGAGCCATGGCTTGCAGGCCAACAATACCCTTGATGGCAAGATTGGTTTGGTTCTCGAGCGTGCCCTGAAAATCGTCCGTACTCAATTGGCTCGAGGGTACAAGCGCGTACCTAATCAGGAATTGCGCCCATTGAAACATCTTTTGGTAGTGTTGCTTCAAATAGTTCGAGTCTCCGGTGTACTTGTAGTACGCATAAGTCATGAGGATCATGTTGGCCGACTCCTCAACAGGCATGGTCCGGTCGTTGCCATCAACATATCCAGTCGCATTCGGGAAACGGAATCCAATGTCGTGAATGGCGTAAAGCCTGGGGTAGAATCCGGATTCCTGGAATAGCCACAAGGGGTTCATGTTGTACTTCAGCATATTGGGGTTAGAGTAAAGGAAAAAGGGCATGCACGGATACTGATGTAGTTAGCTCTGTCTACTAATCTATCAGTTCATGCACTTACCAGCACATCAACCGTATTCATGTTGCCGTTCGAGGAAATTTCCTTCTGCCACATGAAAGGCTCGGTCGGACTGTAAAGCTGAGAAGAGTTGCCGCAGTTAAAGCGGGGTGGTAGAGTCAAGACGTAGGCACCCATCGTCTGTCGAGTCGACAGCGCCACAATGGAGTAGTACGACTGAGCCTCTTGAACCTCTGGAACGGCAATGCTGGACCTGTTCGTTGAACGCAAATACCCATAGGCAGTAGAAGCGTTGAACAGGTAATCAACACCAAACTGATCCCGTCCAGTCTGATACTGGATTCCTGTAAGCTGGTCTTGGAAGAGCGGACCGTTGGCCTGAGGACCCTGCGGTTGCCCGGTACGGTTGACCGGATTGGCGCCAACATCGGCCGGTCTGTCTCCAGCATAGTAGGCTTCAATGTCGTCTTTGAGCTTTTGCTCATACTGCGCCGCGGAGACCTGCACCGTTTGGAAGTCGTCGTAGTGAAATGCGATAGCGTTGGGAATGCTCGGTCCCAAACATTGATCGCCACTCCACCATGGTTGGAGACTTTGCAAACCTTCCGGAGTAAGGTAGTTGATGTTTGGCTTTTGAATAGTGCCGACGGTGTACAAAGAGCTTCCTTGGGTAGCGTTGCGGCCAAAGTCGTGTGTGTAAGCGAAGATTTGGTCGTCGCCGCTGTCAATGTCGTTGGAGAGGTAGCGATTCTTGATGAAGTTGTACCGAATGTTGACTGAATCTCCGGCCTGGAAAGAAAAGTTGGCGACCCTTCCTGGCTTGGTGGACAAAGTGAAATTCCCCCATTGAGGAAACTCGTTCAGCTCCGTAAATGTGAACTCCTGGCCCAGATGGTATTCCCTTTTTCGAAATTAGTCTTTGTAGTCTCAAAAGAAGCATGGGGAAATTACCAGGTAAACAGAGATCCCCGATTAATGGTGGTGTTCGGTTGCACGGATGCAGTGTCTGCGGACAGCGAGTACTGAATGGTTTGACTCGCCTGATAGTTATTCCAGCCAGCGTTGACGTCGTTGTACAGCTGCACGCTGTGTGAAGAGTTGTCCTTGGATCTCCAGGAAACGAGAAGGTAACTCAGTGGAATACTCGTCCGGCACAAATCCTGCGGAATGACCGGGGAGAAAAAGGACGCCGTGAGCTCGACTGGGCCAGCCGAGAAAGTGAAATTGGAATATTGAGAATCGTAGGTTACGGTCAGCGGGGTCGCATATTTGATGTTGTCCATCAATGGCAGATCAGTGATTCCGTCGCCCATGAATTCGTAGGCCGTGCCGTCAACCAGGACGATACCCTCCCAGCCGATATCTTCACCCGTCCAGAATTTGACGGAACCGCCATTGAGAGTTCCATTTTGTGCGGTGGTTGACCACGCACTCGTATATGGTGACCGCACAGCCAATGGCACCGATGGTGGCCGTGCTGGAGAATAAATTGGTTGAAAGGTTCTGAAGAGGTCTGTAAGCGAGGGTGGTCGACGACAGAAGGAGACAAATCTCCCCAAAAACTTTGTAGTGATTAAGCATACCCAAGCTTCCGCCCATCATCGCATGATGGCTTTTGCGCCAAAGCGGTGGTGGCAGCCAATGCCAGGGCGATTAAAGAGCGCATAATGTCTGCGCCAATTATCCCAACACACCACACGAGATTTTGTACGGCCAGTGAGTAACGGAAAGGAGTGAATGTACAATGGGATATGGCGGGATGAAATCGGATCAATCAAAGGGGATATCCGTCGGCGAACATGACTTTTAAACCAATGTCCTTGGTTTATAAGACTCACACGTGCACCGAGATCTAGGTTCACAGCAGCGGGACCCGAGTCGGCGCCATGGGTCATGGTGGCAGCAGGCGTACTGGAGCGGGAGTGAGGACAAGGCAGCTTAATGTCAAGCATGGTTGTTCTAACGGGCCAAGAGAAGCGGCCATGCCTGGCGTGGACATGTAGACTCGCAGGTAAATACAACCGACAGGCTCAGCGCTGCAAATGCGGAGATGAGAGGTACTCGCCAAGGGCAAGCATGGTGGCGGAGAGGGTCTGCGGGTGGTTGAAACAAAATGGACAACTGTAGAAGAAGCTGTGGAAAGAAGCATACATTTGAAAAATGGAAGCGTTGCAGCCATCACTGACAATCGTACTGAGCAAGCAGTCGTCTCTGTGTCTCCGTGCTTCTCTCGTGTCGCATGGTCTTCGAACAAGGCAAGCATTTGCAAGGCGGCGGATGGGTTGGGCCTTGTCGAGCTAGGGTTAGGAGTTGAGATGTGGACGCGAGTCATGTTGCAGCCGACGAGTAGCAAACACCTTTCCCCTTCCGCAGCCTCCGTTCACCTCAGTTTTAGTTCCCGGCACTGTTGGTCCAGAAAGAGCAGTCCTCGGCAAGCAATGCCCAGCATGCGCTGTCCGGCCTAAGGTATTTGGAAAACGGTCCTGCTAATCTCCTCCTAACAAGGCATCGTAGACAATATCGCAAACAACGTCGTTCATAGCGAGATCCACGCGCCGCACCGAAGCCGATGGCTTCGTTCAGTGCTTTCCGATGTGCAGCTTCTCCTTGATCTTTGTCTTCATGCTCGTCTTGCCATGTTCCGAGTTCGAGTGGCTGTCTTGGGAACGCGCGGGCGAGGGGGAAGGCGAATCCAAGTCGGATTTTGCTGGGCCCGCATCTCGATAAACCCCCTTCGACTCCAACAATCCTGCCTATGGTCAGTCAAAATTCACCCAATCACAGAAGCAATATGGCTTACGATCAGCCTCTCGTCCCGCTCCTGGCTTGGACGCGTCGAAGTCACCCCCGTCGGCGCTAAAACCCGTCGACTTGATGACCTTCTCCCCTGTTCCCTTCTCTTGGCTCTTGTCCGCACCCCCGGGCCCGGACACGTCTTGTGTGCTCTCTTGGTCTTTCTTGTCTGCTTCTTTGTGTACGTTGAGTGGCTCGCCTGAGAAATCACCAGGGTCCCGTTTCGCCAACACCTCTTCCCCCTCCTCCTTTTTCTGCTTGATGGCGTGTGTCTGGTCTTCAGCTGGCTCCTCCCTTGGTCTATCCCCGCCCTGTTGTTTAAGGCTCGGCTGCTGCCCGGACGTCGGGTCTGCTCCGACCGATGGCACGGCAGTGCCGAATGTTCCAATGGAGTCATTTGGACGGTCCGCATTCCTCTCACTCGGGCGAACGTCGCTGCCGTGAGGGTCGCTGCTGTGGGCGCTCAAAACCCCAGTCTTGTCAGTATCGTGCAACGGGTCGAGGCCCGCAGTAATGTTGACGCCACGGGCACTGCCTTCTGTCGGCGCGGCTGCCGAGCTTCCTCTCTCGGCGTCTGGTGTGACAGTCAGCAAAGAGACTTACCAACTGAGTGTTGAAAACGCCATTACCGAAAGTCTTGTCTGCGCCACTGATATCCTTGGTGCGATCTACAAGGTTGGCGCCATCCACACGAGGCTCGGCCGACGCATCATCTGCCGTTGCATTCAAAGTCGCGCTGGGATTGGTCTCTTGGGCGGGCTTTCCGGCCTTTTCTGGGTCGTCTACGAGCACGATTGTTACTTTGGTCTTCCCGCCAGCCTGATGGTTGGGATTGGAGCTCATGATGCCGGCAAACTCAAAAAAGAAGGAAAGAGAAGGTTGTTTGCCCGCACGGCAGGCAGGTGTAGAGTCATGTAGTGGGGGGATTTGTGATGTGAGAGCCGAGATGTATAAGCCGACGGGGCGAAATGCTGCACTCCGCCATTCTTGGTGACGCAACGCTCGATGGACTTGGGCAGACAAACAAAGGGCTGAGCAGAGACATACCGTGCAGGTTGCCGGAATCGTAAGGGTCCGTTGCGGTGCCAGCACCAGCTTGACCCGAGACGGGCTCCTGGCCGGATTGCTGCTGCGGGTCACCGTAGATGAGCTTGCTGGCCGTGTTGGCAAGGTTGGAGATGGTATCCATGGTGGTTGCTGGTAAATGTACGTTTCGTTTCGTTTCGTTGTTCGTGAGCGGGTTGCGAGAGAAGAGCACGAGGGTGACAGGAGAGAGGGCCGCAGGGAAGAGCTAAAGAAGTGTCAGGTCGGAGTGAAGTGAACCCTTGGCTAAGTTGGAAGTGGTGTAGCGGCGATGGCCTACGTCATGGTGTCAAACAGGCAGGGCAGGCAGGCTCGCAAGGCAGGCACCGCAGGGCAGGGCAAGCAGCTGCAGCAGGCATGCAGCGAGGGGCAGGTGGAACCAGTCGCCATCGAGCACATCACCCCTCGTCCACCAAAACTGACCTGTATCACGACAAATTCAAGAAAATCCAAAGTCGGCATCATCATCACCATCATATCATCACCCCGACTGGCATGATATGATCTGCACCGGGTTGTCATTCTCTCCGCATTTCCGACCCGAGCATTCATGACTCGCCCGACGCTGCGAGGTGCCTGACAACCGTCCCAGCCCAACCTCCTGCTTTGACTTCAAGTCTTGCAAGATTGAATTTGGACCACCGACTTCAAACCGTGCTCGCCTCGTCTCCCGCTTCCTCGCTTTCCGGGAAGCTTCTTTTCTTCGCATCCGACGACTTTTCGCTACTCAATTGCGCTGACGCAAGCGGCTGCTGCGCCGCTGCCTCTCCTTCGGGTGGACAAAAGCCTTGGGACGTCACCGTCCAACCAGCATCCTGCAGCTTTCTCCACTCCTTTGCGACCTTTGCCCTGATCAGCTCCCCTGTACTGCGCGCGTCCTCCAAGCTGTCGTGTCCAGCTGCGCCTGCCGTTTGGATTTCCCGGCCCAACTCCCTCTTTGCCAATGCCTTGAGGCTGTGTCGGATGGGGAGGCCCTTGACGTGAGGAAAGAGCATGACCGTATCGATTATTGTTGGATGCACGAGCCGCATGACGTTGAGATCGTTCTCCAAAGCGTGTCCCAGCAGTGGGGTTTCCGGGCTAATGTGCGAGAGGAGCAGCGCACGAGCTTCCTCAGGGCTCGACACAATCCGTAGTGTCATTGCGCCCTTCTCAGTCGCCGATGCTCGCGGGTTTGATGATGCCGGGTCTGTGGCATCGTACTCTGGTGCGCTGAAGAACTGATCCGGCGTGACACCCGAGTAGCGCGTGTTCAAGTCGAGCACAGTCCCAAGTGGACGAACAAGAACATCAATCAGCGACTCTCCGTCCGGCCAAGATGTTGCCGTCAGCCGAATAACCTCCAGCCCATACACCGTATAGCCCATCTCGCAATCAAAACAGACAGCCTTGTTCTTGATAGGGTTGGGGTTTGGCGGAGTCTCAACGAAGGGCATGATGGCTGCCATGCGCTTGCTATCGGCAACTTTGAAGACGTGTGTGTTCAGAGTCACACATCCTCGACTGCCTTGCGGCTCGCGGCAGCACATATATCGTGGTTCCTCGCGTCCAGTGATGTTGTCCGTCTTCTTGCGCTGAGGATACATGACCTTGCCTGGGTGATACGTGCAATGGTCCCCGGTTGTGAGAGCGCCATCTTCGCGTCTGTCGGGGAACACTTGGAACCGTGTCGCACAGCGATCACATACTTCCCAGTTTGCTACCCACTTCACTGCTTGCTTGGCTTCTTCGATCTCTTCTGACGATGGCACTTTTGTGACGTAGCCATGTCTATCCAGCCCTGTTTGATTTGTAGTGAGCCGCGAGAGGAACATCGTCTCTTGGTCCGGGCTCAAACCAGTGTCGACACGTTGTGGTGTCTTTGTTTCCGTTTCGGCATGGGTTGCTGGAGTTTTGGCCTTCAAAAGGTGCGCCTTCCAATCCTCCACCTTCATCTTTTTGTAGCTCATGACCCGTTGCCCCGTCACATTCCGGTATACTTTGCCCTGCGTCTTTGCCAAGTGTTCCTCTTCGTCCAGCGCGGCCTTGATGAGCTCGTTTTCGCCAAGAACAAGCGTGTGGAGCTCTGTGTCGGAACTCTCTTTGGCTTTCTTGTTGACGAGGGACATGGCTTCATGCAGTTTTTGGAGGAGAGCGTAGCGCACTGCCCACTGAGCAGGCTCGCCTTTTATGGGCCGAGGATTGAGACTTTCCTTCTTGATGTCACCAGCACCCGTCGCTGAGACTTTGGGCTTCTGCTGTATTGACTTGGGCGGCGGTGAAATGGGACGCTGGACAGTCGCCAAATGCTTTGGGGAGGTGTTCGTGGTTTTCGAAACACGTGTCTTGGTCAGAGTCTCTTTGGCGTTTGTGTTTGACTTATCTGACCCTACCAAGCCCCCGACAAAGGCTTTTTTGGCCGGCTGCTGAGGCGGAAGACTGGTGCTATCGTCATTATGATCAATCTTGCGCTTCTTAGGCTCAGGAACATGGTCTGTTGAGGGCTTCTCAACCAAGGGGTTGGATCTTGGCGCCGACTCCAAGGCGCGGCTGTCTTGAGAAGGCGTTGTGCCGAAGAAATCGTGACCAAAGATGCAATTTGGCATTCGACACGCTGCGCCCATGGGGCAGATGATCTCTTTGAAGAGTCCCTTGCTGGTCCACATTTCGGCGAATGAAAAGGCAGACGGCTGTATCTTGGGGAATGTGGCAGCTGTTGAGTGTCCGACGACGACTGGTGTCAAATGCCGACAAGGTCGTGGGCCATCAGCGGGAGAGAGTGGGGCAAGCGAAAAAGGATGACATGCTCGATGCGAGCAACAGCGCTAGAGAGTTGATCTGACGGCAGCAGCCGTGCGGAGAGAGTGCTGCAGGTACCCGTTGACGCGACAAGGAAGACGACGCGGGAATTGAAGTTGGATTCACCGAGGATGATAATGGCCAAGGAGCTGACTGCGTACGGCTAGAGAATCGGGCGGCCACGAAGTGACTGGGTGAGTTGTAAGTAGGAGGTGTCGGTCGAAGTAAGGTGAAGACTGCAAGGTGGCTGTAGTGATGTCGGCGTGCAGAGGGAATCGCAAGCGCAAATTGACCGGTGAAGAGAAGCTAGCAGTAGAGGACGAGTCGGAGGCGTAGCAACTCTGTGTATTGCGTGAAGGTACATATGTTGTTCCCGTTCTGGACAGTCGTGGCAGGTGAGGTCACGGCAGGTCGTGAAAGGTTTCTGGCACTCACTGGCCCGCTCGCTTATCTCCGAACAGCCAGCGTCGATCCTGCCGAGGGCAGGCAATGGGGAACACAAACACAAACCAACCACTCTCCAACTGAGAAGCTGAGCAAGAAGCCAGAATCCTCCACAGTACTCCTACTGCTCTGGTGGATCCTTTTGCCAGCACTCCCAGGCGAGCTCTGCGTACCAGAAATTGCAAGAAATGTATTGTGTTGGAAATATCGAGACTAGTCTGGCGAGCTGCTGTCAGTCACCATTCTTTCTGTCTTGGTCTACCTCGAATTCGTATCATGAGACAACTTGAGCATGATTCCGCTTTCTATCTAGAAGGACCGTCTGCTCTCCGGGAAAGAGATGATGGTGACAGATCCATCGAAACTAGGCAGACCACCGGAAGTACCGAGGCTTCGTGACCAGAATCTAGCTTCCACAGCCACATGATTCCACGAATACCTACGAGTTTCAAAGCTTCCTATCATTTACCTCTGAATTGTGAACAAGACCCCCGTTTTCTCCCCATCTACTCTCTGCCTTCGCAACCGACAAGCCTCGCACGCAAAAAGTGCCCCCTGCCAATATCCGGGGATCTTCCGGATTGCTGCTGCCTGTTGGTTGACGAGGAAGCCAAGCTGCAATGTCTCATCCCGTTGCTATGTATACAAAAACTACCAACAGTGCCCCTAGCCTTTGCGAAATGAGAGCGAGATGGCGACGTACACGTCGACATTGAGGGCATTACGCTCAACGTGCCTTTATAAGGACAGCATCTGGTCTCTGGCGAGGGCGGACCGACTGCAGACACGAGCTCGGTTGCTATATTTGTGAGAGCGGCTTTGTCCGGGCGTGACCACCTTGTCTTGACCGCCTTGTGGAGGACCCGAGCGCATGTGCAGACGCCCGCAGAGGAATTTTGAGCGACTTGAAAACCGTCATGAAGAAGACCAAGGAGCGGAGGAGGGGAAAGGACGAAGAAGAGGAGTGAGATTGAAATGATGGTCCATGAGGATTTTCGATGACGCCTGCGGAGACAGGGTCGATGCTCATGCGGAGGTGCCCTGCGTGGGTCCTCGTAATAATCTACTTGGCCGACGCATCGGGCAGGATGTGTGCACGTCGGCACTGGAATGCGGTATCTGCAGTGAAAAAGGCTGCTTGGTCCTCATGAGAGATGGTGCCCTGGCGACGAGACGGAGCACACTCAAGGCCCACTTCCATTTCGAGACGCGAAGCCGGCAACCAATCGTCTCGCTCCGACCCTCAGCCGCCAAGCATTAGCCAGACGTCAGGTTCACGGGCAACAAGGGACCAGACACGAGGGGGTTATCTCTGGTGGCGAGTGGATTCGGCGCTTTGCATGACCGATGCAAGCGCGAGAAGCAAGCAGAGTGCTGCACGCTTCCTTCGCCTTTCAAAACGTCTGCGACACGTACATGACCGGCAGCGTTGGCTGATGATGGCATTGTTTGCGTCTACAGCTGCGGATAGCGGAAAGTCGACAGCGTGGAAGATCGCAATCTCGCGTGGTGTGGGACGGGGTGCAGGCCGGGGAGTCCAAATGAATCGGAAAGGGCGCCGAGATGTTTTATGTTTTGTTGATTCTGACGATCACGAAGCGAGGCGGGTACTGGAGTGGACGCACATGAGTGTGGTTATCTGCTTGCGCTGGGAGCGGCAGAGGCGATGCAGCGCGGGCGGAGGCACTGCAGTTCCGGTGTACATGTCCGAAGCGAAGGGCAGAGACGCAGTGACGGTCTTGTTCGACGTGGACGTGGAGAAGAGGATGGTGGAGAGGGAGCAACGCCAGGCAGAGGCAGGACGGAGCAGCAGTTTTGAGGTTCGACGACACGACCATGGCGACCCCTGGGATGTCGATTGGTCCATGTACAGACAGGTATGTAGGTGATCAGAATCGTCTTCTCCACGGTCGCAGAGCCGCCGCGCGTCACTGCGTCGAGAGATGTGCAGCAAGGTACATGTGGTCGCTGAGGGCTCGAGCTGGGCGTGGACAGTACGTACTCGTACATACATACATACATAGACTGGGTAGAGAGGTATCGGCAACTCATGACAGAGGCGGCGGGCGAGGGACGGCCAGACGGAGAATTTGGAGCCCTTTTCCCTTCTGCAGTCGCCACTGATGCCACGTCGAATGGGGAGGCGCATGTGTTGTGTCCGGTCGAGGAACACAGCATGCGGACGCCAGAAGCAAGGTGTTGGCGAGGCAATTGTTTTTCTGGAGAAGGCTTCGGGAGATTGCAATCGCCAAGGGTCTTCGGGTGGGAGCCGAAGCTGAAATGGCTCGCACTAAAAAGGGCTGGATGGGCATTGCTGCAGACGGACGGGGTTTCATGGCGTAAATGCCGTGCTGAGACTAGGGAACAGACGAACCGTGGGTGAGGGTAAAGGAGACGGGCGAGGAAACTCGAGAGCTGAGCCTGAGCCTGAGCCTGAGCCTGAGCCTGAGCCTGAGTTTATGAGCGACGGGAGGGCCCCGACCTGGACGGACATGTGCATCTGGTGCTTCTTGGAGAGTGACTGGGATTGGGTTTCGCGGCAGATTGGCTGACGACGGGCCCGCCATCTCCTGCGCCCCCAGCCCGCCTGAGCAACTGTGCTGACTACCCACGGCACCTACCCACGCTCCGCCCGTCAGTCTCGCAACACCACGCCTCTCCGTCCTCTTCGACACACCACCCACCAGCCTCCGCTCTCCGCCAACCCCACCCTCCCTCTTCTCCACCACCTCCAAAGGCAACATAGATCGGCTTGGCTGCTCCCAGCGCCCCGCCTGCATCTATCGCGCCGTCCGTTCCTTACCACCAGTCGCTCCTTGGTTTTATGATAACGCCCCAATTCAATCACCCTCTTCCCGCGCAAGTCGCCTCGCCGCCTACTACCCACCTAAACTTTTGTACCACTGCCCGACGCCCTTCCGCTTGTCTAGCGCTAACTTTTCCCTCCAGTTAATCGTCTCTCTTCTCCGCCTCCATCGTGCTCTTCGCTCCGCGCCTCGCCTCGCCTCTTCGCCTTTCTATGCTGTATCCATAAACACTGCTGTGCCACCAGGCCACCTGCAACTTTCCGCGCAACCACGCCCATCTCAACCTCTTCGCCTCGCGACCCTTTTGCCTCCTTGTCGCGCCGACCTGTTCTTCACAACCTTGTCCATTTTGACCGCGACCTCATGCCATGGCGCAGATTGCCATGCCGCAGCAACCCGTAGCGCCGTGCTCCACCTCAGCCGACATGGGATCTCCGCTGTACCAACGGCGAAAATCCTCCGCCGTCGAGCCCATCGAGCTCATTCCGAATCCTCACTTCGTCTTCCCTGCTCCGCCCGCCGACCCTCGGGCTTCGTCAAGCCGGCGTCCCTCGTCACTCCAAGCGCTACCCGATCCCATTCGCGCCCAAAACACCGGGGACAAGTACAAGCGCCGCTCCGCCAGCGCCCTTCCGGACTTCTCGTTCAATCCTTCAAGTCAAGGAGGTCTGGCTCCCCCGACGGCGACGACGACTCCACCTCTAACTCCTACCTCGACTTCGCCGACCACTCCTTCCAGGCACTCCATCCACAAGCGAGGAGCTAGCGAGTACATTGGCGGCAGAGGAGGACGCTCTTCGGGCACTGTCGTCCCAATGAGCGCGAGTCCGACTAGGCTCGAAGCCCCAAATTCGGGAGGCCTCCAACCTGCGTCTCCTGCGGGCAGACGAGGCCACGCCCACCGCCGTTCAGGAGCCATTTCATCTCACGACTTGTCCTTTTTGCTCCAGCCAAAGACACAGGCTCCTCCCGTGCCGCGCATCGAAAATGTCCCTGCAACACCCGCAGAAAGCGTCTCTCAGCCCTCCCCCCAGCCGCCAGCTGAGCCTCTGGCACCCGCCATTGTCCTCTCCGGCAGCTCTGAAGACCTCACAGCGCATCAGGACAATTCCGATACGGCTGAGAATCGTCCCCCTTCCCGTGCGCGTGTAGGATTCTCGGAGACGGTTGAATTTATTCGGCCTCTTTCGACCATTTCGTCCGAGACGGAGAGCACCATGTCGACCGTGAGGGCCCACTCGGTTTCCAACAGTCTCTCTTCAACCATGAGTGGACCGTCAAGCCCTCAGGGGGTTCGCTGGGCAAGGCCTCCCACCAGCAACCCTTTGACAGTTCCGGAAAATAACCTTCCGCGACCAAGCACTGCTGGTGCCATGATGGACTTTGGAGGAAATGACAGCTCTGGTTTCGGTAACCTCACAGACACAAACGAGAGTCGTCCAAGGTCAGCAGTTCTCCCTGATGAAGCAGCCCCGCCACCATTCCCTGGAACTTCAACGCCCTCAAGTCACTTCAAAAAGAGAAGCTTCTTTTGGACTGAGCAGCGACACAGTGACTCTTCCATTGTCTCCGCCACGAATAACTCTGATTCGTCCCTCTCAATCCCGTCCGATTCGCCTGTACCATCTTCGGCCGAACCAAGCCCAGTTCCTGGGACTACCGAGGGCGGCCAAACTCCTGCGGCGCGAAAAGGATTTGGCAAGAAGCCTCGTAAAGTCAAGTCTTGGGCAACTTCCATCATCTCACGGAAGGCGAAGCGGCATGGCTCGAAATTGAAAGATTTACCTCGTCGGGGATCGACTCCAACGCTACCCAGCCAGTCCAGTTTACATTTTGATGACCAGGACCACGACTTTGATGTCTCTCAAATTTCTCCAAATTTCGACGTCGACGACACCGTCACCATTGTTACTCCAACTGCTACCGTCGCGCCTGCTCGGCCAAAGGTCAATACTAGCCTTGCGGCATGGCAGCCCAAGGAGTTTTTGAAGCAGGACGCGGATATCATGAGTCCCGTGATTGACCTGGACGCTGCTCTTGGCCCTTTCAACACTCCTACAATTGGCCCTGTTCCTCGTTCACGCCACCGGGGTCCCTCGGCCCTAAAGCGTCCCATGCATAGCAGCATGGGAACTTTTGGCATTGCTAGCCATAGGCGCACCGAGAGCGCTCCGGAACTCGTCCCGTTCGAACTTCGAAGCGCGCCCATGACCGGTGCCACAACGCCAATGGCTGACGTGTTTGAGGAGGAGGAAGAGGAGGACGAGTCTCCCATCACACTGAACGCCGGAAAACTGACGACCGCCCTTTCAGTTGCAAAGAAGGAGGACGACGAGAGAATAGAACAGTCTGGCTCTGACGACTCGGACGGCGAACCACAAACAAAAGAGTCGGATGCACCGCAACCAGAGATTCAAAGCACCTGGAATTTCGAAGGTGCTTTCGGTGCAAGCTCGACTCTCACCGCCGAGGCAGCAAATCACTCGCCCAAAGCGAAACGGGCTGTCACTCCCGTATCTCCAGGTTCCAAGCCCTTTTTGAGTGCTGTCGAAACGAGTCCGGGCACCATCACTGAGGATCGTGACGACCACAGCGGTGGCTCAAGCACGACAAGGACGTCGGAGTCAACCATCATGCCGAAGACAGGATCGGACTTTACCAAGGAACACGAGTCGCCGAAAAAAGTTCGAGAGTCATCTTCGCTTCACCTCGCTACCCCCGATTCGCTGAGTCCACCGACCGAGCTGTTTCGCAAAGGTTCCTTCGACGTGCCGAGGATTGGCACGGCTTCTTCCTCCATTACAGACGGGCGCGCGGCAAACTTCGGCGAACCCGGTCCAGACTACCGCGTCTCGGTTGACGATGTCCCCTCCTTGACCAGCAGCCGATCGACCATGACAAGCGCCGCTCATGCCAATTTTCCCTACATTGTGCCACACAGTCCTGGCGATCGGACAGCTTCGGTGTCGTCGGTTTCAAGCATTGCCATCGAGAGTCGTCGCAAACGAGCGAGTATTGCCAGTCTTTCGAGGCTGGTTGGAAGCTCGTTTGGTGGCGAGCGGAGCAAGCTTTCAGTCGAGCAAAGACCTCAAAGTGAGCACTCTGACAAGGCCAACGAGAGCAAGAGTCGCAAACATAAGAGGTTAAGCAAGATGATGTCATTCTGGAAACCCAAGGAAAGCAGCTTGCGTCGCTGACTACTCGGATTCGTTCGCTGTGGAATGTTCTTCGCCTTTGGTTTCATTCAATGTCACGACCGTCATGGAATATCCGGCCGAACTGGCGGTTGACACAGTTGTTGATGGCCTTGCCTCGGGCTCGCACATGGGCCTCGAAGATTCGGCATTGACTCTTAATGAACATTGTGGGTTACAGGTTTCTTCTTTACATTCGGGAGTACATGGGACGCGTTGGACAGGTCTGACGAGCGTTTTGGATTTTCGGATTCTGCATTCTCTGTGGCGACGACACGCATTTTCCTTCATTTCGAAAGTCGGGGTCCCGTCACAGAGACCAGAAGACCAGTGGCTTTGACAAGCGTGGAAGCTTGTTGCTCGCGCACGATTTACAGCATGGAAAGGGTGGGTGGATCGCTTTTGTCTTTCTTTCTTGTGCGATGGGGTAATCTGGGGGGCATGCATGGGCAGTTTCATCTATCCCGCGTGTCCGGTTTTTTCAAGTTCTGGAGGACCATGGTCGACGCATACACCTTCCACCAGGCAGTCGGACACGCATTCTGCGTCCAGATGCGCCTTTTGAGGAGCTCGCTCGGACGCACGTCATGCCTACTATGGCTCAAGGGGAGGACAATCTCACTACTCAACCTGGCTCGGATGGAACGAATGCGCCATCGGACTTTTGCTCGCCCGGCTGTAACAGGTGACTAGCTTTAGGTCAACTCTCTGTATCAGCAGCAAGCAGTAGGTGTCGTCGAGGAGCAGCTGTTCAAGGAGGATGTAGAAGACGGACGAAGCAGGAGCAGGAAGGAAAGATGGATTTTTGTGCATTATTGTCCATCCGAACTAGATACCTTCTTTATCTCCCCCCTTTTTACCTGGTTTTTTGACTGTGGCTCTTTGCGCTTTTGACATCTTCCTCAACTGTTGTCTTCGATGTCCTAATGACGAAGGGCGGTGGGTTTAGAGAACCGGAAAGGAATGTGGTCGATGACGTGCTCAGCAGGCTGGAATAAGCTTGATTCAACGACATGTGGCTCACAAAACGCGCTGATCCTGATCGCCGTGATCCGAAGACGTCTACATTCTCAGGGAGCAGCAGCCTGGGACAGAAGAAAATAGTCTGTCAACATAGATATCCACCTCAACCACATCAATCACAAAAACACCAGCCCTCTTCTAACCACCCGACGAATACAGTATGTACCTACACGGACGGTACAGCACAAAACTCCCTTGCGCAGTTCCGGAAGACTGACTCGGATCTCCCGCAGCCACGCTCATTTAAGCGTGGCAAGTCACAGCCATACTACAGATGCCAGGTTTTGTTCTAGAATAAGTCCAAAACGTCGGGGTCGTATAGTCGCGACGTGCTGGCCCCGCCATCCGGCCCCCATACACATATACACGTGCAAAGAGAACTGGGAGGTTGGGACGGAGGTTTTTACTTGGAAACTCTCCTCTTCACCTCCCTGGGAGGTTGGTTTCATCTGAATGTCTGACTAAGGAGGTGGTACTTTTGGATGTGTGTTCCCAGATTGGTTTGCCGTGGTTGGGGACTGGGTTGGGCAGCTAGGGGACGTTGATGGGATTTTTGTATAGGTGCAGTAAAAAAAAAAAGAAAAAAGAAAAAAGAAAAAAAAAAGGGTTAAATTCTTAATCTACATAATATTATACCACCCTACTTACTATCTACCCTCTTAAACTAAATATACCCTCCTTATATCCTATCTTAATTAGGTAAGTTATTTATTATTTTTAAGTTCTTTTATAATTACTACTAAAACTACTACTACTACTACTACTATTAACTTACTCCTACTTATATATATATATCTTTAACTATATTTACCCCTTAATTATCTAAGGTTCTATTACTATACTCTAGAAATAGACTATACTAGTATAATCCTAGTACTAAAATACCCCTATATAACCCCTATATCTTAAAGAGTATATCTTTACCCCCTAATTATTTAGGCTCCTAAATATATACTTACTATTTTTTAACCTCCTAAGGCTTAGTATTTCTTAATTATTAATATTAAGCCTAATTTTAGCCTATCTTATTATATAAGAAGTCTTAACCCTAGTTAGTTTTATTATTTATAAATAGGGGTAGTTTTTCCTATAAAAATAAGTATAAAATAGGGGTTATCTTAGATAGTATAATTAAATCTAAAAATACTTTTTATTATTATAAAACTTATAATCTATACTCTCCTTATTATAAAATCTACCTCCTTCTTTTAATAAACCTATAATCTACCCTCTCTTACTTATTTAATCTATTCTTTATTTACTATTTACCTCCTAATCTACCTTATTTATATTTTATAGTCTACCTTATACCTTATATACTTTAATTAGTATAGTAATTATTATAGAGTTAGTAGTTACTATAGAGATATTATAAAGATACTTAGTATAGATAGTATTATAATTAATAAGAGAGGTAAGGAGTAAGGTAATAATAATAGAGTCTCTTAAAGGAGGATAAAGCTAAGGTTAGACTCTTCTAGCTTATAGTTAAAGATATATATTTAAATAGTAATACTATTATTACTCTTATTAATATTAGTCTTATTACTCTTATTAGTATTAGTTTTACTACTCTTATTAGTATTAGTTTTACTACTCTTATTAGTATTAGTTTTACTACTCTTATTAGTATTAGTTTTACTACTCTTATTAGTATTAGTTTTACTACTCTTATTAGTATTAGTTTTACTACTTTTATTAGTATTAATATTAGTCTTACTAATCTAGTTTTACTACTCTTATTTAAAGCCTAAAATAGATTATACCTCCTTTAATATATAGTATACTTATACCCTTATTAACTATAAAGTCTATATTTATAAGCTTATTTTTAAATAGTCCTCTCTCTTCTCTTCTTAATAGGCTAGCTAGGGTAAGGCTTTAAAAATAGTAGTAAAATATTCTACTCCTTTAGATTATCTATCTTAATAGGTATAAGGTAGTAACTATATACCTTATAGTAATTTTCTAAAGCCTATATATTACTCCCTTATAGCTTAGGTATATTAACTAATACCTAATAGAAAGTATATATATATTTATATAGGAAGAGTATATCCTTATAATAATTATAAGTATAAAAGTTAATATTACCTCTATTAATATTCTTAATAGAGAAAATCTTTTTAGTAGAAGAATAGATAATAGTCCTTTATATAAAAGAGTTATAAATAACCTATTATTAAACTAATTTAGCTATATATATCTCCTATAGCTTATAGCTATAACTAGTTATTAGTATATTTTAATATAGTTATAAAGGGTAATAAGTAAGTATATATCTTCCTATCTTCTCTATTATATAGTAGTATACCTCTATAAGTACCTAAAAAGGAAGATTATTATATATTTTAATTATACTAGTATTAACTAACTTAACTATATTATTTATTATTTAGCTAAAGTATATAGTATTACTAAATTAATAGCTAAATACCTACTATACTAGGTTAATTTAAAGTAGGTACTTTATATAGTTTAGCTTAAGTTAAGTAATCTTCTTTATTATATAATTATATTATAATATCTTCTTAATATAGGCTATATTAATAAGAAGCTTCTAATACTTTATATTATATACCTACTAGATATTATTTACTAGATAATTAATATAAAAGAAGCTAAAAGTAGGAGTACCCTTTTAGATAAGTATTGCAGTCTATAGATGGTTAGGGATGCCTTAGGTAAGTAAGGCAGGTACTAGCTAGTAGGCTTAGTAGTATAAGTAAGTAGATAAGAATAAGTAAGGCCCTAGGGCTAAGATAAAAATAATAATAATATAATCTAGGCTTAAGAAAAGATATCCTAACTAAACTTATAATATTTTTTAGTAGCTAAAAGTACTATAGTACTTCCTTTTACTATAGTATCCCTTCTATATCTAAGACCTTTATTACTACTAATATATAAATACTATAAGTCTACTTCTACTAAAACCTAGGAAGATCCCCTTAAAATAGCTAATAATATACTTCTATATAGTACCTAGTAAGGATCTCCTTTCTTATATAACCTAGTACTAGTATTATTATAGTAGGACCCTTACTTCTACTATACTTACCCCTTCCTTTAATACTTAGTACTAGTATAAGGAACTATCTATAATATAGTCCCTAAATAATAAGTTTACTATATTAGTTTTAGAAGAGGATATACTATTTATCTAATAACTTAAGGCCTTCCTCTATTATAGTAAATATAAGTAATAGCTTAAATAGATTACCCTAGTAACTAGGACTTATATTAACCTTATTATAGAAATATTTAAGCCCCTAGATAGTATAGGAGTATTTACTTAATAAACTATAACCTCTTAAAGGTACCTAGATTATCTAGTATACTAGGACTCTATAGGAGGTATAAACTAGGCTACTTTTTAATAAGTCTTAGAATAAGTTAATACTACCTATACTAAACTATTCCTAGAGAATTACCTAGTAGTTATAGAATAGAAATATATAGAAGAGGCTCTAGCTAAGGGTATAAGGACTATAATACTAAGTATACTAATCTCTACTAATATAGTAGATTTACTACTAAATCTAGTTCTAACTATACTATATAAGGAGGTGGGCTAATATAATATAAGTATAGGTTTAAGGGTATCCTAGTCCCTATATAATCTATTCTAGTACCTTTCTCTAACTATACTAGAATATCCTACTATACTAGAGGTACTAGCCTTAGGTATAGTCCTTAAAGTACCTCCCTAGCTATAAGCTAAGATAGTACTTTAGTTACCTTTAAGACCTACTATAATTACCTTAGAAGTTATACTAAGGTTAACCTAAGAACTATTAAGACCTACTCTTCCTATTAGTAGCTATACTATACCTAAATAGGGAAAGGGCTAATTAGTTACCTATTTAGTAAATCTACCCTCTTTTTAGGTATAAATACCTATTACCTTACTTTATAAATAACCTTAATTAAAATCTCTATACTATATATTAATTTATTTATAACCTATACTATCTATAGAGCCTTAATAACCTATTTTACTAATACCTATATCTACTTAAGGATATTTATCTTCTTTATATTACTCTACTTCTATATATACCTATTAATAACTCTAGTTATAGATATATATAACTATAAGGCTATACTAGCCCTAAGATAAGTAGGTAATACCTCTTTAGACTTCCTAATTAAAACCTTCTAAAGGAAAGTAGCTAGTTACCTATACTAGTAGCCTACCTATAGATAATAAGTTAGAATATAATCTATAGAGTCTCTATTCTTCTATAGATAATAATTTTAAAGACTAGTATATTCTACTAAACTTTAGGGAAGGTACTAGCTATACTTATAAAGGCTAGTTTAGATAACCTCCCTTTCTACCTAGCTATAGGCCTCCTTATAGCTATTCTTATTAACCCTTTAGTTAACTACCTAATATTTTCTAGAGTAGTATAGGCCTAGGTTTTACTTAGACCTCTAGCTAATATATATATAGTAGTCTTCCTTTCTCCTACTAATAGCTACTAGGAAACTAGAATCCTCCCCTAAGGTATATATACTATAATTAGCTACCCCTATATAATATAATACTCCTATATATATATAACTAGTATAGTACTATAGACTAGACTAAGGAGATCTAGTAGCCTATTATAACCTTAGAATCTTTAGGAGTAAAGCTAGATATACTCTAAGATATATTCTTTAAATAATAGAAAGTATAGATAATAAACCTTACTATAATAAATGAGGGGGTTAATAAGTAACTTAAGAAGCTTAGTATATACCTATCTATACTTAAAATAAGTATACCTTAAGGTAGAGGTAGAGTACTACTAAGACTATTATAGCTATAGAAAGGGAACTACTTCTCTAGTAAAAACTAGGAATAGTAATACTAGGAAAGGTATACCTAGTATAATATAGAGGAACTACTCCTACTAGGCTCCTCTCCTTCTAAGGATAGGGATAAAGAGGATAAATAGTCTACTACCTTTTAATTTATTCCCCTATAAGGTATAGGAGATAATAAGGAGTATAACTAGGCCTTAGCCTTAGGACTATATATAGGGTAGATAGCCTAGTATTTCTATCTAGATAATATTAGTTACTTTAACCCTAATCTACTAGAAGAAGATATTAGCTATAGAGGTAGTATAACTAAATAAGGGAAGGTCTTATACTATACTATAGAGTAGTTTATTAATAGTACCTTAATAGCTTATACTACCTATAGAGTAGATCTAATCTATACTAACCTATAGAAGTACCTAAAAGGATTATTAAATATATAGTATACCTCCTAATTTATAGAGGAAGACTGAGCTTTTATATATACTAGATATAGTATTAATAATTAGACTTTACTACTATATAAAGACTTTAGTATAATATAATATAAAGCTATTAAAGTACTAAATAGAGTATACTTTAGGCTCCTAGAGATCTATGCTAAAAGTATAAGGGACTTTATTATTACCTATATATATCTAGGATAAGCTACTAGTTTCTCTACTATATATAATTAGTTAGCTAATACCTATATATATATTAACCCTTACTTCTAGTAGTAGATCCCTAAACCTATAGTAAATACTATAGTCTAAGTATTTATTAAGAATATTAAGAGTTACTAGTAGACTTAGGAATACCTATCCTAATATTTTAATATAACTACTACTAGTAAGGCATTCTTCCCTAAGGGCTAGAATTAGGGATATACTTTAATATAGACTACTAGCTAGCCTTTTAATTAATCTAATAGAGTATACTTAGTATCCTAGTATAATATAAGTACTAGGGGACTAAGTAATATAAAATAGGTGACCTATTCTAAGTAGGGTATGCTCCCTACTCCTAACCTAAAAGGGTCTAGTTCTAGGTCCTACTTAAAGCCTAAGGATTATTATAACTATAACTATAACTATAACTATAAACCTACTATATATATATAATACTATACCTAGGATAGCTCTAAAAGTAAGTATAAGGATACTAATAAGGAAAGTAAAAATACTAAAAGTAATAAGGATGCTAGTATAGAGACCCCTATAACTAATAAGGAGAAACTATAGTTAAATAATAGTAAGCCTATAATTATAATAGGAGCTAACTACTACTCCTAGTATAGATATATACTTACCTAGGATAATACTTTTAACTATACTCCTAGTAGTAATATAATAGTACTTAATCTCTAGAAGCTATATAATAGCTACTAGATAAGCTTCCCTTCTAAATATAAGTTATACTAGTACCTAAGGAATAATAGTTTTAAATATAGTTTAAACTAAGTAAGTATTAAGCTACTTAAGAATTTAGGACCTAAATAGAGTACTATCTAGTTAGTAGGTAACTAGTATCTAAAAGCTATTAGGATAATAGAACTAAGTAATATATTATCCCCTCTTAGTATATCCTTACTCTAGTAGTTATAGCCCTCTAGTAGGTATTAATCTTTCCCCTTAGCTTTATAGTATAGGTAATATAGTACTATAGGTAAGGTACTTCTATACTTAGTTAGGGATACTATTACTAAATAGTCTACCTTATTATATTAGGGTTTAACTTAGTTAATAGTAAACTTAGGAAGATAAAGGATAAGGCTATAGCTAATATAGAACTAAAGGTACTAATCTTAGAGTTATCTATAGTCTTTATAGGACTTAGTATAGGGGATAATCTACCTCTATTTCCTAAATATTAATCTATAGAGATTAGTTTTAGGCTAACCCCTATAGGAATAGTAGATATTAGGTATCTTAATATAGGTACTTTATCCTTAATAGTAAATAGAATATTTTTAAAGGAAAAGCTCCCTAATATTAAGGTAATAATACTTAAGAAATCTATAATTATTACTAGAGTAGAATATAAGATAGAATATACTAACTATATAATACTTCCCCTTTACTTACCTAGATAAACTAAGGTAGGATAGGTACTTAGCTTTCTTCCCTACTATACTTAGATAACTAATAAGTTAAATATCCCTCTACTTATAGGAAATAACCTCCTATATCCTAAAGGGGTAATTATTAATATTAGTTAGAATTAAGTAATATAGCTATATATAGGGCCTAAGGGACTAAATACTAGTATAATAACTAAGCTATTTTCTACTCCTATCTATTAATATATATATACTATAAAGAATATAATAATACCCCTATAGTCTTAGGTAAAGCTACTTATTA
This sequence comes from Phyllosticta citribraziliensis, assembly GCF_038025025.1. Lineage (NCBI taxonomy): Eukaryota > Fungi > Ascomycota > Dothideomycetes > Botryosphaeriales > Phyllostictaceae > Phyllosticta > Phyllosticta citribraziliensis. The sequence goes on along the minus strand of NW_027117353.1, from coordinate 11,457 downwards.
AAATCCTAGGACTAGACCTCCTTTACTAAGTATATAAGTTCTATCCTAATAAAACTATATATCCTATACCTTTCCTATAAAAGAGAGGTACCCTTTATACTATAGTTACTAGTATAGATATAAACTAGATTATTACTAGAAATAACTTAGATTAGTCTCTTATAATCTCTTAGAATATATAGCTAGGTAGTATTATTATAGTAGAATTTAATAGGGTATACTACCTTATAGATATAGAATATAGCCTAGCTAGTTTAAATCCTACTATCCTTATTATAGAGGAAGTTAAGCTTAATAATAGTATTACTATATTTAGGACCCCTAAGGTCTAGTCACTATACTAGAAATTAGTAGATTAGTTTTAAGACCTTTTCTATAACTAAAAGGGATTTATTAAGGTTTCTAAAAAGGATTAGATAAAGATACTATTAATCCTAGGCTAGTATAAATATTTTAAATATTAAAGACTATATCCTATATCCTAAAGGGACTATAAATTCTAAGACACTATACTTAACCCTATATATAAATAAGGAAAGGTAGAGTAGGTATATAGAGATACTTATCTTAGCTTCTCTATATTTATAGTATAGAAGCTAGTCCCTAGAGAGAATAGGACCCTAGAGTAGAAGGGATAAGTAGTTATAGATATATAAGCCCTTAATACTATTAGTAAGAAGGACTTATAGCTACTCCTTCTAGCTACTAATATTATCTCTAATATCTAAGGGTACCTCTATATCTTAGTAGTAGATACTACTCTTTCTTCTATTAATAGTAGATCTATCCTAATAACTAATATAAGCTAATTATACTTACCTACTAGGGTATAGAATAGTTAAATATAGCCCTAATAGGATACTATAACTCTATATAGTATATATAATAGTAATATAACACTCTTCTTTAGGACTACTATATATTTATATAAATATATATTAATAATATTACTATTTTCTCTAAAATACTAGAAGAATACCTAGACTACCTTAAGAAAGTATTTACCATCCTTAATAGTATAAATATAAGCCTAAGTACTAAGAAGTCTTAGTTAGGGTACCTATCTATTATACTATTAGGATAGTAGGTATCTAGGTTTAGTATTACTATATTAGAAGCTAAGATCTAAGCTTTAAAGGACCTTAAATTCCTAAGGACCCTTTAAGAACTAGAAACCTTTATAGGGCTTATTAGATAGCTATAGGATAACTATCCCTACTATATATAACTAGTAGAACTATTAGAAGCTATAAAAACTATACTACTATAAAGTACTCCTAAGGATAAGTAAGTATATTACTAATATATAGTGGTATAGGTATTACTAGACTCCCTAGTATTAGTAGTATTATTTAAGGCTATATAGATAACCCTTTATAAAATATAATAGTATTTTTACTATATACCTAAGAGACCCCTCTTTGTGGATATAGATACTAGTAAGGAGTTAGGTTTTAGTATAATAGCCTATTATATAAAGGGTAATCCTAAACTAGTTATAGAAGATTAGACTCCTACTATAAATATAGAGAATATAGAGGGTAAAAACCCTACTATAAATTAGCTTAAGAAGGCTGTTATAATAGGCATATATATGCCTATATAAGTACTAGGGCCAGTATAGATAAACCTAGCATCGCGCGGTAGGTAAGTACTAGGGCTAGTATAGATGAACCTAGCATCATGCAGTTATAGGAAGTATAAGCCTTACCTTAGGTAGTAGCCTGCCACAGCTCAGGCTAAAACCTATAGGCTAGTACCAGCTACTATAGGCTGGCACCAGCTACTGCAGCCCTAGGTAGATACTATATAATAGCCTATTAATACCTTACCTTTATAACTTACCTAATAATGACTAAGGACCCTTATATAAAGGATAAGAGGTAGAATAGTATAAAGGAAGGACTAGGAAATATATAGGTAGTAAATATCTTTTATATTTTATTCTTTTAACTTATTAGATTTAATTAAGATATATATATATTCTCTAGCAGTTTACCTTTAGCCCTTACCTATATAATAAGAAATCTATAAGTTATAATAGATATAAAAGATTATTCTAAGTTTTAGCTCTATCCTACTTCTTTACCTATAAAGGTGTTATAATATTTAACCTAAGTAATATTATACATAGCTATAGTCTTATATAAGACTACTTATTACTTTTCCCTAGTAAACCTAAGTTATCTTTATTAGGCGCATCAGTGTCATCTAAGGACTAAGGAGTATTAAGTATATATTAACTATAGAAGTCTTTAATTAAGGCTATAGGGTAGTATATAAATATTTAGGAGGCATCCTATCTATAACCTACTTAAGGGATATTCTAAGTAGAAGACTATAAAGATAGTATAGCTAAGAATAAAGCTAATATATCTGGCACTACTAAAGGTGTTAGTACTAGTTAATCAACTTGATAAGATTTATATAAAGGGACTAAAGATTCACGTAATACTAGATACTTATTAAATAATAATAAGAGAGGACCTACCCCTATTCTCCTATATAATTTCTACTTAGTCTTAGCAGTAGAGGTAAAAGAATATACCTAAGACCTAGGGTTAACTTATACAGTTTAAGCTCTAGTTACAGAGGCGTTTATAAAGGTACTATACTTAGATATTAATTAATTTAAATCTAAGATTACATCCTTAAATAAGTCTTAAGTGTAGTAGTAACTAAACCGCGCGCGAAGGCAGAACTAGGCTCTTAAGTAAATACTCTTAAACTATACTAATAGACTTAGGGAAGTTCTAAGGGAAGGATATATTAGGCCCTCTTTATTAGCTTAGCACCTAAGACCTATTACCCTCTCTTAAGATCCTTCTACCTATATAAGAGAAACTACTACTAAAACCTCTACTTTATCTTTAAGTAATAAGAAATACTAAAGTAGTAAGGTTCCTAATCCTCCTCTTCTTACTAATAGAGAAGACCCCTTATATAAATACTAGACCCTCCTTATATAAAATAAAATTAAATAAAACCACGATTACTTTACTAAAGATATAGCAGAGGAGACTAAATAGAATATTATAGGTTATATTATTTCCTATATTAGTAGAGAAGTCTTATATTACCTAACTCCTTTCCTTACTTCTTATATAAAGGCCAATAAAGTCACTCTAGATAAGGATATCTTTAAATTCCTAGATAACCTCCTCTAGAGTCTATATAAATATAAGGATATAAAGAAGTAGTTACGCTCTCTTATATACTATATTCCTACAGACCTTTAGAAGTTTTAATTAAACTTTATATAATTAGCCTTAGATATAGATCTTCCCTAGGAATAGTAGAAAGAGGACTTTTATAATATAATAGATCCTCTCCTTTAAACCTATATAGTTACTATAGAGTAAGATAAGGATATTAACTTTTATAAGTACCTCTAATAAGCCTACCCCATTACTTAAAGTCTTAGTAACTACTATTCTAACTATAGAAAACCAATACTTATATTGTATAAGGATTAAGTAAAGAAGAGATAATAAGAATAAGTAAAGATAACTACCTTAGGTAGTATAAGTACTTTATCTTCTAGTTATACCTAGGCGCGATCTATATCTAGGGCTCCCTTATATAATATAACCTATAAAGGTAAAGTAGAAGTCTATATAGAGATTAGACTATATAATTGCTGCGGCCAGTTTAGCTATTTATAGAGGTAATACCTACAACTAGAGATAAAGGCAATAGAGTTAGTAGAAGAAGAAAGTATAGAAGAAGTCTATATAAATAAAGGAGATTAGTCTTTATTAGAAAATAATAAGGCCTAGGTAAAGTCTCCTACCTTAGGTCTAAACTTAGAGTAATACACATTAAAGGTTCTTATATAAATCTTAGTTACTTTATTAGAGGTGTACCCTTTACTATATAAACCTTAATTATATCTAACAGCCATGCCTTAGAAATTTATGCCCTAGCTAATACTAGTACTAGTAGTATAAGTTTTATTTACCCTAAGCTACTACTAACTCTCTAGTCTATAGGTGCTGTAAAAAAGAGAATAATAGGTAAAGGGCTTAATATTACTAGGTTTAACTAATATATAAATAAGAAAGTTAATTTTTACTTTTATCTTTAACTCTATTTCTAAGATTAAATAGTTTCTACTTATACTTTTATTTATAATATTAGCCGCAATGATATAATTCTTAGGTAATAGTTTTTTAACTAGTATGATGTTCTTCTAGACTATAAATAATGTAAACTAGTCTAGAGATAGCTACTAGTTAACTAATCCTTTTAGTATCTTTTATGCCTACTAAAAGTCTCTATATAAAGTAAAGAACTATAGAAAGAATATTAAGTAGATATAGACTATAGAGATAAAAAATTTAATAAACACCTTCTTCCCTTAGTATAGGTTATTAAGGGAATTGAATTTTAAAATTAAGATGCTTTTAAGATTTCTATCTATAAATTATAACTTGCGCTAATAGAGATCTACGCTATTAACCTTATATAAGTTTAAGCAGCTCTTAAAGATAAAGAAACTAAGGAATTACTAGCTTCTAAGCTACTAGCTGCTTATAAGGAATTTTAAGATGTGTTTTCTAAAATAGAGTCTAATAAGCTACTACTATATTATATAGGAGTTAATTATAAAATAACTCTTATATATAATAGTCTACTAGAGCTTCTACTAAGTCCTCTCTATAGAATGTCTCTAGAGCAGCTTAAGGCTATAAAAGAGTATATTATTAAGAATATTTAGAAAGGCTTTATTACTAAAAGCTTTACCGCCTACACTTCTCCTATTCTAGTAGTAAAAAAGCCTGGTAGGGGATAGAGATTCTATATAGACTACTAACAGCTTAATAAATAAACTACTAAGGATTTATACCCCCTTCCTCTTATTATAGAGTTACTTTAGCGCATTAGAAAGGGTAAAATTTATACTAAGCTTAATATTTAATAAGCTTTCTACCACATTTATCTTACTAAGGATTCTAAAGATAAGACTACCTTCTATATAAGATATAGCTTATTTAAATACCGTGTCTTACTATTTAGATTAAGTAACGGACCTGTAGCCTTTTAATATTTTATTAACCAGGTTCTCTTTAAGTATTTAGACGATTTTATTATAGCTTTTATAGATAATATGCTCATTATCTCTAAAGACCCTACAGAGCACGAGGAACAAGTAAAAAAAGTACTAGTAAGACTATAAAAAGCGGGACTATAGGTGGATTTAAAGAAGAGTAAGTTTTTAGTTACTTATATAAAGTTCCTTAGATATATCGTTTCTATAGAAGGTATTTAGATAGACCTAGATAAGGTAGAACCTATATAAAACTAGCTAATACCTAAAACCCTTAAAGCTCTTTAATCCTTCCTAGGTTTCTATAATTTCTACTAATAATTTCTCCCCAACTATAGATAAATCAGCTGGCTATTAGAGAAACTATACTCTAAGGTAAAATAGTAACTACTAGGACCCCTAGAAGAGGAGGCAATTTAACAACTTAAGAAGCTAATATATAGTAATACACTCCTAGCTAACTATGACCCTACTCTTAACACTTATATAGAGACTAATATAAGTAATAGAGTTACTATAGGCGTTTTAATGCAGCTTTAACAACCTTTACGCGATTAGAAACTAGTAGCGTTCTACTCTAAGGTAATAGCTAATATAGAACTTTATTATAGAATATCTAATAAAGAACTGCTGGCTATTAAGAATAGACTAGAAGAATAGAGACTAATACTTATTAGCCTTAAAAAACCTTTTCTCGTAATAATAGACTATTAGGTATTAGAGTACTACTCTACTAAACGACAACTTAATTAATAACAAGCTAGATAGTCTGAGTTTTTTATAGAGTTCTATATATGATTCTCCTATTAGCTAGGAAAGGAAAATATTATTACTAATTACCTTACTTAAAAATAAGAAGACCTAAAGACTTAAAAAGAAAAAGTAAAGGCTATATAAGAGATATACCTTATCCTACTAGAGACTATTATCCCTCTTTCTATTTTAGAATAAGAACTTCCTCCTCTAGTATTATTTTTAGATAAACTTCTCTATACAAACTAAGAAGATTCTAAATTAGAACTCTAGAGATAGAAAGCCCTCTTAAAAGACCTTAAATAAAGAAATAGTTAGGAACTAAAGGATGGTCTTTTATTATAATATGGCACCCTCTTTATACTAGATTATAATAACCTCCACATAAGAATACTTAATACTTTATATACTACCTATATAACTACCTATCCTAGTATTATAAAGATGCGAAAACTCCTTAAGTAACATTACTACTAGCTAGCTATAAATTATATGATTAATATTTATAGGTGAGGATGCCATATTTACTACTAAATAAAAGAGTTTTATAATAAAGACCTAGGCCTTCTATAACCCCTAGAGATTCCTACTTGACCCTAGTAATACTTAGCTATAGATTTTAAAGAGATGCCTAAAGACTAAAAAGGCTATAATGTAATTCTAGTTATTATAGACTAGTTAAGTTAAAGAACCTTTAGCTTACCTTATATAAAGAAGATTAATACTAAAGGAGTCTCTAGACTCTTTTATAAATATATCTACTATATTTATAGAAACCCTAAGTCTATCCTATCTAACTAAGGCCCTTAGTTCATCTCAGCATTTATAAATAAACTGTATAAGCTGACTAGTATAGAGTAGCATTTTAACTCATCCTACTACTCTTAAACTAATAGTATTATAGAGATTATTAATTAGCATCTTATATAAAGATTAAGACCTTTTATTAATTACTTTTAGAATAATTAGTCTGATCTTCTACTATTAATAGACCTTGCACAAGTAATACTTCCCTATAAAGCTACTAGACTTTTACCTTTTAAGATTGAGTTAGGATATTCCCCTTAAATGTACTATAACTAGTAATAAAGAATAGAGACCCCCTAGTAACTAGAAAAGATGGCTTATATAGTAGTATAAATGCTATAAAAGAGAAGATAAGAAGCTTTTAAATTTATAAAGAATCTTATTCTTAAATCCTAAGAGTATATATACTAATAAGCCAATAAATACTGTCGCGCGCTAGACTTTACAGTTAGAGATTATATCTATATTAAGAAAACTAGATGGTCTACTAATTAGCTAAACCTTAAATTGGACTTCCCTAATACTAGACCTTTTAAGATTATAGGAATAGAAGGACCCTCCTATATCCTTAATCTTCCCTTATATATAAAGATGGTTAACCTTTTCTATACTAATAGGCTATATAAGGCCGAAATAGAATAGCTTCCTAGTTAAGAATATACTAAACTAGAACCTAAGATTATTTAAGATAAGCCTAAGTGGGAAGTAGACTATATTTAAGCTAGTTAAGTCTTATATAGAAAGCTTTAATACTAAGTTAAATGGACTAGATATAACTAAGATAACTAGTAGTATAATACAAGTTCTTTTAGCAGCGCACTATAGAAAATTAAAGAATTCTACTTATTATACCCCACTATAGCAGGACTACTAAAAAATCTAGAAAAATAGAAGACTACCTTCCTCTAAGAAGAACTATAGATTAAAATAGAAAGTAATAATAAAATAAGTTACTTAGGCCTATAGTAAATATTATAAAGATATAGAAAGTAGACTAATTAGTTTACTATCTACTCTTATATAAATACTATTAACCTTAACTTCTACTCTCTAGTCTCTCCTTTTTACTACTTATCCCCTACTTCTCTCTTCTTTACTTTTTACCCTTTACTTCTGTCCTTTTCCCTTCTTCTTATTATAACTATTATTATATAAGATAGTCTCCTCTAGATCCTCTAGCTTATTAGGTAGGATGTCCTACTTAGCTAAAGCCTAATTAGTTTAATCCTCTACCCTAGCTTAGTAGTATAAGTTCTAGAACTCCTCTATATAAATTTTATCTTTATGCCTCTTATAATAAGTAGGCAGCTTAGTACCCTTTAAGTTACTAATAGTATAGTCTAAGTTGCCTATACCTTAAAGGCAGTTGGCGCAACAGCCCTATAAGAAACTAGGCAGGTAGTAATAACTAATAAACGCGCGAGTATTAGTATTATTATAACACTTAGTATAGCTAATAGGGTTATTAATTCTAGTATACTAGATAAGAAAAGCATTATGTAAGCTGGCTTAAGTTTTAACTAATAAGTAGTTAAATTACTAAGTAGAAACTATAATATGTAAGTGAGGTATGCTATTACCTAAGGCCAAGATATATTTAGCGCGCTCTTATACTTTAGAACTACTAAGGTGTGCCTGTATAATTAGTTAGATAAGAATCCCTTATATTAGTAAGATAAACTTACTTATATAATACTCTCTATATTTTTATAAGGGATGTAAAGTATTAACTTAAAGTCCTATTTAATAGGCGCCTTATTAGAACTAACTAGTAATACTGTAATATAAATCTTACTGTTGCTGCTGTTATGTAAAGTAGTAGGTAGTAAGTACTTAGCTGCTAGAACCTAATAAGCTGTAGGATTATAATAATAGTACATATAAGTAGGCTCTTTACCTTCTTCCTCTAAAATAGGCTGCGCGACAGTAAACTAGTAGTAATATAGTATAATAGGCTGGTTAGTAGTAGGCTGTATAGCTATGGATAATAAACCTTGTATAATAACTAATAATACTAATTAAGCAGAACCTGATACTATAGTATACTGTAGGTAAAGTGATAAGCCTATAGTAGTTCCTAGCTAAATAAGTAAAGCCTAGCCTGACTAAGTATTTATATAAGTGTCCTCCTCTATAATTGTATCGGTTAGTAAGATGGGATGATAAAGTAGTAGAACCTAGATATATAATACTACTTAATAGCCTAGATAATAATTAGTAATAGTCTAAAGAGATAGAATTAAAGTTTACTTACCTTAGGACTCTATATAATGGCCCTTATAGATACTACTAGCTAAAATAGCTCTCTAAGTAAGTAGTGACTATGATAGATTATAAATAATGCTATATAATAATAACTTAATACTGTAACTCTTGTATAATAGTAATGAGTCCTAATAGACTAGACTATAATAAGTAGTAGATATATTAAGTATATAGTGGCCAGGAATGTCTGCTTTACTATTAGTAGGGTATAAATTATTTAAATTATTAGAACCTTTGCGTATAATAGTTAGTTTACTAGATTATAGCTAAATTAGACTAGGATAATAATGTACTTTAATAGGGAGCTTTAGATATGGCTAAGTAAGATGGTAACCTTCTATAGGTTATGTAGTAAAAGAGATAGTAATAGAAAGAGATGGTATAGTAATAGACCTAGACTAATAATTATACTTTATAACTATATAGAATGCTTAAATTACTAAATTACCACTATTATATATTATAAGTCTATACCTATATAAGCACCTATAGCTGCTAATTCCTATAATTTCAGCTTCTCTTTAGGGGGGGCATGTCATGATAGGCGTATATATACCTATATAAGTACTAGGGCTAGTACAGATAAACCTGGCATTATATAGTAGGCAAGTACTAGGGCTAGTATAGATAAACCTAGCATTATATAGTTATAGGAAGCATAAGCCTCACCTTAGGTAGTAGCCTACTATAGCTTAGGCCAAAACCTGCAGGCTAGTACTAGCTACTATAGGCTGGCACCAGCTACTATAGCCCTAGGTAGATACTATATAACAGCCCATTAACACCTCACCTTTATAACTTACCTAATAATAACTAAGGACCCTTATATAAAGGACGAGAGGTAGAATAGTATAAAGGAAGGACTAGGAAATATATAGGTAGTAAGTATCTTTTATATTTTATTCTTTTAACTTATTAGATTTAATTAAGATATATACGCATTTTCTAGCAGTTTACCTTTAGCCCTTACCTATGTAACGAGAAATCTATAAGTCGTAATAAAGGCTAAGGACTTCTTAAAGTAGTTTATTAAACTAATAGCCTTCCTATCCTAGTATCTTTTAGGAGTTAAGATAAGATACTAGACTACTAAGCTTAAGATAATAGGAGTTATTTAGATAGTTAAGAAATTATAAATACTTATATAGGCCTCTAAAGATACTTAGATATTTACTAACTATTTAGTAGTTACTACTATTATATGCTAGCTATACTTTAGAAACTCCTAATTTATAGAGTAACTAAATCTATACCTAATATATGCTAGCTAATATCTAAGCTAGTATCCCTTAAAGGTGTAGTACTAGCTAGGGAGGAACTATATTATCCCTAATATACTAAGCTAATTACTATCTAAGTGTTATATATCTGTATATCTTTACTTAGCGCCTAGCGCGTTTAGGGCAGTAGCCCTAGTATAGGTAGGGGCCCTAGCCTGTATAGTTAGCCCCTAGCCCTAGCTAGGGTAGTTAGTCTAATTAAGATATATTTAGCTTATATGCCTATCTATAGGATAAGTTATAAAGTAGTAGCTAAAAGTGCTATAACTCTACTAATTAATGCTATAGTATAAGGAATATATATAAGAGTACCTACCTAGAATATTATAGTATACTAGTACTATAAAGTTACTTCTACTACCCTACCTAAAGGCCCTAGTTTATAATAGTAATATAGATATATAAGGCTAGCCCCTTATTAAGACCCTCCCCTAACTAATTAAAAGACTAGTAGCCTATTATAGGATTAGGATAATATATTACCCTAAACTATAAAATACCCTTCTAATCTTTTATCTAGGGTATTAATTATAAACTACCCCTATATCTACTAGGATTCTACCTTACTACTATAAATCCTACTATACCTAACTATCCTTATAAGGATAATATAATTAGTAACTAGGATATACTACTAGCCTAGGAGTTTAAAGCCTTTATAGACTATAGGAAGAACTAGACCTATAAGGATAAGCTACTTACTCCTAAGATCCTATAATAAGTAAAATAGATTACTAAGCTCTTTAACCCCCTAATAGCTTGGGGCCTATTAATATAATAAAATATTACTAGATAGTACTACCTAGATTACCTATTCTAATAGGATAATAGTAGTAATTATAAGAAAGGTATAGTTATTTATACTATTAAGTAGGTAAGTAAGGTATATAATAAGCTATATAAGCTATTATTAGTATCCTATATATAAGTTAGTATAAGTACCCTAGTTACCCTAGGTATAAATACCCTAATAATACTAAGAACTAGTCTATACCTCTAAACCCTAGTAGCCCCTTTAATAGCTAGGTATAGCTCCTATTTTAGTTAAGGCTTAGTATATTTACTATTTAGCTAAGCTATAGAGAGCTAGCTAAGTTAGACTCCTATACCTATATAAGTCTTAGGATTACTAGATTTATAAGTACCCTAGTCTAGATAAGGATCCTTATATAACTAGTTTAGCCTATATAAATAATAGTCCCTAGCTATTATAGATAACTGTCACGATAGGCGTATATATACCTATATAAGTACCAGGGCCAGTATAGATAAACCTAGCATTATATAGTTATAAGAAGTACA